>NC_051309.1:210963320-211644897 GCF_015220235.1 Choloepus didactylus | reverse complement strand
TTTTATCAACAGCAAAGTGTAGATAATATCACCTAACTCACAGATAAAGGAGATAATATGCTTGAAGGTTTCTGAGCCGGTGCCCCATATTTTTTAGATGTTCAGTAAATGTGAGTTTCCTCCGTTGCCTTTTCTGAGTTCATGAGGTAGTAATAGGGCAGTGGCTAAGAAGGCTAATGAGTTTTGGAGTTGTACTAGAAAATGATAAATCTCTGTATAAGAGAAGTACTAGCTAAATGTTATCAGAATGCAGAGTTGGAGGAGAGATTACATCCAGCCAGGGGTTGATGGAGATTCAGGAAAGGCTCCACAGAGGTAATGCCATTTAAATGGGACTTGGAAGAAGACAGGGTGGGATTTAAATATTCAGAATCAGAGAAGGGCTTTTTGCAATGAAACAAAAAAAGTATGTGAGAGTATTAAGGAAGAAAAAAAAAAAAAAAACCAAAACCACCCCTAGTCTTCCAGCTTTACAAAAGTGTGGGATAATGTGAGAGGGAGTTGTTAGAGACAAGCTGGAAAGGAATGTTAAGACTAGATCATGGAAGCCCTTGAACAGCTTAGGACTTTGAAGCCAGACACTGATGAAGGAGCATTTAATCTTTCAAGATATCAAAGTACATTATACTCTAAATGGTATCCCATGCCCTCAAAGGGGCTGTTTTTCTGTGTCACCATGGAGTGCCTTGTGGCTTGGAATAACATTTGTCCTCCAGGGGTCAGTGGATGAGCTGCCCCAGAGGTGAGAGTGGAGGGGTGTGGGCACTGATATGTGTCTGATGTCAAGGAATCTGACAGGTATGCTCTGGGCACTAGCACCAGGGGAATCCAGCTTGGAGCTGCTTAATTACGGCTATTCCAGGGATCAGTAAGATATGATTTTTTTTTTTTTCCTAATTATGACCCAGAAAAGGCAAGAATATTCACAGCCTAGTTTCATAGGCATTCCTTATGGGTTCAGATAATAGTTTCTGATAAATTTTAAATTAAAAAAATTTTGGGATGAAACACATTTCCTTCATTAAGTTTTATTTTGGAAAGAATGTGAACCACTTATTAACCACCTAAGTCATAGCTACTCTTTATTTAACATACAATTTGCCCTTACCAAAATAGATTGGATTTACAATTATCTTTATTTCTTGTGCTTTATCTAGATCACTTTTTTCCAGTTTGCTGTCACAAGATCATTGATTTTTAAGATGCTTTGGTATATTACTATTGCATTCTTAACAAGGAAACATTGCAAAACTTATTTGCTCAAAACAGAACTCACTTTCAAAAAATAACCAAATACGGCACCAAAGCTTTATATATCCCAAATATGAATCTGAAGCTAGAACTGTTCCTATTTTCTAAGCAAGTTCCAAGCTTCAGCATGGAGAAATGCTTTTCCTCCAAGAGAAAATGGTGAGCATTTCTGTTAGCAAAATCAGAAATGAATCAGGTCATAAGAAATTTCCATCTCCCAACCTCCCTCCCTCATTATAAAATAAAACAAGACATTTTTAAAGGAAAAATGGAGAGCATTCACCATAAAGTTACTAATATTGCTGTCCTTCCTGGTCCAAAATGATTCTGCTGGTGTTGACTTCATAGTGGACCTAGATACAGTTGAAATGATCTTTGTGGAACCACTGCTTCTTCTCTCATTTTCCACCAGGCCTTTGTAGCCTCTGGCAAGAAGTAAGGAAAGAGCAGGTGTTTTCACCATTGTTTATTTATTTTTGAGAAAGACTTCTTAAGCATTTAAATCTTTCTTTTCATCCAAATCTAACTGATAGAAAGCATGAGAAGATTTCTGAAACAAGGTTATTATGATAAAAGTTTATTTATCTGGGACTTTATAAACAAAAATGATTAATCATTAGAATACCCCATCCTTGTTTAGGTCAGAAAATAAAAACCTACTATATGAGACTTAGACGTTCATAGCTAGTTTTCACTTCATCTCAGAAGACTTTTTAGCTGTTTTTTTTTTTTTTTTTTTTTAAGTTGTTGTCTCTATCTTACAAAAGGGAAAATGGGTCTTTTGAGAAGTTACTTGACTTCTAATAGTGAAGCTATTATGGTGGATCTAATGACAGATACAGGTATCGTGATTCTTCATCTGTATTTGTTGCCTGGTAAGTCATGATCCACAAATACCTCTTAAGCTGTTATTTTTCATCAACAGAGCTTTATCTTTGTTAATGAATTCAGTGAGGCAGAATTTATTATATTTCTATTAATTTGCCGTGAATTTTTTCCCAAGTAGCTGCTCCAGATGGCATGTTAGAGACAGGGTATTAAGTGTTTTAGGATATAAAGCCATCTCTAATAATACTTTCTTCAAGATAACATGGCCAACCTTTTTCTTCCTAATGCCATCTAATTAACCAAGAGGGAAGCTGCTAGGATGAAATTTCCTATTTTCCCTTCAGAATTAGGGCTGTCTTTATATAGACTTCAACACCTGCAGAGCTTGGGCAAATTCACAGCTCACACTAGTGAGCAACTTGGCCTTATTGGTAAATAAAACAAATATACCTCATATACTTCTAATCAGTTTCATTTAAAATTAAACACAAATTATGTTCCAAGCACTTTTACAGGCATTGTTTTGGCAGGGTAGCTTCACCAGCCGAATCAGTGATATTTTATGATACAGTTCCAGGTGGTACAAAGTAAGCATTTAATTCTGGGCACTTTCTTCTCATGTTCTGCTTTGTGATTCTATTTGTGTTTTTGTTTTTCCCTTGATTCAAGTCCTAAGAATTGAGCATAAGACTCTTTCTTAAAAGTAAGTCTCTGGTGCCTAAGAGTCTCCCCCTGAGTGCCTCTTTGTTGCTCAAATGTGGCCCTCTCTCTAGCTAAGCCACCTCGACAGGTGAACTCACTGCCCTCCCCCTATGTGGGACCTGACCCCCAGGGGTGTAAATCTCCCTGGCAACGCAGGATATGACTCACGGGGATGATTCTGGACCCAACATCATGGTTATGAGAACATCTTGACCAAAAGGGGGATGCAGAATGAAACAAAACAAAGTTTCAGCTGCTGAGAGATTCCAAATGGAACTGAGAGGTCACTCTGGTGGACATTCTTATGCACTATATAGATAAACATTTTTACGTTTTAATGCTTTGGAACAGCTAGAAGTAATACCTGAAACTATCAAACTCCAACCCAGTAGACTTGACTCTTGAAGATGATTGTATTGCAGTGTAGCTTACAAGTGGTGACAGTATGATTGTGAAAGCCTTGTGGATCACACTCCCTTTACCCAGTGTATATATGGATGAGTAGAAAAATGGGGGCAAAAAACTAAATGAAAAATAGGGTGGGATGGGGGGAGTGATTTGGATGTTCTTTTTTACTTTTATTTTTTCATTCTTATTTTCACTTTTCCTGGTACAAGGAAAATGTTCAAAAAATAGAATGGGATGATGAATGCACAACTATATGATGGTACTGTGAACAATTGATTGTACACTTTGGATGATTATGTGGTATGTGAATATATCTCAACAAAATTGAATTAAAAATTAAAAAAAAAGTCAGTCTCTGGTGATTGTAGCACAACACTGTGAATGTAATTAACAACACTGAATTGTATATTTGAAAGTGGTTAAAATGGGAAATTTTAGTTAGTGAATATGTTACCAGGATAAAAACAAACAAAACACCATAGAATTATACACACAAAGAGTTAATGTCAACTATGAACTAGTTAATACTTGATAATGTTGTTTTATCAATTATAACAAAGATACCACACTAGCACAAAATATTAATAACTGGGAAAACTTTGTTGGTGGGAGAGGCTATACGGGAACTCTTTTTTTGCATCACTTTTCTATAAACCTACAACTGCTCTAATTTTAAAAAGTAAGTTTCTACTCACATACAGGCTTGTCCCTGTTGTCCCCTGGAAGCCATGGAAATGAAATGGCTGCAATTGTTGGCCAACCATGGCCAGAGTCTCAGGAAGTCTTCTTAGATTAGCCTGTGGTCAACTTCCATAGTTCAAATTCAAGACTCTCACCATTATGCCTTTAAAAATGGAAAAGAGGCTTATTTATTGGGTATGATCAACAAGGAAGGAAATGGCACTGACTGGCTCTCCTCTATCTCTCATCCTTGGCCATGGAGTGTCACATTCTCACTGTTGGCAAAAGGAGCCAGTGACAGATGGGATGTTAATAAACACTCTTGGAACATGACTTGGCTGTGTTTGGGCCCTATTTTCAGTTTCTTGGCTGCTTATTTTGGTGGAAGTCACTGGGACCGTGTTGGGTTGAGAGAATTACGTGAACAAGTTAGGTATGCATTGTAGCAGCTTTAGTCTGTTACCAAGAATAAGACCTTTTCATAGACTTTCGCCTTTTCTCTCTCTGTGGGGTATAAAACAGAACAATTAAATCTCTAATGTAGTTTAAACTTAATCCCACCTAAAAAATAAAATCACTTTTGAGTTAAAAAAGATTCTCATTTGGATAAAAATACTCTGTCTCTCAGATCACCTTCTTCTCTCTCTGCCTTCTCCCAAGGATGGTGTAAGTGGTATAGAATGTGGTAAGGAGTAGCCACACAACCTCCTGGGTTTGTGAGGTGGGGGTGTGGTTACATGTTGGATTTAGAGTGTGATGTGGCAACAGCTGCTGATCTCTAGGGCAATATCACTTGGTCAACTGCATCCACATCTGCCATTTGGGCCATTCCTTTACCTTGGGCAACTCTTCTTGGCAGCACCAGTCAACTCCTCCAAGCTAGCTCCTCATTTCCACTGCCTGCTGACTACTGAGTCTCTGTTTTATTCTCTGCTTGATGCCCTGGCCAGATAGTCCACCTGAGCCTGTGCTGTGGGTCAGTGTGTCTTACCCTTGCAGCCCCCGTAGCAGGCCTGCTGGCTCTCAACATGGTGCCCTTACCTCACAGAATGGTGGGTAGCCTGGGAAGCTCAACTTTGAGGTATTTCTCTATCCGATCACACTGCACCACCAGGTTTGCTTGGATGAACTGTTCCCCAAGTTGGTAAGTGGCTGCTTATAAGGTAACCTCCTCCCCAATAAAGCAACAAGAAAGGAGTCCATAATCTCAATTTATGTAACAGATTTCAGAGGGGAAAACCAGGGCACATCTATCTGACCATCTCACCCTCCTGTCTCTCTCTCTCACTCCCAATGCTCTTTACATAATTGTGTCAGGTGTGCAAAAGGGTGGGTTTTCCTCCTCCTCTTTGGGTTTGTTTGTCTCTTATGTAAAACTGTTTTTTAGCCTCAGAAGAAAATAAATGAATTTAGATTAGCCTTTCTTGTAGCAAAAGCCTAGCTTGAAAGCCTTTTGTTTTGCTTTAATATCCTAGTTTAAATGTCAGAAACAGAACATTATCTTTCATTTTATTGTTGTTGTTAATTTTGTCTTGTGTTCTTTTACTGAAACTTTAATCTCCCTCCTTCAGGCAGATGGGTGCCTTAGTGTACCAGGATAAAGGCCACGTGTTTAGAAAGTCAGAAGAAAAAAAAGCGTGTAGATAACTGTCAAATAATCTCTCCCACTACATTTATGTTACCCCAAATCCTTATGAAAACAAGCAAAATAAATTTAACTTTTGATGCTATTCTATTGATGAGGGAACTAAATTTTACTAAACAGATTTCAAATGGTACTGGCTGGCTCCAAAGCCCATTTTATTTCCCTGCCTACCGGGCTGTCTCCTGTTGAAAAGCTAGAAACTTAGATATAGATCAAGAGCCAAGAGCAAGGCTAGACAGAAACCATGTAAATGATTTCTGGCCTCATTCATACTACCTAAATCACCTTTGGAATGTTGAAAGTCAGGGGACAGTGCTGAGATAAACGAGGCTGCCATCCCCACCATGCCAGGGTGTCCTTGGATTCCCAACAGTTCAAGCAAATACTGGGCAGGGAGCTGCTCAAGCAATGTGCCATCCTTTGAGAAGAGAAGATTCTGGTACATCTGATTGCTTGTTTAATAACGAAAACAGAATCAACAGATCATTTCATTTAAAAGGAACAGGCTTTGAGGAACATTCTCTGAATTCTTGACATCATCTGGGCAGCCTGTAAATTGTTCCATAATCTTATGGTGGAGCTATCATGAGAGAAGGAGCTCAGGTTCTGATCTCAGAGTCCCATTCTGTCTACCAAGTATCCAGTGCTCGGGGGAATGTCATATATTTTGAGTTCAGAATATTAAATGATAACTAATTCATTTCAAGTCTACTTCATTTAAGATTATAAATAACTTGCCATTTTTCAGTTTCAGAAATTCACTCCCTATAAATTTTATTTCCTTATTATTCTTGCTTGATTTTATTAAAAATGATCACAAATGAATGACTCTCCTGGAAGAAGAGGGAGCTCCCACCCTTAAACAGGTTAAGTAAGATGAAGATGTTATTTTTAGTTAAGGTTTAACCACCTGAATCAAGGAGGTCACCCACGCATGGTATGTCCTGATTGGGGACTTAGAGCCTGAGAAGAGTGAGCAGGACATACTCAGAGAGGGGTGGCCTGGTGTGAGGTGTCAGAGTCCATGCTAGGTGGGGAGGGTGTCTGCCCAGGAGGGTGGTCCAGCACGCAGGATGGGGTGGGAAGACAGGATTTGAAGACCTAGAACCTGAGGAGGAGGTCCATGGAGGCCAGCAGAGGCGGCAGCCAAACCAGGGGTGTTGGGTCCCAAGTGCAGTGAGGAAAACATCCATGTGGCACCAACTGGCGATTGCTTACATACTGGAGAACTGATCAAACAGGTAAACATAGTAAGGGTAATGGGAGGCAGATTTTTCACTATTGGAGAGAGGGAGAAAACTATTGGAGCCCTGTGGTATTGGCTTGGAATTGGAATTTTGGGGGTGAGCATAGGGTTTTCAATAAACATAAATGGACAAAGAAAAAGAAATAGATTGCAACGTGTATACAGAGAGTCTGGAAAAAGTGATGCTCCGATCATGAGGCAGGCTAGAATAGGGCACTCTGGGCAGGCCAGGGGCATCAGTCAGCTCATGTGGAGGGTCAGCATCAAGCCATAGTCGAGATAGCCAGATGGAGAGCAGGAAGGAGTGGCTGAGCAAAAGGAAAACCAAACCCTAATTCTCAGAACCAGCTGACAGGTAGATAGACAGGCAGAGGGAGGCAGAAGGGGCTGGGTGGAAGGAAAACCAGACCCCAATTCTCAGAATCATCTGCGATAGCCAGCTGCAGGAAAAGGAGGGGTTAAGCCAGGGTGGGGGGAGAATGGGAATTTTCACCCCCAGCGGTAGTCTGAAGCATAGCAACAGCCTAACATAAAACCTGGACGTAGTTCAACCCAGTGTGGCCCCTCTCTTGGGGCCCACCTGCGCTGACCTCTCCAGTGTGTATTCATTCTTACCAACCTTTCCTATTTCCCCTTGTGTGCCAGCTTTTCAAATAAAACTGTACTGCCTGCTACTATTCTTCTTGTCCCTGAATTCTTTCTTGAGACAAGAAAAATGAACCTGCACCGGAGCTCACCTCGGGTGCCATCTGGGCTTTGGCAACAATAGCAGTGAGCAAAAGACCTAGCACCCAGATCTGGGTTTCTCAGTGCCATTATCCTCAAAAAGAAATTCTCAGAGAATTGGCTTATTCCGGGGCTGAGGTAGGGAAAGTACCAGATAAGGGAGAAACATCTTTCTTGAGTGTCAGAAAGTAAGAAAGTGCACACGAATGATGGGGATATGTCAAAAGGACACAGGAGCCAGTTGAAGGGCCCCCCGCTGGCCAAATCTGGAACAATTTGGGCTTCAAAATAAATAAAAATAGTAACAGAATATATCCTATTGAATAAAATAGGAAACCATTGGCCCTGAATCATATAAATAAATCAGTAACTCAGTTGAAAGTTTGAGGAGGAATGGGATATTTATGCAGTTTCAAAGTACCTCTGCACTAGATTTGTACTAATTACAAAGTGAAAAAGAATAACTTTCCAGCAGAGAAGACTGCCAGAAACCACTTTAATCAAATGATCAAAGTAGTAATGGGATGAATCTAAATCATGTTAGCTGTTAGAACATGCCTGTGATGTTCTTGCCAAAGATATATAACCTCAATCTAATTGGGAGGGACTATCAGATCATCCTAAATTGAGGATATTCTTCAAAATAACTGGTAGATTGAGTTACATACCGCAACAAACACATGTTCTTAATCTTACTCCACATCTCTGTGGGTATGAACCCATTGTAGACAGGACCCTTTGAAGGTGTTATTTTTAGTAAAGGTGCGGCCAACTGAATCAGGGTGGGTCTTAACCCATATCACTGGAGGCCTCCTGAAGAGAAGAAACTGGAAGTCACGGAAGCCAGAAAGGAGGGGACATTACCATGTGTGAGAGGCAGAGACATAGGCCAAGGAACTCCAAGGAGTGCCAGCACCAAAATGCCACAGACTCTCGGAGAAAGCAAGTCTTGCCAACATCTTGATTTTGGATTTCTAGCCTCAAAACTGCAAACCAGTAAATTGTTGTTGGTTAAGCCAAAACCAGTTTGTGGTATTTGTCATAGCAGCCTGGCAAACTAAGACAATAACTGACTTGTAATCTTCAAAAGTCGCAAGGTCATGGAAGCCAAGAAAGTCTGAGGAGGAGTTCCAGATTGAAGGGGAATGAAGAGACCGACAACTAAATGGGACATGTAATGCTGAACTGGATCCATTTACTGTAAAGGACATTATTGGGACAATTAGTAAGGCTTCAGAGGGGTCTGAGAATTACATGGTGGTAGTGTATCAGTGCTAATTTCCTGATCTTTGTGGTTGTGTTGCCCTTGTTAAAGTATAGGGAGTAGCAGGTCATTGACTTTCAAATGATTCAGAGAAAAGCTCTTTGTACTGCACAGACAACTTTTCTGTTAAAAATAAATAAATAAAATATTAGACAAAAATATGTAAATAAATTAAAATAAAGATCTTTAATATGAACTCAACACTCAAGCCTTGTGTATTTATTTCTATAGCTACCATAGATGATTAGACAAGGGTGTCCAACAGCATTAGACTAATTTGAAGTAGACCAGTGTGACGCTTTGGATCAAGTTTCTCTGAATAATAACAATTGTCATTACTATTATTACTTTTACATGCAAAATTATTGCAATTGTATGAAAAATTTGCACAAATAGTACAAAGAACTTCCATACACCTTTATCTTCCACCTAGAATCAACATTTGCCAAATTTTACCATATTTGTCTTTTCACCTTTCTCTGAACCATTTAGTGATAAATTGCAGCGATCTTGCCCTTTTGCCCTTATTTTAGCCTCTGTCTTCCAAGAACAAGGACATTTTTTTACATAGCCAGAATACAATGACCAGAATCAGGAAATGTAGCATAAATACAGTACTTTTATCTACTATATAGTCCATATTTAATTTTTGCAAATTATCCCATTAATTTACTATATAACAATTTTTTTCCTTTCCTGGATTCAATCCAGAATCATACATCACATTTAGTTGTTCTGTCTCTTTAGTCTCCTTTAATCTGGAACAGCTCTTCAGACTTTCTTTGTCTTCCATGATATTGAGAATTGTAGAATGTCTCTGTTTTGGGGGTTTGATGTTTTTCTCTGGATTATTTTTCTCTGAAACCCTCCCTCTTTTTGAGCCATTTTCCCCCTGTGCTATAGATATCTCTTCTTATTCTGCCTTCTTGCATTCAACCAAATCTCAGAAATAGACACTTGTTTTGATGGGTGGATTGTTCACAACATAAAGCTTCTTCTAGTTCTTTTGGTTGGTTGGTTTGTGTACTTTGCTGGCTGTCCCATGGATCAATAATCAAGGAATTTCAGTAATTAGAATTATATAAGGGAAACAAATAGATTCATTAAGAAGAGCTAAATTCACAGTTTTGAATTAACTATTTGTCATTGACTACATGATTAAGAATAACTCTATACAATAAAACCACTATAACACTGTGCGAGTCTGGCATTAATCACTGATTGCATCTTTCTAAAGCTAGGAGGAATGAGGACACTGTCTCTGCTCTGCAGGGCTCTTTTGTGTTGAGCTCTTATACTGCTCCTTCCCTAACAATAGAGCACTGCTGAATTGTGAGGAGACTTGTGTGTGCATGAAGTATGAAGGTATAAAACTAATTGAAAGAGAGAGGAAAGAGCCTGAGAGCAAGGGAGTTAAGTGACCTTGGTTCCAGGGAAGCTGGGGTGGGCTTGGATAGACAGCATGGGTAGAAGGATTAGGCTAAATATAGAAACATATCTACATGAAAACACATAGGAATATAACATGGTAATTATGTAACAAAGCAGTCACCTCATTTAGCAGTAATATAACCTCAAGTTTCTCCCAGTTACAGCATTTTCATACCTGCCAATGTAGACAACTGTCAGCTTATAATTTGTGAATATGGTGATGTATCAGTTAACAATATTGGAAATATGTGTCTGGTTGTAATACTGTTGACCTAATCATGTGCATGTTTCAGCAAAACTTTCTGATAACTTATCATCTGTAAAAGCTATGCAATATTAATACACATATCTTTCTAGTAAAACAAAGAAACTATGGAAAGGTTGTTTATGAATGTGTGAACAAGCATTTAATGTTTAAACAAGCATTTAATGAGTTAACATTACTTATACATTTGTAAAAGTACTCATCTGGTATTTGGGTTTAATCTGTTTTAGATGCAAAATAAAGGACTTAATGGAGATATCAGCTGGGCCTGCTTCACTTTATTTTCTGAGAATGTGCTGCCACCTGGTGTTCTTTGATTGCCTCTGTCTTTTAGGCAAATGAGTTTGGTATTTTCTGCTTCCTGCTAGACATTACACTGGGGAGTGTCTCCTCATTGCAACCTTTTCATGTCTGTCTGTGGACACCTCCTCATCCTGACTTTCCTATTCCTGATAATATTCCCAGCACTTGACACAATGCCTGACACATAAAGTGCCTGGCATATTAATAACTATTAGTTGAAGGAATAAATGATGGCTGTCACCCAGAGTAGAAAACTTGAAACCACTTTTGGTTTGTTCTTGAAGTCATTTTTGGTTTGTTCTTTGCTGCCTACCAAATAGCCAAAGTTTTTTGACTCATTTCCACCCTCTTATTTGAAATCCTTATCACGGCATATCTGGACTAGTTTTCACTTATGTGTCTTCATTTCCAGTGGAAGTTTCCTCTCCTCTTTTTCCTACCGGTATAGCCGAGTTCTTCTTGAACTCCTGTAGTTCTTGATTTATGTACCAGAGCTGTATAAATAGGGTGGTCAGGTGGATAAGGCTTTAGAATGGGTAGATACAGTTCTGGATCCCAGTTTTATCACTTAAATTAGGTATGTTTATCTCCTTAAGCCCCAGGTTCTTCAACTGTAAAATAGGCATAATCATCAGTTGTTCTCAGAAGTATATATATATACAGATATATATATATATATACATACACACACACACATATGTAGAACAGGGGAGGAAGAACTTTCTTTTCTTCTAAAGATTGCTTCTGTTTGAGCCATTGGTTAAGACAGAAAAATACTTCTTTTTTTTTTTAATAGTCAACTGATTTTTAAAAATGCAATTTTATGAGCTTTTTTCACATAGCATATAATACATCCAAAGTATACTATCAATAGCTCTGGTATCATCATATAGTTGTGCATTCATTGCCATAGTCAATTTTAGAACATTTTCATTACTCCAAAATAAAGAAAAAAATAAAAATACAGATAATAAAGAACACCCAAAACATCCCATACCCCTTCTCCCGCCTGCTATTATTTATATATTTTTTGTCTGTATTTTATTATTCATCTGCCCATACACTGGATAAAAGGAGTGTCAGTCACCAGGTTTTCACAGTCACATGGTGCCATGATAAATAATTCTTAAGGAGAGAATTTCCTTTTGTTTAAACAAATATCTTGATGTATTTTGAGGTCTGAAAGGAAAAGCTACTTTTTTTGCTCCATCTCCAACAAATCTAGATGATGGAAAAGAATTAAATTCAAAGAGAACTGATTTTCTCTTCTTAATAAAGTATTTGGAATCCAGATCTCTACAGTCAGCCCAGGAAAGAGGGCATAAAGTTGAGAAGCCTGAAATCTAGAGAGAAGGGGCAAGCAGTGGAAGAGTCTTTGGAAAGAAGAGAAACTTTTAGATGTAGAATATTAAACTTTAAGTAGTTTTGTATTCTGCTCTGTACTTAATTCCCTTTTCACTTTTCTCTTAACTTTGAGAAAAGTTTGTTGCTACGGCAGATGTGTGTGAATGATGTTTTGGGAGATGAAGACGAAGCATTTCAGGAATTGGATAACAAGGGCAAAGAGAGGAACAGCGTATAAAGGGATATCCAGGGAAAAGGTGACTGAGAATCAATAGAGAGAAGGAATCTGGAGTCAGAGAGTTAGGTGAATGTATCACTCACCTACTCTAACCCCCTCATCTGAGTGAATGAATGGTTGTCCCCCAGAATAGAAAACTTGAAACCATGTGCACATACTCCGAACCCCTCCTCCCCCAAGATTGTGGAATGTGTTGGACTTTCATATTATTAGGGAAGGAGATCAAGGTATTTTATCTTAACATGCAAAGAAGCAGACCCACAGAAAGGTGAAAGACTTGGGCGCACCTGAGTTGCATTTGAAAAGCACTCCACATGGTGCCTAGTATGAAGTAAGCCCTCAAACAGTGACTAGTAAGATCAAGCCATTGTCACAACCATTTATTCAGGAGTCGATTGTTAACATAGGTATTCTGTGATCTCTCTCAAAGTGTTGATATTGATATCTAATTATCTGTGGCACACATCCATACAGTGATACAGGGGCCATGGCTAATTCTTCTGTGTTACAAAACACCTAGTCTAATGTCTTGTACACAGTACACTCAATATATATATTTTTTTGATCAAGCTGTCCTAGTAGGAGGCTCAAACTCTTCATTTATTCATTTTTGTTGATGAATGAGGATAACCTGGATGACTCAGTCAATCATTGTTCTCCAGATTCATGCTGGTTTGTATACTCAGCTCCCTCCCCAGACAAACCTGTAAGGAGGGATCTCACTGACTGAGAAATAGTCTGTTTTAGATTCGATTCCTTGCCAGTCTTTAAAATGCAGGCTGTATTTGGGATTTTAGTTATCCCGAATCATGATTGCCTCACCAAAAACACCCTGGAAGCAGAGTGAAAATGTTAGTCCAACGGGGCTCCAGCTTAGAGCCCATCCAAGGAAGTTTCATGAGCAAAAGGATCTCATTATACAACAAATAGCTCAGACCAGCTGTCCTATAAACTAGGCGTCATGTCATGCTGTGAGGACCCATTGCATTTATTTAAATGGGTGTGGCTGAAATGGCCTCAGTGTAACCACTTGATTTTTATAATCTGTGCTCATGAGAAGACGGTTCTTCAACTTATAGCTGGAATCATCACATGTGACCTCATTTCTCAGCTCACTCATAGTTTTTATTCCATAAGAAAGATCCACAGCACTATGAAATAGGGTCAAGCAAGGGAGGTAGTGGGGGGGGAGGGGTGCAGAGCTTAGCTTAGATACTCTCCCTTCTGGAATACCTGAGAATGATTGTTCATTAACAATTGTAATTTAGAACCTCTCAAGTTACGTTAATAGGTTTATAACTGAATAACAGATTTATCATTATAAAAGTTAATGCTATGTATAAGACAGTGGGAGAAATGTTTTCTGTCTCTAAGTGCAGAGAAAAGAAAGAAAAAAAAGTCAAAGGCATTGAAGTTTTGTTTCCTGGATTAACAGAATCACAGATTTTTTAAATGTGAATTGGAAGGACTGGATTAAATATTTTTAAATGGTGAGAAGTAATTTACTACATGAAACACGCAGATTAAGATCCAACACATTTACTGCATTTGCTGAATGTGCGATATGTGCCAAACACAGTTGGGTGTTTTCACATATGGAGACTCATTTCATCCACAAAGTGCTGTACAGAGCACTGCTTTCCAAAGTGTGATGCACTCATCACAGGAGGGCTGAAAGAGGATTTTAGGTTGTTCATTGATTGCTCAAAGCAGCATAAGCTAAATGGGAGTATCAGCAAAAATGATGAAGCAGTAGAGGATGACTAAGTTCGAAAGTTTGAGAAACAGTGATGGAGAGGAAGGATTATCACCCCCATTTGAAAGGTGAGAAAAGATTCCCAGGGCAGGTGAGCTCTTTACTCCGGGCTATATCAAGAAAGCAGCAGAGCTGTGATGTTTATCTACTTCTCATTGTAAGAACAGTGCTGGTCTATCATGGAGCTCATGTTACAGTAGGGAGAAACAAAGTATAAATAAAATGAAGTCAGCTGTATAGTATATTGGAAAGTTGTAATTTCTACAGAGAAAAATAAGGCAAAGAAGGGTAATAGGGAAAGTCAAGGTGAGAAGGTTGCGATTTTAAATTGGATGTTCGGTTAAGACTTCATTGAAAACCTGGTATTTTAACAAGCTAAGTAAGAAGGTGATTTGCAACCTGTATAATCCAATGTTATTAGGTTGGCACATATCTTCTCCAAGTGTATGGGTTAGCTTTCTTTTGATTATAGCATTTGAATTTAAATCTTCGCTTTAATGATTTGGGCTTTAGGTGTCTTAAGAAACCCTTCCATAGACTGATGTCGTAAGATGTTCTCCTATGTTTTCTTAAAGTTTCACAGTTTCGCTTTTCATTTACAAGTTTTTCATCTATCTTGATTTTGTTTTTGTGGCTGGTATACAATAATGAAATAATTCTGTTTTCTCCATATGGCTAGCACCATTTATTCAGCACTGCATCCCTTCCCAACTCATTTATATAGCATCCCTTCTGTCAGTTACAGAAGGGGTGGTATAGATCTGTTTCTCTGCTCTCTTTTCTGTTTCATTGGTCTGCATGGTCTACATGTTTAGTCCTGTGACACTATCACATGGTTTTAATAAACTAAGTCTTTAAAGTTAAATCTAGATCTCTCAAAATGTGAATTTTCCTTTTTTTTTTTTTTTTCAAATTTGCCTTGCTTGTTTTTAGCCCTTTACTCTTCCGTGTGAATTTTTGGGTCTTCTTGCCAAATACTAGCAAACAAATAAGCAAAATAACCCTGTTCAGATTTTGATAGGGATCTCATTGAATTTATAGGGAGTTGTTGGCTTAATGTATGGAGAATTGTGGTCTATATGATATTCAGTCTTCAATTGATTCATTCAGGTTCATTTTATGGCATTTAATAAATGCTTATCATTTTCTTTGAAGAAATTCTGCACATATTTCATTAGGTTATTCTTACATGTCTTTTAGTTTTGTTCCAATTATAAATTGTATCTTTTTTAAAATTACATTTTGTAACATGCTGCTGGTGTTTTAGAATGCTATTGCTTTTTGTGTATTTATCCCATTTCCATCATCCTTGGTGAACTCATATACTCTAAGAAATTCTCAGGATAGTCAACTGGATAAGTAACCAAATATATCTGTTTAATAATAGTAGTTTTCTCTCTTTTTTTCCTCAATCTTATCCCTTTTACTTTATTTAATTTTTCCTGCCTTAACGTGCAACTAACTAGAGTAACGTGTTTACTAAAAGTGGAGATGGGGACATCTTATTCCTAAATTAAGACGGAATTTTTTTTTAAATTTCACCAAAAAGTTGGGTGTTTGCTGTAGTTTTTTGGTAGATATGATTTAATATGCTAAGGCAGTTTCCTTTATTCTTGTGTTGCTAAGGGCTTTATCACGAATGATGCTGGAGTTGAGCAAAATGATTTTCCTGAATCTATTTTCTCCAAAGTCATTACCATAATGAATTTTATTAGTATATTTTCTAAAGACATGTTGTCCTTGCTTTCCTGAGAAAACTTCTACTTGGTCCTGATGGTTTTTTCAAAATACCATGCTGGATTTGGGTTACTAATATTTTATTTGTGTCTCTATTCTAAAGTGAGATTGTCCAATAATTTTCCTTTCTTGTAATGTTCTTGCCCAGTTTGGTATCAAGATTATTTTAGTCTCATAAAATGAGCAGAGAGGTGCACTTTTTCTGTTCAGTACAATGGTTTGTAAAATATTGGGATTTTTTTTCCTTAAAAGTTTTAAATAGATTTCTGTGCCACCCAGAGAGGGCTCCATGTGGTGTTGTCTTGGGTTCTCATCATAACTTAAAGGGGAAACTTCACAATGTCCAGATGCTTTGGTGTCCTGCAAATGAGGGAGAAGACTGTCTTCAAATTTCCTGCAGCAGGAACCCACTCAGGTGGCACCAACTTTGACTTCCAAATGGAATAGTACATCTACCAAAGGAAAAACGACGGCATCTACATCGTAAATCTGAAGAGGAGCCTGGGAGAAGCTTCTGCTGGTGGCTCATACCATTGTTGCCATGGAAAACCCAGCTAACGTCAGTGTCTTTTTCCCCCAGGAATACTGGCCGGTGGGCTCTGCTGAAGTTTGCTGATGCCACCGGTGCTTCACTCTGGGAACCTTCACTAACCAGATCCAAGCAAACATGTTAACCAGCCAATCACTGCCCTCTATAACACAGATTCTCCTCTGCACTGTGTGGACACTGCCATCCCAGGCAACACCAAGACCAGTGGGTCTGATGGGGTGGGTGCTGGCCTGAGGAGTTCTGCACAGGCGTGGCACCATCTCTGGTGAACACCCACGGGAGTCATGCCTGATCTCTACTTCTACAGAAGCCCTGAAGAGCTTCAAGAGGTAGAGCAGGCTGCTGCTGAAAAGGTGGTGACCAAGGAGGAATTTGAGGGTGAATGGACTGATGTGGAGGCAAGCAGGGGCCCTCTGTGTCCATTCAGCAGTTCCCGACTGAAGACTGAAGTGCTTGGCCTGCCACTGAAGATTGGTTTGCAGCAATCACTGAAAGGGCAGGAACAACCACCGGTGGTCTTAAGCTCCTCTTCCACAGGCTTTCAAACAGAAACTGGAAATAAGGCTGATGGAAAATAAACACCAGTTTCTATTTATAAAAAAAGTTTTAAATAGACCTCTCACCTCTTAAACTGTCTGAGCTGATGCTTTCTATTTTTTTCTCCTCAGCTTTGTAAGTCATACTTTTCCAGGACACAATCCATTTTGTTTACGTTTTCAAATTTATTTCCCACGAAGTTGTTCATAGCATTTTCTTATGATTTTTAAAAACTTGGTACTGTAATGATAATTACATCCCCCTTTTCATTCTAAATATTCTTTATCTATGCCTGCTCTTTCTCTCCCTTTTAAATTAATCTTGCTAAAAGGTTGTATATTTTATTAACCTTTTTAAAGAACCAGCTTTTAGTGTTCTATTTGTTGTTTGTTTCTTGACTTTGTCATTGCTTCCTTTTTCAATTTTTGCATTTATTCCATAGTCCTTTTTCCCGCTTACCTCTGGATTTAGTCACTTTATTAATTTTTTTATTTTTTATCATTTTCTCTTCATGTTAGGGGAAGCTGGGAACTTTGCATTGCACGTTTTCCATGAGACAATGGTTTTTTCATTTGTATATATATGGATTAGATAAATTCTCACTGAAGACCATGTTAAAGCAAGGCTAACACCATTCCATTTCCATGAGATCATTTAAGTTACAAATAGGGGACGAAACTCAAAACACAGGCTATTCCGGGATAGCGCTTGCTACAGAATTTTCTGTGACAGTCGAAGCATTCTGTAAAATATCCTGTCCAATACAGTACCACCAGCCACATGAGGCTATTGAACCCTTGAAATGTGACTAAGGAACTGAAGTTTAAAGTTTATTTAATTTTAATTAATTTAAATTTAAATAACCAAATACAGCTGGTGGCTGCAATATTGGAGGGTACAATTCTACAGTGTTTGTATTATTATCTTTGTCACAAGAATATTCTTACTTACGGGCATTAAAAAGAGAATAGGAAAGTTTCTCTTCCTTTCTTTTCTCCCCTGAACCATTCAGTCCTCACGGCATTAGATGGAGTGGAGCAAGGTACCCATGACAGTGGTGGGGCAAGAGAATCACCCGTAGTGGGGTGCTAGAGGACCCTAATCAGTTATAAGACAATTGCTTGGATATTTGTGATATTAAGAAATTTGTATTAATTTTTTAGCCGTGATAATGGTATTGTGGTTATAACTTTTTTGAAGAGTGCTTATCTTTAGATATGAACAATGAAATATCTATGGGTGCAATAATATGAGGTCAATAATTTGTTTCAAAATAATCCAGTTATATGTGGGAGGGAGGAGTGGGGGGATATAGATGGAACAGGACTGGCTTTGAGTGGATAACTATTGAAGCTGTGTGGTAGGTACATGAAGGTTCATTATACTATTCTTACAAATATATATGTATTAGAAATTTTCTATCACAAAGAATCTTTTTTTTTTTAAAACCTATTACTTAATTTGGGTCTTAAGGGAAGAGGGGAGTATCTATCTTTAGCCAGAAACCACCTAAAACATGCATTTAAATTTCTTAATTGCCATCTAAGTTCTGCTTTATCTGCATCATTCAAGTTTTTATATGCAATATTTTTATTGCCAATACAATCTAAATATTTTCTCATTTTTCCATATAAAATTTACTTTGGTTTGTGAAGGATTTGAACATATGCTTAATGTTTTCCAAATGTACTGGTTTTCGAGGGTTATCATTTTGTTTAGTTATTTCTAATTTTAGAACTTTGCATTTAGACAACATGGTACTTTGTTATTTATTTCTTTGGATTTGTTGAAATTTGCCTTTTGGCCTAGAATATCATCAGTATTTATAAATGTTTCAAGTGTAGTTAAAAAGAACATTCCTTCTCTAGTGCTCAACTTTACAAAGATACACTAAATCAAGCCTAATTTGTGTTTTTTATATATTCATGTATGTATTCATATCCTTACTAATTTTTTATTCTGCTTGATCTACAAATTAACATATGCAAATAGAGGTGTATTAAAAATCTCCAAAAATTCATGATTTTAATAATTTCTTCTTGTAATTATGACCATATTTTTTATATTGTTAGGGTCATACAAGTTTAGAATTACTACATCTTTCTGATGAATTATTCCTTTTACTCTTCATGGTGACTGCCTTTACTTCTGCAAATACTTTCTGCCATAAAATCTCTTTGGCTGATATTTCTTTTGGACAGTTTCTGCCTGTTGTATTCCCTTTCTCTCCCAGTACTTTCCGTTTTTCTATGTACTTATATTTTAAGTGTTGTGTTTGTCAAAGCTATGATCACAAATACTACACAATAAGTTGGATTTAACAATGGGAATTGATTGGTTCATGATTTTGAGGCTAGAAGAAGTGCCAAATGAAGGTATCCACAAGGCTTGCTTTCTCTCAAAAATCTGTACAGTTCTGGTGCTGGCTGCCAGCAATCTTTAGGGTTCCTTGGTTTGTATTTCTGCCTCATGCCACATGTCAATGTCCTCTCCTTTCCAGCGTCTGTGACTCCTTGGTCCTCTTTATAAGGCCTCCAGTAATGTGGATTAAGACCCAACGTCACTCAGTTGGTCACACTTTAACTATAAACAACATCTTCAAGACATCCTATTTACAATGGGTTCACATCTCCAGGAATGTGGGTTAAGATTAAGAACAACTGTCTATGTTGGGGTACATAATTAAACCTACCACAGGTGTGTTTCCTGTAAACTGCCCATAACTGGATTTAATTTAGTTAGTTTTTTAATCCAATCTGAGAATTGGTGTCTTCTAACCAGTGTATTCCATTTGTTTGCTCTTAAAATTGCTGATATATGTGGATTTATTTCCATCATCCTATTTATTAAAGCTATTTACCTTACTTTCGCTGCATTTCATTTTTTCTCCTCTCTTAACTTCAAATGAGTTTTCAAATTTTGAATTTTTTAAATTTATTTCTAGTTATTTGGATATTATAAATTTAGTTCCTATACTTTTAATGGTTACCCTTAAAATGTAACCATCATACTTTACAAAACAAAATCTATAGCTAGTCTTCACTCTCCTCCTAAACGAAGCAAGGACTTCAGAATACTTTCACTCCAGTCGCTCCTCCCCTATGGTACATGTTGCTGTTGGTTATTTTATTCCAACTTTTGTGTGCCCCAAATTAGCCATTATTGCTATTATTGTCATTTTATACAATTAGTGCTTGTTAATTTTTTTTTTTTTTCCGACTCACCCCACCTCTCCCCTTTGTTTAGTTTTACTGACATGCTTTTCTAGTCTCTGTGGTGAGTTTTGCTTCTTGCTCCCTTTTCTTTTTTCTGTGTTTAATATTCTTTCTGACTTGTCTACTTCAGTAATTCCTTCTGGGAAGTTCTGTGACTTGTAATTTCTCTTGATCTTTGTTTGTTTAGAGATTTATCTTTATTTTGTCCTCAATCCTAAGTGAGAGTTAAAATGGGCATATAAATCCTTTGTCTTCTGGCTTTCATTGTTGCTGTTGAAAAGTCTTTTCTTCTATTTTTCATTCCTTTGTAGATAATACCTCTTCACTTTTGAAATTATCTCTTTGTCTTTGACGTGCTGTGTTTCAACACTCTGTCTAAGCAGAGATTCCTTAGTTTCTTGAATCTGAAATTCTGGAAAGTCCCCAGACATTATCTTTCTGTATATTACTTCTCCCCTATTTCAATCTATTCTTTCTCTCTAAGACTCATTTTATGCATACATATAATTTTTCATTCTCTTAATATTTCCATCTACTTTACTCTCTGCTACATAATAGATAATTGACTCATATTTATCTTCTAGGTCACAGATTCTTTCATTGATTAGATGTAGTCTAACTTTCCAAAGTCCCTTTTATTTTTTCTAACCTTTAATGTCTGCCTTTTTTATTTTGGGGATTTCTATTTGATTGATTTTCAAATCTGCCTGCCTTTTTATCACAGGGTCTTGTTCTTTCTCATGGGTTTTGATTCCTTTCTCATGTCTTTCATTATTTTTCACAGCCTTTCTTTACATTCTTTTTCAGATTTATATTCTATTAAATTGAGTTCTCAGAGTTGTAAACCTGTTCTGTAAACCTGCTGACTCTCATTCATTGTTTCCTCTTATAAGTTGCAGTTGTTTTTAGAATGAGCTCACCTTTACCAGCATTTTCTGTGGTAGTCTGTGGTGTGGGGTGTGGGAGCATAATTTTAGCACGGTGATACATTGCTTCTGCTAAGAGCTCTGAAAATGTTTTCTCTACACCAATTGGTGATTTCAATTTCACTTCACAAATTCAGGTAAGGTTCTGGCCTGTAACTTCAGGTAGTTAGGGTAGTCTTTATTTTCCCTCCAGACCCCCACTCTAAGGCAGATACACTTGTCTCATTGTGCCCCTGGTGGATTTTTTCTGGTCTAACTTAAATGTCATGGTCTACAGAGGGGTCTCATTTACAGTTCCCTCCTCACGTGGGCCTAGGGTCTCATCTCCCACCCTCTTATTGAAACTGACAGCCCAGCAGAGCGTCAGTATTAGCTTAAAACTTGGTCTTCATTTCCAGATGTGGTTCTACCTTAGTTATGTATTTTTTAAAAGTATTTCTTTAGACACATACCCACTTGAATCTAAGCACCAGGAAGCCAGGAATTTTGTCTCTTTTGTTCACAGTGGGACCACAAAGGCTAGACAAGTGCCTGGCACAGATGAGGAGCCAGGAAATATTTGTCAGATGAGATAAAGAAAACATCAATGAGTCTACCTCCCCTGCCCTCTGTGTGTGTGTGTGTGTGTGTGTGTGTGTGTTTTGGGAGGTCATTTCTATGTGTTTATAAGTGGGATCCTTTTCAGATGATCTAATCAGCACTAAGCCAACTCCAACAAAATAGGGTGCATTTTACCTCCTCATCCACTGGAGGCCATTTAATAAAACCCTAATTCTATTAGTTCTCAATGCAATTACCCAAACCCAGCCTCCATCCTTGCCCCCACTTCCTGTCTTCCATATCTAGCGCATTCCTTCTGTCCAGAGCCCTTCCCCCACTTCTGTATACAACACCCCATCCCCAGCTGCTTCTCAACTTCCAACCCGACTCTCAAATCCTGCTCCCTCAGCTTCACTGCCCAGCCACAGACTCTGCCCCTACTCCCTGAAATAATATCCTACCCAGCACCCACAAAGCCAGGAACTTTGTCTCTTTTGTTCACTGCTGCACCCCCAAACCTAGAGGAGGGCCAAGCCTGGAATAAGGAGCTCAGTATGTGTTGAATAAAATAAATAATGAATGAATTTAATCACTATCCATAACTGAAATACCACATTGTATAAACACACATCATACAATTGAAAGTTTTTCTTTAAAGTAAAATAAAAGTAGCAGAAATATGCAGCCCGAAGCCTGGCTGTAGCATTTTCAAATGATTTTTTTTTTAAGTTTTCAAATATGGGACATTGTTTTAAGCTTCCTTGCTATGGTTTTCAATGTAAAACAAAGTAACAGACAAAAACTGAGAAAACCAAAAGCCTCTGATATAAAGAAGAATATAAAGAGCAGAAGGCTCTGCTGTGAAATTAAGACATTGCTTTTAAAGGATGGTGTTTAAAGCCCCCAGCCTCAGAATCCAATTAAAAAGAAAAGTCCAAAACTGAAAATATTTTTCTTTATAAAAATCTTCTACTGTATTTCTGCACCTGAAATAGAAAAAAGAAAAAATGAAACAAAACAAAAAAACAGGAAAACTCTTTTAGAAACTTGATTTTGCTTAAAGTCTTCTAGCCTCAGTTTCTAAACAAAGTTTCAAAATAAAATAGGGAATAAAAATAGCCCCAAAATAGCTGCCTACAGGCACAAGAAGCAAAATTTTGTTAAACAAGTTATTTAAAACCTTCCAAGCTCAGTTTCCAATTAAAACAAACTAACAATGAGAATACACAAATACACAAACTTTTTTTTTAAGAGGCTTCCCTACATTTTCTGAAATCTCTCCTCTAAAAGTTTAGGAAACAATGAGTTTTTTTCAACGTAGAATACTGTTCTAAAAAATACTTATGTTCTACTTCATTGGAATCCCAATTTCAAAGAGCTAAAATTGGAGGCACTAAATATGCTTTGTTTTCCTCTAACAAAGGGACATGTTAGTATTGGAATAAAGGGGCACGTAAGTATTTGGCAGGACAAGCTGTCTCCAAAGAGCCAAGACCTAAGCTAGAACCCTATGCACGTGCTCACGAGATTTCGCTTCTTGGCTGAGATTTTTCCAACATAAGCTCTATAGGTGACCGGCTGAGCTCCCCACATCCTCCCTCCTCTCTCCCAAGTACTGTTTTATTCCATAATCTTTTGGGAGGAAAATGTATCCTGAGGGTGACAATTGGGATTTGAAGAAAATATTAGAGTTTGCAAAATAGCATATTCTTCAGGCCTCTACAAAACTACCTTGTGTTTGATTGAAAGACAAATTTTTAGAAAATGCCCTGTATAGCACTAATTATCTGAATGCTATCTGATTGTCTCAAAGACATTCTCATTAGGAACTGAGTAGGTAAAAAAAAAAAAATGTTAAGAAATGCTTCATGCTTTTTACTGAAGTAGTTTTAAAAATCTCTTTTTGCTAGGGAATTTAAAAATGTCTTCTAACCTTGCTGGGGTTTAGAAGTAAGTGAGGTAGTGTTCTATAGACTTCTCCATCTAGAAACCCTCTCAGGAGAATCTGTGAAACCTACTCCTGGTTCCTAAAACACAGTTATCAGAAAAGAAAAAGGTATTTTGAATTATCCTTTGAGTTTAATGTAGAGAAATTGTATTTACAGAATGCCAGGCACCTGGCCAAGTTATGTAAGTCCCTCTCAGTTCCCTGGCACTCCCCTGGAGTCCCCTGATTAAATTCTAGAAATACCAGGCTGTGGAATAGCCGGCAGATACTGATGGAGAACTTTCTGAGCATTTTCAATGTGTCCCAAGATATCATATCTAATATCTGGCTGCAGGACTAGAAAAAAAACTCTCTTCAGAGCCCATGTACATCTCAACAAAGTGAAATGCCCTCTCTTTTATTTTATTTTTTAAAAGCACATAGATGGATGCGTATATACATGCATGCATGCAAACATTTGAAAGAAAGATTCAAAGAAATGTGCCTGAGCAGCTTGCTATTTTTTTTTTTGGTCTGGAATAGATTGAAGTGCCTGATGATCCATGCCATAGAGTGGATGAGCAAAATGCTTCATCAAAGACCAAGTTTATTACATCATTTCAGAGGCATATGGTGGTGATTCAGGGAGGTGTTCTGTTTTGATGGCTTAATGGATCAATAACGACCAGTGTAATTGCTGCTAAAAATGGCTGCCCATCTCACTTCTGCTCAGAGCCAATACTGGTCATAATGAAGAATAGGAAGATCCATTAAATCTTCCCAAAATCAATGCACTCTGTGTATCAGCAGTTATTGCATATTATTAGCATAAATTAGGAATGCATCAAAATTCAGCTTTGGCTTTAGTATTTCAGCAGAAATCTGCCTTTTTGGCTTGAGCTTGGGCTCAGATTTGGAAAAGCAATTAGTAGAATTTTCACTTCAACATCACTTCTGGCATCCCTGAACTCCTGTGTTGACTGTTCGTCTATGATCTGCCAATCACAAAATTTACCACCATATCAAATAGTCTAACCTCAATATTACAAGCAGGTTGTTCTTATCTTCAAACATCAATTAAACACCCAAGAGATAACTTGTAGCTTAATATGTATCATAAATGCATGTTTATGATGGCAAGAGTAAAGTGCGGTAAAAATTAATGAGGATTGTGAGAACTATTAATTTTATGTAGAAGAACAAATATTTAAAATGTTCAAATTGTTAAATAAATAAGGGTATAGAATGAGAACTGTTATGCATATGCAGGGAGGGTACATTAGTTAGATACATTTATGAAGAACATTATATCCTTTCTGAGCCAAAAAGGGTTTATAAAAATTTAAATGTAAATACAAGACAGAATAATAAAGTTCAGATTACATCATAATTTTGTAGAATTGTTTGGTATACCAGAACTTACAGCATGAAACAAAACAACCTATATTTAATATAATATATGTGGCCATTTACTCGTAACATTTTTTCAAGAAATAGCCCTATTTGGGAACTATTTTCACTTTTTGTTTGTTTGTTTGTTAAAGCCAGGATTATTGAAGTATAATTTACATACAATATAATTAATGCATTTAGATTTATAGTTGTATGAGTGTTGACAAACTCATACAATTGTATAACCACTACTACAATCAATATATAGAACATTTTGATAATTCATACCTGTGGTTGGTTTATTTCATGTGTAAATTGGTTAAGTTCTGGGGCCCAATTTAGTCAAGGAAGCATTGACCTGGTTGGTGGGTATTTTGCACATTTAAATTTTTAGTCCATCAGTTGCATCTATAGCTGGTTACATCTATACTCAAAAAGGGAGATTGCCTTCAGCAACAAGAGGAATCTCCTCATCTAGTCAGTTGGGGGCCTTACAGGGAGAACTGATGATTTCAGCAGTCAGAAAGTAGAATTTCTATCTCCACTTCAGTCAGACATCTTCTGGGGAATTCATTATCACCTTCATCGGAGTTCCCAACTTGCAGCCCACCCTACACAATTGGGATTTGCCAATCCCCATGGTGACAATTCCTATAATAAGTCCCATAATATTACATACATATCTCCTATTGGTTCTGTTTAATCAGAGAACTCTGATGTTCTGGTTTGCTAATGCTACTGTTATGCAAAATACCAGAAATGGATTGGCTTTTATAAAGGAGGTTTATTTGGTTACAGATTTACAGTTCTAAGGCCATAAAAGTGTCCAAACAAAGGCATCAATAAGAGTATACCTTCACTGAAGAAAGGCCAATGGCATCCAGAACACCTCTGTCAGCTGGGAAGGCACGTGGCTGGCATCTGCTGGTCCTTTGCTCCCAGGCTGTCTTCCAAATGGCTTTCTCTTCTTAGCTTAGCATCTCCAAACATCCTTCTGTCTACATCTCCAAGAGTCAGGCACATCTCAGTTTGTGTTGGCTTTTTTTAAATGACTCCAGCAAACTACTCAAGACCCACCCTGAATGGGTGGGGCCACACCTCCCTGGAAATAATCTAATCAAGATATCACCTACAGTTGGGTGAGTCACATCTCCATGGAAACAACCTAATACAAATACCCCACAAGATTGGATAAATACATGGCTTTTGGGTGGGTAGGCAGGCATAATATATCCAAACTGGCATACCTGACTAATGCAACATCCATTTTTTATTAACAGTTGCAATTTTCCTTACTATTGTATAATCTCCCAAAATTGTATAATCTCCCATTCAGAATGGGTCCCCAAATCCTATAGATGACATAGTCACACATTCTTTAGCAGTTTGGAAATATGTATATAGTAAAAGAACAATGTGTAGGAACTGAAAGAAGAGATTTGTAAAGAGGGATAAGTATATAGTAGCAAAGGAAATATTTAGAGATACAGATGTGGTGATGGGTGTCCTGCAGGCTGATGCTTCACTGTCCCAGCCTGGATGACAAAATGCTGGGACAGGCAAATTAGACCCTCTATTGCTAAAAACCACAGTGTCAGTATCATGTTGAAGACATCTTTAAAGTGTCTTTAAAGTTTTAGGTGGTCATGGCAGTGGTGAAGCTGTTTTCATAGACATAGGTCCTGGTCTGTTTGTGGCATTTGTGAGTGTATCTCTAGGACACCCCTTCTATATTGTTATCTATGAAGTAACAGCACAAACTTCACAGGAGGGTGGGAAAACACACTCTGCCTGTTTCTAATCAGGTTGCTAAACTGTGCAAACTGACCACATAGTGAACTCCAAACTGACCTGACCATCTGCTTCCTGGCAGGACACACGCGGTGGTAACGGGTATGTTCTGTGTGCTTCCTCTGTTGACAGAACCCAATATACTGGGAATCCTGATTTGGTGTCTTACACCAAGCTGAGACCCATAAGCGATGTGCATTAGAGTTCTAGTCTGATTTAAAAATTTATATAAAATTCCATTAATATGTCTTAGTTTCCTTTCTGCTAAAACTAATACCATACATTGGGTTAGCTTAAACAATGGGAATTTATTGACTCATGGTTTCAAAGCCTAGAAGGCTGTTTCCTCCCAGGGTCAGTATCTTCTGGATGACCAACAATCTTTAGAGTTCCTTGGCTTTTCCCTCACATGGCAATGTGTATGGCAACATCTTCTTCTCTTCCAGGTTTTGTTGACTTCCGGTTTCTAGCTGTTCCGCTTGTTTTTCTCTTCCATGTCCAATTTCCTTTGCTTATAGGGGCTTTGGGCAAATTGGATTAAGGTGCACCCTCCTTCAGTTTGGGCACACTTTAACACTTAATAACATCTTCAAAGCTCCTATTAGAGGTGAGGCAAGATGGCTACGTAGGGAGGTGTGGAATTTAGTTAGTCCTCTAGAGCAGATGGTAAAGAGCCAGGAACAACTAGTAAATAGTGTGAAACAAGCCTCACAAGGGCAAGCCCCAAAACAGAGGGCTCAGCATACCAAACTATCAATCCTCAGTGTTTACAAGAACATCAACAACAACGCAAGTGAGGGATTGCTGAAAAGGAGAGGTTAAATTTGCTTATAAATGTGCCTAAGAGTCTCCCCTAAGTGCCTCTTTGTTGCTCAGATGTAGCCCTCTCTCTCTAGCTAGGCCAACTCTCCAGGCAAATTCACTGCCCTCCCAGCTACGTGAGACCTGACTCCCAGGGGTGTAAATCTCCCTGGCAATGAAGGATATGACTCCCAGGGATGGATGAACCTGGACCCGGCATCATGGAATTGAGAACATCTTCTTGACCAAAAAGGGGAAGCAAAATGAAATGAAATAAAGCTTCAGTGGCTGAGAGATTTCAAATGGAGTCGAGAGGTCACTCTGGTGGGCATCCTTATGCACTATATAGATATCCCTTTCTAGGTTTTAGTGAATTGGAATAGCTAGAAGTAAATACCTGAAACTATCAAACAAACTCCAATCCAGTAGCCTTGACTCTTGAAGATGATTGTATAACAATGTAGATTACAAGGGATGACTGTGTGATGGTGAAAACCTTGTAGATCACTCTCACTTTACCCAGTGTATGGATGGATAAGTAGAAAAATGGGGACAGGGACTAAATGAAGATTGGGATGGGGAGATGATTTGGGTGCTCTTTTTTACTTTTGTCATTTATTCTTATTTTTCTTCTTTCTTATGTAAAGAAAACATTCAAAAATGGATTGTGGTGATGAAGGCACAACTATATGATGGTACTGTGAACAGTTGATCGTACACCATGGATGATTGTAAGCTATGTGAATATATCTCAATAAAACTGAATTCTAAAAAAAAGCCTGAAACAACTGTTTGGGGACATCTGTGACCAGACACACATCATAAACCAGTCTGAAGTGGGTGGAACAGCTAAGATCACAGCATAGAACTGTAAGTAAATCTCTCCAAACTGCAAAGCTGGCACCCTTCCCCCACTGGCATGGCAGTCTGAGTTGGAAGACTCACCTGTGGTAAAAAGAAGCAGTCTACTAGCAGCAAGGGAAAGTAACTCAACCAAGCTCCAATTTTGGTTCTAATTAGCACGTTTGGACTGCTGAAAACAAACTGTGAGCACAGATAAACCCAGAGCAAGTAGGAAGGGAACCCTGAGATCTCTCCTGGCAGAGAGGAGGTGGGACTGAAGGAAAAACAGCAATAATAATAAATAAATAAAAACAGAGGCATTTGAAGACAGCTGAGCTCAGAATACTGGAAAATGGCTATGTCCCAAGAAAAGAGGCATATAGAACCTGGTACCAACTCCAGTTGAACAGTGAAACTGGGAGGCTGGGACTGGCTCTGAAAAAGAAATTTCTTTCTTCTTTCTTTTTTTTTCTCTCATTCTAAGTAGCTCATTAGAGAAACTTCAGGCATTTTTAATTGTCAGTGCTGACTCAGGCAAGGGTGGAATTAAGAGAATCAAAGAGACAAAGGAAGAAGTCAAGTGTAGGAGATAATTCCCTAAAGGGCATATATCCCCTAAGAAAAAGGGGAGCAGGGCCCAGCTCAAATGGCAGCCCTCCCTCAAAGAATTCAGACCCCAGGGCCTGGGGAAAAAACATACTGAAACAACTTAAGCTTGGCTTCTGACACCCTCAGCTCCTGGCCCAGTGTTTGCTAATGATACCATTTTGCAAAACACCAGAAATGGATTGGCTTTTATAAGGGGGGTTATTTGGTTACAAAGCTACAGTCTTAAGGCCATAAAGTGTCCAAGATAACACATCAACAATTGGGTACCTTCACTGGAGGATGGCCAATGGTGTCTGGAAAACCTCTGTTAGCTGGGAAGGCACGTGGCTGGCATCTGCTTGCTCCCAGGTTGCATTTCAAAATGGGGTTCTCCAAAATATCTGCATCAGCTTCCAATGGCCATCTTCAAAATATTTGTTTCAGCTGCAGCAGCAAGCTCCTTCTGTCTGAGCTCTTACATAGGGCTCCAGTAAACTATCCAATGTCCATGATGAATGGGTGGGGCCACACCTCCATGGAAATTATCTAATAAGATTTATCACCTACAGCAGTTGGGTGGGTCATATCTCTATGGAAATGCTTTAATCCAATGATTCCAATTTAATCAACATTAGTACATCTGCCCCCACAAGATTGCATCAAAGAACATGGCTTTTTCTGGGGGACATAATATATGCAAACCAGCACACCCAGAGAGGTTCCATTGAGAAATATAGGCACTGCATCACTTTACACCAGTGGGGAACTGTGGGCTGACAACCACTACCTGCTTGGCAGGATAGGAAAAGCACAGAGTCTAGAGACCTCACAGGGAAGTCTGACAATCTTCTGGGTCTCATACTCAGGAAACTTGATACTTACTACTCCCTCTTTCTGAGACTTGGGCCTGTCTGATCTGGAAAAATCTTACTGGGCTAATAAAGGAAACCAGATGCCTAGATGAGAAAAAATTATGAGTCACTTTAGCAAATACAAAGACATGGCCCAGCCAAAGAGACAAACTTACACTTCAAATGAGATACAGGAGTTAAAACAACTCATTAAAGATGTTCAAACAAATCTTTTAAACCAAATCAGTGAGCTGAAGGAAAATGTGGCAAAAGAGATGAAGGATATAAAGCAGACACTGGGTGACCATAAAGAAGAATTTGTAAGCTTGAAAAAACAAACTGCAGAACTTATGGGAATGAAAGTCACAATGAAAGAGATGGAAAACACAGTGACATACAATAGCAGATTTGAAGAAGCAGAAGAGAGGATTCATGAACTGAAGGACAGAACATCTGAAATCCTACACACAAAAGAACAGATAGGGAAAAGAATGGAAAAATATGAGCAGTATCTCAGGGAATTGAGTGACAACATGGAGCACATGAATATATATGTCATGGGTGCCTCAGAAGAAGAGAAGGGAAAAGGGGCAGAAAGAGAATGGAGGCAATAATCAATGAAAATTTCCCATCTCTTATGAAAGACATAAAATTGCGGATCCAAGAAGCTTAGCATACCCCAAACAGAATAGATCCAAATAGACCTACTCCAAGACACTTAATACCCAGATTATCAAATGTCAAAGACAGAATTCTAAAGACAGTAAGAGATAAGTGATCCATCACATAGGAAGAAAGCTCAATAAGACTATGTGTGGATTTCTTAGTAGAAACTATGGAGGCAAGAAGGCAGTGGTATGATATATTTAAGATAATGAAAGAGAAAAACTGCCAACTAAGAATTCTATATCTGCAAAACTGTCCTTCAAAAATGAGAGTTTTTTTCAGACAAACAGACAGTGAGAGAGTTTGTAAACAAGATACTTGCTCTATAAGAAATACTAAAGGAAGCACTATGGGAAGATAGGAAAAGACAGGAGAGAAAGGTTTGGAGAAGAGTATAGAAATGAAGACTATCAGTACAGGTAAAAAGAGAGAGAGAAAAAAATAAAAATAAAATAAAATATGACACATAAAATCCAGGAGACAAAATGGTAGACAGTAGACATTATATTGAGTGAAATTAGCCAGAAACAAAAGGACAAATACCGTATGATCTCACTTTTTTGGTTTGCTAATGTTGCCATTATGCAAAATACCAGAAATGGATTGGCTTTTATAAGGGGGTTTATTTGGTTACAAATTTACCACCTTAAGATCATAAAGTGTCCAAGGTAAGGAATCAGCAATAGGGTACCTTCACTGGAGAAAGGTGATTGGCATCTGGAAAACCTTTGTTAGCTGGGAAGGCACGTGGCTGGCCAGGTTGTGTTACAAAATGGCATTCTCCAAAATGTCAGCATCAGCTTTCAACAGCCATCTTCAAAATGCTCTCTAAGCTGCTCTGAGTTCCTTGTGTTTGTCAGTTCATTTATATGGCTCCAGTGATTTAATTAAGACCCCCCTTGAATGGGTGGGATAACATCTCCATGGAAATTATTCAACCAAAAGTCCTGCCCACAGTTGCTTGAGTCACATCTCCATGGAAATACTCGATAGGTTCCCACCTAATCAACACTAATGCATCTGCCCCTACAAGATTGCATTAAAGAACATGGCATTTTGGGGGACATAATACATCCAAACTAGTGTACTCACTAATCTGAACTAACATTAATGAGTGAACCTTGAAAGTTAAGTTGAGAATATAGGTTACCAGGAGATAGAGGGTAGAAATCAGGCATCTGATGCTGAAGGAGTACATAATGTTCAACAGGATTGATTGTTTAGATCCAGAAATAGATAACACAATACTGTGTGATGGTAGCACAATATTGTAAGTACTCTTGCGGTCGCAGTTGAATTGTCTGGGGGGGGGGGCGGCCGGTTGCTGAACCCTCGGCTCTCGGCGTTGCTCGGAGGGTACCGGCGGCGGGGGCTCTTTCCCGGAGGCGAGGGCGAGGCGGGGGACTGGGCCCGGTCCCCGGCGGAGGCGTGCAAGGTGTGGAGGGCGGCGAGAAGGAACAGGCAGGACACAGTTCTTTGAGGGTGAAGAAGCCAAGAGAGTTTATTAGGGGTGAACACAGGTTATATAGGCTGGCATAGAGGGCGGGGGTTGTTACAAGTCAATGCTGAGGGGATAAAGGCTAGGATTGGTTCTGAGAGGGTGCGGAGGTTAGGATTGGTTCTAAGAGAGCACGGAGGTTGTTTGAAAAGGGGCGGGAGTTGCTCTGGCAACGGTGTCTGGCAACAATGTATGCGCACCGGTGGTGATGGGAGTTGCACTGGCAACGGGGAGTGTCCGGGCAAGATAAGGGGGTGGGGAAAAGGCGGTTCCCTCCGGCAAGCCTCCCCTAACGGTGGTATTTTGGGTGAGGAAATGGGGCCTGCCTCCGGCCTCACTTTCCCAGGCCCGGGGGGCTGTGAAGGGCGCTGTTCACCCGTACCCACTACCCTCCCCAGGGGTGGCCGATCCCCTGGCCCAGGCCCGCCAAGTCGAAGCACGTAATCAGTGTCCCGCATACTCTGAAAAAAGATGAGTGTTTATATGGGTGAAAGAGGAAGGCTAGGGGCATGTATGATACCAGAAAGAAAAATAGTGGATAAAGACTGGGACTGTATACCTTAGTGAAGCCTAGAGTGGTCAATGATGGTGATTAAGTGTACTAATATAAGAATGTTTTTGCATGAGAGAGAACAAATGAAAGTCAACATTGCAAGGTGTTGAAAGCTGGATGGTATAGGGGAAAAAATATAATCAATGCAAACTAGTGTCTGTAGTTGAAGTAACATTGTAATATGTTTCTATTAATTGTAACAAAGGCAATTTCCCAAAGCTGAGTATCTATAAGAGGGGCATATAAGAGAGTGGTATGGGATTCTTGGTGTTTTTGTTGTTGTTGTTGTATGACCTTTCCATTTTATTTTATTTCACTTTATTTTTCTTCTTTTTTTATTCTTCATTTTTTCTCCTCTTCCTCTTTTATTGCAGAAGAAATGGAAGTGTCCTCATATAGTTTGTGGTGGTAAATGCATAACTATGTGATTATACCAGAAATCATTGGTTGTTTATTTAGAATGGATTGTATGGTGTGTGAGTAAAACCGTTTAAAAAAATAAACAAAGAGATACAAGTGCCAGAGAAAATGTGAGAGAGGGATGTACCTATTCACTACGGTATAGGGGAAATAGAATGGTGCATCGCATCTGGAAGGCTGTGTGGTGGTTCCACAGGAAGCTAAGTATGGGGTTGCCATATGTTCCTGAAACCCTGTTATTGGGTTGTATACTTGGAGGAACTGAGAGCAGGGACACTAGTGGACATTTGCACACTGGTGTTTGTGGTGGCAGTATTCACAATTTGCAATGGATAGATGTGGCCTAATGGTACATTGACTGATAAATGGAATGGTGAAATGTGGTGTATACATACAGTGGAATATTGAGCAGCAAGAAGAAGGAATGAAGTTATGAGGTATGCAACTAGGTGAATGGACCCTGAGGCCAGTAGGTTGAGTGAAATAAGCCAGAAATGAAAAGACAAACATTATAATACCTCACTAATATGGATGCACATTAATGTGCAAACTCTGAGAATTGAATTTGGGAGCATGGGTTATCGGGGAAGGCTTATGTAAGGGTTCCTAGATTGTAAGCTCTTGTATCAGTCACATCTATTCATGAGTTGTAACAGTTATTTCTAAATTCTGAGATGATGAGCTGTTCATGTATTATCTGGTCAGTCCCTGGAACTTCAGGTGTCTGGGTGACACCTGAGACTCAAAGCCAGAGTTCAGCAGCTATGAATGTCAGTATTACCCCATACAGCAAATGTTAAAGAAGCTGAAAAAGAGATCAGACTTTGTTTGGAGATGTGAAGGAAATAGACTTGGTTGATAATGGGGTAGATCAGACTCAAGGGTAGAGGATGATATTAACTGTGTTTTAAAATTTTGGCTTCTGTGTGGGACCAAAGGAAGAGTTGTTTATTTGGTGCAAAATCTATATTGTCTTTAGAACACTTAATAATTTAATTTGTATGGTCAGTTTACTCAAACACCATAATTACATGGAACCTTGGATAGGGAGTGAGATCTGGTTGGTTGTACAGGTTAGCATGAAGCCCCAATACATCCTAGAGTAATTTGGACAGAGAATAAAAAGTATTTTCAGAGCCCCCTTGAGGGACTGTGGGAAAATGTGGAAATATTAAACTTCCCTAGAGGAATTCCTGATATTCTCACAAGTACCAGTTTAGTAGGCTGAGCCCTTGATCTTGAGGCTTGCCCTTATGAAGCTTGTTACCGCAAAGGAGAGGCTAAGCCTACTTATAATTGTGCCTGAGAGTCACCCTCAGAGAACCTCTTTTGTTGCTCAGATGTGGCCTCTCTCTCTCTAAGCCAACTCTGCAGGTGAATTTACTGCTCTCCTTCTACATGGACATGACCCACAGGGATGTAAATCTCCCTGGCAATGTGGGATGTGACTCAAAGGGATGAGCCTAGACCCAGCATTGTAGGATTGAGAAAGCTTTTTGGATCAAAAGGGGAAGAGAAATGAAACAAAATAAAGTTTCAGTGGCTGAGAGATTTCTAATGGAGTTGAGAGGTCACTGTGGAGGTAACTCTTATGCATTATATAGATATCCCTTTTTAGTTTTTAGTGTACTAGAATAGCTAGAAGGAAATACCTGAAACTGTTGAACTATAATCCAGTATCCCTGATTCTGGAAGACAATTGTATAACCATATAGCTTATATGGTGTGACTGTGTGATTGCGAAAACCTTATGGCTCGCACTTCCTTTACCCAGTGTATGGATAAATGAGTAGAAAAATGGGGACAAAAAGTAAATGAATAATGAGGGGGAAGAGGGGTATGGGATGTTTTGGGTGTTTTTTCTCACTTTTATTTTTATTCTTTTTGTTTTTATTTTTTGGAGTAATGAAAATGTTCAAAAATTGATTGTGGTGATGAGTGTACAACTATATGATGATACTGTGAACAACTGCTGTACACTTTGGATGATTATATGGTATGAGAATGTATTTCAATAAAATTGCATTAAACATATTAAAAGGTCCTATTTACAAATGGGTTCATACCACAGGACCAGGGGTTGGGATATGAACATGCCTTTTGTGAGGGGCATGATTCAATCCCCAACAATATGTCTTGGCACTCCCTTACTTTCTGTCCAGAACTCTGGGTTGCTTCAAGGCTAGATCCATGTTCTTGCATGTGCCATTGGGAGTCCACTGGTAGTTTCTCAGCAGGACTCACTGAAGAAGGACTTCAACTTGCTGTCAAACCTGAATGGCAGAACGGGAAAAAACACCCCCTTAGTTGGTAAGACTTTCCTTTTTCCAGCCAGAGACACATTTACATATATACAAATGTATCATAAACCATCTCCCGATAGTCCATAGGAGAGAGCTTATGCTGGTTAAGAGATATAGGCTTGTCAAATCACAGAAGAATTACTTTTTTTCCAGGCTGAGAAATCTCACGCAGATGTAGTACTAGCACAGTTGCCCAAAAAGGGCATCTCCAGAGTGTCAAATGTTGGTAGGTCCTTGATCTATAGGAAGACAGGAGCTAAGTGTAACTGTAGCTGCCTGGTTCATTCCTCTTCTAGATAACGTATACTTCTGGAGATAGTATAATTCTAACTTGGTTTAACTGTAAAGCTACTGACAGGTTGTCTCTGAAACAGGGTTCTGTTCCTTCTCACAGTAGCTCATGGGGCATCCATGGAAAAAATAAAAATAAACTTGAAAGTGGTCTTGTTACTGTAAATCATGGTAGGGCAAATCCCAAAATAGGGGCCAGCAGCCTTTGCTCACTTGGCAGAGGTGTTGTAGAGATATCTGCTCATGGTCAGCTGCACATCTCAACCACTGGAAGAAAGGGGTGGGATAAGGCGTCTGGAGATGAAAGAATTCCCTGGCTGCTAAGTGTGCCAGCTGACCTTTGATAAAAATTTGAACCTAAATATAGCCAGCAGATGCAAGCCAGTGTAAGATGCAGGAATGCTTCAAGTTTGATCTGTGAACTAGAAGCTGTCACCCTCCTCTACTTTGAAAATAGCTTTTGAGATCACCATCATTACCTCTGAGGATTTCAAAGTGTAATCCTGCTGCAGAGTATTCTGGTCCTGCTTAGAGTAATGCTACAACTCTCCCTGGAGAGGAAAGTCATTCTGTGTGTTCTCCTTAAACCTTTTGGCTGAGTTTTTCCTCTACCCAGGCATCAAGGGGTCAGGGACTTTGTGTTCAGAAGCAGCAAGGTGTCCCAAAATATTAATCCTGTGTTATATGTTTAAATATAGGATGTATGCCTTACATTTCTGGTACTTATTTTCATTTGAAGGAAATTTAAGGAATCAATAAAGTAGACATTTAAAGTTTTGATATCTATATGTAACAGTCCCTGAGACATGAAAAAGCAGTCTCACAGCCAACTTATAAAACTTTAAATTATAGAGAACTATAAAAAGTTTTATAAAGCTGAAGTTCTGAAATTCTGGATAAATGGAAATATGCTCCAGGCCCTTATAGTTAATTGCAAGTTCATATATGATTAAGTATCTAGCATCAGTGTAATTTGTGTGCTCTAGAACCAGTTTCTTGTATACATTCAAAGTCATAATCAGTTTATTTCTCTGTGGCTTTGCACTGTGTCTAGAAATGCCTACGATCTTTGGGGATTCATTCCCGACATGTCTCACCACAAACCATCACGTTTGGGTCTTCAAAAAGAGACATCTTTGACAATTGTAACACCATTTTCTTCCTTGCTCTCTAATTTTCAGATTCCTTCCTTGTCCTGAGTCAAATAGTTATCTGAATCACAGGTATTTTTGAAACAGGGGCATTTTGCAAGCTGGTAATTTTCAGTGAAAGAAAAGAACATATACAGCCACAATCTATCTTTGCCTTAAATAGCATGATAGTATTCATATATGCAAGTAATAACCCCCAAGCCCCTTTGCATTTTTGTCACCATGTAATAACATGAAAACAATTTTGGAGTAATAGTCACCGCTAGCAGTAAAACTTCCCATTTGTGATGGTTTGAAGCTGTATGTACCCCAGAAAAGATCATGTTCTTAAAGCTAATCCATTCCTGTGGGTGTAGATCTATCGTGGGTGGGGCTTTTGATTAGGTTATTTCCATTGAGGCCTGCCCCAGGTAGGTCTTAATCTTCTTACTGGAGTCCTTTATAAGAGATGGAATTGGAGAAACACACAGAGAGAAGTTGAGAGAGAAAAGACACAGAAGCTCAGAGAGGAGAGCCAGAGAAGCTGAGAGAGGACACACAGAAAACAAAGAGAAACCCCAGAAACAGAGAGGAAGCCACTGACGCCAGAAGCTGGAAGTAACGAAACCTGGGAGAGAAGGGAGAGCCCAGCAGACGTCACAGTGTGCCTGGCCATGTGACAGAGGAGCTGAGGATGGCCGGTAGATGGACTTCGGGGAGAAAGTATCGTCAATTGATGCCTTCATTAGGACATTTTCATGGCCTCAGAACAGTAAACTAGTAAGTTAATAAATCCCCATCATAAGAGCCAACCCGTTTCTGGTATATTGCATTTCATCAGCTTTAGTGAACTAAAGCACCATTCCTCATGATATGCCTTTATAGTTGCCCCCAGTGGTTCTCTAAAAGCAGAATATTCCTCATTAAATCTTCCGAGCATAGAATTTTAGAGTTTCGTTATGGAACCAAGCTGAAGACACAACAACAATCCTGCGGCAAAACACCGATCCATCAGCTCAATGTGAATTTAAGGTGGTATCACCTGGGCATAAATTACAGATTGTAAATGTGGTATTTCACCTCCGTTTTTTTTCTTCCTGTTTCTGTTAACTTTATTAGACTGACGAACTCAGTGTGGTCTGTAACATTTCCGAAGGGAAAGCTAGAAACTATTCTTCATTTCATTCACCACCCTTGTAGCCAGATTGGAAATAACTGATGTGTAAATCACTACCCCCTAATTGAAATTACAAGATTAGGACCAATTTTACTTGAATTTTATCCATCAAATGTTAAACAACTGTACTTCTGGTCCCCAAGGGGTGGGACAAGGAGCTCATTCTGTCCATTATAAACTGGACTTCGGTATCACTGGTAGAAGCCACAGTTCTGGGGATGACCTCCGTCCCCACCAGCTCCTCAGCACACCACGAGGCTCCTGCTCATGGGGCAGACACACCTGTGATGGATCATCTATGTCTTTAGTGTATTGCAGTTTTCAAAAGTCTTATCTGGTGGGCTTCAAAACCCCATGGGGTCTTGTGCTGACTTGGGATTCCAGCTTGTTCCATGAGTGAACTATTGGTTGTCCTGGAAGGCATGAGAGGAGGAGTGAACCCTGGCTCTGAGGGGTGGGTCATGACCCAGAGTTAGCAGTTCATTTGCATATCCAGAACCAAGTAGCTGTTTTGACTGAAGTGAGACTATAAGCTGTTTGGTGGATTTATTTCCAATTATTCTCTACTGGGATGTCCTATTTGCTAATGCTGCCAGAATGCAAAACACCAGAGACGGATTGGCTTTTATAAAAGGGGATTTATTTGGTTACACAGTTACAGTCTTAAGGCCATAAAGTGTCCAAAGTAACACATCAGCAATCGGGTACCTTCACTGGAGGATGGCCAATGGTGTCCGGAAAACCTGTTAGCTGGGAAGGCACATGGCTGGCGTCTGCTCCAGAGCTCTGGTTTCAAAATGGCTTTCTCCCAGGACGTTCCTCTCTAGGCTGCAGTTCCTCAAAAATGTCACTCTTAGTTGCTCTTGGGGTATTTGTCCTCTCTCAGCTTCTCTGGAGCAAGAGTCTGCTTTCAATGGCCGTCTTCAAACTGTCTCTCATCTGCAGCTCCTGTGCCTTCCTCAAAGCATCCCTCTTGACTGTAGCTCCTCTTTAAAAGTTCACTCTCAGCTTCACTGAGTTCCTTCTGTTTTTCTGCCCATTTATATGGCTCCACTGAATAAGGCCCACCCCGAATGGGTGGGGCCACACCTCCATGGAAATTATCTCATCAGAGCTATCACTCACAGTTGGGTGGGGCACATTCCATGGAAACACTCAAAAAATTACAATCTAATCAACATGATAGGTCTGCCTACACAAGATTACATCAAAGACAATGGTATTTGGGGGACACAATACATTCAAACCGGCACATAGGATATAAGTTGACAGACTGTTAACAGTTGCAATTTGTTCTGTTTGGGGAACATTTTATTTAACTTTGTCTTTTAAGAATGCAAGTGCTAAAACTGAGCACTGCTACCCTCTCCCCTATATAGGACATGACTCCCAGGAGGGTAAATCTCCCTGGCAACGTGGGACATGACTCCTGGGGATGAGCCAGGCCCTGACATTGTGGGATTGAAAATGCCTTCTTGACCAAAAGGGGGAAGAGAAATGAAACAAAATAGAGTTTCAGTGACTGAGAGATTTCATATGGAGTTGAGAAGTCATTCTGGAGGTTATTCTTATGCATTATACAGATATCCCTTTTTAGATTTTAGTGTATTAAAATAGCTAGAAGGAAATACCTAAAACCGTTGAACTGTAATCCAGTAGCCTTGATTCTTGATGGTGATGGTATAACTATATGGCTTTTATGGAGTGACCGTTTGATTGTGAGAACCTTGTGACTGATACTCCCTTTATCCAATGTATAGGCAGATGAGTAATAAAATAAAGACAAAAAAAAATTAGTACTGGGGGGAGGGGTACGGCAGGGTTTGGTGTTCATTTTTATTTTTATTCTTTTTTTCTTTTTTTAGAATAATGAAAATGTTCTAAAATTGATTATGGTGATGAATGCACAGCTATGTGGTGATACTGTGAGCCATTGATTGTATTCCTTGGCTGGATTATACAGTGTATGAATATATGTCATAAATTTAAAATTGCATTTAAAAAAAATTGAATAGTGGTGGTTTTTAACATTAACAAGACATGTAGTCGTGTTTTAACTAGTTGATTATTGAATCCCCCCATCAGTGTTGTATCTCTATCAGTTGCCATGTTTCCCTCAACTTCTGAATTAACTTGTAGGGCATATTTAGCATCTATTAAATCTTTGATGGCCACAATTTCTTGAATATACCTAAGTGGCTTTGACCATTCTTAGAAGCTTCTTCTTTGAAACTCAAGGTAATTAATCTTCTCATCCATGGTGGACATGGATTGTGTGCACACTAATATTTTTAAAGAGAGTACTGTTCCCAGTTGGTCTAGCACCAGGTGAGTTTTAGCATGCAAATTATCTTCCCTCCTGTATAGCAACATCTTGGATGTCATATGCCGTAAGTATGCAGAAGACTGCCTTTACACCCTGATAAAAATTCCCATTCATTTTCAACATACTATATTTTGGTTGTATTGAACCTGCCTCCTACTTGGTTTGAAATTAAATATTAGTGGAATATGGTATTTTACACACACACAGAGCCTCCATTCCTCATTCACCTCCTACGATGGGTCAAGATTTTCACCTCTTTTGTGAAGGAAAGATTTTACCTCTATGTTTTATAGAATTATAAATGTTCTAAACATAATATCTGACACAAATCCCATAGCTTCTGAGACAAATCACAAAATTATAGAACAATATTTGTCTACACGATTTTGAACAAAAAAAAAACATTTTATTGGAAAAATACACCTTACCTAGAGATAGGGGGTGTTTCTGCTGCTAAGAAATGACTTTGCCAAAACAATAAATAGACAAAGGGATAAACTTTGAAGAGGGAGATGGCCTTTCTCCTGAAAGTTGACATCTGGTTCTCAAAGAGAGGGGAATGAGGTTATAATTGGGGCAGTAGGAGAAGCACTCTCTTTGAGCAACTGTGTAGAGCTTTTGGGGTTAGCCACTTAGAGTCAAAATCTGATGCAAGAGGAAAAATAATACAATATAGAAGGATTAGCAGTCCTTTATAAAACTGTGGGTATCTGTCTGTTTGTGGTTTAAGGCCAAGCTTATTCTCAGTTTACAGGCTGAAGAGACTTAGAGGCTAGGAAACCGTGCCATAGAGAAATTAAGTGATTTAACTGAATCCAAAAAAATAATAAGTGCTGGAGTCTTAATTGGAACCAGGCTACTGCCTAGCGGCACACCCCACACTTGAACAATTTAATTGCCGCAAACAACTCAGCCTTCAGATGTGGACAGAGCTCTTTATCCTCAATACTGCTTCTCTCAGAACTGTATGTGTTCAAAGTCAAAGGGAATATAAAGCTGTACAATGCTCTGAAAAGGGAGAAGAAATTACTTTTTAAAAACATTTGATTTCTACTTTTACTGACTGCAGCTTCCCATTATCTTCATCACCTTAAGAAATATCAAAACAAATTTGATTATTTGCAAAGTCTTAGCAAAATCAGAGGACATTTTTAACTAGTCCCCTGCCTCCACTAAAAGAATGGACTGTTACTGTTTTTTTCTCTTATCTCAGATACCAATGGGAACTTTCTCTAGACTCATGTGCATGATCCAGGAAAGAAAGTATTTTTTAACAACTGTCTTTCAATCTGTTTGAGGTCACTCCAGTGATGAAAATCTACTGATATAATAAGTTCTTGGAGGGCAAGGAAAATAAGTCTTGATAGGAAGTCTTGGAATCTCTATCTCTTCACCAAACCAGAGAAGCCATCCATAAGCTGTATTTTGACAGAGGTTCTGGAATGTAGCCATGCTGAGAGTGAGGGGTGAGACAAAGCATCTCCTGGGAGATCTCACATGAAGTTAGATCTCAGTACTAGGTGCTTGGCATTTTTCATTTAGAAAACTTCACAGGGTCAAGTGCTAGCTCTTTTGTTGAAAGCACACTCCCCTAAACACACTCACCTTTTCAAGACAAAGATAGACCCATAGTTTTAATATTGAAAACAGAGGCTTTCACAATGGAGACTTTGGACTAAGTCATTACTTTTTAAAAAATTTTTTTGCAATGGGGTTTTGGGATGTTACTTTCATTCTTAATTACTGAAGCTCTTAGGTTTAAGGGTTTTGTTGTTGTTTTTAATTGGAAACAGGATGGAAGTGTTTCAACAAATCCACTCATAAATGAGTTTTTTTTAAGCCATTAAAAATTTTTGTGAGGATTCTGGCTGCTTTTTCTGCTACTTCTGTTTTTCAAACCCAAAGCATTTACTGTTGTGAACTTTTTTACATCATGTGGTATTGAAATTTGGGGTTGTCAGATCATGGTAAGCATTTATTAGGTTGGTTGGAGGGTAGGAAATTGGTAGGGCTGGGAGGATGGGGTTTGCAGTCTGGGAGGAGGTTGGAACATTGAGTGGGAGGACAAGGGTTGCAGGTGGTTTGAAGTGGGTGTCCACTGGGACTGATGGACAAATAGCACTGGAGGGTTGCAAGAACCTACTGCTTTGACAGCTAATCCTTACTACTTACTACTTACGAAGTAGATAATCTGAAAATCCTCTCACTTTTAAAAATACCTAGAAATGCTGGCTAAAAAATAAGATATATTTTTATCTCTTTATTTAAGAAATATGGATCTGATCCAGAAATGGACATGGAACTGAAAATATAGTGGCCAAGCTTGAGTGTTATTGCTGGGGCTGCCCCAGGAGGGGTTGTCAGTCTCAGTTACCTGGGAACAGGATTGGCCTCCGTGACCTAGGGGCATCTTCTTTAATATCTAAACAGAGAAAGGAGTTGAATAAAGTCTTGGGGCTTTGCCAGGTGGGGAGTTAGAACCAAGAGGCCTACTTATAAAGCCAGGGCTTTCAAGGGGCTACACCCCTACTGAAAGTAAAGACTACAGATAAATCCACCCCAACACAGGGAAACAAGGAAATACATCGGTCTTGTTCCTTCTGCCACTGGGCCAGAAACAGAAAGTCTTGAGACAATGTGTTTTCCATTATTTGACAATTGCCTCCTCCCGCCTCTTATCCAGAAAACCAAAACCAAAATACATTACTTATCCAGTTTTATTTCTCCATACTCCTCCAATGTGTATCTCTTATTATAATCAGAATTATTTCCTCATAGCCAATTAAATAGAATCCTTTCCTGCTTGACTCTAAACTCTCTGAAACGACAGAGCATGTCTATCTGTTCAGTGTAATATCCCCAGACTCAGTATGTGATTACGCATCTTTGTGTCCGGTTATGTCGCACTCGAGTCCCTGAAAGTCCTACTTCCTCTCTGTGTATATGAATGTTTACCCTATCATTTATTATAGCTAAATGTTCTGTTTATGTGATTTTTATACATTATCTTATTTAATTTTAATAGTCTTGCAAAGTAGGTATTATCAGTCCATTTTAGAATTAAGAACACTTAGATTCAAAGAACACAGTGCTCAGTTAGAAAGCTGTGAAGCCAAATTTAAATTCAGTCTATCTAACTTTAAAGCATTTGATTTTTCTCCTATGTATTTTTGCCTCTCATATAATCTATGTAGAATTTAAAATCGACCTCAGGTCTCCCAATCTCCTTCAACCAACAGTGTGCTTGATCTGGCTTGCAGCAGCCAACTGTGTGCATCTCATCTCCACTCTGTCATCAGTGTCCCCAAGCTCATAGCTTGGAATCAGCCAGAGTGGGAGTATTTACATCACTGAAATCAGCAGACATTAAAAACCAGGGCCTTGGGGAGAACTGGTTATTAATCCATTACCAGAACACCACTGCCTTTAAACCATAGTGATCTCTCCTCTTATAGTTCCTCATTTGTGTGTTTTTTATTTAATTATATTATCTTTGAAATTTCACCTTGATAAGTCTTATTTACACAGAACACTTAGAATAGCAGTTAGCAAATACATCTCTTAGGGCCATTCTAGCTACAAGATGCTATAAACCAGAATTGGATTTTATAGAAGACTCAGAGTAAGATGCATGAGAAGGTGCTAAATCTAGCAGCAGAGGGAGCCCAATTTCCAAACATAGGCAGTTTGTTTTCTCTTTTGAAACACAGAACTGATCTGAATGGAAAATATAGGTCCTAGCTTTGATAGAAATTGCTGATAAACCAAAGAAATTTTAAAAATAAACAGAAATAAAGACTATTCAAGTAGCATTACATTGGCAGAACAAATCTTACCTGATTCTGCATTACTCATGAGACTGGCAACAAAGAAGCACCTTGTACAAAAAAGCTTATTAGAAACATAAAATAGAAACCCAGAGTTTTTAAAGGTCGTGCCATTTCTCTAAAAATGAAAGCAGAAAAACTATGTCTTTTGTATTCTCTTATCTAGGCCTTTAGAATACCATGTAATTTTCAGAAAGCTTATGAAAATATCCAGAGTCCTTAAAAACCCTAAATAATATATAAATGTAACACAACCACAGTCTAAATCTCAATCACGTATTTTTTTAACTTGAAAAGAGGTTTCTAAATTTTACCTGAAAGAGGAAAGGAGTATGAAGACCTTTAAAATACTGCAAAATAAGAATAACTTTCACAAGAGGGAACTTGAATCTTCAGATATTACATCATATTATATACTGTAGTTATTAACAGTGCCAAAATATATAGATCAAAAGAATAGATTGGGCAGACTTAAGTATTTGAGATTTGGTTAAAGTGACATATAAAATTGGTCAAGAAATTGTGAATTCTTTAAAAAAATAACTTCCCAATTACTTTTTTGGAGGGAGTTATGTACTTTTCATCACATTCCAAAATAAAGTCCAGATGTACTGAAGACTTAAATGCACTATATATACACACACATATATTGCAATATATTAAACGTAATATATGTACACACACAAAAATCTGCATAAATGTATAGCCTCCAGTGATTTTTTCCTATACATTTCTTTACATAAATTAATGTATATTTTATGCAACATATGTTTTTTAACTTCCTTTGTGATTGTCTCTCCATGAAACTAAATAAAATTCTGAAACACCACCATATGAGCCAGCACCCTCTCTCTGTTTCTCCACCCATTGCCTCTTTTCTCCCTGCAGGATGGTCTCACCGTTTACTATGGATGGACTTTCTCCCATGATGGAGAAGGTTGCTGTCAGCAGTTCTGAGACTGCATCAGAACTTCTCTCCTCCAGTTGCAGAGGATAAAATGTCAGGGATTTCTTTCTCTTCTTTCTTCTTTTTTTTTAAATTATGACAAGAAATTAAGCACTCATGGAAGTAGAGACAAGAGTGTAACAAACTCCCATTGTACCCATCATCCTGTTTCAACATGGATAATCTCGTTTCATCTAAACCCTACACACTTGAATTATTTTAACTATTTTGATTCAAGTATCAGATTTCAAATAATTTTATCCATAAACATTTCAGTTTGTATATCTAAAAGATAAGGGCAATACCACTGTCACACCTAAAATATTCATTGCAATTCCTTTATATCAAATACCCAGTAAGCATTTAAATTTTCCCAGTTATATTACAAATGTTTTATTACAGTTTGATTGGATCCAGAGTCAAACAAGCCCAGGGATATCTTCTAATCAGCTTGTCCATTGTTGTGGGCTCACACTGGACTGATCACAGTGACATGTGGGCATGACACCATGACTGAGCAAGCCTGGAAGCAGGGTGCTGGATCAACACAAACAGCAGCCAAGACAACCAACACTGTTATCACTGAAGAGTGTTTCATTTTCTAACGAACCTCATCAGCCTGCCACTACAACATGGAGTCCCCCTTCCTTTATCCTCTCAAATGGACTGATAGCTAGAAATTAGCCACCCTCAAGAATTTTCCAGCTCTTTCCAAGAGTGTTCAGCAGGCCTCTTCCTGTGTATTCCAGAATGAGCGTCTTTGGTCCTCTACCCCAGCATCCTGCTACTTCTGGTGCTGCTGCCATTGCCTCTCTTTGCAGCTCTTCTAGGAATAGGTCTTCATGGGTGAATGCTACACTGACGCTAACATGCTTGGAGAAGAGACGCTCCTCCCTGATGCAGAGCAGGCCCTCAGCTGCTAGGAGAAGCAGTTTGCAATCTTGAGCCTACTGTTACTAGCTGCATGACTTCAAGGACTTAATCACCTTTGCCTCTTCCTTGTTGCTAAAATGAGGATATTCCTACCCCTCAAGAGAATTATGAGGGTTAAATTAGTGTAAGTAAAGCATTACATCAATGTTAACTGTTCTCATTATTAATATTTTTGGTACTACTACATGTTCCTGGACCCATTATCCGAGGCACACAAACACACTTCACAAGGATGTGTAATCAGTATCTGGCAAATCTAAATTAGAGCTGGGGAAAATACTTTATTTTACATGATCTCTAAAAATATACTTTGGCTAAATTACTAAACAAAGCATAACATTTCAGTCCAAAATCAGCTTTGAGATTACTTTACTACAATTAGGTCTTCTTCCAAATAATGGATAATTACTTGTTCTCTATCTGGATAGAAAAAGTCCCACCAAAGTGATCTTTTCCAGAGCATCAGGGTTGGCAAACTCAAGTCTCCTCTCGGAAAGCAGAAACTACTACATCTGTAAATCTTTAAAATGACAATTTTCCTGCTTCAAAAAAAAATCTCTTTTACATCACTACCCTTCTATTCCTAACATGCCTGTACCATAATTTCACGGTATTAAGTTATGTAATTTCTTAGTATGGTCTTTCAGTTGTTTCAAGTACCTTAATTATGTCTACCCCATTAGACTGCAAGTACCTGAGAGCAGGGAACATGTTTACATATCCCTAAAGTCTCCCTCAGCAGAGGGCATTGAAATCAGGGGTCACAAACCATGAGCCACAATCTAAATCTGACCTACCACCTATTTTTGTTAATCAAGTTTTGTGAACATAGCCTTAAAGTTGCATAATTGTGACAGGAGACCATATGACAAACAGAGCCTAAAATATTTACTGTTTGGTCCTTTATTGAACAGTTTGCTGACCCCCGATTTGGATGAATCTTTTATAACTATATACTCAGGAAGAAAAGCCAGGTTAATAGCAACTACCAAGCTACAGGCCTTCTGAAGTAAACATGAGAACTAAGCAAAGGGCAGTTGGGGTGTGAATAAAGAAGGTAAAGAGGGGTCATAGAAGAGTGGCATTAACATGTTGTTTAGTGGATCGTTTTTGTCAATGCAGAGCTTTGTGTTACCCCTTCTGGCAATAGCCCCTGATTTTGTTCCCCTTCTCTCAGCTGGGTAGGGGTCCACTCCTGTTCCAGGATGGATCACGTGACCAAGTTCCAAGCAAATAAGAACATGCCACTCTCTTGGTCACAATAATTGGTTCCTGATGGGCACATGACCTAAAACTGTGCAAAAGAAGCAACTCAGAACTTTTAGAGATGCTGCATAAAAATAATCTTGCCTACAGGATTCAATACTGAGCAGATGTGAGTCTGGACATGCTGCAGCCACGTTGCTACCCTGAGGGGAGAGCCTATTGCTGCTTGTAGCTGCCATGTGGAGCTTGAGGAGGAAACCATCACAGTGGAAGAAACAAGAGAGAGAAAACAGAATCCAGTTATGCTTGAAGCCAAGTTACGTGAGCAAATTCTCCTTTTTGATTAGGCTGTTTGGATCGATTTTTTCTGTCACAACAATGAGTCTGCACTGATGCTGGGTAAATCATCAGTTGAACCCAGAATCAGGAGCCAAGACACCAGAAACCATGGGAATGGTGGAGATAGTTGAGTATAACCGTAAATAGCTGAAATATTTGCTGCCCAAGCAACAGGGTCTTCTACTTTCCGTGTATTTTATGCTTGCTGAGTAAGGCTGGCTTGAATTATTGGTGTTGACTGTGAGAGAACAAATTGAGCTAGCTGCAAGTCCACAAACACATTTATTTGGGGTCTGAAAATTGCAATTCAGGGAGTATAGATGCAGGTAGCAACCCAAATTGGAGTTGTTCCATCTTGGAGCTTCCAAGCAAGAGTTTTTTTTTTTTTTTTTTTTTGGCCCTGTTTTTATTTATTTATTTATTTATTTAGAAATAAATTCAAAGTTATAGGAACAGTTGCAAAAACAAGACTGACCCCATACACAGAATTCCATCATACTCTGACCCCCTCCCCCGATAGCCCAATCCACCAACTTTAACATGCTGTCACATTGCTATTTCTTTCCCTCCCTCCCTCCCTCCCTATCTATCATCCATCATCTATTGCTCTGTCTTCTGAACATATGAGAGCTAGCTGCACACACCCTTGAAAATATACTGTAATTCACATATACACTTCCCATGAATAAGAATTCTTTTATGCAATCCCATTAAGCGCAGTTAAGAAGTACAAGAGATTCAACGATACAAAGTTTACATTCTATATTTCCTTTTCCTTATGTCTCAACTGTGTCCCTTTGAGTCTCCCCAAGCAAGAGTTTTTAAAGAAAAAGATTACATAAGTTGTTTGTGATTGGTAGACATTTGAGGTACTCCAAATGTCCTTCAGGTTAGATAGCTTACTGATTTCTTTATCTTGTGGTTTATTTATTGTGTCCAGATGTCCGTAGGGTTTTGAGGAACATTGTTGCTCCCGGCAATGCATGCTTTGGCAGTTTGTGATATCTGGCTGACATTTGCATACGAGTACCCTCCAGAAAGACCTCTGGACTCCAATTTAAATCTCTTAACCATAATCCTAATTGGTTTTGTTTCTTTTCACACCAGGAATTCTTTTAGTAGCAAATGACAGAAACCAACCCAAAACCAGCTGAAGGGAGATATATATACAGTTATTTCAGCAGCAGTACATAAATGCAAAACGTTCCCGGGAGATATTTTATACCTTTACATCCCTCAAACCTTTGCTAAAATGCCACTTTATTAGTGAGTCCTCCCCTCATCAACTTATTTAGGATAGCAACTCATCCTCTTGCACACATACTCCCTATCTCCCTTCTCTGCTTTATAATTTTTTTCATAGCACACATCATCATCTGACATGCAGTATATCGCACATGTTTGTTGTTTCAATGTCAACTTCCTCCTTCTAGAATGTAAGCTCTGTGGGAGAAAGGATTTAGTTTTCTAGTGTATTTTTTCCACCGGCATGTTGCTAGCATAAAGAACATTATGAAGCACATAGCAGGCACTTCATAAATATTAGCTGAATGAACAGATTTATATAGGTTTTAAAATGTTTTCCTTTCGTCCTTAATTCATAACCTCATTCTGTATTCTGATATATAATTACTATTAATTTAAATGATAGTCTCCTTTTAATTTTTCTCATTTAAAATTATGCTTTTGAAAACTTTTGTTTTATTATATGTGGGCTTATTTTTCCTGAATATTACAAAATATTCCATTGTTCTCACCATTTCTAATTTTTCAGAAATACCAATTGAAGTATTTAAGGATTATATAATATTATGTCTCCAGTTTGCTTTAAAATAAACCAGTCATGGGTGGGGATAGGGAGGTACTATAGATGAAACAAGATTGGCCATAAATTAATAATTGTTGAAACTGGGCGATTGGTACTTGAGGTTCACTTCTCATCCTCTCTATCTCTGTGTTTTAAAATCTCCACAATAAGCTGTTCAGCTTTCTTTTCTCTCCTTCCCCAATTTCTGTGTGCTATTCTGGCTCGGGGTCCACCAGCGCTACTGGGGTTCTTACTCACTGCGTCTCATTCCTCAAGCTGGAAAGCTCCACAGCGGTGCTCCTCTTACCCATCAGTATTGTCCTGCAGACTGCTTTACAGCCAGTCCATCAGGGGCTTTAATTAATCCCTGCGTAGCCTTCAAATGCTGCCGTTGCATACAAACTGAGCCTTTCTCAAAGTAGGTTTTCTCTCACTCTAGCCCCAGCAGTCTCCTTAGTTCCCCCAATCTTACCATTAGTTTCTGTTTCTCTATGGCTACTTTCACAATGTCTCACAAGTGTCTACCGTTTGTAGCCTCAATTCCTGAATGACTTTATTTATGGAATACTTTCTTTAATATTAATATGTGCAATGACTCACCAATTAAAGATTAAGTGTTTCCTGAAAATCTGGAGAAATGAGCAAGTGTAAAACATCAAGTTATTTGAGATAGAGTGAAAAAGATGCCCACAGCAAATTTCATTTTCAGTATAAGAATAAAATATGAAGCAGGATCTGATTAGAAGTTAATGCAAACCTGAAAGTCCGCTTTGATTTTGATCCAGCTGCTTCCAGTAGCCAGTTAATAAAAATTTGTAAATTGCTTTTAAAGGTTTGCTTCTAACACATTTATCTCTTGCATGAGTCTAGTGAGACTTACAAAATTCTCAGTTTGAGTTTCAATTTGACAGTATTTGGAAGAGCTCATCAGTTCCAATCTGCTACACTGGCATTCTGCATTCTGCATTCTGCATCTTAGTTACTTGGTGCAATTGTCCAGCCTAGCTTTGTTATGAAGAGAAAGATTGGGCTCTTGGGCCTCAAAACAGATGGCAGGCCTTATAAGAAGGGAGGTTTGTGGTTTCATTTGTGAAAAATCCTCCAAATATTTGTGTCTTATGGGGGCTCAACCTTCAGAACTGAGAACATTTTTTTATCATATTTTTATTGTAGAATATAACATATATACATAGAAGTGATAACTTTCCAAGTGCAATTTAACAAGTAGTTAGAGAGTAAATTTCATAGAATGTTATGGATTGCAGTTCCACAGTTTCAGTTATTTCCTTATTGTGAAATATAACATATACACAAAAAGATAATATATTTCAAAGTATGATTTAGTGAGTAGTTATGTAGGAAATTTCCAAAAATGTTATGAGTCACAGTATCATAGTTTCAGTTATTTCCTTATTGTGAAATATAATGTATATACTTTAAGGTGATAACTTTCACATTACAATTTAATAAGTAGCTGTAGTACACATTTCAAAGGATGCTATGGGTTACAGTTTCACCATTTCAATTCTTTCCTTCCAGCTATTCTAATACTCTAGCAACTAAGAAAAAGAAATTTATATGGAGATTCAGTATTTATAATCCTTTGTTAAATTCCATCTTGTCTGTTGCTACCCTTTCCTCTAGTTTAATCACTTTTCCGATCTTCAGGGATGTCTAGGCAGTGACCACTCTAACTTGTTCATGTTGAAAAGGGGTGTAGACTTTATTAAAAAGGAACACATTTGATTGATGTTCTTGAAGAGGCTATTGCCTCTGGGTTTTGGGACTTAGCAAATGGCATAGGAGTTCTCTGAAGGATTTAAGTTTCTGAAGAATAAACTTAGTGTGTGAAACTTTATAGAGTCTCAGATAGAGATCTGGGTATTCTTTAGGGTTTTCAGGACTACTGTTGACTCGGGCTTATCATACTGTGGTCATTTGGCATATCTAGGTGAAGCCTGCATAGCAGTAACCTCCAGAAGCCTCTTGACTCTATTTGACTTCTCTTAGCCACTGAAACCTTATTTTGTTGCCTTTCTTTTCCCCCTTTTGGTCAAAAAGGCACTCTCAATCCCTCGATGCCAGGGTCCAGCTCATTCCTGGAGCCCTTGTCCCACATCACCAGGGAGATTCATTCATCTGGGGGTTCCTGTCCCATATCAGGGGAAGGGTGATGAAATTATTTGCAGAGTTGGGCTTACAGAGAGAAAGTCCACATTTGAGCAACAAAAGAGAGAACATGCATTCTTAAGGTGTTAATATTTAATGCTGTCTTATTGCTGTCAGTAAATTTTGGATGTTGTAGAGGAAGGAGCACTGGACTCTGGAGTTAGCCTGGCTCAAAGTCTCAGCACCACTTAAAGCTGCATGACCATGGGAGTTTTACCTAACATTGACCTCATATATAAAATCCAAATCTTACTAACCATGTAGGAGAGTCAGTTGTTCTAATAAGTGAGTTAAGGCATGTCAATTGCATAGAACAGTGGCTGGAACCTAGAAGGTTTCAGTAATACCGATTCCCTTCCTACGATCCCCACGGATTTGTTAAACCAGCATTTGCCAAAGTATGCATGCTCAACGTAAGTTCTGCAGCATTTTAATAGTTATTACACAAAGAAAGGTTTCTGTGATTAAATACACTTGGGTAAAGCTGGGTTAAATGAAGATAAATGGATTGTGGATTTTCCTTTGTGATTTGGTTTCCTTTTTTAATATAGGGCATCCAGCAATCTTTAATATGTGGTCCTCTAAAACATTGATGCAGTTTGCAGCACTGCCCAGTCTTATTTGAGTTTGGAGAGCTTTTATCATGAAGTATTTAGCAATCTGTAGGGCACATTTAAGGCAATGCTGAATTATCAGAGAAAAAAATCCCTCAACCATGGCTGCTTTTCTTATACAAATACCACAATATTGTGATTGCACTGGTTCCCATATATTTTTTAAAAAGGAATTTAGAATTTTTTTCTTATGATTGTTAGTATATTTGAAGGAAAAAGATGATACTTGCTATAAACAATGGATCTCTTTCTTCTATTCTCAAAGCACCACAGCTCAGATTAGCAAATCATTCTTTTTTTAATTTTAATTTTTTTATAAAAAGTTTACAAACATTCTTGCCCTCCTGCCTCATCTCCTTCCCTGGCAACCTCTAATCAATTTTCTATCTCTGGGAATTTTGCTATTTTTTAGTCATCTCTTCTAAGTTATATAATACAATTTTTTTCCCCTTATGTGTCTTGCTTATTTTGCTGAGCATAATGTTTTCAAGGTTCTTCCATGTCACAGTCTGTCTCATAACTTCATTTTTTCTTAGGTGCCACCTTTTATTAATCCATTCATTTGTTGATGGGCACTTGGGTTGTTTCCAGCTTTTGGCTGTTGTGAATAATGCTGCTATAAACTTTAACGTACATCTATCTGTTTATGACCCTGTTTTCACTCTCCTTGGATATATACCTAGAAGTGGGATTTCCAGGTCAAATGGTAATTTTGTATTTAACTTTTTTAGGAATTGCCATATAGCTTTCCACAGTGGCTGCACCATTTTATGCTCCCACCAACAGTGCGCCAGAGTTCCAATCCTCCAGATCCTCGTTAACACTTGTTATTTTCCATTTTTTTAAATAATAGCCATTCCTGTGGGTGTGAAGTGGTAACTCATTGTGGTTTTAATTTGCATTTCCCTAATGGATAATGATGTTGACCATCTTTTCATGTGCCTGTTGGCTATTTGTATATCTCCTTTAGGGAAATGCCTATTCAAGACCATTACCCACTTTTCAATTAGGTTGTTTGTCTTTTTGCTGTTGCATTGTAAAGTTCTTTATATGTTCTGGATATGAAAACCTGAACTGATATATAGTTGGAAACTATTTTCTCCCATTTTTAGGTTGTCTTTTCACTTTCTTGATAATTTCCTTTGATGCATAAAATTTTGATGAAGTCCAATTTATCTATTTTTCTTTTGTTGCCACATCTGGGAATCTACTGCCATGTCTCAGGTCATAATAAATATTTTTTAAAGCAGTTTTATTCATCTATGTTCACATACCATACAGTCCATCAAAAGTGTATAATCAGTGGCTTTTAGTATAATCACAGAGTTGTGCATTCATCACCACAATCAATGTGAAGACATTTCCATTACTCTAAAAAGAAGACTCCCTTACCCATCTCTCAATCCCTCTATCCCAGGTCATGAAGATTTGCTTTTATATTATATTCTAAGAGTTTATTGTTTTAGCTCTTGTATTTATGTCCTTGATCCATTCTGAGTTGAGTTTTGTATATGGTGTGAGACAGGTGTCTAACTTCATTCTTTTGCATATGGATATCCAGTTTTCCCAACACCATTTGTGTCAGATCCCAGAAACAAATCTAACATATAGAAGGAATTTCTGACCCAGGGACCCCATAGCTTATCTCATAGAAACCAGATGTGCCATAAAATACAGGTTGAAGGCTGTTTCAGAAATTCCTGTCGTGGTAGCACTTCCACCCCAAAAAAGGCGGATAAAGCAAGATCAGATATGTCCATAGGATAAATGACCATAGGCATGCAGAAAAAGCCTGCTCCCTCCACATAGATAGTACATCTGCACTTTCAAAGAAGAGTAGTGAGTTAGAACCCTAGCAACCAATTAGCTCAAGAGTTGATAAGCCCACACCCAATCAGAGCACAGGACACCACTCAGCAGATACCCTTCCCTCCCAACTCCCTTCCCTCCCAAAGTGGTTTTTACTTTAAAAAATGCTGCTCTCAAGGAGAGGCTAGGCCTCCCTGTATTTGTGCCTAAGAGTCTCCTCCTGAATGCCTCTTTGTTGCTCAGATGTGGCCCTCTCTCTCTGGCTAAGCCAACTTGAAAGGTGAAATCACTGCCCTCCCCCCTACGTGGGATCAGACACCCAGGGAAGTGAATCTCCCTGGCAACGTGGAATATGACTCCCGGGGAGGAATGTAGACCCGGCATCGTGGGATGGAGAACATCTTCTTGACCAAAAGGGGGATGTGAAAGGAAATGAAATAAGCTTCAGTGGCAGAGAGATTCCAAAACGAGCCAAGAGATCACTCTGGTGGGCACTCTTACGCACACTTTAGACAACCTTTTTTAGGTTCTAAAGAATTGGGGTAGCTGGTGGTGGATACCTGAAACTATTAAACTACAACCCAGAACCCATGAATCTCGAAGACGGTTGTATAAAAATGTAGCTTATGAGGGGTGACAATGGGATTGGGAAAGCCATAAGGACCACACTCCCCTTTGTCTAGTTTATGGATGGATGTGTAGAAAAGTAGGGGAAGGAAACAAACAGACAAAGGTACCCAGTGTTCTTTTTTACTTCAATTGCTCTTTTTCACTCTAATTATTATTCTTGTTATTTTTGTGTGTGTGCTAATGAAGGTGTCAGGGATTGATTTAGGTGATGAATGTACAACTATGTAATGGTACTGTAAACAATTGAAAGTACAATTTGTTTTGTATGACTGCATGGTATGTGAATATATCTCAATAAAATGATTAAAAAAAAAATTTAAAAAAAAAAAAAAAAAAATGCTGCTCTCAAATAGAGAGCCAGAGCCATTTTCTTTCTTTTCGCTGGCTCCCACCTGCTTTCTTCCTCTAATAAATCTTAAACTTTCTACTTAAAACTTTGACTCGCTACGTTGTGTGGATTCTTGAACAACTCTGACCTAACAATTTGTTGAAAAGATTATTCTTTCCCCACTACATGTACATAGCACCCTTGTCAAAAGTCAATTGGCCATAGATGTGTGGGTCTATTTCTGGACCTTCAATTTAGTAACACTGATCCATTTGTCTTTGTCCCAGTACCACATTGTTTTGATTACTATTGCTTTGTAATACAATTTGAAATTGGGAAGTATGAGTCCTCCAACCCTGTTCTTTTTCAAGATTGTTATGGCTATTCAGAGTCCCTTGCAGTTCCACATATATGTGAGGATTGGTTTTTTTGTTTCTGCAAAAAGGCCTGCTGGGAATTTGATAGGGATTGCATTGAATTTGTATATTGCTTTGGGTAATATTGACATGTTAACAATGTTAACTCTTCCAATTCAAGAATGTGTGATGACTTGCTATTTATTTAGGTCTTCTTTAATTTCTTTCAGCACTGTTTTATAGTTTTCAGTATACAAGTCTTTTATATCTTTAGTTAAATTTATTCCTAGATATCTTATTTTTTTACATGCTATTTTAAATGGAATTGTTTTCTTAATTTCCTCTTTGGATTGTTCATTGCTAATGTATTGGAACCCAAATTGTCCTTTGTCTGCTGATCTTGTACTCTCCCACTTTGCTAGTGGGTCTATTATTAGCTCTAATAGTTTTCTTGTGGATTACTTTAGGTTTTCTGTATATAAGATCATGTCACCTGTAAATGGAGATAGTTTTACTTCTTCCTTTCCAATTAGGATACCTTTTATTTTTATTTTTATTATTTTTGTTTTTATTTTTATTTTGCCTAACTGCTCTGGCAAGAACTTCTAGACCAATATTGAACATCAAGGGTGAAAGCAGACATCCTTGTCTTGTTGCTGATTTTAGAGGAGAAACATCATTCTATACAATATAAAATATGCACACTTTTTCACAGTTCTAGGAATTGAAAACTGGAATAATACAAAAGGCCAATCACTGCAACCTGTGCCAGGGAAGAGCTGCTTTTGTTAAAAGTATTCACTGGCACTGTTTTGTGAATAATTCTGCTCAGCTAGTACTTGGAAATATGGTTTGCTTTCATCACCAAATCTACAAGTGGAGTGAGGCTGCCCTGTTCTCCAACCTGAAAGACATGAGGATTTGTGCAAGACTCTACTACCCAGGCAAGATTCTAACTGCTTCCACACTCTTCCAAATGAGCAGGAGAGAAGAAAACTTCAGTGTTGATGAGGGAACGGGGGAGCAGAACTGGCTTCAGGGGCGTACAAACCTGTGCAGTCTCTCAGAAAGGCCTTGCTCTTCGTTAGGCATTCTCTTGTCACTGTCTTGAAATTCTTATTGCTTTCTTAACATTTCCATTTTGCACTAGGCCCCTGAAATTATATAGCCAGACCTGTGGAGGAGAAACTTTGAAGACGGATGTGACTCTTTCAGGGTTTCACCCTCCCACTGGGTGTGTAGTGGCTGTAATCTGGTGCTGATTCACCGTGGTGTCAGCGCTCTTGACTCAAATGCCACAGACAGAAAAAACAAAAAGCTGATAATGCTAAATAGTGTGGCAACCAAAGAACAAATTAAAATGATAAATATATATTTTGTGAGTGAGCCCTACTGAACTAACAAAATATTTGAAATCCCTAGTAACTTATAGAACTTGAAAGACAGCCTAGGGTGATTTGCTCTTAACACAAACCCTCAATCTGCACAACCATCAATTTCCCCTATTAAGAATTGCCATGGTGAGGTGTGTCACATCTGCCAATCTGTGTCTACACCCAGGTCATTTAGAGAGTAAACAGTTGAATTCCACCCAAGAAGAAACTACAAAAGGTCAATCAGTTTGGCCATCTTGGATGAATGTCCATTTGGGGTGAAAATGTTCAAGGTATCTTAAAGTCAAAATTATAGTTCCACTATTTTTTACTCATTAAGAATGTTTTGGGGGCAACATAAGCGTACAGTTTGAAATCCTACGGGTGCCTCTGTTGCACAGAAAAACTGCAGAACATTAAAGTCTTCATAGAATCTGAGTTTTTAAACATGGAGTTTATAGCATGGACTAAACAGAAGAGTATTTGTTTACCATTCAGTTACACAAGAATGGTGAATAAAAGAGAAGAGCCTTCATATTGAGCCAAGGAAGAACCTTGGAAAGAGCCTGAAAAGTTGCTGCTGGGGAGGCGAGAACAAAATCAAGAGACTGTCTTGTCACAAGAGTCAAAAGAAGGAATATTTCACAGGTGGAAAGGTGAGTGGTGGCAAATGCATCACCACATGGGGCCTGTTATAGGACATGCCAGGTGGAGGAAGTACAAAAGTCCCACATGGAAACAGGGGAGACCACACAGTGTCAGGGGAAGTTCAAGCCAGGCATTGTAACAATGATTGAATGATGTTTCCTCAAGCTGTGGCCCTGGAATGAAGGCAAATGAGAACAATCAGGGGAGAACACACAGTATAAGAAGAAAATAGAACTGTTGCCCTTAGGAACAGAGGCCTTTCAGAGAGAAAGAGAATCTTTGATGAAAGCCAAGGAGGTTTCTGGAGAGGTGGGAAAAACAACCAGGAGACATTCTTGTCCAAAAGCCTATAATAGCATTTAAAGAAGTGCTTGACATTACTAAATGCTGCAGAAAGGTCAAGTTGAAAAAGGGCGGAAAGATGTCCTCTGAATTTAGCAACAAAGAGGACACTAACAATACTGAAAAGAAAAATGACAATGGAAGGGCTGGATTATAGTGATCTTAGAAATAAATGGAAGGTGGCACACAATAAGCACTCACTGGGTACTGTTTGAATGAGTGATAACTGAGATTATTTGAACTCCGATAGTTTCAGAATAATGTCTCTGTAGAGATGGCATTATTAGGGGTGGGGAGAAGGGATGGGGTGGAGGGAAGGGACAGAAATGGGGAGAAAGGTTAGGGGTGGGGAGAAAAAGAGCAATAGTATCAACTGTAATATTCAGCACAGCTTGGCCAATTTTGTCTGTTCCAAGCTGCTTGCTAGTCCAGGAAATCCAAACTGTTAGGAGAGGTTCAAGCATCTCACACAGCAGCAGTTTTTGTGGTCAGGTGGACAACAGCCTCGGAGGTCTGAAAAAGCACTGGTGGGGACAGAAACAAGATCAAGCCCCTAATGGGACGGGGGTGGGGTGGGTGGAGATGGGGTGGAGCGAGATCTTAGCAGAAGACAGGGCTACTAACAAACAATTTAGGACTTAGAAGAGGACTACTCTTACCCTAGAGAAATTGGGGACACAGGGAAGAAGTTTGAAGTGGGATCCCAGGTTTAATGAAGCTCTAAGTACATGGTGGCAGGACTGAGCCTGCAGGATCAAAGTCTTTGGGCCTGGAGCTGTGGGGAAATGGAGCAGAAAGAATCAGGGATCTGGGCACCATCCCAGTTACGTTCAGTTCAATTTAACAAACATGAACAGACCAGCTCATATGATACCAATCATCATGGAACGTACTGGGCGTACAAAAGTATGTAAGGCATGGTGTCTGTCCTCAAGGAACTCACAGTCTAGAAGTAGACAGACTTTAATACAAAGAAACACAAGAGAAAGGTGTGAGGCATGCAAAATAAAACTATGTTTAAGATATTCAGAGAATATGGAAGGACCTAAAGTCTGACTGGTGAGATCAAGAAAGGCATCACAGAGGACTTTGGAAGGTTCTGAGTAATGAGTAGAAGTTCTCAAGGAGAACAGAGAGGGAGACGTGCAAAGCAGAGGGAGCACCATATGCAACGGCGTGGAAGCCTCAATAGTAATATACTTTATTGGACTGAAATTGAGATTAGCATGTTTTTTCCAAGGCATATTACAGGAAAACGTTTAGCATTTCACAGCACCCACTATAAAGACTTCTTTAGCGCAGTCCTGTTATGTAGTAGAAAGAGCACCGTGGCTCAGGTTAGGTGGAGTGTCCTAGCTGGTGATTCTTAGAAATGACTGAGCCTCCCTTCTGGGTTGGGCTAATTTATTCCTATTTGGTCCTAAATATTTATATTTCTTCTGCCCCTCCTTTAGAACCCCGTTGACGTTTACAAAGGCCGTCTCAGCCGTGCTCTCATAACCACACTTCTGGATCGTTTTATATCCTCTTCTGGGAGCACACACCTGGCTCCGCGCCTGTGCACAGGTAGGGAGGGCCGCACACACATTTCACGGGTCTTAGGCCCCCACTTCCACCCCTTCTCCGCCCTCTGCCATTGGTCCCTGTTTCTCCAGTGTGTTCCAGAGCTTTTCTTTCAGCATTTGCTCAGTTCAGCTTTGCTGTTTCAAATAAAGGAACTACAGGAGGGAAACGCCAGGGACCCTTTGAAAGCCTTTATCTGAAAGCCCTCCACAGCCCCTCGTTCTTGCCCTCTGTGAGTAATTTTCCCTTTCTTTCTGAGAAATAATCTCTTTTAATCAATTCTTCTGCATCTTTGATATATTTTGCAATGAAGGAATTTTTTTTAATTAGTGACTTTTCAATAACTTAATAACCACTTTCCAAATTCTTTCAGATCTTTAGCTTTGGGGAGAAAATCTCTTAAGGAAGCACTTAGACTACAACAACCAAACAAATGTAATTTTAACTGGTTTCCTCACAAGGCCCTAGACTAATGCAGATTACTAAACCATTAATGGAATATTCTTTTTTACTTTTTAGAAATATTATTTATTGTGATAGCCAAAAACTTGCTTTCTTTGGTCCACCATTGTTCATAGTTTGTCTCTTGAGCATTTCCTATATAAGACCATTTTATCTCCAAGTGTATTAGCTTACATTTTTCAGTTAAATCTGATTCAATTTCCTATCTCTATTCTTAAATACACATTGCAATTGTAGACATTATTCTTTGAAAACTGCTATTGGGAATCTCTTCCAGATGGGCAGCTTCAGTTTGGTTAACACGCTGACTTTTCTCTGAGGGCTCTAGGAAATTGGCTTGCACTTCTTTAACTCTTCATGTTATACTCTTTTTACTCAGTAGCTGATGTTCTAAAGGAAAAAGAATAGCCCTTTCCTGATTTGGTTGGACTAGAATGTTCTCATGTGTGGCTTGCAGCTATTCCCAAGTGGTGCTCTGACTTTGGCTCTCCCTGAGTGGGTGCTCTCCTACCACACAATTACATGGTGGAGGAGAGAGGGGAGAGAAGCGGTGGAGACTGATCAACAGATGTTGAGAGCTTATGAGTCATCTCCTGCAACACAAACACCACCTTTTATTCTTCACTGAAAATTTTTCTTCACTATGTAATTCCTATGTTTTGTGTTCTAATATAACTGCAGCCACTTGTCTTTTACCTTTTCAATTGCCTACCTTTCCCAAATTATCTTCTTCACATGGTACAACTTATGCAATTATAGTTGACTGAAACTATATAAAATTATTGTGTCCTGAGAAAAGAACCTAACTCCTGTTAGAGCACAGCCCATCAGTTCCTCTCACTCTGAATCTTGCTTAAACATCTCTCAAGGATTTGTGAGTCAGACACTGAGAGATGATTTGGTAAATCCCTCATAAATATGTTTGGTCAGAAGGGTTGAGCAGATTCCTCAGCTGCTTTGTTATACTTGGAAAAAGTTCTGTGATAGAGGTGCCTTGGACAATTATGTGTATCAATTACTTTTCTAAACCACTGGCAAAACCAACTGGATCAGGGAATGTCTTTTGCGTCCATTTAAAACAGCTTTGAAAACTAACCTCAATTCATTAAAAAAAAAAAACATATTTGTACCTTTTATTACAATCGTTGAGCACCCTAGGTTTCCCTGAGTTACGCAGTCCCAGCCTTTATCGTTCGTCTTTTGTTCTGATGTCCCAGATGGTCCCAGCCTTCGTCATTCAACCATATTCACAGTCATCTTTGTTCAGTGTACTTACATTGCTGTGCTATCTCCCGAAATTGTTTTCCAAACCTCTCACTCCTGTCTTTTCCTTTCTGTCTGCAGTGCTTCCTTTAGTGTTTCCTGAAGAGCAGGTATCTTACTCACAAACTCTGTCAGTGTCTGTTTGTCAGAGAATATTTTAAGCTTTCCCTCATACCTGAAGGATAGTTTTGCTGGATATAGGTTTGGTTGGTGGTTTTTCTCTTTCAGTATCTTATATATTTCACCTCACTTCCTTCTTGCCTCCATGGTTTCTATTGAGAAATCCACACATAGTCTTATCAAGCTTCCTTTGTATGTAATGGATCGCTTTTCTCTTGCTGCTTTCAGGATTCTCTCTTTATCTTTGATGTTTGATAATCCGATTATTAAGTGTCTTGGCGTAGGCCTATTCAGATCTATTCTGTTTGGGGTAAGCTGCACTTCTTGGATCTGTAATTTTATGTCTCTCATAAGAGATGGGAAATTTTCATTGATTATTTCCTCTATTATTGCTTCTGCCCCTTTTCCTTTCTCTTCTCCTTCTGGGACACTCATGACACGTAAATTTTTGCTTTTCATTTTGTCTTTAAGTTCCCAGAGATGTTGCTCGTATTTTTCCTTTCTTTTCTCTATCTGTTCTTTTGTGTATAGGCTTTCAGGTGCCTTGTTTTCCAGTTCCTGAGTGTTTTCTTCTGCCTCTTGAGATCTTCTGTTGTATGTTTCCAGTGTGTCTTTAATCTCTTGTGTGTGCCTTTCACTTCCATAGATTCCACCAGTTGGTTTTTTGAACTTTCAATTTCTATCTTATGTATGTCCTGTATTTTCATTGTACGGTTCAGCTCTTTCACCATATCTTTCCCAACTTTTTTGAATTGACTTATTGTTAGTTGTTTCAATTCTTGCATCACAGTTGAAGTGCAAGTTTGTTCCCCTGACCAGGCCATAACTTCATTTTATTTTATTTAGTGTAGTTTGTAGTTTTCTGTTGTCTAGGCATGGTTTCCTTGGTTACACCAATCAGGCCTCCCTGGTTCTGGTCCCAGAACAGAACAGTTTCAGGTCCCAGAAGGAAGAAATATTCAGAATCTGGTTTCCTTGAGGGTGTGTCTTAGAAAATTGGTACAGTTGCTAATTAAAACCCCAGTTGGAGTTCAGCAGAGCTTGCTGGGAGAGAGCTTCTCTCTGGCACCACGAGGCTTTGCAGCCCAGGCTGTGGGGGGAGGGGTCTCCCTACTTGGATCCACAGTTTTTTACTTACAGATTTTATGTTGTGATCTTGGGCATTCTTCCCAATTCAGGTTGGTGTACGATGAGTGGACTGTCACGTTTGTCCCCCTGCAGTTATTCTGGATTGTTTACTAGTTGTTTCTGTTTTTTTTTTGAGTTGTTCCAGGGGGAATACTTAGCTTCCACACCTCTCTATGCTGCCATCTTGTGTTTCCTCTCAATTAATTTTTAACTTATGGACTACAATGGAGTTCTTTACTATGCCTATTAAAAGATAGAAACTTTAGTTCATTTCTATAAGCATTTGTTTTATATACACAGTAATGGAATTTAGAAGTCATTTGGTTCTTTAGGATTTATGAGAACTCAAAGGACAACTCCACTTAAATTGTGTCCCTTTTCCCCTCAAGCATGGGAATACTGCACTGTGTAGTTACCTGTGCTCTTATATGAAGGGAAAACCGTCTATGAGAAGCAGTGTAATGTTGTGGAGAGAGCATGGGCTTTGCCAGTCCGACAGACCTGGCATTGAATCCTGGCTCTATGCTGACTACGTGACCTTGAGCAAATTGTTTAGCCCCTGTGAGCCTGTGTCCTTGTCACACTCATGGTGAGGGTGAAGACTGATGAAGTTACTATCCATGAAGTGCTGAGAACAGTGCCCAGAGCAGAATGGATGCATGGTCCTAGCCAAGCTGCACATCAAGCATCATGGAGTTTTTAAAACAACAGCTACACAGTCCCCGGGCTTGGAGAGTCTAAAACAGTAGGTCTGGGATATGACCTGAGCCTGGAGTCAGGAATATCTTTTCTCAAGTTGGCAGTGTCTTTTCAAAAGCTCCACAAGTAATTCTGATATATAGTCAAGGCTCATGTATTTAGAAGTTCTCTCATTAGATCTGTATATACTTTGGATTATGTCTTTTTGATGAATTGACCCTTTAACCTCGTGAAGTGTCCCTCTTTAAACCAGGCAATACACTTTGTCCTGAAGACTGCTTTGTTTGATGCTAACATAACCACCCTCACTTTTTATGGTTAGTGTTTGCATGGTTACCTCTTTTTCCAGCCAGTTACTTATAATCTATCTGTATACTTTAAATGGTTTTCTTGTGAACAGAATATAGTTAGTCCTGCTTTTAAAAGCCAGTTTGGCAAGCTATGCCTTTTAATTGGGATTGTTCATTTCACTCTTAAATGTGCTTATTGATATGGTTGAATTTCAGTCTACCAACTTAATATTTGTTTTCTATTTGCCCCATCTGTTCTTTCTTTTTTCCTGTTTTTTAACTTCTTTTAGGTTATGTACTTTTTAGTCTTCAATTTAATCTCCTCTATTGACTTATTAGTAATACCTCTTTATAGTATTTTATAGAGGCTGGTCTCTGGTCCCTAGTGTATCTTTAACTTACCACAGTCCACCTTCAAATAATAATCTACCACTTCATATGTAATGTAAAAACTTTACAAGTGTATATTTCTATATTCTCTCCCCATCCTTCATATATTTTTTGCCAAATATTTTGCTCTCTATTACAAACCACATTGTTATTATTTTTGCTTTAAACAATCATTTTAAAAAATAATTTCTTCTTTCAGCTTTTAAACTTTATCTTTTATAAAGAAAAAAGCATTTTTATATTAACCCAGATATTTAAAATTTTTGGTATTCTTTTTTTTTTCCCTCACTCAGGCAATTTAAAATTGCCATCCCCTCTCATTGATTTCAAGGTAGCAGACTAAATCTGAACTATTTTATCTCTTAAATGACACATTTTAGACCATGATTGCCAAATAAAAAATACAATGCCCTCTGTCTGTTAAAGAGAATTGAGATAGCACAATGTGATGTATCTTGAAGACCCCAAATTGCCAGGAAGTTTCAGTGCAGCCACTGTAAAAGGGGAGCTTTCCTCTGCAAGTGTCTATCAGCCAGTGCCACATGGTCCCCTCTTAGGCAGATGCCCCTTCTAGGTACACAGAGCCATTGCCAGCTGTCAAGTCCTTGGATATCGTCTCAGTTCCTTCAAACCATGGGAGTACCCGGTATCTATAATGATGGGATCCCTCTGGTTATAGTTCATGATATCTATTTTTGAAAAAATTGCTCTTCTGGAGACCTCCACCTTAAATGATGGGGACCCCAAATGTGCATCACATCTCAATCACGAGCTTGTGAGCATCCGTCCTGCCATTGTAGGTGCTGGTTACAAAGCTTGTCCAGCCTCATTGGCCCTGTGGTTCACCCCATGAATTCTGGGCAACCCCAATACTCATTGCTGACACCCCATCCAGCCACAGAAACTAAAAGTTTTATGAAGGGCTCCTCATTGTATTCAGCATAGAAGCCTCCAGTGTATTTATCCACCTTCTCTATTGCCATAATACTGTAGCTGTTGGAGCTGTTTGCTAAGATTTCTACCATCACTGTATTAGTCAGGGTTCTCTAGGGAAACAGAATCCAGCCAACTGCATTCTCTCATTGTGGAAGACACACCCTTTGTTGACATCGTTAGTCACAGCTGCAGCCAATTGACTGATGATTTAATAAACCAGCCTGTTGGTTTATTAACCAGCCACAAACATCCTCACAGCAGTGGTTAGGCCAGTGCTTACTTGACCAGACAGCTGGGTACCATCACCTAGACAAGTTGACATATGAAGCTAACCAGCACAATCACCTTCTCTCTCTCAGAGAGGGAGCTCTAGCCACCCACATTCTAGAAGGTATAGTTCTGAATGACATGGTACATCTTGAATTCAGTGCATATCCTGCTCTGGTTAAACTTGTCACACACCTGGTCCTTGCCCTAATACTTGTTGCAGGTGTCATCACGAATGCTGGGCTTACTCCTGTATGGGCAGGTCGTTGCCCAGCCTTTGCAGAAGCCAGCTTTGCCCCAGCCCATGAAGTTCTGCATGGAGGGCAAGGTGCAGAGCCATGTTCCCTTCCTCTTGATGTTGGTCCCATCCACCAAGGCACTGGTGCTGCTGTAAGCCCAGCAGGAGCTGCAGTTCCAGGGATGTGCTAGTGATGCTGACATGGTAGATGCTGTCCACATTGCACCAGTTCTCAGGCATCACAATGGGGACAGGTACTCAGGAGGTCATGGATAGGTTCGGTGTCCCAACTGCCACAGCTGGTCCCTCTGCAGGGTCTGGTAGCAACTCTGGCCCCGGCAGAAATAGAAGCCATCTGGGCTGCATCCACCAAGCAACAGTGGCCTCCCCGCCCTGCCCCATGCCAAGCCTCTGTCGGGCCCTGGCTCCCACTGCACCCCACTCAGGTTTCTACTCCAGATATCTCTCTGATTCTGCTCCATGCCCCCCACCCCTGGGCCACACACTCTGGGGCCCTGTCAGCCTGGCCTGGATCTTGTGGCTGTGGCAACCTGTCCAGACACTTACCCAAGGCAGGGCAGACTGCCCACTGTCACTCTTAATTCCTTTAAATTAATTCAACTTCTCTTCTGGTTTCATTTTCCTTCAGTCTGAAAAAATTTCTTTAACATTTTTTTGTAGGGCAGCTCTGCTGACGATAAATGATCTCACCTTTGTTTATCTGAAAAATGTCTTTATTTCACTTTCAGTTTTCAAAGTTATTTTTGCTGGATATAGAATTCTCAATTGGCAGTTTTGTTTTGTTTTTCTTTCAGCATTTAATAGATGTTATTCCATTGCCTTCTGGTTTGCATTGTTTCTGATGAGAAGCCAGTGATGGTTCTGATCTTTGCAATCCTGTATATAATGTGTCTTTTGTTCTCTGGCTAGGGTTTGAAGAGTTTCTCTTTTAAATGGTTTTCAGAAATTTGATTATATTTTTTTTTTTTTCTTTTTTTTTTTTTTTTTTTTTTTTAAATCATCATTTTATTGAGATATATTCACATACCACGCAGTCATACAAAACAAATTGTACTTTCGATTGTTTACAGTACCATTACATAGTTGTACATTCATCACCTAAATCAATCCCTGACACCTTCATTAGCACACACACAAAAATAACAAGAATAATAATTAGAGTGAAAAAGAGCAATTGAAGTAAAAAAGAACACTGGGTACCTTTGTCTGTTTGTTTCCTTCCCCTACTTTTCTACACATCCATCCATAAACTAGACAAAGTGGTGTTTGGTCCTTATGGCTTTCCCAATCCCATTGTCACCCCTCATAAGCTACATTTTTATACAACTGTCTTCGAGATTCATGGGTTCTGGGTTGTAGTTTGATAGTTTCAGGTATCCACCACCAGCTACCCCAATTCTTTAGAACCTAAAAAGGGTTGTCTAAAGTGTGCATAAGAGTGCCCACCAGAGTGACCTCTCGGCTCCTTTTGGAATCTCTCTGCCACTGAAGCTTATTTCATTTCCTTTCACATCCCCCTTTTGGTCAAGAAGATGTTCTCCGTCCCACGGTGCCAGGTCTACATTCCTCCCTGGGAGTCATATTCCACGTTGCCAGGGAGATTCACTTCCCTGGGTGTCTGATCCCACGTAGGGGGGAGGGCAGTGATTTCACCTTTCAAGTTGGCTTAGCCAGAGAGAGAGGGCCACATCTGAGCAACAAAGAGGCATTCAGGAGGAGACTCTTAGGCACAAATACAGGGAGGCCTAGCCTCTCCTTTGCAGCAACCGTCTTCCCAAGGGTAAAACTTATGTTAGAGGGCTCAACCCATCAAACCACCAGTCCCCTATGTCTGTGGTCATGTTAGCAACCATGGAGGTGGGGTAGGCGAATACCCCTGCATTCTCCACAGGCTCCTCAAGGGGGCACTACATCTTTTTTTTTTTTTTTTTCCCCTTGTTTGTCTTTTTTCTTTTTTTTTTTTTTTTTTTTTTTTTAACTTTCCCTTATTTTTTCAAATCACCTGTATGAAAAAAAAAGTTAAAAAGAAAACAAACATACAATAAAAGAGCATTTCAAAGAGACCATAGCAAGGGAGTAAGAAAAAGACAACTAACCTAAGATAACTGCTTAACTTCCAACATGTTCCTACTTTACCCCAAGAAAGTTACATAATATAGCAACATTTCAGTGAACTTGTTCCTACTACAACCATCAGAAATTAACAGACCATAGTCATTTCTGGGCATCCCCAGAACGTTAAATAGCTTATCTGTTCTTCCTGGATTATTGTTCCCCCTTCCTTAATTGCTCTCTATTGCTAGTTCCCCTACATTCTACATTATAAACCATTTGTTTTACATTTTTCAAAGTTCACATTAGTGGTAGCATATAATATTTCTCTTTTTGTGCCTGGCTTATTTCGCTCAGCATTATGTCTTCAAGGTTCATCCATGTTGTCATATGTTTCACCAGATCGTTCCTTCTTACTGCCGCGTAGTATTCCATCGTGTGTATATACCACATTTTATTTATCCACTCATCTGTTGAAGGACATTTGGGTTGTTTCCATCTCTTGGCAATTGTGAATAATGCTGCTATGAACATTGGCGTGCAGATATCTGTTCGTGTCACTGCTTTCCGATCTTCCGGGTATATACCGAGGAGTGCAATCGCTGGATCGAATGGTAGCTCTATATCTAGTTTTCTAAGGAACTGCCAGACTGACTTCCAGAGTGGCTGAACCATTATACAGTCCCACCAACAATGAATAAGAGTTCCAATTTCTCCACATCCCCTCCAGCATTTGTAGTTTCCTGTTTGTTTAATGGCAGCCATTCTAACCGGTGTTAGATGGTATCTCATTGTGGTCTTAATTTGCATCTCTCTAATAGCTAGTGAAGCTGAACATTTTTTCATGTGTTTCTTGGTCATTTGTATTTCCTCTTCAGAGAACTGTCTTTTCATATCTTTTGCCCATTTTATAATTGGGCTGTCTGTACTATTGTCATTGAGTTGTAGGATTTCTTTGTATATGCAAGATATCAGTCTTTTGTCAGATACATGGTTTCCAAAAATTTTTTCCCATTGAGTTGGCTGCCTCTTTACCTTTTTGAGAAATTCCTTTGAGGTGCAGAAACTTCTAAGCTTGAGGAGTTCCCATTTATCTATTTTCTCTTTTGTTGCTTGTGCTTTGGGTGTAAAGTCTAGGAAGTGGCCTCCTAATACAAGGTCTTGAAGATGTTTTCCTACATTATCTTCTAGGAGTTTTATGGTACTTTCTTTTATATTGAGATCTTTGGTCCATTTTGAGTTAATTTTTGTGTAGGGGGTGAGGTAGGGGTCCTCTTTCATTCTTTTGGATATGGATATCCAACTCTCCCAGCCCCATTTGTTGAAAAGACCATTATGGCTCAGTTCGGTGACTTTGGGGGCCTTATCAAAGATCAGTCGGCCATAGATCTGAGGGTCTATCTCTGAATTCTCAATTCGATTCCATTGATCTATATGTCTATCTTTGTGCCAGTACCATGCTGTCTTGGCAACTGTGGCTTTATAATAAGCTTCAAAGTCAGGGAGTGTAAGTCCTCCCACTTCGTTTTTCTTTTTTAGAGTGTCTTTAGCAATTCGAGGCATCTTCCCTTTCCAAATAAATTTGATAACTAGCTTTTCCAAGTCTGCAAAGTAGGTTGTTGGAATTTGATTGGGATTGCATTGAATCTGTAGATGAGTTTGGGTAGAATTGACATCTTAATGACATTTAGCCTTCCTATCCATGAACATGGAATATTTTTCCATCTTTTAAGGTCCCCTTCTATTTCTTTTAGTAGAGTTATGTAGTTTTCTTTGTATAGGTCTTTTACATCTTTGGTTAAGTTGATTCCTAGGTACTTGATTTTTTTAGTTGCTATTGAAAATGGTATCTTTTTCTTGAGTGTCTCTTCAGTTTGTTCATTTCTAGCATATAGAAACATTACTGACTTATGTGCATTAATCTTGTATCCCGCTACTTTGCTAAATTTGTTTATTAGCTCTAGTAGGTGTATCGTTGATTTCTCAGGGTTTTCTAGATATAAGATCATATCATCTGCAAACAATGACAGTTTTACTTCTTCTTTTCCAATTTGGATGCCTTTTATTTCTTTGTCTTGCCGGATTGCCCTGGCTAGCACTTCCAGCACAATGTTGAATAACAGTGGTGACAGCGGGCATCCTTGTCTTGTTCCTGATCTTAGAGGGAAGGCTTTCAGTCTCTCACCATTGAGTACTATGCTGGCTGTGGGTTTTTCATATATGCTCTTTATCATGTTGAGGAAGTTTCCTTCAATTCCTACCTTTTGAAGTGTTTTTATCAAAAAGGGATGTTGGATTTTGTCAAATGCTTTTTCAGCATCTATTGAGATGATCAATTGATTTTTCCCTTTCGAGTTTTTAATGTGTTGTAATACATTGATTGTTTTTCTGATGTTGAACCATCCTTGCATGCCTGGAATGAACCCCACTTGGTCATGGTGTATGATTTTTTTAATGTGTCTTTGGATTCGATTTGCAAGTATTTTGTTGAGGATTTTTGCATCTATATTCATTAGGGAGATTGGCCGGTAGTTTTCCTTTTTTGTAGCATCTTTGCCTGGTTTTGGTATTAGATTGATGTTAGCTTCATAAAATGAGTTAGGTAGTGTTCCATTTTTTTCAATGTTTTGAAAGAGTTTGAGTAAGATTGGTGTCAGTTCTTTCTGGAAAGTTTGGTAGAATTCCCCTGTGAAGCCATCTGGCCCTGGGCATTTATTTGTGGGAAGATTTTTGATGACTGATTGGATCTCTTTGCTTGTGATGGGTTGGTTGAGGTCTTCTATTTCTTCTCTGGTCAGTCTAGGTTGTTCATATGTTTCCAGGAAATTGTCCATTTCTTCTACATTATCCAGTTTGTTGCCATACAGTTGTTCATAATATCCTCTTATAATTTTTTTAATTTCTTCAGGATCTGCAGTTATGTCACCTTTTTCATTCATTATTTTGTTTATATGGGTCTTCTCTCTTTTTGATTTTGTCAGTCTAGCTAGGGGCTTGTCAATCTTGTTGATCTTCTCAAAGAACCAACTTTTGGTGATATTTATCCTTTCTATTGTTTTTTTGTTCTCTATGTCATTTATTTCTGCTTTAATCCTTGTTATTTCTTTTCTTCTACTTGGTTTAGGATTGGTTTGCTGTTCATTTTCTAGCTTCTTCAGTTGATCCATTAGTTCTTTGATTTTGGCTCTTTCTTCCTTTTTAATATATGCGTTTAGTGCTATAAATTTCCCCCTTAGCACTGCTTTTGCTGCATCCCATAGGTTTTGGTATGTTGTGTTCTCATTTTCATTCGTCTCTATATATTTAGCAATTTCTCTTGCTATTTCTTCTTTAACCCACTGATTGTTTAGGAGTGTGTTGTTTAACCTCCAGGTATTTGTGAATTTTCTAAGTCTCTGATGGTTATTGACTTCTAATTGTATTCCATTGTGGTCAGAGAATGTGCTTTGAATAATTTCAATCTTTTTAAATTTATTGAGGCTTGTTTTATGTCCCAGCATATGATCTATTCTGGAGAAAGTTCCGTGAGCACTAGAAAAGTATGTGTATCCTGGTGATTTGGGATGTAATGTCCTGTAGATGTCTGTTAAATCTAATTCATTTATCAGATTGTTTAGGTTTTCAATTTCCTTATTGGTCTTCTGTCTGGTTGATCTATCTATAGGAGAGAGTGATGTGTTGAAGTCTCCCACAATTATTGTGGAAACATCAATTGCTTCCTTTAGTTTTGCCAATGTTTCTCTCATGTATTTTGTGGCACCTTGATTGGGTGCATAGACATTTACGATTGTTATTTCTTCTTGCTGAATTGCCCCTTTTATTAGTATGTAGTGGCCTTCTTTGTCTCTCAAAACATCCCTGCATTTGAAGTCTATTTTATCTGAGATTAATATTGCTACACCTGCTTTCTTTTGGCTGTAGCTTGCATGAAATATTTTTTTCCATCCTTTCACTTTCAATTTCTTTGTGTCCCTGTGTCTAAGATGAGTCTCTTGTATGCAACATATTGATGGTTCATTTTTTTTGATCCATTCTGCGAATCTATATCTTTTAATTGGGGAGTTTAATCCATTTACATTCAACGTTAAAACCGTGAAGGCATTTCTTGAATCGGCCATCTTATCCTTTGGATTATGTTTGCCATATTTTTCCCTCTCTCTATTAATATCCTTTATTGTACCCGTACCGAATCTCTTTAGTACTGAACCTTTCTCCAAGTCTCTCTGTCCTGTCTTTGTTTCTCTGTCTGTAGGGCTCCCTTTAGTATCTCCAGTAGGGCAGGTCTCTTGTTAGCAAATTCTCTCAGCATTTCTTTGTCTGTGAAAAATTTAAGCTCTCCCTCAAATTTGAAGGAGAGCTTTGCTGGATAAAGTATTCTTGGCTGGAAATTCCTCTCTCTCAGAATTTTAAATATATCGTGCCATTGCCTTCTCGCCTCCATGTTGGCTGCTGAGTAGTCACTACTTAGTCTTATGCTGTTTCCTTTGTATGTGGTGAATTGCTTTTCTCTTGCTGCTTTCAGAACTTGCTCCTTCTCTTCTATGTTTGACAGTGTGATCAGTATATGTCTCGGAGTGGGTTTTTTTGGATTTATTCTATTTGGAGTTCGCTGAGCATTTATGATTTGTGTATTTATGTTGTTTAGAAGATTTGGGAAGTTTTCCCCAACAATTTCTTTGAATACTCTTCCTAGACCTTTACCCTTTCTTCCCCTTCTGGGACACCAATGAGTCTTATATTCGGACGCTTCATATTATCTATCATATCCCTGAGGTCCATTTCGAGTTTTTCAATTTTTTTCCCCATTCTTTCTTTTATGCTTTCATTTTCCATTCTGTCATCTTCCAGGTCACTGATTCGTTGTTCAACTTCCTCTAGTCTTGTACTATGAGTGTCCAGAATCTTTTTAATTTGGTCAACAGTTTCTTTAATTTCCATAAGATCATCCATTTTTTTATTTAGTCTTGCAATGTCTTCTTTATGCTCTTCTAGGGTCTTCTTGATTTCCTTCATATCCCGTACTAGGGTCTCATTGTTCATCTTTAGTTCTTTGAGTAGCTGCTCTAGGTGTGTCTCTTCTGGTCTTTTGATTTGGGTGCTTGGGCTTGGGTTATCCATATCGTCTGGTTTTTTCATATGCTTTATAATTTTCTGTTGTTTTTGGCCTCGTGGCATTTGCTGTCCTTGATAGGGTTCTTTTAGGGTTTGTAGACCAGTTGAAGTCCTTATCTCTAATTTATCAGATCTACAGCTTCGTGGAGTACACTTTCTCTAACTAACCAGCAGGTGGCGTCCACGAGCCACCTGTTCTCCACAAGCCAGATCTCCCCTGCTTAGCCTTTTTGGTGAGTGGGGGAGTGAGTCTTGTGGGGCCCAATTGGTGTCCCAAGCTTGCGTGTGTAGTTGGTGTTGCCTGCCCTGTATGTGGGGCGTGTTTCTGGGCAGTCGGGGAGGGGGGGTGGCCCTAACAATCAAATGTCCCTGATGGTCCTAGAGTTTTAAAGCTGCTGCAATAGTCTAATCCTTCAGTTCAGTCCTGCCACAGTTTGTCTCTGCCACTGACCCACAAGTCTTTGGTATTGGCGTATGGCTCCTGAGACTTGCAAGTGGGCCCCTCTTCCAGGCTGTGCACCCCGGGTCCTCTGTTGAGGGATGACTGTGCTATGTCACAGGTGAGTGCCGTCCCCCCAGGGCAGTTCTGGGCTGCTGGGCTGTGTTGGGAGGCTCCCAGTCTGCTCAAATGATGGCTGAATGGGGCTCTGTTAATTCACACTGCTCCCCCTTCCCAGCTCTGGGACATTCAGCTGAGGTTGCAGGGAAGGCTAATGTCCACGCCCAGTTTTGTGGTGTGTGCCTGTTATTTGAAGCACTTCCGTCACACTGGGTTGTCTGGGGCAGCTCTGGGCTATGGGGCTGGCGATGGGCAGGAGTGTTTCCTGTCCACCAGGATGGTGGCTGTGAGCGGACACCCCCCTTTTCTTGGGAAGTTGTGTTGTTTAGTGAATTTTCTCAGCCACTGGATTATTGCCTTTTGTCTCAGAGCTCTCTTATTTCTGCTCTTGACTTGACGTGCCCAAATTTCAATTCTTTGAAGCTTTCTGTATTGAGCTTCTTAGAGTAATTGTTTTAGAAAAAGCAAAAAGGATTTAAAAAAAAAAAAAAAAAACGGCCCTCCTCAGAGATCTAATGGGTTATTGAAATGCTAATAGACAAAGCAACCAGGGCCATTAAGGAAAGGTGCCCTGGGCAGAGAGATCAGCCTTGCTTCGGGATTTGCATATGCGCCTCAAGGCCTGATCTCCGCCCTTCCCCTTTCTGTGTTCACCAGAACTCCAAAAATCCTCTGCTTTTACTTTGGAGCTTCTCGTGTTGTTTTCCTTCTATGCCCGTCTCCTCTCTGCTGGGCTGGCTGCTCTCAGAGTCTCTGGTGTCTGTCCTCAGTCTATCTATGGTTGGAGTTTGAATCAGTAGAATGAGTTTCCGATGAGAGCAGCCACTGCAATTCTCCCTTCTCCTTCCTGGAGCTGACAGCCCCTCCTCCCCCGGGACTGAGCCTGGCAGGGAGGGGCGCGGGTCCCCTGGCCGCAAAAACTTACAGATTTCGCTGATCTCAGCAGTTCCACGTTTTCATGAGTGTTGTATGAAGTATGCCCAAAGACAGATTGCTCTGTGGTGTCCAGTCCACGCAGTTCCTGGCTTTTTACCTACTTTCCTGGAGGAGTAACTAAAACATACAGCTCACCAGTCTGCCATCTTGCCCCGCCCCCCCAGAAATTTGATTATATTTTGATGTGATTATCTCCGTGTCTATCTATCTTGAGGTTCATTGAGCATACTGGATGAATCCATTGACATTTTTCATCAAATCCATAAAATTTGGAGTCATTATTTCTTCAAAAATTTTTCCTGCCTCCTCTTTTTTGGGACCCAATTAAATATATGTTAGACTGCCTGATATTGTTCTGCAGGTCACTGATGTGCTGTTCATTCTTATCTTGCTCTGTCTTCAAATTCACTGATGTTTTCTTCTACAGTTTCTATAGTCTCTCATCTGTTTAGCTCATCCAAGGAACTTTTTGTTTCAGCTCTACAAGTTCTGTTCCATTCTTTTTTTATAGTTTCCATTTCTCTCCCTATGTTTATATTTTTCTTAAATCCTTGAGCATATTTATAATAAATAGCTCCTTTAAAATTTTTCTTTAGTAATCCCAACATCTCTGTTATTTCTGGATCTATTTCTATTGATTGATTTTTCTTCTGGCTATTGATGACATTTTCCTGCTTCTTTGCACAATTTGTTGGATACCAGATAGAGTGAATTGTTCTTTTCAAGAGTATCAAACATTCTATTGGCAGGGAAGTTGTGGATCAACTTGATCCTTTTGAGGCTTTTTTTTTTTTTTTTGCCTTTTTAAAATGCAATTTTGTTGAAATATATTCACATACCAGACAATCATCAAACAAATTGTCCATAGTATCATCATATATTGTACAATCATCACCACAATCAAGTTTTTAACATTTTCATTAGTCCAAAAAATAAAAGTAAAAGTAAGAATAAAAATAAAAGCAAAAAAGAACACCCAAAACATTCTATACCCCCCACTATTTTTCATATACTTTCCCCCCCCATTTTTCTATTCATCTGTCCATTCACTGGATAAAGGTAGTATGAGCCATAAGGTTTTCACAATCACATGGTCATGCCATATAAGCTATATAGTTATGCACTTGTCTTCAAGAATCAAGGAAACTGGATTGCAGTTCAACAGTTTCAAATATTTCCTTCCAGCTTTTCTAATAAACTAAAATGGGGCATCTATATAATGCATAAGAATAACCTCCAGAAGACCTCCTGACTCCATTTGAAATTTCTCAGCCCCTGAAACTTTATTTTGTTTCATTTCTTTTCCCCCCTTTAGTTCAGAAGGCTTTCTCAATCCTAAAGCTGGGTCCAGGCTCATCCCCAGGACTCACATCTCACATTGCCAGGGAGACATACACTCCTGGGAGTCATGTCCCACATGGGGGGAAGGCATCAAGTCCACCTGCTGAGCTGGCTTAGAGAGAGAGGCCACATCTGAGAAACAAAAGAGGTACTCTGGGGGTGACTCTCAGGTACAATTATAGGTAGGCTTAGCCTCTCCTTTGCAGTAAAAAGTTCTTAAGGGCAAGCCCCAGGATCAAGGGCTGAGCCTACAAAACTGGTAGTGCTCAGTGCTTGGAAGAATATCAGGAATTCACCAGGTGGGGAAGTTTAATATTTTCACATTTTTCCCCAGTCCCTCAAGGGGACTTTGCAAATACTTTTTATTCTTTACCCAAATTACTCTGGGATGTATTGGGACTTCACGCTAACCTGTACAAACCAACCAGAGCTCACTCCCTGTTCAAGGTTCCATTAATTATGATATTTGAGTAAACTAACCATACAAATTAAATTATATAGTGTGGTACGGAAAACAGATTTTGCACCAAATTAACATCTCTTCCTTTAGTCCTACACAGAAACCAACGTTTTAAAACACAGTCAATATCATCCTCTACCCTTAGTCTGATCTACCCCAGTCTCAACTAAGTCCCTTTCATTCATATCTCCAATTGAAGTCTGATCTCCTTTTCAGCCTCTTTAACAGTTGCTGCATGGGGCAATGTCAACACTCACAGCTGCCAAACTCTGGCTCTGAGTCCCAGGCACCAAGACAGACACTTGAAGCTCCAGGGACTGACCAGGTCACACACAAACAGCTCAGCTTCTCAGAATTTAGAAATGACCATTGCAACTCATGAATAGATGTGACTGCTGTAAAGCTTACAATCTAGGAACCTTTACAATAAGCCTTTCCCAGATAACCCATGTTCCCACATTCAATTCTCAGAGTTTGCCCATTATTGTTAGTCCATACTAGTGAAGGGTTATAATGTTTCTGGCTTATTTCACTCAACATACTGTCCTCAAGGTCCACTCACCTTGTTGCATACCTTTTGAGGCTTTTTTTAAAAGCTTTGTTAAAGTGGGTCTAGCGCAGCATTAATTTAGGACTGGTTTAGCCTTACTTCTGAGGTATGTCCATTCTGGTATTTCTTAAGAATGCTTAGGTATTCAGAAAGGTATCTTCATGCTTGAGGGTTGGAACTCAAAAATCTCTCAGCCCTGTGCAAGCTCCAGTATTTGTTCAGATTTTTAACTCCTTCCTTATTGTTCTTTACCCAATATTGTTTTTTGCCCAGCCTTGCAGTGTCTTATGCTATGCATGTACAACTTAGTATTCAGCTAAAGACTCAAGGGGGCCCCTATGCGAATTCATGAAACTTTCTCTGTGTCATTCCATCTTCTCTAGTAATCTGCTGGCTAATTACAGCTGCTTCAACTCTGATCTCTGTCTCATCAGTTCAACAAAAGGATACTCCTTTCCCAATTCACAATACAGAAAGGGCCTCCAGACAGAAAGCTGGGCAATCATTGGATTCCCTTTGATTCCCTTCTCTCAGTCTTCACAGTCCTGCCCAATATCTGAAAATAATTGTTTCATATATTTTGCCTAGTTTTCTAGCAATCTTCAGTACTAGGGTTAGTTTGGTACAAGTTATTCCATCATGGTTGGAAGTGGAAGTACACAAAGTTCAGAACCATCAGCATGCTGACTCCTGCATCGTCAGTGTCCCATACCTGACGGATAACAAACACTCAATAATGTGTGTGGAATGAATAACGCTCATTATGATTCATGCAGAACTAGGCCAACTTTCAAGTGAGCAGAGTTCCAAGGGACAGATTGAATTATCTGGGGTACCTTCAAAGTAGCAAGTTGGAGAAAGGTGACTTGGTATATTTGATGCTGCAATTACCAATGATAATGATCACTGAGTCTCTTGTGCCAAAATAATAACAATAATCATAATTGCTACCATTTTTTTTTTAGATTTACTATGTATCAGGCCCTATGCTAGATACTTTACATGTGTTATTTCACTGAATTCTCACAACAGCATATAATCATTCTCCTATTTCAGGTAAGGAAACAAAAGTTGTCCACAGTCTTTCAGCTAATAAGTTAGAGCTGAGTTTGAACCTGGACAAGCAGTTTGCAGAGTTTATGTGCTCAAGCATTATGATGAACTGTTAGTACCAAACTTGTATTACACAGAAGGGGGTTCACCGGGAAGCAAAGAGCATGAAAAGGATGGATGGCTGTCACTGCCAGAAAATTTCATCTCCTGTTGAAAACAAGTGAATTGTGATTTTTTTTCCTTGCCTTATGGAGATTGGGGCAATGGTCATGGAAAGAATAAGAGAAGATAAGAAATGAGGGAATGTGATGGTAGCAACCTGTGTAGGCAGATGGGACATAGGTCATTTATAAATGACTATAAGCTACCTGCAATTGATTACTCCTATATATTGACAGGATTGTTAATACCTAACTTATTTGAGGATGCTAGAGCCAAAATTTAAGCTGGATGAGAACCAATTCAATTAATAATAAAATAAAAATACTACCAACTGTAAAGAATATTCTTTGTTGGACTTTTTTCTATGACCTGAATTTAATCAGAAAAACTTCTTTTTCAGTACCATTCTACTAAAACCTTTGGAATGGAAGAGTTATCTTTTCATTAGAAGATTATACATTATTTATTTTTTATTAGAGAAGTTTTAGGTTTACAGAAAAATCATGCATAAAATACAGAGTTTCCATGTACCACCCTATTAGTCACACCTTGCATTAATGTGGTACATTTGTGACAATCCATGAAAGAACATTTTTATAATTGTACTATTCACTATAGTCCATCATTTACAATAGGGTTCAGTTTGTGTTGTATATTCCTACATTTAAAATTTTTTCTTCTAATAACATTTATATAACCTAAAATTTCCCCTTTTAATCACATTGAAATGTATAGCTCAGTGCTGTTAATTACATTCACAATGTTGTGCTACTATTAACACCATCCATTGCTAAAGTTTATGACCAACCCAAATAGAAACTGTGTACATTTAAGCATTAACTCCCCATTCCCTACTTCCATCTTGACCCCTGATAACCTAAACTGTATTCTAGATTCTGATTCTATGAGTTTCCTTATTCTAATTATTTCATGTCAGTGAAGTCATCCAGTATTTGTTCTTTTGTATCTGGCTTATTTAACTCAACATGATGTCTTCAAGGTTCATCTATGTTGTAATATGAATCAGAATACACATCATTTTAATGATGGAATGCAATGTTCTTAGCTCAGTTACTTTTTCAGAAGCAGGTCTTTGATGTAATACATTTTAAGTATAATTTTTTCAAATAATTGGTAAAAATTTATGTTGAAGGGAAAAACTGGAAGTAAAAGCCATTCATTCAGATTAAAGAGGAATGGTCAACTGAATTAGTGAAAATAGAAATAATTGGATTAATTAGGAAGTATCATCCACTTTCATACTGTTTCACCATCAGACAATTTGTGTATCTCTTTAGTTTTGCAGACTTTCATTTCCGTACCATCCGCTACATTAGAGGTTCCCTCACTAGAACACACCACTTCTCCAAGATCTTGAGCCAGATGACTCTTGACCAGGACACATGAACCTCTGCAATCTGTATCCTGGACTTCCAGGAGCATGCAACTCTAAGACTCGGGGGACCTAGAACAGTTTGGGACTCAGGGTAGAGATATAGAGACAATGGAAGCAGATGAAACTTGAGAAGGGGGTGAAATCTTCCAGGGAAAATATAAAAAGGAAGAAGGAAAGAACCTTGGACATAAGCCTAGAAAATGCCAGTGTTTGAGGGGAGAAAGAAGAATAGTTGTCCATAAAGGAGATTGAGAAGGAGCTGTCAGAAAGATAGGAGAAGATGGGGGTCCAAGAAGACAGGGCGAAATGAATCTTTTAAAGAAAATTTATAACCTAAATTGGTATTTCTGCTGAGATAGTAAGTCATGGCACTTCTGTAGCAATATATTGTGGAGAGAGGATAATGTTTTAAGTTTTTTTCCTCAGGGTAGGGTAATAATTGGAATCTGAGAATACTGGTTGATGTTTGTGAAATGTCTAAAACTCATGTTTTTTTTGAACATAATAAATATTATACAGAGTGAAAAAGCAATGATTAGCTCTCGCATTTCTTCCAAGGCATCTTTTAGAAAAGACGTGAAGGTCTTTCAAAAGGTCAGCGGCTTGGAGGCGGGGCAAGATGGCAGACTGGTGAGCTGTATGTTTCAGTTACTCCTCCAGGAAAGTAGGTAGAAAGCCAGGAACTGCGTGGACTGGACACCACAGAGCAATCTGACTTTGGGCATACTTCATACAACACTCATGAAAACGTGGAACTGCTGAGATCAGCGAAATCTGTAAGTTTTTGCAGCCAGGGGACCCGCGCCCCTCCCTACCAGGCTCAGTCCCGTGGGAGGAGGGGCTGTCAGCTCCGGGAAGGACAAGGGAGAACTGCAGTGGCAGCCCTTATCGGAAATTCATTCTACTGATCCAAACTCCAACCATAGATAGACTGAGACCAGACACCAGAGAATCTGAGAGCAGCCAGCCCAGCAGAGACGAGACAAGCATAGAGAAAAAAAACAACATGAAAAACTCCAAAATAAAAGCGGAGGATTTTTGGAGTTCTGGTGAACATAGAAAGGGGAAGGGCAGAGCTCAGGCCCGAGCTCAGGCCCTGAGGCACATATGCAAATCCTGAAGAAAAGCTGATCTCTCTGCCCTGTGGACCTTTCCTTAATGGCCCTGGTTGCTTTGTCTCTTAGCATTTCAATAACCCATTAGATCTCTGAGGAGGGCCCTTTTCTTTTTTTTTTTAATCCTTTTTTCTTTTTCTAAAACAATTACTCTAAGAAGCCCAATACAGAAAGCTTCAAAGACTTGCAATTTGGGCAGGTCAAGTCAAGAGCAGAACTAGAAGAGCTCTGAGACAAAACGCAATAATCCAGTGGCTGAGAAAATTCACTAAACACCACAACTTCCCAAGAAAAGGGTGGTGTCCGCTCACAGCCATCATACTGGTGGACAGGAAACACTCCTGCCCGTCGCCAGCCCCATAGCCCAGAACTGCCCCAGACAACCCAGTGTGACAGAAGTACTTCAAATAACAGGCACACACCACAAAACTGGGCGTGGACATTAGCCTTCCCTGCAACCTCAGCTGATTGTCCCAGAGTTGGGAAGGTAGAGCAGTGTGAATTAACAAAGCCCCATTCAGCCATCATTTGAGCAGACTGGGAGCCTCCCTACACAGCCCAGCAGCCCAGAACTGCCCTGGGGGGATGGCACTCACCTGTGACATAGCACAGTCATCCCTCAACAGAGGACCCGGGGTGCACGGCCTGGAAGAGGGGCCCACTTGCAAGTCTCAGGAGCCATACGCCAATACCAAGGACTTGTGGGTCAGTGGCAGAGACAAACTGTGGCAGGACTGAACTGAAGGATTAGACTATTGCAGCAGCTTTAAAACTCTAAGATCACCAGGGAGATTTGATTGTTAAGGCCACCCCCCCTCCCTGACTGCCCAGAAACACGCCCCATATACAGGGCAGGCAACACCAACTACACACGCAAGCTTGGTACACCAATTGGACCCCACAAGACTCACTCCCCCACTCACCAAAAAGGCTAAGCAGGGGAGAACTGGCTTGTGGAGAACAGGTGGCTCGTGGACGCCACCTGCTGGTTAGTTAGAGAAAGTGTACTCCACGAAGCTGTAGATCTGATAAATTAGAGATAAGGACTTCAATTGGTCTACAAATCCTAAAAGAACCCTATCAAGTTCAGCAAATGCCACGAGGCCAAAAACAACAGAAAATTATAAAGCATATGAAACAACCAGACGATATGGATAACCCAAGCCCAAGCACCCAAATCAAAAGACCAGAAGAGACACAGCACCTAGAGCAGCTACTCAAAGAACTAAAGATGAACAATGAGACCATAGTACGGGAGGCAAAGGAAATCAAGAAGACCCTAGAAGAGCATAAAGAAGACATTGCAAGACTAAATAAAAAAATGGATGATCTTATGGAAATTAAAGAAACTGTTGACCAAATTAAAAAGATTCTGGACACTCATACTACAAGACTAGAGGAAGTTGAACAATGAATCAGTGACCTCGAAGATGACAGAATGGAAAATGAAAGCATAAAAGAAAGAATGGGGAAAAAATTGAAAAAATCGAAATGAATCTCAGGGATATGATAGATAATATGAAACGTCCAAATATAAGACTCATTGGTGTCCCAGAAGGGGAAGAAAAGGGTAAAGGTCTAGGAAGAGTATTCAAAGAAATTGTTGGGGAAAACTTCCCAAATCTTCTAAACAACATAAATACACAAATCATAAATGCTCAGCGAACCCCAAATAGAATAAATCCAAATAAACCCACTCTGAGACATATACTGATCACACTGTCAAACACGGAAGAGAAGGAGCAAGTTCTGAAAGCAGCAAGAGAAAAGCAATTCACCACATACAAAGGAAACAGCATCAGACTAAGTAGTGACTACTCAGCAGCCACCATGGAGGCAAGAAGGCAGTGGCACGATATATTTAAAATTCTGAGTGAGAAAAATTTCCAGCCAAGAATACTTTATCCAGCAAAGCTCTCCTTCAAATTTGAGGGAGAGCTTAAATTTTTCACAGACAAACAAATGCTGAGAGAATTTGCTAACAAGACACCTGCCCTACTGGAGATACTAACGGGAGCCCTACAGACAGAGAAACAAAGAAAGGACAGAGAGACTTGGAGAAGGGTTCAGTACTAAAGAGATTCAGTATGGGTACAATAAAGGATATTAATAGAGACAGGGAAAAATATGACAAACATAAACCAAAGGATAAGATGGCTGATTCAAGAAATGCCTTCACGGTTATAATGTTGAATGTAAATGGATTAAACTCCCCAATTAAAAGATATAGATTCACAGAATGGATCAAAAAAAATGAACCATCAATATGTTGCATACAAGAGACTCATCTTAGACACAGGGACACAAAGAAACTGAAAGTGAAAGGATGGAAAAAAATATTTCATGCAAGCTACAGCCAAAAGAAAGCAGGGGTAGCAATATTAATCTCAGATAAAATAGACTTCAAATGCAGGGATGTTTTGAGAGACAAAGAAGGCCACTACGTACTAATAAAAGGGGCAATTCAGCAAGAAGAAATAACAATCGTACATGTCTATGCACCCAATCAAGGTGCCACAAAATACATGAGAGAAACACTGGCAAAACTAAAGGAAGCAATTGATGTTTCCACAATAATTGTGGGAGACTTCAACACATCACTCTCTCCTATAGATAGATCATCCAGACAGAAGACCAATAAGGAAATTGAAAACCTAAACAATCTGATAAATGAATTAGATTTAACAGACATATACAGGACATTACATCCCAAATCACCAGGATACACATACTTTTCTAGTGCTCACAGAACTTTCTCCAGAATAGATCATATGCTGGGACATAAAACAAGCCTCAATAAATTTAAAAAGATTGAAATTATTCAAAGCACATTCTCTGACCACAATGGAATACAATTAGAAGTCAATAACCATCAGAGACTTAGAAAATTCACAAATACCTGGAGGTTAAACAACTCACTCCTAAACAATCAGTGGGTTAAAGAAGAAATAGCAAGAGAAATTGCTAAATATATAGAGACGAATGAAAATGAGAACACAACATACCAAAACCTATGGGATGCAGCAAAAGCAGTGCTAAGGGGGAAATTTATGGCACTAAACGCATATACTAAAAAGGAAGAAAGAGCCAAAATCAAAGAACTAATGGATCAACTGAAGAAGCTAGAAAATGAACAGCAAACCAATCCTAAACCAAGTAGAAGAAAAGAAATAACAAGGATTAAAGCAGAAATAAATGACATAGAGAACAAAAAAACAATAGAGAGGATAAATATCACCAAAAGTTGGTTCTTTGAGAAGATCAACAAGATTTACAAGCCCCTAGCTAGACTGACAAAATCAAAAAGAGAGAAGACCCATATAAACAAAATAATGAATGAAAAAGGTGACATAACTGCAGATCCTGAAGAAATTAAAAAAAATTATAAGAGGATACTATGAACAACTGTATGGCAACAAACTGGATAATGTAGAAGAAATGGACAATTTCCTGGAAACATATGAACAACCTAGACTGACCAGAGAAGAAATAGAAGACCTCAACCAACCCATCACAAGCAAAGAGATCCAATCAGTCATCAAAAATCTTCCCACAAATAAATGCCCAGGGCCAGATGGCTTCACAGGGGAATTCTACCAAACTTTCCAGAAAGAACTGACACCAATCTTACTCAAACTCTTTCAAAACATTGAAGAAAAGGGAACACTACCTAACTCATTTTATGAAGCTAACATCAATCTAATACCAAAACCAGGCAAAGATGCTACAAAAAAGGAAAACTACCGGCCAATCTCCCTAATGAATATAGATGCAAAAATCCTCAACAAAATACTTGCAAATCGAATCCAAAGACACATTAAAAAAATCATACACCATGACCAAGTGGGGTTCATTCCAGGCATGCAAGGATGGTTCAACATAAGAAAATCAATCAATGTATTACAACACATTAAGAAGTCAAAAGGGAAAAATCAATTGATCATCTCAATAGATGCTGAAAAAGCATTTGACAAAATCCAACATCTGTTTTTGATAAAAACACTTCAAAAGGTAGGAATTGAAGGAAACTTCCTCAACATGATAAAGAGCATATATGAAAAACCCACAGCCAGCATAGTACTCAATGGTGAGAGACTGAAAGCCTTCCCTCTAAGATCAGGAACAAGACAAGGATGCCCGCTGTCACCACTGTTATTCAACATTGTGCTGGAAGTGCTAGCCAGGGCAATCTGGCAAGACAAAGAAATAAAAGGCATCCAAATTGGAAAAGAAGAAGTAAAACTGTCATTGTTTGCAGATGATATGATCTTATATCTAGAAAACCCTGAGAAATCGATGATACAACTACTAGAGCTAATAAACAAATTTAGCAAAGTAGCGGGATACAAGGTTAATGCACATAAGTCAGTAATGTTTCTAAATGCTAGAAATGAACAAACTGAAGAGACACTCAAGAAAAAGATACCATTTTCAATAGCAACTAAAAAAATCAAGTACCTAGGAATAAACTTAACCAAAGATGTAAAAGACCTATACAAAGAAAACTACATAACCCTACTAAAAGAAATAGAAGGGGACCTTAAAAGATGGAAAAATATTCCATGTTCATGGATAGGAAGGCTAAATGTCATTAAGATGTCAATTCTACCCAAATTCATCTACAGATTCAATGCAATCCCAATCAAAATTCCAACAACCTACTTTGCAGACTTGGAAAAGCTAGTTATCAAATTTATTTGGAAAGGGAAGATGCCTTGAATTGCTAAAGACACTCTAAAAAAGAAAAACGAAGTGGGAGGACTTACACTCCCTGACTTTGAAGCTTATTATAAAGCCACAGTTGCCAAAACAGCATGGTACTGGCACAAAGATAGACATATAGATCAATGGAATCGAATTGAGAATTCAGAGATAGACCCTCAGATCTATGGCCGACTGATCTTTGATAAGGCCCCCAAAGTCACCGAACTGAGCCATAATGGTCTTTTCAACAAATGGGGCTGGGAGAGTTGGATATCCATATCCAAAAGAATGAAAGAGGACCCCTACCTCACCCCGTACACAAAAATTAACTCAAAATGGACCAAAGATCTCAATATAAAAGAAAGTACCATAAAACTCCTAGAAGATAATGTAGGAAAACATCTTCAAAACCTTGTATTAGGCGGCCACTTCCTAGACTTTACACCCAAAGCACAAGCAACAAAAGAGAAAATAGATAAATGGGAACTCCTCAAGCTTAGAAGTTTCTGCACCTCAAAGGAATTTCTCAAAAAGGTAAAGAGGCAGCCAACTCAATGGGAAAAAATTTTTGGAAACCATGTATCTGACAAAAGACTGATATCTTGCATATATAAAGAAATCCTACAACTCAATGACAATAGTACAGTCGGCCCAATTATAAAATGGGCAAAAGATATGAAAAGACAGTTCTCTGAAGAGGAAATACAAATGGCCAAGAAACACATGAAAAAATGTTCAGCTTCACTAGCTATTAGAGAGATGCAAATTAAGACCACAATGAGATACCATCTAACACCGGTTAGAATGGCTGCCATTAAACAAACAGGAAACTACAAATGCTGGAGGGGATGTGGAGAAATTGGAACTCTTATTCATTGTTGGTGGGACTGTATAATGGTTCAGCCACTCTGGAAGTCAGTCTGGCAGTTCCTTAGAAAACTAGATATAGAGTTACCATTCGATCCAGCGATTGCACTTCTCGGTATATACCCGGAAGATCGGAAAGCAGTGACACGAACAGATATCTGCACGCCAATGTTCATAGCAGCATTATTCACAATTGCCAAGAGATGGAAACAACCCAAATGTCCTTCAACAGATGAGTGGATAAATAAAATGTGATATATACACACGATGGGATATTACGCGGCAGTAAGAAGGAACGATCTCGTGAAACATATGACAACATGGATGAACCTTGAAGACATAATGCTGAGCGAAATAAGCCAGGCACAAAAAGAGAAATATTATATGCTACCACTAATGTGATAATGTGAACTTTGAAAAATGTAAAACAAATGGTTTATAATGTAGAATGTAGGGGAACTAGCAATAGAGAGCAATTAAGGAAGGGGGAACAATAATCCAAGAAGAACAGATAAGCTATTTAACGTTCTGGGGATGCCCAGGAATGACTATGGTCTGTTAATTTCTGATGGATATAGTAGGAACAAGTTCACAGAAATGTTGCTATATTATGTAACTTTCTTGGGGTAAAGTAGGAACTTTAAAGTTCCTACTTAACTTTAAAGTTAAGCAGTTATCTTAGGTTAGTTGTCTTTTTCTTACTCCCTTGTTATGGTCTCTTTGAAATGTTCTTTTATTGTATGTTTGTTTTCTTTTTAACTTTTTTTTCATACAGTTGATTTAAAAAAGAAGGGAAAGTTAAAAAAAAAAAAGAAAAACAAGGAAAAAAAAAAAGATGTAGTGCCCCCTTGAGGAGCCTGTGGAGAATGCAGGGGTATTCGCCTACCCCACCTCCATGGTTACTAACATGACCACAGATATAGGGGACTGGTGGTTTGATGGGTTGAGCCCTCTACCACAGGTTTTACCCTTGGGAAGACGGTTGCTGCAAAGGAGAGGCTAGGCGTCCCTATGGGTGTGCCTAAGAGCCTCCTCCTGAATGCGTCTTTGTTGCTCAGATGTGGCCCTGTCTCTCTAGCTAAGCCAACTTGAAAGGTGAAATCACTGCCCTCCCCCCTACGTGGGATCAGACACCCAGGGGAGTGAATCTCCCTGGCAACGTGGAATATGACTCCCGGGGAGGAATGTAGACCTGGCATCGTGGGACGGAGAACATCTTCTTGACCAAAAGGGGGATGTGAAAGGAAATGATATAAGCTTCAGTGGCAGAGAGATTCCAAAAGGAGCCGAGAGGTCACTCTGGTGGGCACTCTTATGCACACTTTAGACAACCCTTTTTAGGTTCTAAAGAATTGGGGTAGCTGGTTGTGGATACCTGAAACTATCAAACTACAACCCAGAACCCATGAATCTCGAAGACAGTTGTATAAAAATGTAGCTTATGAGGGGTGACAATGGGATTGGGAAAGCCATAAGGACCACACTCCACTTTGTCTAGTTTATGGATGGATGAGTAGAAAAATAGGGGAAGGAAACAAACAGACAAAGGTACCCAGTGTTCTTTTTTATTTCAATTGCTCTTTTTCACTCTAATTATTATTCTTGTTATTTTTGTGTGTGTGCTAATGAAGTTATCAGGGATTGATTTGGGTGATGAATGTACCACTATGTAATGGTACTGTAAACAATCGAAAGTACGATTTGTTTTGTATGACTGCATGGTATGTGCATATATCTCAATAAAATGAAGATTAAAAAAAAAAATACTTTGCAACACAATGCTATTTTTCCTTTCCTAAGCAGTAATTTTTAAAAATGTAAATATATTTCTGAAGGAAAAACATGTTACCGAGTTGCAGGAATGTTATATACAACAGAAGGAATTTTTTTTTTTTTTTTGGCAAAGCACAAATTCATGAGTGTGATATATGCTGTATTTTAAATTAATTTCTTGCCTTGAGAGCTTATTTGGAATTAAGTTGAGGCAGGATGGTAAGTAGGATGTTGTTTGATGTTCCTTCTGTATATAGAAAATAAATGAAAAGGAAATCTTAAAAATTCTAGCTATCTTCTAAGTCTAGAATACTCATTAAATAATCTGAACCCTTGACACCTTTGTGTGCAAAGACGGCATAAAAAAAAAAGGTCGGCAGCTTATTAGCCTCAAAATTAACAAAGCAGTCTGCATTTATTAATAGGGTCTTGCTTCCTCCTAGCATTTTGACAAAATCAGAAACAGTATATTCCCCTGTAGAATTCGTGTCTACCGCTTCTTATTCTGTGCATTAAAACCACAGTTATGCATAGCAAGGGGTTCTGCTCTCCATCTTAGAAGATGTTGTGCATTTGTAGAAAGGCCTGCCCTGATTCAAGGTTGAAATAAATGAGAAGTACTTGGTACTCCTAGTTGTCTGAGAAGAAAAACACCAGGGAGTCAGTTCTCCTTTTTTCCTGCCCTGCTTTCTGTCATTCATTAAATAAATATTTAAGAGTGTCCTTTAGTGCCAATCAGACTGACCTAGAGATTGGAGTATATAAAGGGATAAGGGGAGTACAACTTTCAAGAAGAGACAGACGGAGAGGAAGAACCTCTATTTACTGAGGATCTTTTGTGTACCAGGCAGATTGCTAGGCTCTTTACACACAGTATCTCCAGGCAGATCCAGGATTGGGGGGACAGGGAGGAGGAGTGTCCAAAGCTTATGCAATTTGGGTAGGGCTCTTCCTAAGAACAAAAATACAAATTTACTAAAACAAAATTAGGTACACAAAATTAGGTAGTGTCATTCTCTTACATACAAATCAATAAAAGCATCCCTTTCACACCTAGAATAAAATTCAAACTCTACATGATCTGGCCTTTGTAGGAATCCCTTTTGCAGCCCATATTAAATAAAAGTCTGTGTGCTTCCCCATTTGAAGTGTCAACCGAATTTATGATCGACTGATAAGGACAAGTAAGAAGTCACTAGATCAACAGTTCCCAAAATACAATTTGCGGAAGACTACCCAGAGTACCCTTTTACAAAAGAAATCCTTGGCCCAACTCCAGGAATCAGGGTCTTTGTAAGTGTGGCCCTATGAATCAGCATTTTAACAAGGAACATCCCCAGAAAGTCTGATGCAAAGACAAAGTTTAAGATCACTGCACTAAACCTAGACATGGGATTCAAATTTCAAAATCATTAACAGTGGAACTTGGATTTATATTAATTAAAACTGGAAAGATGAAACAGTAGACAGTTCTCAAGCCTGGGCTGCTCATAAAAATGATTGATGCCTGCACCCAAACCCTCACCCGCTTCACTCCCAGATCTAAATATAACTAATCTGGGTGGCATCTGGGTGGCATTTAAGTGACCCATGTAATGTGCAGCATATTTCAAAGTTATTACAGGAAATAATCCTAACAAAAGACCAGGATCCTAAGTATTACCTTGAGGATTATACTGCAACATCCCACTTGCTTATACAAAAGAGAAATTTGAACCAGGCAATGGCATGCATTTTAAAGGGATTATGGTGGGATCTCTCAATAATGAGGCTTTTAAGGATTTTGGAGGGAACACATACTGACAGCTAGAAAAGAGTCAAGCAGGGAAAATCTTGCTAGGTTGCATTTTTATTTAGGAAGGGGTGTTCTGCTTTGTGCCAGTAGTTAGATTTCATTCATTGATTCCCACTGCCTTTGTCACATTTGCTCAAACTCGTATTACCAGCCTCTTCTAAAAATGGAATATTTTTCTCTTTTTGAGAATGGCAAGTGCCACCCACACCAAGACAAAATGGCAAAGTGGTCAATGGAAATATTATTAAAATGTGAAAGTAGAGAGAACAGTTCAATATATCCCACATGTACCCATCAATCATCTCCATCAACCATCAACCAGAGACAAATCTGATCCATCCACACGTGTGCCCCCTTCCACTTGAATAAAACACATATATGAAAAAACAATTAAAAATCATCAAACATTCTGGAAAAATCAATAACATGGAAGGATGGCACCAAACTCTGAAGAGCTAGCTGTGGAAACAAAGCTAATGAGGAAACAGAACAATTAACACCTCAGGGGCTTTCAAGAAGAAGTTATATCAACTCTGACAAAGAAATCAAGTTCAAGACAATGGAAAACACTTTGGAAGGAAGAGGACTGTGCTAGCTTGTGGACAAATACCACACATGGGTTGGTTGGCTTAAGCAACAAGAATTTATTTTCTCATAGTTTTGGAGCCTGGTCCCACATCCAGGTCTCGACAGGCTGTGCTCTCTCCCATTGTCTGTAGTGTTCTGGTGCTGATTTGATGCAATCCTTGGGTTCCTGGCCTGCATCTCTGCCTCTGCCACATGGCCTCTCCTTCTGACCTTTATTTCTCCTGCTCAGTTGTCTGTGTCCCTGCCTAGATTTCCTCTCCTTTCAAGGACTTCAGCCACGTGGAATAAGGCCCACCTTGATTCCATCTAGCCTCATCTAAATAGGATCTTGAAAGATCCTATTTACAAATGAGTTCACACCTGAACTAATAAGAAGACCGTTAAAGGTCCTATTTAAAAATGGGTTCACACCTATAAATTCACACCTTTATGGGGGACATGAGTCAATCCCCAGCAGGGACTTTTTGAACTTCTAATTCATCGATAGGTGGCTTTCTGGTTTATTTGTGTACAAGTAAAGATGTTTTTCCTTCATGTCCTCTCTGACATATCTTTGGAGACTTAGTGAATCAGAACAAATATCAAGGGTTACACATTAAAATAAGAATGAACTCAGTTAAAGGGGAGCCTTACTTTTTCTGCCTGTATTGGACATCTGAATCCTTAATTATCTGCTTTAGGCACAGTTCATCAAGATATCTGTGAACACAATGTTTACAATATTGGGATTTTAATTTGGAGCTTTTAAACAAACAGCATTAGCAGTTAGAGCCATAGAATTATAGTTGGTAAAAACAACATGCAGGCTTTGAATAAAGTAACTGTACCAAGGCTAAAACGTTTCCTCTTTAACCTATATGCCCTCACACAGGAAGTGACCAGGGATTCTTGGTACGTGTCTTAGTTTGCTGTAACAAATACCACAGACTGGTTAGCTTAAATAATAAGAATCTATTGTCTCATAGCTTTAGAGGCCAGAAGCCCAAAATCAAGGTGTGTAAATGATGATGCTTTCTCTGAAGTCTACAGTGCACTCGTGGTACTTGCTGGCCATCCGTAACGCCATCTCTGCCTCCGTCACATGGCCGTCTACCTCCCGTCTCTCACCTCCTCACTGCATCCAAATTTCCTGTGCTTGCAAGGACTCCAGTTTTACTGGATTAAGGCTCACCCTGATCTGGTTTAGCCTCACCTTAATTAATAACATCTTCAAAGATCCTATATACAAGTAGATTTACATCCACAAGACTGGGGGTTACTACTTGAACGTAACTTTGTGAAGGACACGATTCAACCCATGACAGTAATGTTGTTTCTAATACATTAACCCAGATCTAGGCAAAACTAAGCTGTAAGAAGGTCTGCACTTTTTCAATACACACCGAAGAAAAGTCTATCACAAAAACATTTCCTTGAAAATGTTTCTTTCTTTGTACCATGCCACTGCATCTCTCAAATACACATGTGCACGTGTGCGCACGCACACACACACACTCTTTCTCCCTCCCTCCTCATTTCCTCCTTTCCTTCCACTAATTGAGGGATTCATACCTTTAAAAAGTAAAAAGTCTCAAATTCCTTCCTTTTTCAGAAACTTTTTTTTTTTTTTCAAAATTAAAAACACTGAAAAAATAATCTGGATATAAGAAATGTGTCTGCTGTAATGTGAAAAAAGAAATAAGCATAACTCTTTGTGAGAAAATTAAAATTAAAATTAACTTGGCAGGATTGATGAGTCTAGCACATTATGCTGAAATAATTAAGAGTTGTTTGTTGAATGAATAATGCATAATTTCTTCAGCTCAGATTGTTCTCTCCATATTTCTTCTGATAACATAAATGGGTTATCAGAATTGCTCTGGTAAGGATTTTGTTCAACAATCAGTTATAAAGTTTCAGAAAAATTCCAGCAGAAAAATGTAGCATAGATCTAGTCCTTCCTGGAAACCAAAGAGTTTCCATGTGAGCTGTAACTGAGCGTGAGGGGCTCACCTGGCCTACGTTTCAGGTCTATCCTGATTATTGGACTAAAACCCTTGGGGATATGTAATTTTTAGAAATATGGCTTTACTATGCTCCTTGCTATTTGAACCTCAGTCCTGCTTCAAGTAGAAGAGAATAAATGTACTTAAGAATGGGGAGGACAGTCCAACACAGAACTGATAACTGGAAACCCAACCATCATCAGAATTTCAATGTTAAACCGTAGATAACTGAATTGTCTGTACCTTTGCCAGGCTTCCAAAGCTTTCCTATGATGATAAGGTATCTCCCTGACCTTAGATCTTACAAGCATCCACTGCAGCTAGTCTTTTGTGTGCTTTGTTAGTGGTCAGTGACCTGCGGACATTGAGCCCAGTGCAGACATGGATTCTGTAAGACTGAGACAAAGGGGAACGTCCAGATTTCTATCTTCCAACTCCACATCATCACAGCCATGATTGTAAACTAACAGAGGATGGTTGGGTTGCACTAGTGAAAAGACATCAAGGAAAACATTTTTGATAAACAGAACAATAGTGAAGAGAACAGTAACAGAAAATAGAGGAAGAACCATCATGGGGGAGAAATGAAGGACCTAATCATCTTTCAAAAGTCAGTTTATGAATCACTTCCTCTATATAGTCTTTCCTAAATCCCTCTCTGACCCAAGTGGAACTGACCTACTTCATTTGTGGGGCACTGTTACACATATTCCCTTCTATCAAAGCACATGTGTATTAGGGTTCTCTAGGAAACAGAACTGACAGGAGATATATGTAAACATGACATTTTTATAAGAATTGTCTCACATAACCATGGAGATGGGCAAGTCCAAATTCCATATGGCAGGTCACAAGCTGGGAACGCCAATGAAGATTTTTGATGAATTCCCCAGGAGAAGCTGGCTGGCTGATGGAAATTCTCTCTTCTAATTGCTGAAATCATCATTTTTCTTTTTAAAGCCTTCAACTGATTGCATGAGACTTCTCTCATTGTTGAAAGCAATCTCCTCCATTGGTTGTAGATGGAATCAGTCGTAAATGCAATCAACTTACTGATGATTTAAGTCCATAAAATATAGTACCCATCAGGCCAGTGCTTTCTTGACCAAACAATTGTACACCATAACCTGGCCAGAGATGACACATGACTTAGTCATCACAATATGAAAATTTCATATAAAGTTTTCATGAACGAGGCAATAAATGAATGAATGAACTAATGAGGAAAAGACAATATCCTTGGATTTTCTTCCAGAATAATCATGGAAAATTGGGAAAGGACCACACTCAAAAAACACAATTTTAGTATTGTGAGTCTAAACATTGAGTGAAGGTCCTTATGCCAAGTTTCAAATACAGTTCCAACAATTTCACTGATTTTCTCTGACTCTAGGAAAGCATATAACCTCTTAGTGTGTCTCTTTCTTTATTTCTAGTTGGAATTTTGCTGGAGGTTGAAATGATTTGTATAAAATTGTGTAGTAGAATGACTCCCATTTATATATAGAATTCATATAAGAAGAGTAATCTGAATTTGGGGGTGTTATTGCATGATAATTCATGCTACTGCCCAAGATTCTGATGCTTTAAAAACTTTACAGAAACTTTAAAAATCATAAAAGAAAAGTTATGTTCAGCATGGTAGATTATAATTGTATTTTGATATGTCTAATTCCTTGAAATCTGTGATCAGTATGTATAATTAGATAATCAATTAGATTATGGAGTTACTAGCACATTCCTTTGTTGGGAATAATGACTGTGTAAATTTAAGTTTTAAAAAAATAAGCACGTAAAAAGATAAATTCAACAGTAGTTCAATCATTATAGACTATCTATTAGGTTTGTGGTCTGTTGAGTTAGAGCAAGTTTTGAAGGTCATAAATATCTCATTTATGTTCTTCCATGTGTTCCAGTTTGCTAATGCTGCTATTATGCAAAATACCAGCAATAGATTGTTTTTTTAAAGGGGATTTATTAGGTTACAAATGTACAGTTCTAAGGGCATAAAAGTGTCCAAACAAAGGCATCAACAAGAGGATACCTTCACTGAAGGAAGGCAAATGGTGTCCAGAACACCTCTGTCAATTGGGAAGGCATATGGCTGGTGTCTGCTGGTCCTTTGCTCCCAAGTTGTATTTCAAAATGGCTTTCTCCAAAATGTCTCTGGCCTTCTGTCTCTCTGAGGTTCTCTCAGCTCTCTGCTTGGTTCTCCTAAGGCATTTCTTTCTAAGGATCTGGGAGTCCTCTTTTAGCTTCTCCAGGGCAAACTCTGGGCTTCATCTCTTAGCTTAGCATCTCCAAACGTCCTTCAGTCTGCATCTCCAAGTGTCTCCAAGTGTCAGCACCTGTGTTGGCTCCTGAGCTCTTTTAAGGACTCCAGTGAACCAATCAAGACCCATCACCCACCCTGAATGGGTGGGAGCCACACCTCCATGGAAATAATTTAATCAAAGTTCTCACCCACAATTGGGTGAGTCACATCTCCATGGAAATAGTCAATCAAAAGGTTCCACCCAACAAAATTGGATTCAAAGATCATGGCTTTTCTAGTGTCCATGACAGTTTCAATCCAGCATAATTTAGGACTATTTCTTTCTCTCTCTCTCTCTCTGTTGAGATAGTGCTGAAAAGTAGGGGCAAGAGGAGACCTGGTGTTCCAAACTGGGCATGGAAGGGGGGGAAAGGGCAAGCCTTTTGTGCTGATGCTTTCCAGTGAATTAATTTTCTCATCTCACACTATTTCTTCAGAACTTTTTAATATTATTGAGTCTTTGAAGCAAGTAGAGCATAAGTGTTTTTTTATTTAATACATGCTTATATATGTTATATTTATTTAGTATATAATTATTTCTGAGCAACTGTTCCTCTGAAGTTAAAACTCTTTGCCCATTTAGTTTAAAATTGAATCCTTCCTTGTTGGTATTCTGGTGTTGTTTTTTGGGGGAGGGATTTATCTAGCTGTTTATCTGCAGGGTGTTCTATAACAATGTGCTAGAGCAATGACTCAAAGTGGAAATCCAAAAACGTATTCTTGGAGGTTTGAGAGTTCTATGAGAAATGTTAACAATTATATTTCCATTTTATGAGAATTTTTTCCCTGGGGAAAGTGAAGATTTCTTTAAAAGGACACAGAATGCACTAACAACAAAAGAAAAATGGATAAATTTGAACTTCATTAAAGATAAGCACTTCTTTTTAACAAAAAGACACCATTAAAAGCATGACAAGACATGCAAAGACCAGAAGATGTTCGTAATGCATTCATCCATCAAAGACTCATGTGTAAAATAGAAATCCTGTAATTCAATGAGAAGGATAACCAATTTTTTTTTTAAGTGGGCAGAAGATTTAGACAGGCACTTCACAAGAGGGTATCCAAATGACCGATAAGCATATGAGAAGGTTCTCAGCATAATTAGTCATCAGGAAAATGCAGATTAAATCTGCAATGAGATGTGTTGAACACTCTCCAGAATGCTGAAAATTAAAAATGCCAACAAACCAAGTCTCTCATACCCTGCTGGGATGAATTTACATTGTTGCACTTTGGAAATCTATTTAACAGTATCTACTAAGGCTCTACATATGCCTTTCCTATAACCCAGCATTTCCACTCCTATTTACCCAAGAGAAATGAGTGCATACGTCCACTAAAAGACATATATAAGATTTACTCATAATAGCAAAAAACTGGAAATACTCCAAATATCCATCAACAGAAATAGATAAATAAGTTTTGGTGTATTCACAGATAGAATATATTAACCCAACAATAAAAAAGAACAGACTACCTGCAGCATGGCTGAGTTTCATCAGCACAATGTTAAGCCAAAGCACCCAGAGACAAAAGAGCATGCCCTGCATAATTCCCTTCATATAAAGTTCAAGAATAGACAAAACTAATCTATAGTGATAAAAAATCAGAAGAATAGTTGCCTCTGCAAGGTTGGGTTTTAATTAGGAGGGGGTTTGCGGAAGCCTTCTAAGGTTCTGTAAAAGTTTTGTATTTTGATCTGAATGGCAGCCACATGAGTATGTATGTGTGTGTGTGTATATATATATATGTAAAATTTAATTGAACATAACATTAATATTTTTGCCTGTTAATGTCATAACTCAATAAAAATGTCTTTTTTAAAGCAAAGACTGAATACCCACCTCAGAAAATGAAAGGAGAGGAGGGTCCATCAAGTTTGAGAAACTATGCTACAGCAAATAGTCTATTTATGCACAAGAGAAGTAAAATATTAACATGGAGGAGAAAATTATTTCAGTAAAGGAACTAGAAGCGCATGACATTAAATATACATTATTATAAATAGAAAATTAGCTAACATTATAAATATTCACTGTGTTAGAATATACTTAACATATTTTAAAACAATCCCAATTCTGTCACAATTATAAATGCAGTTGGGTTTAATATGCATAACTTGACGTTAGTAAGCAGCTTGATTCTACCATGCCATTCTAAAATAAATCTGGATCTCTTCCCTGCGTCATTTTCGCTTCATTAATTAACATCTAATTTGTAAGTGCCTCAACAGTTGAAGCATTCTCTCAAATAGGGCAAACCAAAATAACTACGGGCATTTTTTTAACCTTCTGGGCAATACTTCTCCAGTGGAACAAAGAGCCCTTTCCCATTCTGTTAATAATTTCAGAATCTCTTCCTCTGTGAAGTCTCCCTGACCTGCTAAACACAATTAATCATGCATTCTTCATGTCCCTGTAACATTTTGTTCTAGACTCTATCTTAGCACTTATCTCTTTACAAATAATAATTGCTAAGCTGTGAGTTCTATGAGAACAGAGAACAAGACTTATTTATCTTTTGATGCCTTTTGCCTTGCCACTGTGAGAGAAGGGGCCCCTGAAGGCCTTTGAGGTCCTTGCCCAGTGCAAGGGAATTGACACATCACACCAGTTTGGTGGCAAAGGAAAGTGATTTAATAGATGGCGGAGGCAGGGACCTTGTGGTCCAAGAAACCTGGATTATATGCATTGTTTGGATCAAAGAGAATTGGGGAAGAACAAAGAAAATCAGGGAGATTCTTTGGGAAATGAGGAAAGTTAGGCGTACAATCTAGTTTCCTATCTGGTTCACTAAAACGTAACTAAGATGCATGGGGTAAACATTTGATCAGGAACCTTTGATGGAGGCCTGGTGTCCGTTCAAATTCACTCGTCCTCCCTTTGCCAGTAAAGGTCTGCACAGCTGGGAGAGGTTAAAGATAACAGTTACTACCTCCACTGGGTATTAGGGAACTTAATTACAGGGGGCTTTTACAAAGATTAACACAGTGTTCCTATCATCTAAGCTGGGAACCGAGAGACCTGGTTGCAGGGGCTCTTTCATGAGCATTCAATAAAAGTTTGATGAACGGCTGAATGTATCAATAATCGTTTATCTCTAGAAACTCGACCTGAGTGTCTTGGGATGCATTTACCAATTTTGAAAATTAAGATTGCACAACCCAGCTGTCTGTTATCTCATCTCCACACCCTTGCTTGTTCCTTCCCTTTTGCCTGGAATGCCTTTATGTCTTCACCCTACACATCCTTCCTCTCCAATCTGCTCTTGAATAACTTCTCTTTGTTCTTTATGATTAGATCTAAGAGTTGAGAATTGCTGATTCCTCACCTCAGGCTGGATTGAGTGCCCTTCTCACCTGCTTCCATAAAACCTTTTGTGGCCCTCTAACCCTGCTCTTACCCTGCTGAATAGTTTTCTGCTTATAAGTCTGTTTACCTGTGTGCTAAGCCAGACCTCAAAACACTGGTCCAGGTTTGAGAATCAGCAAAAGTGCCAAAGATACTCAGAATAAAGGTACAAATGAGTAGGTGGATGCTGCCCCCTGGTGCTTCACTAGCTATCACCAAAGTACACTGAAGTGACATGGACAATGCAGCCCTCAGGGCAAGAACCCTACAGGTAGGAGAGCTCAAAGCCAAGGGCTCAATCTCTGATAATCTGGGAGAGGAGCTGTGTCCGCGCTCGAGGGATCACCCACTTACAGGGGATAACTGCATGAGCATCTTTCCTTAGCATAGGCTCTTTTTGCACGGGAGCTTCCTGTCTATGTCTCCAAGGAAGTGTGACACACTCTCCTTAGCTTTGGAGAGTTATTAGTTCCTCAGTTTTGTGCAGCTTAGATTACGTTGCTACCGCCACTCTTTGTCTTGTTGCACCAGCAAAGGACTTGGGCCTCTTTCTCAAAGCAGGGATCTTTTCCTGACCAACCAGCTCCTCAGTTAGACTGGGGTAGCACCTGCCACTGCAACAGGGGGCTTGTCCCCAGCCCACTCACATGTCCTGGCTTACTGTACTAATGAACAGTGCAAGCCAGTTGCTTAAGTTTCCTGGTATAAGCCTAGGTGTGGGGATAGTCCTGAGAGAGGGAGGGCCACCACTGCTGGGACCCCCTCCTTGGGAATCCTTCCATAGAATGAAGTGGGAAAGTTCCCCTGGGATCTCAGCCAATGGTGGTGGCAGCACAGCAGCTGGGACAATGCTCAGTGTTGGTCAGAAAGACAGACACCTAAAGAGATGTCAACTAACTCCAATACAGGTATTGGGGTTGCCAACAAAAGCACAATTCACACAGGCTCTTATGGAAGATGTTTTACTCACATAGAGAAGAGACAGAGCAAGGTCACCTGTACCCGTGGGCAATGGTTCCCCATAGCCAGCAGATCTGAATCTGTGGTCGACTCAGAGAGATATTCTACACATAGCACCCTTCTCTTGTGTTCATCGGTTGCAGCAGTGGAGGAACCTGGTTCCCTCCCCACCAGGGACAGATACACCACTGGAGTGTGAGCTGGATGTCATAAAACATGACCACCAGAGCCAGACTGTCGCCAGGGAATGTTTACATATACTCAGGACAATAGAGGAAGGAATGTACTGGCAGCCCCCTTACCTGCCAGGGTTTGTGTTTTATCCTACCTAACTGACACACCTGGTCCTGAGCACAAGATGTGTTTGTGGGGCCCAAGAAAAGGTGCAGCCCATGCTAGAACTGCCCCATCCCACACTCCAGAAGGGGCCAGGGTAACTGCCACCATCAGCACCTGGACTCAGGTCTCCACCCCAAATGGGCAGTTCAAACTATGTTCTTCCCTTCCCATATCCACTCCAAATTCATCTGCATTTGGGTCACATTTGGTGCTGGCCCAATTGGTGCCAGCCTAAGAGAGGGACCTGACGTGGCAGTGGGCCTTCTATTTCAAACTCTCGCCAAATGCCCATGGGATTTAGAGCACAGAGCCCAGCTGCCACGGAATGCTGTGTCCCAGAAGCAGGCCTCTGTGGTGGTTGGGAGAGCTCACCTCCATCTCACTTCTTCCAGCTTCCCCTTTGGAGTGCAAGGTCATTCTTGCCAACCCCATTGACTTCACGTGAGCTGCACCAAACAATAAACAGCTGGACCAGGATCAAAGATGGAAAAGAAGGACAATTAGGACTTTAGTATCTTTTACTTTTGTTTACCTTCAAACCAGTAAAGAGGTTGTGTGATGGCTATAGCTATAAACAGTCAAGTGAGGGGCCTCAGCTCCCACTGCCTCACTTGATCCTCCCAGATGTGCCCCAGTAGGAGCCTTGAATAGAGACAACAAATCATCCATTCATGAGCTTGGTGGGCGGATCATGAACTTGTCTTTCATCACATCAGCCTGGTCCTCCAGGCTTTACCTACTACCATATATAGCTATTTTGGGTTCTGTTCATCAGGCCTACAGAAGACTTGGCTCTGGCCAGTCACATCCTTCTAACCCTTTGTGTGTGTGTGTTTTTTTTTAACTTTCCAAGTACAATTTAACAAGTAGTTAGAGAGGAAATTTCAAAGAATGTTATGGGTTACAGTTCCACAGTTTCAGTTATTTCCTTATTGTGAAATGTAACATATATACAAAAAGGTAATAACTTTCAAGTTACAATTTGAGTAGCTATAAAACACACATCAAAGGATGCTATGGGTTACAGTTCCACTATTTTAATTCTTTCCTTCTAGCTATTCTGTAGCAACCAAGAAGAAGAAAATTATATAGAAATTATTTAGACAATTATATAGAAATAATTTATAGAAAATAATTTATAGAATATTTTCTATAGAAAATAATTTATATAAATAATTTCTATGTAGAAATTATATAGAATTATATAGAAAATTATATAATATAAATTATATTATTATATAGTATTCATAGTTCTTTGTTAAATTGCATCTTGTCTGTTGCTACTCCTTCCCCTAGTTTAATCACTTTCCTGATCTTCAGGGATGTTTAGGCAGTGACCACCCTAATAGAATTGAAAAGAGTTTTTTAGAGGTATATGTCCCACAGGTCAGCACTACAAATATGGATAGGTGCTTGCATGATATACTTCTAAGGTATGACACTAGCACAGAGAGTTGACAACAGAAGGTATATGGGAAAAAGCTCCCTCTATCCTTTGAGATTCGTGAAGGATGGAGAGCCTTGTTTTGTGTCTTTAGAATCCCAGGTCTGAGCACATAGGAGGCACCCAGGAAATGTTTGACAACCAAATGACTTGACTGACTTGTCTTCGGCCCCACACCCTGCGATGGTAAGCAAAACCAGAGAGTTTGGTTAGATGGGCATGAGGGGTTTCTTCTTTGCTCTAACACCACTTAGGTCTCAACATTGAAGGGATGGGAGCCTGAGCTTTCCCACAGTGCCAGCTGGTCTGCAGGGAAGTGAAGAAGAAATCTCTGCATCCTGAGCTGGACCTGATCCCAGGGCATGTTGACCTCTGAACGGAGCCAAATGGTAGGAAAGGGACCAGGACAGAAGGAGGTGGGGGATGGGGCTGCGTAAACTGCATGTAGATTTTACAAAGAACTTAAGCACATCAACCCTTATCTTTCTTTTCCCACGAAGCAGAAATATCCAAGTCCTTTATCCCATGTCTTGCCAAATGTTTAGCCAAGGTTTTTGTCCTTAATACTGGTATGAAATGAAGTTTTCACAGATTTATAGAAAAATAATTTTTAAAATAGGGATAATGTGATTTTTTTCATAAAGCTAAATTTATTCCTTTTAAAAGAATTCTTTTATACAAGAATATGCCTTTCATAATCTTTTCTTTGTTTTTGGGGGAAGTGTTTCTTTTATGACACTATGGTGATAGTAGATGGCATTATTTTTCTTCATAACATCCTTAGTTAACAAAAATTTGCAACCTGGCATTGATTTCCCAATTGTTTGTCTTGTTTTAATTATACTGCTCTATGATAACTGAAAGTTTAGAACTACTGAAACATTTTCCATAAATTTCTTCCTGAATCCCTGACTTATATTTGAAGACCTTCTGTGAACTTTCCACAAGTTTTTTATCACCAGCTTCAAATGCAGAGCAGCATATGAAACTTTGAGTCTGATAAGTACTTAATATATTTTATGTTTATTTCATACCCATACTTTGCCTCTTGCTCCAGACCGATAGATTCAGCTACCTACTTGACATCCTCATTGGCATCTTAAAATTAACATGTTCCAAACTGAACTCATGATCACCAATGCCCCACCTTTTTCTCCCCAGTCTTTCGTATAGCTGTAAATGATAGTATTATCTTGCACAAGCCAGAACCTGGGAGTCTCCCCCAATCTACACATCCAATTCATTGCCAAAATATATCTTGAATCTGATCTGTTCACTTTTCTTCATCTCCACAGCTTTCACCATTAACCAATGTCCCACCTGGTCTCTGCAGCTAAGCAGACTCTGATTCCATCTGAACCCTTTTCCAGTTGATTCTCCACATTGCAACCATACAATATTTTTAAAATGTAAAGCATATCATGCCACTTATCCTTTCTCTCAGAATTGAACACAGAAATGATCCACCAGGACTACCTGTTTTCCCCTCTCCCCCACCACGCCGTCCACCATGCTTCAGCCACACTGGTTTTCTTTCACTTTCTTAAGATAAGCCTGTCATCAGATTCTTTATAAATGCTGTTCCTTCTGCCCGAGATGTCATCTCCCTTTTTAACCTACCCATACAAAATAACACCTATTCATCATTCATTCATTCATTCAGCCTACAGGCAAAGAGAAATCAAGAGATTCCATCATGCATATCTGATCTGTTGGAAGAGATTCCACCAAGCATTGATATGTGGAGGAAGACTGCACTGTACTGGATGCCCGGGATTCACCTGGACATGGGAAAGGACCTTTGTCCTTTTCTGTTAGGCAACTAGGCAGGGGCGTCATCTATATGTCCAAAACATGAAAGAATATAGCCAGAAAGAGTACAGGTGGGATTGTATTGAGGGGAATCATTAGGCATAGTTTGTGACCTGTCTTCTGGAAGAGAGCAGTGTGCCTAGAAAGTAAACTGAGGAGTTACCAAAAGACCCACTAATACTCCCTTACTCAGAGGGTGAGAGTAAGAGGCAAGAGTAGGCTTGGGGATGTTAGGATACAAACCACTTGGAGGCACTCCTCCTTTTTTGGGCCAACACATTTGATCAGTGGGGACCACCAGGTGAACAGTGGAGATGACCCAAATGTAGCCTAAACCTGGCATGGAAGGGACTTGTCCCTGGCACCAGCAGACCCACCAGGCATGAGGGGAGGCACTCTAGAAAGCCCTGTAAGAATAATTGGGGTTAAATCCTGACATAAGTGGGACACAAAGAACATGCAGAAGCTATGGCTGAGAGTGCCTCCAGTGTTTCCTCTTATCTGTCTCCAGGTTGCAGGATATCTGAACCTAAAATCTCAGTTGTTAAGTAAATTAAAATTGTTCTTTCTTCTTTAAGCTGGTATAGAAGAATTGGGACAGAATGAAGTGATGAAAATGATTCATTGGATCCAGGAGATATAATCTATAAATAATAGGAAATCCAAAGAGATAACAAAATATTAGCTCAGGAGTGATCACAGAAAAGCTGAAAGAGAAGTCTTTCCTAAGCTTAAGACCTATGTTAACATATTCAAAGGGTACCAAGTGCTGAGTACTGAGTAAAATCAATGCAGACAGAGCCACATCTGGTTTGGTTATGTTCATGAATAAAATTTAAAACACTACAAACATCCAGGCAGAGGAAAAAGATATTACAAATAAAGTGAAAAGTTAGATTGGCCTCACACGTCTTCTGGATAGTAGTAAATACAATATAGCAATGGTGTTCCGAGGGGAAAAATTTTAACCCCAAAATGACCCACAAATCCATGTTGTAAGGGAAGGTGTGCTGGCTTGGATGTATTATGTCCCCCAAAACACCATGTTCTTTAATGCAGTCTTGTGGGGGCAGATGTATTAGTGTTGATTAAGTTGGGATCCTTTGAGTGTTTCCATGAAGACGTGACTCAATCAACTGTGAGTGAAACATTTGATTGGATAATTTCCATGGAGATATGGGCCCTGCCCGTTCAGGGTGGGTCTTGATTTAATCACTGGGGTCCTATAAAACAGCTCACAAACAGAAGGACCTCAGAGCAGCCAAGAGAGCTATTTTGGAGAGGAGCTAAGAGAGACATTTTGGAGATGACCGTTGAAAGCAGACTTTTGCTGACACTTTGGGGATGCTAGCCCAGTGTTTGCTCCAGAGAAACCAAGAGAGGACAAAATGCCCCAAGAGCAACACTTTGAAGAGTGCACAGGAGCTGAGAGAGGAGCTGGAACACAACCCAGTTTTAGCAGACACCAGCCACGTGACTTTCCAGCTAACAGAGGTTTTCTGGATGCCATTGGCCTTCCTTCAGTGAAGGTATACTTGTGTTGATACCTTAATCTGGACATTTTCATGGTCTTCACACTATAAATTTGTAACCAAACAAACCCCCTTTGTAAAAGCCAATCCATTTCTGGTATTTTGTACAACAGCAGCATTAGCAAACCAGAACAGAAGGTAATATGAATCACAAGGCCAGGACTAGGGGAGGGCAAGTATTGTACCCTAGGCACCTCACATGTAAGGAGGCAGTCGCTCTCTGGGTCAGGCAAGTACAGGGTTGGCACCTGAGAGTGAGCACCTCCTTAAATTTTGTGTCCTCCATGTCTTGTTTACCTCACCCTAGTTCTGACCCTGCTTTCTCTGACACAAGAAAATTTACTACTCACATGCTATTCTTAAAAAAAAATGTACCCGAAGATATATCTGAACAGAGAAAAGTCAAAAGAAAAGGTTAAAAGGATGGGGAGATTGTAGTAAAAATGTATGACATTAAACATTGAGGCCAGTTAAACATGGAAGTTAGTCTACTGCAAATGTCACAAATAGTTCTCGGAAGAAAAAACAAATAATGTTTAAATAAAAAAAGCGGAGAGTTAGTGTCTATCAACAGCCCTTCAAGTTATTTACCATTAAATTGGTCTATAAATAATCTAAATATAAATCCTTGTGGAAAATACACTTTAAGACAGACTAGCAATTTGGCATTTCTCTCTATTGGCCTAATCGTACGTCCTGGATCGTCTCCTCTGTGCTCCTTTTGTATGGTGGTGATCTGTGCTAATGCAAGTTGAATGATAATACATTCTTTAGTTCTTACTGAGAACTGATGACATGATCAGACATTGAGCTTCATTCCTTTTATTTCTATTATAATAAACAAAGGTGAGCAATTCATTCTAGCCTTGTTTTTCCACTCTGCCCATATCTGCTTTTTTATTGAAGTGCTTAATCTATTTACATTTAATGTAATTACTGACATGGTGGGATTTCCATATGCCATTTTACTGTTTGTTTTCTATATTTTGTGTGTGTGTGTATGTGTGTGTGTGTGTTAAGTAGATATTTTCCAGTGTACCATCTTAATTCCCTGGTCATTTATTTTATTATATTTTTAATGTATTTTTTTCTTGGTCACTCTGGGAATTACAATTTACATCTTCATTTATAACAATCTAATTTGGATTAGTACCAACTTAATTTCAATAATATACAAAAACTTTGCTGCTATTATGTGGCTCTGTTTGTTCCCTTTCCTTTGTGCTGTTGCATCTCTGTACATTGTGTGCCCATCAATACAGATTTATAATTATTGCTTTATGCAGTTGCCTTTGAAATTAAATAGGAAAAAATGAGTCACAAACAAAAAATACATGTATATAGTCTTCATTATTTACCCATATAGTTACATTTACTGGTGCTCTTTATTTCCTCATGTAGATTCAAATTACCATTTAATGTCATTTAATTTCAGCTCTAAGGATTCTCTTTATTATTTCTGGAAAGGTAGGTTTGCTAGTGACAATTTCTCTCAGTTTTTGTTTATCTGGGAATAACTTAATTTCTCTTTCATTACTGAAGAATAGTTTTACTGGATGTAGATTACTTGATTGATTATCTTTTTCTTTTAGTATTTTGAATGTCATCCCATTGCCATTTGGCCTTCATGGGGTCTGATGAGAAATCAGCTGTTAATCTTATTGAGGATCCTTTGTATGTGATGAGTTGCTTCCCTCCTGTTGCTTTCAGGATTCTTTTTCTTTTTCTTTCAACAGCTTGAATACAATATGGCCATGTGTATATCTGTTTTAGTTTATCCTATACCTTCAATATTCAGCCAAATAGTTGACTACTCTGCCTTAGCCTTCTCTTTCTCCCTGCGCAGAGCCTCAAAGTCAGCCAGAAGTGAGAGCTCCAGGCCTTCTCAGGTGTTTCCTGTACATGTACATTGCCTTACACATGCACGTGGCCACCTAGATTCACAGAAGTATGTTGGAGTTTTCAAAGTCCCTGTGAACATCTCAGTTCCAGCTTTTATTTTTTAGCTGTTTGGTTAGCCTATTGTTTGTCCCAACTACTATCTACTGCCTTAGACAACCATGAATTTAAACAATTAACTGTAATTTTTTTCAACAAACACCCTGCGGAAAAGGCTTTCACAACGGGCCATCTCTTAGGTCAAGTAAAGGCAAACTGGCAAGTGGGGTCTTCTGGAGAACCATCAGACAGGTCAAATAGGGAATGAGGATTTGAAGTAACTCCAACCTCAGTCTGCCCCCGCTAGTGTCTGTCAAGTTGCTTGTTTTCACTATGATTGCAATCTTTTTTCCCTCCCGCTGCAGATTTGGAGAGGAGGAGCTGGGATGAGGGCATGTTGAAACACCACAAAGCTCACTGTTCTTATTGAGATTCCACTCAGTTTTCTTGACTAAATTCATAGAAAGTCCCTGGATTGCTGCAGACCTTTGGTTAATTTCCAGAGTCTGAAAAAGTAGATTCTGATCATTTCTGCCAGTTTTCTCATTGTTTTTAAGGAGGAGAGAATTTTCAGAGGTCTACCTCTAAAATGAGGTCTACTATTTTCACTGATATCACCCTACCCTTAATATTCTCTATGTTTTTGCAGGGAAGGGTGTGTGTTCTTAGGGTAGAAAATCCTAGAGTGTGACAGCAGAAACTCTGTGAATACCTTGTCCAAACCTCACCTCATTCTCTAGACCACAGGAGGGTGAGTGTTTCTCCCAAGGTCGCAGAGCAGTTTGTTGAGGATCAGTGCTAGAAGGCAGGTCTCTGATTCCCAGTCACACCTCTTTTCCAAGCTCCATATTACATTCAAAATTCATTATTTATGCAAGGTTATTTAAAGTGGGATGACTGAGGTCATGAGAAGAGATTCCGTAGCCCCTTTCAATAATGTGTGTGTGTGTGTGTTTAAATAAATAGGCTTTCCAAAATTCTGTAACTGACCCCACATGACATTTCCTACTCATTCCAATATTCTAAGGCTGGAACATGGTTTTGTTACATGATCACACTTTTGAATTTGTCATGTAGTGCTCTCTACCCTTACTTCATTCAGCTGTGTAAAAACTGGTCCTGATGCCTATGGGAAAACTATAAGCAATATCTATGCTTGAGATCCCTGACTTTCTATCCTGCCTATAAGCAAGTATCTTTTGAAGTTTATGACTAGAAAAATTTGGGGCACTTAGGAAATTACCAGAAAAAATTTTTTTCAGAACATTTCATTGTTTTCTGTGCAGAAATGTTTATTGCAAATAACTGACATAAAGAAAAGTATACCTAAGTGTGCCCACATAACTAGATCAACTAATATGATGATTAACTTGATCAAATCAAATTATACTGGTAATTTATTGAGCAACTAGTATGTGCTAGATATTGTAAAGCAAAAGAAATAGGATGTAATATGGTAGAAAGAGGACTAAATGCAAACCTTCCCACTAGATGGTTGTAGACCTTGGTAAAGGCCTTGTCCCTTTGGACAAGTTTCAACCATACTCATTTTCTAAGCATCGACTGCCACCTTTCCCTGGACCCATAAATAAATCCTATGCTCCGACCGTATTAGCCTGTCTTCTAGGAGAGATGGCAAATGTGGGCTGACTCCCTTCTCTGGAGTGCCTTGAGGTAAAACACATCCCCTAGCAGATGGTGCACTGCCACACCTCCTTCCCCTATTGTCCCAAGCATATGTAAATATTCACTGGAGGCAGTCTGGTTAGAACATGTCTGTTTTATGGCATCTGGCTCACCCCACCCCACCCCTACCCCAGTGGGGTGGAAGTAGGGTTCCTCCACTACAGCTCAAGCTGCACAGAGAACTTCTCCCTGCATTTGCCATGATTTGAGACCTGAGACTGCTGGCCGTGAGGGACCAATGCCCACTAGTGAAGCTGGCCTTGCTCTGTCTCTTCTTGGGGTGAGTAAGCTTTTTCCCTTCAGTGCTGTGCGAGTCGTGCTTTTGCTGGCAAACCTGACGCTGGCAAAACATGGGGTGAGTTGGGACCCTAAGACTCCTCTTCCTGGTGTCAGGCATGGCCATGCTCTTTCTACCCTCCGTGCAGTTAGACCTCTCTTTTCTGAAGGAGAGTTTGGCTCAGCAAGCAGGGTGCCGACAGTCTGACAGTCATATTGTGATTTAAAAATTCAATCCCTGCCCTAAATGAAATTAACAATAACTGGCAATAAAAACCAACAAAAATTCCTTTGCTCTTTTGTCTGAACACAAAGACCCTGCCAGTGTTCCTCATGAGCTCAGGAGAGCCTCTCCTCTCTGAAGATGGGGAGGAACGAATGAAGCGAGGCCTGGCCTGGTCTCCAGGGCACTGGCTCCCATAAATCTTGTAGCCCTTCCTTGCTGCAATGTCAAAGCCTCTCTGTACAGTGGTTAAGCTGTGAAGGAGGAGCAAATGGGTGTGGGGAGAAGCTCAGTTCTCGGGTGGGCAGTAGGGCTAGGAATGGACGAACGAGGAAGTCTACCCATCCCCAACCACGAGGCAAGAGAAAGATGTTTTGTCTTTCTTCCTCCTGAACTAACCCAACAGCAGGCCTCAGCTATGAACTATGAGTCAGGGAACCAGGCTCATTATTTCTGCTCTATAAAAATCCCTCCTGAATCCTGGTTATTTTAGTCGTGCTTTTGTACAGTTGAATATAAAATGTCCAAAGGGAACTAACCCACACTAATTATGAATGGTGATGTGGACACACTCGATGTCCAAAAAGGAACATATTTTTAGGCCCCAGGGTATAATGAGCAGCTTGACTTCAAGGTGGAGGATTTGACAGAAAAACTAAGAATATAAATTTAATCAGCTCCATCAGCATACTCCCCATATCCCAGGCAGCCCTGATATTATACGACAAATGAATAAACAAATCACAATCAAAACAACCTAACAACTGGCCAGCCAACCAACAAAATACAAAACAAGGATCAAAATGCAATTTTAGTCAGTTTTTTAGAATGAATGTACTGTAGCTTAATAACGTAGATACAAAAGGAAACTATTCAAAAAATAAAATCCCTGCCTATACAAACGTTTCTAAAACCATGGTTCTGGTGGCAACTGTAACAGATATAATTAATCTTAGAGAAAATAAAGTCATGGTTGTCAACTGAAAGTCAATAACTTTCTTATTCTCCTTAAAATTACTTCCTGAAGTCTCTCAGTGTTATAAATGCTGAATTCTTATTCCAGTTGATGATGTCCTGAACAGACTTTAATCAGTATACCTGATGCACAAATCTGATAACCTACAATTCATTCATTCATGCATTCATTTGTTCATGAAAATTTCCAGAGGGCTTGCTCTACATGAAGCACTTGGGAACCAGTGCCTGACACCTGGATTCTGAATCTAGTTCTTCCATTACTTGTGATTTTGAACAAGTTACTTTGCCTTTCTGATCTCAAGTTCTTTCATTTGTAAAATGAACATCTCTAGGTAACCATCACACTAAATTACTTAATTCCATGTCATGCAGAGGTAATACCTAATTTTCCTTAAATTGGACACCAGAGGGACTCCATTAATTCTTTCTGGTCACAAGACAGCTTTAGGATAAGTTTCAATTACCAAATACAATTAGTTGTGGACACAAGACTCTAATACCAACAGTTGTTCATAAAAGTTATTTCATTAAAATGTAGAAACACAACTTATTAATTTATAAGCAGTGATAATAATCCTGGCAAAAAAGCTTATGATACTTTTCATTAACATTAAAAAAATGTCATATGGTAACAATTTACAAATATTATATAAATATCAGCAAGTTTTGTCTCTAACAAAGTATTAATGGCCTACATGATAGCTGTCAACTCACTCCAAATTAATTTGTGCTGGTTTGAATCTATTATGTACCCCATAAAAAGCCATGTTCTTTAATGAGGTCCTCTGGGGGCAGACATATTGTGTGTGGGACCTTTTGATTAGGTTGTTTCCATGGAGATGTGACTGCCACCCATTCCAAGTGGGTCTTGATTAGTTTACTGGTGTCCTTAAGAGATCTCAGAGCTGACACAGACCCAGACACTTGGGGATGCAGACAGAAAGATGTTTGGAGATGCTAAGCTAGGAGATGAAGCCCAGAGTTTGCCCCAGAGAAGTGAAATGAGAACCCATGGATGCTTGGGGAATCAAAAGCTGAAAGCAACTCAACACAGGAGCAAAAGGCCAGCAGACGCCAGTCACGTGCCTTCCTAGCTAACAGAAGTTTCCTGGATTCCATTGGCCTTTCTTCAGCGAAGGCATCTTCTTGTTGATGCCTTAGTTTGGACACAATTATGGCCTTAGGACTGTAAATTTGTGAACAAAGTAACCCCATTGTATCTGACTCCCAGGGGTGTAAATACCCCTGGCAACATGGAATATGACTTCCAGGGAGGAATCTGGACCTGGCATTGTGGGATGGAGAGCATCTTCTTGACCAAAAGGGGGATGTGAAAGGAAATAAGGTTCAGGGACTGAGAGATTCCAAAAGGAGCCAAGAGGTCACTCTGGTGGGCACTCTTACGCACAATATAGACAACCCTTTTCAGGTTCTAATGAATTGTAATAGCTAGCGGTAAATACCTGAAACTATCAAACTACAACCCAGCACCCTTGAATCTTGAAGGCAATTGTATAAAAATGTAGCTTATGAGGGGTGACAATGTCATTGTACCTCACTAAAATTGAATTACTTAAAAAAAAAAAAAGAAACCCCCACTGTAAAAGCCAACCCATTTCTAGTATTTTGCATTCCAACAGCTTTAGCAGACCAGAACACTATCTTAATGATTAATTTTACTGGGGTGAAATTCTGCTCATTATAAAGTAAAAATTCATCAAATTCATTTATGAATAGATTAGAAAAATAAATTAATATCTATGAGCTGGCTACTTATCAAGGCTTATCAATATCATGGGTTTGAGAAATTACTTCTATTCTAACAAGATGAAAGTAATTATCTCTTTACCTGATTTTCTTCAATAAATAATATATCAAAATAATATTTTGCTTTGTAGTGGCTAAGTTCTTATTTAGGCAAATTTAGCAAAGGCATGATAATTCCCCATCTAGAAATAATCCTAGGGGAAATCTGCCCATTGATAGTTCTTCCAGAAGTGACAAGCAACTTCAGCAAGTTATACATCATGCTGTCCTCCTGTAGTATAATAAAGAATGGACTGGTTTTTGTCCCTGGCTCCTGAAGAATCCTCAACATCCTTGGAATGTCTTGTGACAGGAGTGTCTTGTTATTCATTGTTGACCTAAGACCAAGTTTATGCCAACAAGATGAGGCGGGTTTGGGAGCTGGCCATGGTAGAAAGACAAACCTCATGATTATAGGTTTGGGGCTTTGAACCAGGTCATACCAGCCTGACTTTCCCAACCTACCAGGAGAAGAAGGGGTTAGAGGTTGAGTTCAACCACATGGGCACTGATTCAATCAGTTATGCCTACACATTGAGACTCTGATAGAAACTCTGAACACCTGAAGCTTGGAGAGCTTCCAAAGTTGATAGATAACATGTGTCCATAAGCCAGGAGAGCAAACGAGGTGTGTCGAATTACAAACACCAATTTAGACGTATCCTTGGTCTTTATCCACATTCCTGGAAGTGTAAACCCGTTGTAAATAAGATCTCTTGAAGATGTTATCTTAGTTAAGGCATGACCCAACCAAATGAGGTTGAGCCTTAATCTGGATGTCCTTGATAAGCAGAAAAACTTCAGACACACAGAGAGAAAGCCACGGAGAGAAGCCAGAAGCCAGAAGCTGATGGAAGCCAGCAGAAAAATGAATAAGAGGACATCACCATGTGACAGGAAAACCAAGGAACCTCAGATTTTCTGTCGTCAGAATGCTACTGATCCAGGAGAAAGCAAGCCTTCTAGTCTCTAGAACTATGAGCCAATAAATTCCTGTTGTTTAAACAAACCCGCTCTGTGGTATTTGTGATAACAGCCTCGCAAAACTAAGACAGTGATGCATTCTGCCTCCACATGGAGAGGACAAGGAAATGTCACATTTGAGACCATCTGAGACCTTGCCCTATGGTGCCCTTCTCTGGCTGCTTCTGATTTGTTTCCTTTTTTGCTATAATAAAGCCATAATCATAAGTATAGTGCTTTCCTGACTTCTGTGAGTCATTCTCCAAATTTGTAGCCAATTAGTCACAAATGCAGGAGGCCTCAGAACTCCAGAACTTTCAGCTGGTGTTTAAAGGGCAATTTAACTTGTGGAATCTGACAATGCTCTGGGTGATTATATTGTATTGTCCTTGGTGTCAGAAGTTATTTAAGTTATTTGTACCTCCAGAAAGCTCAACGTGTTTTAAAACAAAAAGATGATTATCTGAGGTCAGGCATATTGAATATATATCTATAGCTCTTTATTTTCACATACATACTAACTTCTGTTGCAGGATTCAGAAGGGCACCACAGTTTCATTCTGTGACAGTAAATAGTAAGTATTCTTTTCATTAATGACATCCTTCCAATTATTTGTACATATCATGCCTAAGAGCAAAGGACAAAGATCACATTTCCCCTGGTAGTCCCAAAATCTGCACCACCCATGTTTATAATAAATAACAAGAAACAATATCATGTATTTAAAGTTTATTATGTGCCAGATACCTCTTAATTCCTTGCTAACTGAATTCTCAGTTTCTGGATATTTGTTATAATAACATGCAAAAAAGCCACCAAATCAAAGTAGAAATCCTGCTAGAAAGAATCCACGTGTGCATGCCTGTGAAAACTCTGAAATTATGTGCAAGATACGTGTACACATACACACACACAAACATTTATTGGTGTGCATGTGCATATACATACATCTACTTCCCAGTTTTGTCTCCTGGGAAAGAAAATATTAGTAACAATGAGCACACCCAACACCCAGATCATGGATTCTTAAGAGCATCATCCACGAAGCCAGGGCTCCTTGGTGAAGTGGCTGATTCCAGGGTCAGGATGGGGAAAGTATAAAATGAGCCCAGAACATCTGGTGCCAGAAAGTAAGGAAGTGCTCAAGTAATTGTGGGAACATGTCAAAAGGACATAGGAGCCAGCTTGAAGGGGTGGCCAAAATCAGAGGCAATTTGAGAATCAGAATAAATAATGACAGTAAATGATTATGGTCCAATGAATAAAATAAGCATCCATGAGTCCTAGTGATTTAAATAAATAAAAAACTAACAGGGAAGAAGAGACCATTCTTTGTTCCTTTAACAGTAGAAAACCAATTAATAAATGCAAAAAATATGATGGGTATAGAAAATCACCATTTGGGGCAACCATCATGATAATTAATTAAGGCAAGAATCATAAATAAACATTAAAATTAGGGGGTAAAAGTTTGAGAATAACAGGATATTGATATGGTCTCTAAGTATCTCCCAAGAAAATACTTATTAATTCCCAAAGGAAAAATAGTGGCAGTCACCACCTAGCAAAGCAATCAGTGTTAACATTATCAGCAATAGGACAGATTTACATCATCATCACCTGATGTGATAACACAAAAAAGACCACATCATCAGTTCTGTGGATTCCTGCAAAAATGCTCACTCTGAAGCTCATCATGAGGAAACATCAGACAAACCCAAACTGAAGGAATTCTCCGAAATAACTGGCCCATATTCTTTAAAAAATTAGAGATGTGAAAGGCAAAAAAGATTATAGAACTATTACATGTGAATAGAGACTAAAGAAATATGACAACTAAATGCCAGCATGTGATCCAAAGTTTTCTTTTGTTACAAAGAATATTTGGGGGACAATTGGAGAAATCTAAATAAGGTCTATAGTTTAGATAATGGAATTGTATCAATGTTAATGTCCTGATTTTAATAATTGGACTGTGGCTATGTAAGCAAATGCCCTTGTTTTTAGGTTACTGGAGTAATTAGGGATAAAAAAAAAAAAAAAGTTATCATGACTGACCTTTCTCTTAAATGGTTTGGAAAAAATAACACACACACACACATATATATATACACACACACACATATATATATATATACACGCACACGCACAAAGAAAGAAAAGGATATAGCAGATGTGGCAAAATGTTTAATCTGGGGTATGTGGATGAAGGATATACAGAAATTGTTCGTACTATTCTTGTACCATGCTATAAATCTGAAATTATGTCAAAATTAAAAAGCTAAAAGAAAAATACATATGTACATGCAGTCATGTATTATGCTCAAGGTCAAGATGTAAAGATATACTAGTGCCTCTCAAGAAGATAACATCCTGTCCTCATGTTGCTTAAATATGCACAACCATCTTTTTAACGTGATTTTAAATGAAATATCTTCAAAGAAAGTAAAAAAAAAAATAAAAAGTAGGTCAGTATAAGAGACATCCATACCCCAACATTCAAAAATAAGTTGTAACTAGGAAGTATATCGAGAGAGGTAACAAAATAAAAGGAGATGTAAATTATATTTGATAATGAAAAGAATAATTGAGTACTGCAGCCAATGAATATGTGGAGTTTTAAACAATGGAGAATTGGTGTGGAAAAATTCTGATAAGGGAAATGATGCTGAGCAGCACACCTAAGAGGGAGTGCTAAAAAGGACATTGGCAGACAGTACACAGAGACAGCCCATCACAGCCAAAACTCTTCCTTGATGACCCCAAGAGCAGAATACTCTGACCGGTTTCTTTGCTAGCCACCCACTAATCAGCAACTCACCCAAGGAAGGAAAACAAAGTTCATTGACTTCAAACTATCTGTAGTTTTTCCTTCTCACCTCTCTCTTCTCTGAAGCAAATCCTCTTCTTCCCTTTGTTAGATGAAGTAGACCTGTTATTGGTTTATGTCTTGAGTTATTCTTTGCCATTATTTAAAAGGTTTGATGTTATATAAAAACACTAGGTGATTGCTATATAGGTGTATAACAATGTTTTAGTAATAGTGGAGAAAATATTGGGGATTTTTGGATGTGCTGGCAATGCATTTTTATTTTTCCCATTTAAAATAGTGGCATATATGCCTCAGGTATACGTGTTTTCAGGAATCGATTGAATTTGGATATATTATACAAGGCCGCCTGCATATTGTTTTAGTTGAATCCTCTCAGCAACCCTCTGAAGTAAGAATTATACCCATTTTGCTAACAAGGAAACTGAGTTAATAAGGTTAAGGAGGTTGTCTCAAGCCACAAGCCAGCAAAAACAAAAGTGAAAGCAGCACGCAAGTATAAATCCTTATTCTAGAGCAGGATTCTTAACCACCACCCAGGAATGCTTATGCTTTACATTCTGGCAGCCCAGCTTACTTCCCAATGTAAATTGTTTATAGGTTACCCATCTCACTCTCTCCTATTGACCTTGCCTGTCTCATCTTACCTTTTTCTACTTGCCTCTGAATGAATCACAAAGCTCCAGTCTGGCAGGTGTAGTACAGACTACCCTTCTTTCCTGAAGCACCAGGATAGGGACCTGAAATTTATGACCCTTTCCCCATTGTTCCACGGGTACGAAACTAATAAATTAAAATCTAGAGGCTGACAAATGCAAACAGGTCAAAGAGCCAATAAACAGCTGAGCTGAGATTTGAGTGCAGCCCTATCTGACTCCAAAGCCCAGCCTCCTAACTTTGCCCAACTAAGCCATGGTAATCTTTGAAGACAGCAGCCTCTCTCTTCCTTCAAATCAGTATGGATGAATTAATGTTCTATACTGTGTTCATTATTTGCTTTATAACCAGAGATTTTTCTGAATATTTGTGGGTGACCTCGTTATCCTTGTGAGTTAAAAGAATGAGAGGAAGCTGTTGTGCCAAAAGTTTCTATATAGAAATTACTTCTAGGAGATTTGGCATTGATTCAAATTCTAAGAGCCTTGAGGCTTCTGGATAAAAGATGAATTCACAAGAAAGAAATCATGAACTCTGGATAAAACGGGCTCTTTTTGGAAATCCAACAAAGATAATAGGATTCAAAATCTCCTTTACTTCCTTGTCAAGCAAACCCTAACTCTCAATGTGAACTCAATGTGAACCCTATCTTGCCTCTTCTTACCCTCATGGATTTCATGTGAGCAAGAAATAGACTTCTTTAAGCAACTGAGATTTGGGGGATCGTGTATTGTGGCAGTTATCCTTCCATAATTCATACAGAAATTGGCACCTTGAAATGGAGTACTCCTTTAACAAAAATCTAAAAGCTTGACTTAGAGTTCAGACAGTGAGAGGCAAGGACACTAAGAGAGGCTGGGAAACTGAAGGTCCATGTTGTTCAAGAGCCAAACATTTCAACGGTTGCCTGCAATAACCTGGAAAGAAGTCAACTAACCAACTGAAACCGTAGCTCTAAGCAAAGAGCTGGAAAACACAATGTTAGTAGTCAGTGTTCGTTTTGCAGGCTATGATTAGTAGCTTGAGAAGAGAGAGGTAAGCTCAGGCAAGAGTGGCCAGTTTGCAAGCAGGGATGAAAGAGAATAGTCTAGAAATTTAGGACCTTGCAGGGTTGGAAAAGCTGTCTGCTTCTAGACCTCAAACAATAAAAGCATTAAACTGAGAAAGATTTTGAGCAACAAAAGCTCACTAATGCCCAAATCCAACTGGACTTTAATGAAAAATATACTTCTCTTCTACTGGGCAACCATGATTTTGGAGTTTGCTTCTTTTAGCAGTTAACTTACCTTTCTTTAACTGGTAAAACATACACTATTATATTTAATCATTGGAACAATGTCGAGTATCCATTCATCCCAATCAAGAATTGTATGTGTATACATATGTTGGCATAATTAGTAAACAGGCTTTATAAAAACTGAATCTTAGCTGAATAGAATCGTTTGAATTTTAGAACTACTACTGTACAGTGAAACTTTGAATTAGTGACAGTCAGTATTTAGTACTGAGATTGTCATGATCCTTGATTTTAATATCCAACATCTTCTATTAATTTTCTCAATTGTGAAAGCTGCTTGCTTTCTCTTTAATGAGTTAAATAGTTTAGCTGCTTAGCAATGTAGTATATCCTGTTTTAGTTTAGAGAGTGAGAGAAGAGACATTGGAGTCAGCAAAAATAAATGTTCTAGTTTGCTAATGCTGTCAGAATGCAAAATACCAGAAATGGATTGGCTTTTATCAAATGGGGGTTATTTGGATACACAGTTAACAGTCTTAAGGGCATAAAGTGTCCAAAGTAATGCATCAACAATCAGGTACATTCACTGGAGAATGGCCAATGGCATCCAGAAAACCTCTGTTAGCTGGGAAGGCATGTGGCTGGCATTTGCTCTGGAGTTCTGCTTTCAAAATGGCTTTCTCCCAGGATGTTCCTCTCTAGGCTTCAGCTCATCAAAAATGTCACTCTTAGTTGCTCTTGGGGAGTTTGTCCTCTCTTAGCTTCTCCAGAGTAAAACTGCTTTCAAGGGCCATCTCCAAAATGTCTCTGTAAGCTGAAGCTCCTCTCTCAGTTCCGGTGCATTCTTCAAAGTGTCCCTCTTGGCTGTAGCAAGCTCACTCCTTCTGTCTGAACTTATATAATGCTCCAATAAACTAATCAAGGCCCATGCTGAATGGGTGGGGCAACACCTCCATGGAAATTATCCAACCAAAGGTTTTGTCCACAGTTGATTGAATCACATCTCCATGGAAACACCCAAAGGACTCCAAAATCTAATCAACACTAATATGTCTGCCCACATAAGATTGCATCAAAGATAATGGTGTTTTCAGGGACATAAATACATCGAACTCGCACAATAAATAAGGATCTTCCTATTACCATCTTCTTAAGCCTTTAAAACTAGATTGGGTAGACCAGAAGTACATAAATTATAGAAAGAATGATTGAAGGACTAGAAGGTAACTGTAATTTTTCATTGTAAGCTTGTGATCTTGTGGCTCTAGAGTTGTTGGTGAGTTAATATTTTCAGGTCGAACATTTCTACAACAGTAATTTGCCTTTAAAGGAATAATAAAAAGGGTTTCTCCTCTTCTAACTATTGCTTCTAACGAAGATAGTTAGAAGCAAATTTAGAACATAAATGGTGTGCCAGTTTGAATGTATTGTGTCCCCCAAATGCCATTATCTTTGATGTAGTCTTGTAGGGCAGACATTTTGGTGCTGATTAGATTTGCTTGGAATGTGCCCCACCCAGCTGTGGGTGATGACTCTGATGAGATATTCCCATGGAGGCATGGCCCCACCCATTCAGGATGGACCTTGATCAGTGGAGCCATATAAATGAGCTGACTTAAAGAGAAGGAATTCAGTGCAGCTGTGAGTGACGTTTTGAAGAGGAGCAAGCTTGCTAGAGAGGAACGTCCTGGGAGAAAGCCATTTTTGAAACCAGAACTTTGGAGCAGACGCCAGCCACATGCCTTCCCAGCTAACAGAGGTTTTCCGGACGCTATTGGCCATCCTCCAGTGAAGGTACCCAATTACTGATGTGTTACCTTGGACACTTTATGGCCTTAAGACTGTAACTGTGTAGCCAAATAAACCCCCTTTTTATAAAAGCCAATCCATCTCTGGTGTTTTGCATTCCGCAGGATTAGCAAATTAGAACAAACGGTTAATTTGATCAAACTGATAAAAAATGAATTTTGAAGCCTAGATTCTCCCAAAGAAGTTTTTACATAAAGACCATGTTTTCACATTACAAGATACATAATAACTGATTCAGAGGCAAGAATACAAAAAGAAAAATACTTCTATTAAATTTTGAAATAAAACTGGCTTGCATTAGGAAAGCTACGTTAACAGACTAGTGTCTAATTTTGCAGAAGAACAAATTCTTGCTAAAAACGTTTCATAACTTATTTCCTGTTGTACTTAGCTTTGAAGATGAGTTTCTTTAAATAGTCATGCTGAAGTGATTCCACTGTCTGGTCTTGGTTATTAGTGTTAGAAGCAGCAGAGGAGTGTCAGACCAAGGCCTGGGGAAATGTACCTTATGAAGTTTGAGCACTTCTCTCCAACCATCTTGCTTCTTCCTTAGTCTGAGTTGCCTCATCTCTCCATGCATTATCTTAATAGCTTCTCAGTTGGTAACCTTGATTCCATCCTTGCCCTCTACATACTACACATCACCAGAGTGATCCTCCTCTGCTCAAAACCTTCCAATGGTTCCCAAGTTACCTTGGACCCAAAGCTCTTAAAATGGCCCACAAGATACTCCAGGGTATGTACTGCATTCCCTTCTCTGTCGGATCTTTTGTCCTTCTGCCCTCCATCCTTCCTGCTCCCTTTGTTGGAACATTTCTTCTGGTATCTACATGGTTAACTCTGGCTCACCTTCAAGTCTTGGCTCCAGTGTGATTTCCATGGTACCTCCCCTGACCTCTGTGCTTAAAACACAACCGAAATTTCCCCCTTCCTGCCCATGTCCTTCCACTCCCAAGACCGTCTCATCTGCTTTTTCCCCTGCTTTTTCCATAGCCCTTATCACTCTGTAACACACGACATAACTTACTGTTTACTGTCTTTGTCCCTGGACTAGAGTGTCATCTCCATGAGGACAGAGATTATTTGTTTTGTCTACTATGTATCCCAAGTTTCTAAAAGTGCCTCCATCATTGTGGGTACTAAAAATAATTTGATGAATGAATGAATTCTGTTATTAACGTGCCATTTCATTTTTTAAAATTATAGTAAAGAGATATACACAACATCTTGTGTTCTGCTATAGTTTTTTTTTTTTTTATCAAAATGGGAAAATCTTTTTTATTGCAAATATTTATTCTGCTGTCCTCATTTGTAAACCCATGTCATGGATTGAATTTTGTAACCCAATTTGGACATGTTGCTCATCTTCATCAGCGTTCTGGTGGATGTGGACGCATTTTAAATTGGGTTTCTTGAAGATCTCACTTCCCTTAAGGGGTGGGCCAATTGAACCAGGTTGGACTTTAATCCAGATTACCGGAGTCCTTTATAAGCAGAGATAAAGCTAGACATAGCTGGAGAAAGTCACATGATGAAGTGGGAAGTAAACAGAACCAGAGGAGAAAGGAGAAGACATCACTGTGTGACAGAAAAGCCAGGGACCAAGGATCACAGTCAGCCAGCCCCGGAATGCCACAGCCTTCGGGGAGAAAGCATTGCTTTACTGATGCCTTGATTTTGGCTTCTCCTAGCCTCAAAACCACAAGTCAATAAATTCCCCTTGTTTAAGCCAACCCCTTGTGTAGTGTTTGTTTTAGCAACTGGGAAACTAAGACAATCCATCATTGGTTATTTCTGAACTCAAGGTGAGCAAGTGTTGATGTTTTCATAATGCAAGTATGTGGATTTTACAGACATCACATTTGTAATCCAACCTTTGAATTGCTTTCACTTTTCTTTAATTTCTTTAATTCTACAGTGAGGACAGATGTTTATGAGAAGATGTTCTTTATGACCTGCAAAATTGTTTCTGTCTTTCTGGGTAAGATATTTATTTTTTAAATAAATATATTCATAATAACACAAAATCGTGCTATAAATAAGGTTTTTATTGTCCATGCTGTTGTTTTAGTTTTATTCCCTTTTTCTCAGATAAGTTTCCTTCTAGTTATTGGTTCCTGTGAGAATTTAATTTTAGGACTAAGGGCCTTTAGGCTATGTGATAACATTCTGGGATTGGTTTCACATGAGGTTTTATAGATCATTTGCATATGTATTCCAGAAGCCAAATTTTATGTCATATTCACAAATACTGTCACTTAGCTAAGAAATGTCATTTAGCTAAGAAATAAAACCATATAACTTCATTTCTTCTGTAAAACATTATCATTAGGAAATGCAAGGAATCTGTGTTCAGTATGGCATGATGACATCTTCCACTTCTGCAGGAGGTTTTGGGGTTACAATCTATCATAGGAAAGAGCAGTGAAGTCAAACGTAGCGTGGTTATAGTTTCTAACTACCTGAAAACGTTTACTTCTTAGATTGAGTTTCTCATAATACTGCAAACACTAGCATAATGCTAATCACCCTGGAGATAAGAAAATACTTATCTTAAATTAAGTGTATTTTATCCAGTAGATTTCTCTTCCTAGTTGTGATTGTCATTGACTCTTTTCCCAAGAGATAAGTATTTACTGAGGGCTCATACTGTTACAGGGGAAGTGGTTCCAGATCTAGGAAATTTGCATTTCCCTGGATTCTGAATTTTGAGGGGCTCCATGCCATGGTGGAGAGATGGCTGCTAGTAAAGGTTGGCTGTCTGCATATGAAATTCAGTTTATACCAGCTTAAACAAATCACTCGGCTTGGTCATTTTATCAGGCTGTTTATTGCTTGGCTGAGGCACTTCCTTGCTTTCTTCTTTGCTGGTCTTTATGTTCTAGAATGCATTAACCATAGATCATTCTTGATGTTCATTTTAAGCTGATATTTCACCAGTGTAAAATGGCTAGATTTGAGAAGGAACATAAAACTGACCCGGTTAGGGAAAAAAAACTTGGATTAAGAATCAGAAAACTGGGCATGATGGGTTGACTTTGTCAACATTACACTGGACTCTGAGGGTCTGAATTGTGCTTCAGGTAATGTTTCTGTTGATCTGCAAAATCTAACACTTGGCCCATTCCCTTTGCCCTCTAGGAGTGGGTTAAGCTGGAAACCCTGACTTGCATCAGCCTTTCTCATGGTTTCTCTCTCACTAAGCACATCCAACATCACATATCTCTCTCCAGAGGCCAGGTGTGATAACTACCCAGTCCCTGTCTGAGGAAGCTTGAGAAGGACTTCAAAATGCAACTAAATGCTATTCTACATAACTCTAAGTGGGATATGTATGCTGTGGACTCATTCAAGTTATAACTTCCATTAAATTAAAAGCCAGTACCTAATTCCTCATCATCAACCCAATTTTTCAGCTTATTGTGTGGTCACCTTATAATCAGTGTGAGGGGGTGTGGTGGTTTGAAACCGTAGGTACCCCTGAAAAGCACGTTCTTAAAGCAAATCCATTCCTGTGGATGTAAACCTATTGTAAGTAGGACCTTTTAATGATGTTACTTCCGTTAAGGCATGATCCAGGGTGAGTCTTAATCCTCTTACTGGATTCCTTTATAAACAGGCTGAATGCAGAGAGAGAGACAGACAGAGAGAGAGAAAGAAAGCCATGAAAGCAAGAAGTTGAAATCAATGAAACCCAGAAGAGAAGGGAGAGATCAGCAAATGCCGCCATGTGCCTTCCCATGTAGCAGAAGAACCGAAGGTCACCAGCTGCCAGTCTTCAGGAAGAAAGCATTGCTTTGATGATGCCTTGATTTGAACATTTTCCCAGACTCTAACCATAAGTAAATAAACTTCCATTATTCAGGCCGAACCATTTTCATGGTATATTGCTTTCAGCAGCCTAGGAAACTAAAATATGGGGTCACTATACTTGCTTACTTTCACCAAGGTTTCCACATTTTACCCAAATTCTAGCAATGCTTTCCCTCTAATTGGTCTTTCAGTGGGTTCGTTGGCTGATGTCCCAAGTTTTTTACTTAGAGTTTCTTTCTCACCTTCTGAGTCTTTTCCAAGAACTGGTACTTCTATTTTCTGCTGGTCCTCCCTGATAGCAGTTGCCCATCTTCTGGAACTTCCTTGGATTTCCTGGTTATCAGATATTGCCAGATCAACAAATCCACACTTGTGGATGTCTTTATCTCTGGATCCCAATCATAAGTGGTCTCATCTACATCATTAATTAAGGATCCATTATATGAAACATCTCTTTAAACTACCTGTCTTTTGAAATATTGGCATTAACCATGCCTAATACTAACCTTAAATGGCTGTGGGTGGAGCACTCCAGGGCTACAGAGCTGCGCGTCTCACCCTCCAGCTCAGATGCCCCATTGTCCCTCTCTACTGTGCACTCATGAGTCCCTGGGATTGGAGGAGGGTTCCCAGCACCTCCGTGTGGCACCCCTGCCTCTAGGCTGTACACACCACGGGCCTCCGCAGAGGAAGAGTGCACACTGTCACAAGCCCGCCGAATCCCAAATCTCCCCAAGGAGGCTCCCGGCCTCAGGGCTGTGAAAAGTTGTCTCCCAGGCAACTGCAAAGATGGCTGCATGGGGCATGGAAAGCTACCCCTCTCCGTGATCGTGTGCTTGCTCCAGCCACCAGTCCCTGGCATGCAGTTTCTTGGCCACGGTATGTGAAGGGTTATCTCCTGAGCCTAGTACTTTGCTCACAATTGCCAAGAGATGGAAACAACCTAAATGTCCTCCATCAGATGAGTGGATATACAAAATATGGTATGTACACACGATGGAATACTACGCAGCAGTAAAAAGGAATGAGGTTGTGAAACATATGACAACATGGATGCATACTGAAGACATAATGCTGAGTGAAATAAGCCAGACACAAAAGGAGAACTATTGTATGTGACCACTAATGTGAACTCTGTGAAAAATGTAAAATAAGTGCCTTATATTGTAGAATATGTGGGACCTAGAGATAGACAGCAGCTAGGGAAGGGGGAACGATAATCTAATAAGAACAGGTAAGATATTGAGGGTGATCTTAATGATATGAGGATGCTCAGGTGTGACTACAGTTTGCTAATTTTCTTTTGATATGGTAGGAATATATTGGAAGGAATGAAGTTATTTCAGGATATTTGTTTTTCCCATTGCTTTGCTTTATCTTGTTTGGAAATGTTTTATTATTTGATAAATAATTAAAAAAAAAAAAACCTTAAATGGCTGATACTGACACTGCCTAGAGTTGGGATTTTATCCAAAATACATATCTCATGTAAGTCATAACATAAAACATGTGCATAGTACTTTTCCTGATTTGGGGTACTCATATATTGTATGACATGTTGAAGATTAAAATTTTTCCAAAGTTAAATGACTTAGTGTGATTATTGAAATAGATTATTGGACTTTTCCAATTGCATTAATATAAGGCCCTTCTTTAGGAACATAGCCCAGGAATGTAAGTAGCTGCAGCTGTGACATACTTGGAGGTATTAGAGAAAGTTATGCATTATGATTTCTGGAAAAAATTACAGAAATTCCAGCACTGTAAAACAACTGAGTAATCAGTTTGTTGCTTCAGTAACTAAAATAGATCCAGAGGGCTATGGCTTTCTACACCCTTATAAACCAACATTCCCATCACCATCCACATACACATAGAAAATGATAAAATCATGTGGCGTACTGGAGAATTTGGACAAATGTGCACACGGCCCAAGATGACCAACCCAGGGACTCTGGTCATCCAAAGCCTTCCCCAGTCACCCCAAGGGCTAAGGGTGACAGTAGTTTGACACTCCTGTGATCTGGCTGTGCCACACCAGATGGGAAACTCTGCCATGCCTCTAGGACCAGGGATGAAATTACAATATTAATATTATACAACCCAGTGAAGCAGAAGTGGAAATTTAGAAACTCTCCAATGTATTTGATCAATGGAGATGTTAATTCCATTAATTCGAGTACAAATTTTACTTACAATTTGTACATATGTTCCAGAAAGTCTTCGTCAGTTAGCTAGGAGAATTGTGCCTAGGGGAAATGCCTTATTCCATTCCAATTGACCACTTAACACCAGATACTTAAAAAAGGAAAAGAGGTCGATTTTCTGGGTTAAGTGGAGAAAGGAGGTAAAAAAAGGGTGATTGGAGAAGAGGAAAATTATTCCACCTCCACTTATTTTCCTACCCCTGTACTAAATCAGGATACATTCATATTTTAGGCATTTATTCCTTGTGGAGGTAGATGTGTTAGAAATGAGTGGAACATTAGGGACCCCTTTTGGTTCATAGCTTGACTACAGCCAGGCCTCACTTTTGGTTGTTTATTCCAAAGAGGAACTCATAATGATCGAGTCATTTGAACTCATCTGAAGCAAACAAAATATACATCATTTCAGTACCACCCCTCTTACACTGCCCTGGCTATTAAAAGAAGGCCAGTGCCCCCTTATGAATCTCTCCCCGGAGGCTATTATATCAGAAGTAAATACTTAGCCCCCACAAGTTTATCTACTCCTAAGTTCACTCAGAGAAACCAGGGCTTAATTATCATAGCCCCCTTATTCAACCTCCTTAGTGAGACAAAGTTTAATTATACCACCACCAACAATGAAACACCACAGAACATTGGTGTGATCAGGTCTCAGTAACAGCAAGGAATGATAATACATTTTAAGCCACATCATATTTAATAGCTAAAAGTATTCACGGTAACACTGATTCCTCAGACAAAATAAATTACAATAATATTCAGGAGGAAGTATCTGGCAACCACTCTCCTTTCATTATCTCCCAAGATGAGATAATCTCCCAGGATTATTATACACAGCCTGACTCAAATAAATGTGGAAATGGCTAGAGCTTTATTTTGTCTTACTCCAGGAAGACAGAAGGACAGGCAGACACGTGGAAGAAAGAGCAAACACCTCCACTTCTGTATGGTGTGTGGGGACTCGCTTAGCTTCATTAGGGGAATAAAACCTCATAAAGGACCAAGAGAGAAATACAGTTCTTATAAAGTTCAAGAAAGGATAATAAAAGAGATTTTGTCTGAGATGCTCTTTGTTATTAGTAGTCAGAGAAATATCAATTAGAAAAATAATGAGAAACCATTTTTCACCCATCACGTTATAAATTATAATGTTTATAACATCCAGTGCCGATCAGGATGTGGTAAAACTGGTGCTTTGACAGGCTGTTGACATGAGTTTGAATTGCCAAGACATTTTGGAAAATAAATCTGGCAATATTTATTAATATTTAAAATGTGCTCATTGACCTAGAAATGTCACTAGGAAATAAAAGAATGGAACCATGAAGATATGTGTACAAGGCTGTTTAGTGAAGCCTACACATAGTTATTAAACATACACACACACACAGAAACTGAAAATGACCTATGTGTCTATAAAGAGAGATTAGTTGAGTAAGTTATGATATATACCTTATAAAATATAAGCTTCTGTTAAAAGTAATGAGTTTTATTTATATGTATTAATATGGAAGATTCTCCATGATGTACCGTCAAGTGAAAATAAATAGCATAGCAATATACAGAGTGTGATTCCATTTTTATTAAAAGAAAATCCTAAATTTGAGGATAATATGTTTATTTGCATGTGTTTGTGTAAGCCTAGAGAAAGGTGTAGACAAATCCACATGAAGGTGCCAACAAGTTCAGAGGAGCTGGAATTGCAAAGGGGGGGCAATATGGGAGAGATTGTCTGACTTTTTATGCAATCATGTAATATTGTCTGTCATTTTTTAAAATCTAATACAAAATTTAAAAATAAAAGAAAGAATAAAAATCAAATACATAATTTAATAGCCAAATTTAAAAGGCACGAAAGGTCTTAGTTCCACCTGAAGAATTGATTCCTGAATCATATTGTTATGACAAAGGACTAAACTGATGAGTACCACCTAAGGCCAGACTGATTCCCATCCCTCTAGTTTCTCCATGCTAGGATGGTGGGGGTAGTGCCATCCTATCCGCTTTCCAGTTCCCTGAATTAAACTAAACTGTATTCTGCTGGGAATGGTGAAAAAATCACTAGCTCAGAATGTACAGTTCTGATCAGCCAGTTTATCCCTCTGGGGCTCAGTCCTCTCAAGTGTGAAATGGGGGTTGAGTCAGACAATCTCCATCTTTGTAGCTCTAGAACTCTAGGCCTATTCCTCACTCATCCCTCCTGGAGGTTTCTTGGACTCACATCCCTGGAATTCCTATCCACAAAGTCCCTGCTGTCACCTTTTGGTTGACTTGATGACTCTTCAACAGCTGTCAGCAAAGTCCAGCATTTCCTCCTTTTAGTCTAAGGCAGTGTTCTGGTTTGCTAATGCTGCCGGAATGCAAAGCACCAGAAATGGACTGGTTTTTTTAGAAAGGGGGTATATTTGGTTACACAGTTACAGTCTTAAGGCCATAAAGTGTCCATTAACAAAGGGTACCTTCACTGGAGAAAGACCATTCACATCCGGAAAACCTCTATTAGCTGGGAAGGCACATGGCTGGCATCTGCTTGCTCCAAGGTCAAAATGGCATTCTCCAAAATGTCTGTATCAGCTTCCAACCGCCATCTTCAAAATGTCTGTCTCAGCTCAAGCTTGCTATGAGCTCCTTCTGTCTGAGCTTATATAGTGCTCCAGTAAACTAAACAAGGCCCATGCTGAATGGGTGGGGCCACACCTCCATGGAAATTATCCAATGAGTCATCACCTACAGTTGGGTGGGTCACATCTCCATGGACACTGAACCAATAGATTCCAACCCAATCCACACTAATACATCTGCCCCCACAAGAATGCATTAAAGAATATGGCTTTTTCTGGGGGACATAAATATACAAACTGGCACAGGCAGTGTTTTAGTTTCCTGGGCTGCTCAAGCAAGTACCATGCAATGGGTTGACTTAAACAATGGGGATTTATTTGCTCCCAGTGTTGAGGCTAAAAGAAAGTCCAAATCAAGGTGTCATCAAGGTGATGTTTTCTTCCTGAAGACTGTGGTGTTCTGGGGATGGCTGCTGACGATCCTTGGACTTTAGTTTGTCACATGGCAATGCACATGGCGGCATCTCTTGGTCTCTCCCTTCTCTTCCGGGTTCCATTGATTTCAGCTTCTGGCTGCTCCCTGTGTCTGAATTTCATTCTGCTTATAAAGGACTCCAGTATTAAGATTAAGACCCATCCTGATAGAGTATCTTCTTCCAATGTTATCTAGAGCCGTTTTCTAATATTCATTTATTATTAGAAGGAGGGGTCGGGTTGTTCCTCCTATTGCTAAGAAATAGACTAAGAAACCAAATTTAATGCTTTAGAATTAATTGGAGTTTCCAATTTTCTGATTAAGTGCAATCATAGAAAGAATGGCCATTTTAAAAACCGTTCGCCAACCCACCATGTTGTCTCATAAAGAAAGACAGATTTATAAACAGAAGCCAAGTTGAATCCTGGTAATACTTGTGGATGAAAAAATGTAAAAGTTACCTTCTTTATATGTTATCCTAAATTGTAGAGAATGAAGAAAAAATTAAATGAATAACACTTGAGCTGAAAATGAGGCTTTATTTGGTCAATTTATATCCTCTGCACAGATTGGGAGAGATCACCCTGCTTCTGACTTACCACCAGCCTTTACATTCGAGGTATGTCTGAAATTCCACAATGAAAATCAAATTCCTTCATCTGTCAAGGGGAAAGTAAAATTGATGGAACAGCTTATTGGACACCCCTTGGGGCAGGCAGTACATTACCATCTCATTCCAAATTCCAAATAGGGCTGTGAGAAGCATGCGCTTGACTTTATCACCCGCTTCTTCTCTAGCCTTTCTCTCCCCTACTTGCCCTCCATCCTTTGCATCTTCCATTCCTGTTTAGTCTTTTATTTTAGCTAATAGTCAAGGTGGGTAGAAATTTCCTGGAGTTGTAACTCATATATAGAGATATACACATTTTAATAATGGCTGTCAAAAATCAAAAGATCTTTTACTTTTATTACCTTTATTGCCAAAATAATAAATAATGATATTTCAGTCATCAGAGAGAAACCAGTGAGAAATGGAGCTGGGGCAATGCCCATCCCCCACACCTTCAATCACCCCATTAACTATAGAAAAAGCTGCCTTTGGTGTGATTCTCAAAGAACTAGAGCCAGGCAAGGGCACATGTTTGAAACTATTACAAGCTATACACCACAGAAGTAGAAACAATTAGATTGGATATGTAGGGACAGAATGGAGGATTTAAAAAATGGGAATGATGAAAGAAGAATCATGAAGGCCTTTCTCAAAGGTTCCCCACTACCTAATCCTGTGCTTTCCACTTAGTCCCTAATACAAGTCTGTCTTGTTAGAACAAGTATGAGATGCTGATGGAGTTAATCTTGGCCTAGACAATGTGGGACACTATTTATTTTCAGCCTCTGATTCTTTTAGTGTGATTCAGCCTATTTGTTTCCCTCCTTTGGCTTCAAATTAGGAAGCAGATGTTTAACCCTGTTTCTTGAGCTAGTAATCTGTATAATTAAGACTTCTGAAAGAATATTGGAAGGAGTACAACCAAGTTCTTGGATAAAATTATATCTGTACGTGGGAAATGTATTTCCTTCTGATTCCTTTAATTATAATCTTGTGCGTCTATAACATTTGTTTGGCATTTAAGCTTTCACAACAAAAGCTTCACTGGGAAAAAAAAAATGCTGAGATTCTTGAATGACTTCTTTCAAAATAATCTTTTATATTTAGGTACATATATGCAACCAGTGAATTTTTATGAACTGTTTCCAAGTAGTTAAATGTATAAAACAGACTAAACTAGGCAATGCCTTGGCTCAGTTGCATGAACAATTAAACCCTGTAATTTCAGTGTCATAATACAATGACAGTTTCACACAAAGTCAGGTAGACCAGTTGGCTCTCTTCCATTTTGAGGCTGTTCTATGTGGAGCAAGGGGCCTCTAAGGTCACTGTGGAATGGGACGAGAGAGTAGATGGTGTGTGTGGGATCTTTTATGGAAAACGACTGAGGTGACTTACTTTACTTTTCCCCAGACTCTACTGCGAAGACCTACAGTCCAACCTAACTACAAGGGAAGTTGGGGGATATAGAAGAGTAGATAGATATGTGTTAAGAACAAGTTTCTACATTACATTAAGAGTGTTTAAAATAAATCCTCATGGTAGAAGCACAAGAGAGGAAAATTACTATTTTAGTAGTGTACCTTTTCAGTTTGTTCAATATTGCTTTAATACATATATCAGAATCCACTAAGTATACTGAAAGTACTGATTCTTACTTAGAGCACATAGAATACTCATAATTGAGTAACTAGGTGTAGAGCAGGCAGGAAAGATGGATTCAGTTTATAATGAAGTGAAAATTATGTGTGACCCCTCTGAAGGGAGACACCAAAGGGAAATAAGCAGCAGGGCTGGAGTATGAAAGAGAGAATATTCAGGCAGGAGTTATTTCTAGAAGGGCCAAAAGTGGCTAGATTTCCAGTTCAGAAATGTTCCTTTCCACATTGATCTTTTTCTTATTCTTATTTCTTAGGATTGATATTTCCTTTTCCATTTCTCTGCTTTCCCTACTTCTCCTAATTGTTCAAAATAAAAAGTTCTTGAAAATTTAATCTAAGAAAGTAGAGGCAGAAAATTAGACAGGCCAATATTGCCCCGTATTTTTTTTTTTTATAAAGGAAAAGGTAATACATCAAAGACTGCAGAAAATTAATCCTGAGGTCCATCCATACTGAATAAAATAGGGTCCCTTTCCTCAAATAGCTTACAGTCTGGTGGGAGGAGGTAGACTGTAACTATCCTATAGTATGACATGAGGCATAAAGACTCTGTATACCCAGGAGCTCAGAGCACAGGCGAGTATATCTGCTTAGAGATTCAGAAGTTTGGGTGGGAGCAGTCATGGAGGTGACATTTGAGTGTGTCTTGAAAACTGAGACACATGTATAAAGTCAGAGGGAACTGGAGTAACATGACTTTGTCTAGAAGGGTGCGCCAAATTGGATGTGGGAAAATGACAGAAGACAGTGGTGGAGATGAAGGCTTGGACCAGACTTTTCAAGCCCTAAATTAAGATATTTGAACATTATCAGAAAATGGTGGAAGACATCACAGGTTTTATATTAAGGAAGTAGAATTAAATGGATCAGAAGTTTCCCAGGCTGGTGTTTGTAGAAGAGTCCTTGACCAATATCTGTGGTCAGCATGGTTTAAGAAACACCTCATATTGTATATCCTTCTTGGATACTTATAAGAACACTAATGAGAGCGGAATATACACTTTGAGATTACCTGAAATAAAGAGACATGTTGTTTTTGTTTAACTCATATTTTCAATTATAGTTAAGTGACTCTATTAGTTTTCTATTGCTGCATAGCAAATTACTATAAGCTTAGGGGCTTAAAAAAAGAACTTATTTGTTAGCTTATAGTTCTGCAGTTCAGCCGTCTGGTACAACATGACTGCGTTTTTTGTTCAGGCGAAAAGCAAGGCATTAGTTAGTGAGACTGAGTTCTCAGGTGAAAGCTCTGGGGAAATACTCTACTTCCAAGTGCATTCTCATTTTTGGCAGAATTCAGTTCTTTGTAGTTGCAGAATTGAAGTCCTTGTTTCCTTGTTGGCTATCAGCCAGGGAATGCTTTCCGTCTCTAGAGACTGCATTCCGGTCCATTCCATGTGAAGCCCACAAACAATTCACAATAGGGACGTTTGCTTTTCTTCTAGGCCATTCAGAACAAATCTCCCTGACTCCTCTTCTTTGACCAGCCGGATAAAACACTCTACTATCAAACTCTCTACTGATTAAATCAGTCCCACCATAAGGAGATGATCTCCCCATCTTAAGGTCAACTGATTTGGAAAATCTCTTCATAGCAGTAAGTAGTTTAGCAGTTGAATAAGCAGGGGCCAGAAATCTTGGAATCTGTCTTAGAATTCTGCCTACCACAGTAAGCAACTTTTTTTTCCATGAAAAGAAAAAGAATGTTCCATGGCAGCCAAGTTTGGGAAAAGCTGGGTTGCTGTTACAGAAAGAACACTCTGGAAAGAGGACTGGAAGTGAGAGGAATGGAAGTATAGAAATCAGGTAAAAGGCTTGTTGTGGTCATCAAAACAAGAGACAATGAGCATTTATACTAAATATATTTGGAAATAGAATTAGCATAACTTGAGCAAATAGATAAAATAGGAAATAGAAACCTTTAAGTTTTTAGCCCAAAATATTGAGTGATGGTATCAAACACTGGGACAGGAAGTGGATTTGACAAGGAAGAGATAATGACTTTGGTTTTCAATATGTTGAGATTGAGATTTGGGAATATAGATGGATAGAGAAAAGTTTGAAACTATGAAGAATGTACTCTGTAAAAATATCAGGACCAATGATATCCTTTTGGAAGTCATCTCAGTGGATAAGATTTGCTAACATGGCTGAAGAGACAAGAATGGAATAGCACTGGGGATGGAGTGAACAACACAAGTTGAAATACAAATAATCTCAAGTTAAATACATAAAATCTTTATTTGGTAGGAGAATTCTACAGTTAAATTCATCTGAATATTAACAAAGCAAAATATCCCATAATATCCTCACAGATGGATGAAAGTATCACAGGGGCATTGAGAGTTGCATAACTATTTGTATTTCAAAGAGTGATGATTAATAACTTGATATCAAAGGAGTCAGTGGAAAAGAGCACTGTCCCTTCAGTCAGTGTTGATTCTGGGGACTTCTAATAAAAATGAGGTTATGTGCTAGATTAAAAGACACACACACACACTCATACACACATACATTTGTTGAATATGTGAATAACTAGTTGTATGACCTGGAGCCAGTCAACCTACTTTTGAAGTTCTCCATTTCACATCAATATGAATGTTGACTTTCATCTCTAAAATTCTATGATTAAAATCTGCTGGTGGAAGACATCCTAGAAGGCCACAGTATGCCATGCCCTTACCAAAAGTAGTTCCCAAATGCCTAGGTCCCTACCTGAGAGTCTATAAAAGATTCACTCATTAAGTTTTAAATTGTGCCTTGAAGGTCTTCACCTTTCTGTATATACCTTATATTGCATAAAATGGAAGGGACTGAGACTCTGGAACTGTAATCCATAACAATTTTTGAAATTACCTATATAACTGCTTGTTGATGCTGTACACCGAGAGTTGACACCTTCCTGTATGTATGTTATATTTTACAGTAATGGAAATGGCTGAAGTTGTGCAACTGTGACCCATGACATTCTTTGAAATTTGCTCTCTAACACCTTCTGAAAGCGTACTTTGAAAGTTATCACTGTTATGTATGTATGTTAAAGTTCACAATTAAAAAAAAATGCAGGTGAATGGGGTGCCCTCTTACAAAGCACCACGTAGTTCTAATCTCTGTTCTGCTCTAACACTTTTATCTATGACTTGGTTGAGTATCTATTTATCAGTTATGTAGTTGAAACAAATGTGAGAGACAAAGCTAAGTGACAGATGGCAAAAATTAATATTAAATTGTTGGTAGGAATCTGGAAATGAAAACACAAATAAAGAGCCAATACCTTGGCTAAATGAAGATTGCTGTTGAAACTTAGAATATATTTTTTCAATAAAGACACTATCAAAGATTGTAATATGGTGTCCAGAAGAAGCTCAAAGTCCTATGTGGTCAGTCCTGAGCTGTGCGTTACCCCAACTCATGTCCAATGGGGCAAGCATTCAGTGCTGAGTGGGAACACAGCCTTCTCTACCTGCTGCTCTCCACCCTGTTTTGTTCCATGTTCTCAAATCACTTACTATTCTGTTTCTTTACACATCCTGCCTCTCAAACCAAAATTTTCTTCTATAGATGCTCTCAACTGGACACTGTTTTAAAGCACTTCATTATTTAAAAAAAAATTAATTACCATGCTAATACAGTAGAGTTACATCTTCACATTGGGGGTCTAAAGTTGACATGTCAAGGAAAAAGCCTCTATAGTCAAAACTGCCATTGAAAATCCTGTAAGAAGATACCACATTGAAAACCAACATACGGTCTCTTTGCAAGTCCAGCACAGTTATTCCTCCATTGTTGGAACAGATTGTTGTTTCTTCAGTTAGGCACCAGATGACATGCTTGGCTTGCGTGCAGGGGCCATATTGTACCAAAAAATGCATCTCTTAAAACACAAGTCTCACACTGAGCACAGCCAGAGGCTCATTCTATGTGCAACTTGGTTTCCAATTCCCACATCTTACTAGCTCTTAAACAGATAGTCACTGAGTAAGACATAACTGGAACAGCTTGAAATCTCTTTCTGTGTGTGTCTTTTTCTCTAAAATGTACTCCTAAAGGGATTGCACTGTACAGGTAGGAGATTAAAGAAAGATGGCAGATTGAGCAACCTACCCCTCTGTCTAAATCCCTAAAAATGATATTAAGTACATATTTTAAACCGTACCAGAAAACAAGACAGTATGCTCTCAATTGAACAGAAATTATGAAGAGACTAGAGATGGGGCAATTGGTGCAGCGATGTTCATAGCACTGTAATTCACAATAGCCAAAAGGGGGAAGCAACCCAAAATGTCCATTGGCAGATAAATGGATAAACAAAATGTAGTACATATATGCAATGGGATATTACTCAGCCTTAAAAAGGGACAAAGTACTGATACATGCCACTATGTGGCTGAACCTTGAACCATGTTGACTGAAACCAGCTGTACTCTAAAGGACAGACACTGTATGATTCCACTTATATGAAATAGCTGGAGTATGCAAACACATAGAGACAGAAAGTAGAGTACAGATTACCAAAGGCGGAGGTTGGGGGTGGGGTGGAATGGTGAGTTAATACATAATGGATTGTGGTGGTTTGAAGCTGTATGTACCCTAGAAAAACATGTTCCTAAATCTAATCCATTACTGTGGGTGTGAACCCTTTGTAAGTAGGACCTTTTGATGAAGCTACTTCAGTTAAGGTGTGGCCCAGTCCAAACAGTGTGGGTCTTAATCCTATTACTGGAGTCTTTTATAAGCAGAATTAAATTCAAACAGACAGAAAAAAAAAAAAAGCCACAGGAAGCAAGAAGCTGAACATCAACAGAACCCAGAAGAGAAGAGAGAGACCAGGACACGCTGCCATGTGACAAGCTAAGGACCAAAGATCACCAGCAGCTAGCAACAGAATGCCACAGTCTTTGGAAAGAAAATATCGTCTTGATGGTACCTTGATTTGGACTTTTTCCCTGCCTCAAACCTTGAGCAAATAAATTCCCATTTTTCAGCCCAACCCATTTCATGATATTTGCTTGAGCAGCCTAGGAAACTAAAGCATAGGTATAGGTTTCCTGTTTGGGGGGATGGGGAAGTTCTGGTAAGGGATAGTGATGAAGGTAGCACAACATTGTACATGTGATCAATTCCCCTAAATGGAATACTTGGGAGTGGTTGAGATGGGAAAGTTTATGTTGCATATGTTTCCACAACTAAAGAGCCAATGACAATTAAATGCAATACATGATCCTGGACTGGATCTAATAATGGAGGGAAAAAGGCCCAAAAGGGTATTATTGGGACATATGAAAAAGATTGAAGTATATACTGAAAGCTTTATACCAATGTTAAAGTTCTTCAACTTTATAACTGTACTTAAGGTGGTAACATAAGTGAATATCTTTATTATTATGAAATGTACATAGAAGTATTATGTGTTCAAGGAGCATGACGTATAAACCTACTCTTAAATGTTTAAAAACTGACAGATAGATGGGTGGATGAATAGAATAATACAGAAAATGTGGCAAAATGTCAAAATTGGTGGATCTGTGTATCTGGGGGATAGAGGTATTTTGGAGTTCTCTGTATGGATTTTGTAATATTTTCACAATCTCCTGTAAGTTTGAAATTATTTCAAAATGAAAAGTTTAAGGAAAAAAAATTGAGATGGGATGACTTGATTGAAGCCCAAAACGTAAGAGAGTGCTGCAGTGTAAATTGGGCTTTTATGTGCCCTGAGCTCCTGGTTGCATATTGGAAAGCTGGAGGGAACCCTGGGGTAAACAGCTGATAATGGCTGAGTACAGCAAAAATAGCATCCAGGTCAATAAATCCCTTCTCCTCTTCCACTCATGCCAAGCAGAGGCCTGCAGAATCATCTGTCCTCATGTCCAGAAGTCCAGCCACTGGCAGTCAGGTCCAAGCAGTACGTGGTATCTCTCCCTGACAACCTTTACAGGCAGGCTATGATTATAAAAAATAATAAACTCACTGACTAGGCAAAAAAAAAAAAACAAAATCAATAATTGTCAAACATTTAGGACAAGCTTATACAATGAAAGAGAAACAAACAACATTTTTTTACCCAAATATTTCGCAATTTTTTAAATTGATAATGTATATTGATGAAAATGTGGAGAAATAAGTATTTTCTTACAGTACTGGTGGGAGTAAAATCAATACAGACATTTTTATGGACCATTTAGCAGGATTTTTTTAATGTAAATGGCACATACTCTTTGGGGGGGGATCAAATTACTTTATTTAAAGGAATGGTACGAATGAAAGAACTTGATGGGTGTTGACGCAATGTATAGAAGAGGTAAAGGTTCACCAACATGCGTGGGCTGCCTTGGTGATGTGGAAGTCACTCCTGTAGCTCTCCTCATCACCATTTCCCAAGGAGTGCTTGTTAAAGAGATACCCTGCCAAGCCAGATTCCAGTCTTGTGCAAGTTTCTTAGCCTTGTTTTGTAGTCTTGTTTCATAGTCACCCTATTCTTTGATGGATTTTTACCTGTTCATTCTGGTAAAGAGTCTCAATGAAGTCACACAAGTAGGAGTCGTTTTTGACAGTGACCAGTTTGTGCCGTTCCAGTAGTGACTGCTTCATTCTTTTTTCCAAGTCGTAACACATACTCCGTTGCATTCAGCCCGCTCTCTGAGTCATTACTCAGAGAAACCATCTCTCTGGTTTCTTGAAATCCTGAAAAGAAGATTCAGCCACCTTGTTGGTTCTGCAACTTCCTAAGTTTCTCAGCATGTTCCCTCTCTCCATAAGACTGTAAAGAATGTATCTGGCAGAGTTCTTCAAAGCCACATCATCACAGTCAAAGTAGTAAGATATGGACAGATAGAGGTAAGAGGCATAGGGTCCAGTTGGTTTTGGCACCTGATGGTGGCCTTGGAGTCCCGATTGTAGTTCTGGGGTAGCTGCAAGGGGACAAGGTCATCATGAGAGTGGCTGAGGAGAGAGGTTGCCTGAGGCCGCAAGGTGCTGCGGCAGGGGTGGGGTCTGGCGGGCATGGTGAGAGGGTGGGAGTGGAGGTGGGGGGCAGGGGATTGGCTCTGAGCAGCCAGCGGAGAGGGGCAGGAGCACCGGGTTCCCTTCAAGCACTGTTGAAGCAGGAAACCACCATGACTCCCTGCACAGAAAGGCGGCCTGGAAGAAACACACTGTTTTAACCCAGCAAACCCACTTCTTGATATCCATCCAGGAGAAATTCTTACACATGTGCATAAAGAATGCTGCACAAGAAGGCTCATTGCAGCATTATTTGTAATTGCAAAGAAAAAGAAAACAAAAACAAAACAACCTAAATGTCCATTGATAGGACAATGGTTTGGATAAATTAAGGTACATCTCTCCTATGGAATGTTATGTAACAGATAAAAAGAAAGAGGCTATATGTACAGACATGGAAAGTTCTCTAAAGATGTAAAGTGACGTTAAAAATGCAAATTGATCCCACTTACCCTAAAAACTTAATGTTTGTTTATGTGATTGCAGAGGTGATTTCTGGAGTGGAAGCTGGGATGGGAGGGGTGATCAAGAGGTACTTTGTTACATGTGTCATTTGAATTTTTCTGTCAGGAGAATATATTCCTGAATTATCTGTGAATTCCCTTCCAAAAAGTTCCCAAGTGAAAACAAAGGAATGAATGCTTGCTGTAAAATTCAATCCAGAAATATAGAAAGGAAAGTCTTCCCCTCAGCCTTCTTCCAATGCAGCTTGTAGTGGAGTCCCATAGACTACTTTCTATACATATGCAGACATAGACACATACTACAGGGTCTTCATAGACTTTATCTTCCAAACTGGGACACTTTAAAAAGTGAAAGGGGACACTAGTAATAATTACACCTGGACAGCAGGCATTCTGCATCTATACATTCTTGTGTTTCTCCTACATAAATGAGATCACACTATTCTTATTGACCATTTTTCCTTGTCAGCTTTGCCTCTTGGACATCCTTCCTTCTTAGAACAGATCTTCCTTCCAACGCCCTTTCTGATGGCTGCCTAATATTTCATGGTGTAGATGCACTGCCATTTATTTAAACAATCTGTTATTGATGAGAATAACCTATTAAAATCATTCAAACAAATTCTTTGGTATTCATTAAAATAATACCTGCACATGGTAAAGGGAAAAAAATCAAGCCATTTATGAGCTTCTACAATGGAGATCTAAAGTCTTCTCATCTAGTTCCTTTCCCCTGAAGTAACCTTTTTACCAGTTTCTATATGATAGTGTGCTTCTGGTAGTTAATTTCATAATTTAAAATGATATATCCATTTATTGACTTCTTGGACTAAAACAGTTAGTGTCTACTTTAATCCCTACCAGGAAAGATGAGAAATATAATTCACTTGTACTTCCTCCCACAACCTCTTCCTGCCTCCAATGCCTGATTATATTGAGAAATCAAGGTGATTGGGATTAAGTCTCATTGATGTATGAGGGACTATAGACTCCCAGAACTGTCTGCCTTTAAAATGTGTTCATGCAAATTAATCTTCCACCAATCGAAGGGTGAGAAAAATCAAGTCTGTTTATCCACTTACAGAGAGTATGGGGAAGGGCGAGAAAAGACTCTCCCAAAATTTCCACCATTGTCTCTGTAGTTGTCACTGCTAATACACAGCTATAGGCAGCTTACCTGCTTTCACTGAGGCCAGTTTACTGAAATCAAAGCCTGAAAACACTACTGGCATTTCCTCTTTCCCCAGAGGTGGGTCGGGCCTAGTACAAAAACCTATCAGGGAAGGAGGGTGACTCAGGCCCTATGTCTGCCACCATAATTAGATTTAGAAGTGAATAATTGGATTAAAGGGATTAGAGATATTTTCAGTTGCCTTGATTTAATCTCCTCTATTAACTTAATAGAAACCTGGGTCAGAGGAAGCAACTATGTCATGCACTAATGAAAAAAATTGTATCAAAACAGCACGGCTATGACCCAGCCGAATACACACAGCTCCCAGTACAGTCTTCTGTTCTGTTCCTTCCTGCAGAAGAAAGGAAGCAAGGAGGGAGGGAGGGAGGAAAGGAAGGAAAGGAAAGGAAACAAAGAAAAACTCAGCTCAATTAAGAGGATTACTTAACCAGGAGCTATTGATTTATATAGTTAAAATCATGCTTAATTCAGCCCTTTAGTGAAAGTGGACTGTAATATAATATCCTAGAAGTTTTATGTCCCTTGATTATTCTGACTCTGTGGCTGGGGGGCCTGTTTATACATGAGGAGTTTGGTTGATGGCCTGAAACGCATGTTGTCTGGGCTGAGAGTTTCCTTATTGAGAACACTGCCGTTAGACAGCGTCTGTTGGTCTGAAACCTTCAGGCCCTGGGCTCAGGAAGGAGCATTTTAAATTGGAAAGGTAACGTTTAGGAGCTGGGTATGTAGCCCTGAGGTGGGGCTAGCCATGTTTAGAATCTCCTGAAGCAGTTTCTGAGGACCTCTTATTTTCCTGGGATAAGACAAAAAAGATAGGGGAGGGGGGTGGAGGGAGTGGTCTGAGTATTCTTACTTAAAGAGCTTCTGCTTGTCTCTGGGATGTTAAGACCTAAATGCAAGATCTTATACTAAAGTAGTAAATGATCCAAATTCTGTATCTTTTAAGTATTCAATTTTTTCATTCTTTAATATTTGTTGAGCTCTTTCTACTGTGTGCATGACGTATGCTGGGCATTATGGAGGCTAGAAAAATGAATAAGGAAGAGACCCTCATGTCCAAAGGGAGGGTGGGAAACAGAACTGAAGTACAAGGAAGGGAACAACACTTGGGCAGAGAGATACTGAGTGATGGCTGAATATCACTTAGCAAGTTGAAAGTTCCAGATTGGAACTCTAAGAGCTAAGTGCAGCTTTTAAATATTATGTCAGCATTTGATTGTTAATGGAGTGTTTTTCCAGATCTTGGGGCTGAAGAGAAGGTTGAATAGAGAGGTTAATTTTAAATCCATTCCAGTGTCTGGATTACATGTACCAAATCCTGCCCAAGTAGTGCCAATCTCTAATCAATAGTTAACTTCCATCTCAGTTGGCAGTTGCCTCAAATGTCATTAACTAAGGGCTGGGTGATGAAGGCTTCAAGGAAGATTCTGACCCTACGGCTAAATTCCTCCAATGAACTGTTTCCGTTTCAAAGATCTTCATAGACAGATGAGATAAATGCATTTTAATATGTGTTGGCTAGAAATCATTTGACAAAAACATCTCTGTGAAATTCCTGGAACCAAAACACCAAGAGACTTAAATATTTTACTGCTATCAGGTTGGAAGGCTCTTGGAACATTGAGTTTAAGCTAAAACATTAAGTTTAAGCTTTTCAATCTTTTAACTATCAGGTGGGAACTGACTGATAAGGACTGTGAAATGGAAATGAAAATATGCTTTTTAGATCTTCTTTATTGGGCTTTGATCCAGCAGCATTTTCCCTTATGCCTGGCTCCCAAAGCAACCAGCATAAATAATCAGAACCCAGTTGTGAGTCCTTAACAACCAACGTATATGGAACCCAGATATGGCCTGTTGGTGTGCATGGAGGGCAAAGAATACCAGGATGAGTAGACACCAAGACTGGACATTTGGAAATGGTTTCCAGTTGTGAGCTACTGCCAGTTTTCTGAGATTGTTCCTAAAACATAAAAAGATAAAATCGTAGATGACAGCAGTTGAAATCTGAAAGTAAGGAAGATGGCAATCAGAAAGAAGGGGACACCAAAGATGTCAACCCACTCCAACATGGGTTGTCAACAGAAGCATGACTCACACGGCACTGGATGGAACAACATTTTACTCATGTATTAGGGTTCTCTAGGGAAACAGAATCAACAAGAGATATCTATAAATACAAGATTTATAAAAGTGTCTCATGCAACTATGGGGATGCACAAGTCCAAATTCCGTAGGGCAGGTAGCAGACTGGCAACTCTAATGAAGATGTTCAACAAACTCCTCAGGCAGTGAACTGGCCACTTTGATGAACGTGTTTGATGAACTCCTCAGGAAACGAACTGGCAACTTCAATGAACTCCTCAGGAAATGCTTCGCTGGTTAGCTAAAGAAGAAGTGGAGGTCCTCTCTGTCTAGCTTAAAAGTCTTCAACTGATTGGATTAAATCCAGCTGATTGAATTCTCTCCTTGTGGAAGACACAACCTTAGTTGAATATAACCAGTTACAGCTGCAGCCAATTGACTGACGATGTAATAAACCAGCCCTCCAGTTTATTAACCAGCCACAAATGTCCTTGCAGTAATGGTTAGGCCAGTGCTTGCTTAACCAGACCCCTGGGCACCATCACATGGCCAAGTTGACACATGAACCTAACCATCACAACTCACATAGAGAAGAGACAGAATAAAGTCAGCTTCACTAGTGACCATCAGTTCCCCATAGCCAGTGGATCTCAATCCATGGCCAATGCAGGGAGATGTACTTCTGTGTGTGTGTGTGTGTGTGTGTGTGTGTGTGTGTGTGTGTGCGCGCACCCGCTGTTGTGGAGGAACCCAGCTCCCACCAAGCGAGATACCATAAAACAAGCTCACCTTAGTCAGACTATGTCCAGTGAGTATTTACATATGCTCAGGACAATAGGGGAAAGAATGTACCAGCAGTCCTTTTATCTACTAGGAGACTGTGTTTTATCTCACCAGGGGACATATATGGTTGAAGCACACTGAGCACAGGATGTATTTGTGGGTCCCATGGAAAGGCAGAAGGCTACTCTAGGACTGTTCTCTCACACAGAAAAGAAGAGGAACTGGTTTTTATTGTTCACATACTGCGTGTCATATACCATGCCTGGCACATCACATTTGGTATCTTATTTAATCCTCCAAACACTCCCAAAACTAGACAGTATTACTAACTTGTTTTGTGATCCAAGCAAGATGTTTTTGTCCTTTATCGCCCCTTAAGCATCATCTAAAGTACATGGATTCTGATCACCTAAGAGTCTGGTGGGCTGATCTTTACATGTGCATGGAAGTATGCTGGGCATTATGGGGGTAGAAGTATTGTAGCGATGAGTTTGGAAATGCTAGAGAGTCAGGGGGAAATTTTTGAAAGGATAACAGAGGTGGAGAACTGAAACTGGGGTGAAAGAAGACTTGCCTATGTGAGGAGCAACCCAAAGGAAGGTAGGCAAGAGGCTGGCCATTGAGGAAAGACACCAGGAGGGAAAGAAACATCTATAGAATCAGAACATGCAATTTATTTGCTAAATGTTTAGAATAGGCACCAATTCCTTTATTCCCCCCGCCCACCCACCCAATACACAAAAAACTGTTTCAATGATATCTACAGTGGATTTGCTTTGTGAACAAATGTTAAGTCTTGCTTGTAAGAGGGCAGGGAATAGGACAAGAGGCTTCCAAGGCTAGAGCGCCAGGGAGGAGCTGCTTTTGAGCTTCACAGAGTTGGAGTAACTGAGACTCCAAGAGTTTTAGTGAATTCCTCAAGATCTCATAGCCAGGAAGGGGAGCAGGATTTGAAACCAGATCTATATTGATCCCAGAGTCCATTTTTCTTTTGTCAACACCAACAGTTTACAAAGATAGCCCCTGGGCCAGCACCAGCAGCAGCACCTGGGAACTTGCTAGAAATACAAATTCTCCGCACACACACCCCTCTCCCCAAACCTACTGAATCAAAAACCCTGGTGCCAGCAACCCATATTTTAAGAAGCACTCCAGGGGATTCTGATTCTCACTCAAGTGTGAGAACCACTGTTCTATAGTATAGACTCTGGACCATGCTGTCTCCTGGAGGGACTTAGGAATTACCAAGTTCAGCCCCTTCACTTTACAAATAGAAAAGCTAAAATTCAGAAAAGTGCACTAACTTTTCCAAGGTTGTACAGCTGGTTGTAAAATAAATAAATAAATAAAATGACTGAAATGGAAACTCAGACTCGTTTAAGTTTTATTCCAGTTAACTTTCCACATTCTTGTGGAAGATCTCCAAAAAACTCAGTGTCACCGAGTGTTCTGATTTGCCAAGGCTGCCGGAACGCAATAAACCAGAAATGCATTGGCTTTTAACAGTGGAAATTTATTAAATTACAAGCCACAATTCTAAGGCTGTGAAAATGTTCAAATGAAGGCATCAACAAGAGGATACCTTTTCTAAAGACAGGCTGCTGGCATACAGGATTCACATGGGAAGGCATATGGAGTCGTCCGATGGCCCTTCTCCCCCCAGCTCTGGTTTCAAAATGGCTTTCTCCCAGGGACGTTTTCTCTCTTATTTTCTCTGAGCTCTCTACAAAATGTTTCTGCCCTTTATCCTTTCATAAAGGACTCCAACACGAGGATTAAGACCATTAAAATCCATTGAACTAGTTTGCATTCTGAATAGATCCTTTTTCCAGGCATGACTTTGTAATATAATGCATGCATTGGTCATTTGGAAAATATTGGTTCACCATGATATGCTGATCTTCCAAATGTTGACACATTTTGTTATACAAAGTGAAAAAAGCTTGCCAGCTTCCCAGTGCTTAAAGACTTTTCTGATGACATCGGTGATGGGTGGGGTCACATCTCCATGGAAACAACCTAATCAAAAGGTCTGTACCCACAGGAATGGATTGGAAGAATATGGTGTTTTCTGGGGTACATAACAGCTTCATACTACCGCACCAAATCAGTCTGGAACTTCTGAAGCCCATCGAACAAGACCACTTAGCAGCATTTTAAACAAATGACACCCTTCCCTTCTTGAATCATTTTGATCTCTTGGCTTTCCTCTGAAAAAGAGAAGAGCAGCCCTGGACCTCCTGGAGCTGACTTGATAGTAACAAGGGCTGCTAGGAGCTGCCCCGGCATGTACAGCTGAGCCATGGTGTTCTCTCCTCGTGAACCAAAAGCCATTTCACAGGACTTCAGCATCAGATAAGGACATTCTGTGACCTTTATGGATCCAAGCAAGACAGCTTCGCAATCTTGTCTGGATATGGTCATACATATGAACATTGTCAGACCCACAAAATACCAAACATCCTCCTGTCCTGGTTAATATGAGAGATTGACGTTTCTTTATCAATTACAGATTTAGTCACACTCTAGTCTGCTCTTCTTCTAGATAAGGTTTATTAAGCATTATCCCCTCTTCCTGACAATATCCCATTCAGGGCAAAGCTCTGCTTCCCTGAATCCTCCCCCATATTCACTTAACAGAAGCCTAAATCCTATAAAAAGTCCTTTCTTTCTAACATGCTCTTATTGAGAAGCCCCAACTCTACCTCCAGGGTTCTGCCATGATGTGCATTTTCTTTCCATGCAAAGGGTAATAAACCCAACTTGTTCTATTACAGGTTGTTTCGGTTTGCTGCCAGAATGCAATTACCAGAAACAGGTTGGCTTTTAACAATGGGGATATATAAAATTATAAATTACAATTCTAAGGCCATGAAAATGTCCAAATTAAGGCATCAAGAGGAAGATAACCTTCTCTGAGGGAAGGCTGCTGGCATCCAGGGTTCCTCTGTCAGGTAGCAAGGCACATGGCTGGCGTCTGCTTGTCCTTCACTCCCAGGTTCTGTTGCTTTCAGCTTCTGATCCCAACGGCTTTCTCTCTGAGCGTCTGTGGGTTCTCTCTCAGCATCTCCATGACTATTCTCCTTTAGCTCTCTCTGGGTGTTTCTCTCTTTTATCCTCATAAAGGACTCTAGTAAAGGATTAAGACCCCCCTTGAATGGGCTGGATCACATCTCAACTGGGACCACCTAATCAAAAGTCCCCACCCACAATAGGTCTGCACCCACAGGAATGGATTAAAAGAACGTGGCACTTTCTGGGGTACACATCAGTTTCAAGCCAGCACACAGTTGTATTCCTGGCGGCCTCTGGCTTGAGGGCATTGGCAATATCTGTCTCACTGCTGCTCCTTTTCTCAGTCTCTAGCTGAAACATCTTTCTCTTCCAGATGTCTACAGCTTAGCTTTGCTACCTGTGGAAGCTGAGTGTGGCCCACTGCCTTTCTGTGGGACCCACAAATAAGCCCCATGCTTAGACCCAAGATGTGGTCTGGCACCTGGTCAGATGCTGAAACTCATCCCCCTGCAGACAATGGTCTGTGCATTCCTTCCACTTTTGCCATGGGCATGTGTAAACATTCCCAGACCAAGTGTGTGGGTTTTATGGCACGTGGCCCACCCCTAGTGCTGTGTCTGTTCCCGGCAGTGGGGAGAGCAACAGCCTTCATTTTGTGGCACAGAAGGGTTGCACACGTAACATGTCCCTCTGTCAGTCAGTGGATTGAGACTGCTGGCCATGGAGAATGACACCTACTAGAGAAGCTGACCTTGCTCCTCTCTTCTCCATGTGAATAAAGTGCTGCTCCATCCAGTGCCCATGTAGGTTGTACTTTTGCTGCTGACCCCAATACCTGCAAACCCTGGAGTGGGTTGAGACCCTAGGACTGCTGCCCCTGGTGGCAGGCACTGTTATCCACTTTGCTACCCTCCATGCAGTGAGACCCCTCCCCTGGATATGGTAACAGGTGTCTCTCTTTCTGACTGACAGATTCAGACAATGAGCAGTGTGTCCACAGTTTGGTACAGCAAACAGAGTGCAACACTACATTTCATTATTTCCCTTCCCTCCCCTCTCCTCCTCTCCCTTCTGCCTCAAATTCCACCAGGATCAAAAGTCACTTCTGGCAACAATACTTCCCTGCAGAAAATAGAAGAAACAGCAAATTCATGGCCTGTATCTTACTAAATCTCATGTACATGTTTCTGATTGGTGGTAGCTAAATAGGAATCTGGGAGGCAGATTAAAAGAGGTTGGAGTGGATATTGAGCACCAACTCCAGTACCCATTACACTTGCCTACACCCACTTCACCAGAGTGATCCTTTAAAACATTACATCCATTAGTATCATCACTGATGTCATCAGAAAAGTCTTTAAGCACTGGGAAGCTGGCAAGCTTTTTTCACTTTGTATAACAGAATCTGTCAACATTTGGAAGATCAACATATCACAGTAAACAAATATTTTCCAAATGACCAATGCATGCATCATATTACAAAGTCATGCCTGGATAAAGTATCTATTCAGAATGCAAACTAGATCAATGGATTTTAATGGATCAGAGTATAGAAGTCTCATTGATAAGGTTTCAGATTCCACATTGTAACTAACCTCTAAGAAACTACCGCTTATCAAATTGTGGCATGGTATCAATGAAGAATAGCCACAGTGGTCTGAAAAGGCTATAAAAATACTTTCCTTTTGCAACTACATGACATGTGAGGCCAAATTTTTCATATACTTCAATCAAAATGACATATCACAACAAATTGGATGCAGATGCAGATATGAGAATCCTACTCTCTTCTAGTAAGCCAAACATTAAAGATATTTGGAAAAAAAAGAAAATAAAGTAATTCCACTCGGGGATTAAATAATGTACCCCACAAAAGACATGCTCAAGTCTTAATCCACAGTCCTGTGGGTGTGAACCCATTTGTAAATAGGATCTTTTGAAGATATTATTAATTAAGGTGTGGCCACACTGAATCAGAATGAGTCTTAATCTGTATCAATGGAGGTCTTATAAAAAGAGAAAATTCAAACACAGTCAGTCAGAAAAAGCCATGGGAAGAAGCCATAAATCAGCAGAAACAAGAAGAGCAGACACAAGGAGAGAAGAGAGATGGCCATGTGATAAGAGGCAGAGATGCAAGCCAAGGAACCCCAAGGATTGCAGAAAGTCAGTACCAGAATGCCACAGACTTTGGGGAGAAAGCATGGACTTCCTGACCCCTAGATTTTGACTTCTAGCTTCCCAAACTGTGAAGCAACAAATTTTTGTTATTAAGCCAATCAGTATATGTGATCAAGCCTATCACAGCAGCTCTGACAAAAGAAGACAGATGTTGCAAAATGGATTTTCCATGCTTTTCCTTTCTCCCAGAGTAGCTCAGTTCAAGTAAGTCTCTTGTAAATACCTCTGATTGGTAGAACAAGATTCATCTCCAAACACCCTAGCTATATGGGAACCTGGGAAGAGGATGGAAAGGTTACTGAGTGAAGCTTTCCACAGTGTTGACCAAGTCCCTTACCTCACACCATAGCAATAAAAAAAATTATGAAGGCATTATCAGAAAATATAGCATAATATTTTTATAATCATGCAAGGAGAAAGTTTTCATAGCAAAACACAAACCCCTGTGCAAAAGGCCAGAAGAACTATAAGAACTATAAGTGGTGAAATGTTGTTCAACTTCTCTAAAAATTAGGAAAATGAAAATTAAAAGAACAAGAATCTAGAAAATTGCCAAAAAATTAAAAAGCCTTTTACTGTCCAAAGTTTAAACTGGGGCACTTTCATACACTGTAGTTGGGACAATAAATTGGTGGAGCTTTTGTGGAAGGCCATTGGGGGAATTTTTGAATGCATTACCAATATCCTTTGATACTGCTATTCCACTTTCCAACCTAAAGGAATAGTCATACATGGGCATAAACAGATAATTACAGTGATTTTCACTATGTTAGTTTGAAATAATAAAAATTCAGAAAAAGTCTAAATCCCTATCAATAGGAAAATGGTTCAATACATGGAAGTGAAAGAGAATGAGGCAAATCTATATGTTTGAGTATATCAAGAGCTTTCAAGACATGATGGGACCAGAATGGATGGGCACTCTCATCACTTCTATCCATTCTCTTGATCCCACTTAATTGCAAGAGAGACTTGGCCGTGTAGTCTCCTTGCGTGCCCAGGAGGAAAGTAAACTTGGTTGGGTGACCACATAGTATCATCTCTCTTGCAGAAACAATATGATTATCTATAAAGACTAATTCAGTTAAGAGGACTGCTGCTTATTATTTAAGTACTTAGTATTTAGTAGTGATACACTATACATAATCACTATTGTTTAGTATTTAAGTACTTAGTATTTAGTAGTGCTACACTAAACATAATAAACAAATATTGAATATTTTTGCGAGATGAGGTGCTAGACTCTGCGAACACAAGAAATGATATAATGGACACAAGATATTTACCATTTAGTCAGGAATCAGGAGTCACAGGTAATGAGCAATGTAGGACATAATGTAGCATATGGTAAGCACCAAAATACAAAGCAACATTTTATATGGATTTAGCTTATGATTCAAATAACATTATTATGAAAAGGAAGCAGATATACTATTATCTGAATTTCCTCATATAGTTTTAAGGAGGTTTAGAGTATTTGCCAAGAACACAAAGCATTCCCCTTTTGATACTCAGAGCTGTGAAAAAAAAGAAAAAACTGGAAATCTTGATGACTAGAGTATAATCTGCTGTCAGGGAAGATGCAATTCACACAGCTGTTGTGGTGACTTATTCAGTTAAATCTTCTGAAGGAAGTTGCTTGATCTCCTGATGAGTTTTTTAAAAAAAAAAACTGTTTTTGACTTTTTATTTGGATCATTTACATTTCTAAAGTAAAAGTGGGATATCATAATCATATTTGTGTTAGAGTAAGACACATCAAGTTTCAAGTTATAACTCCATCATTTCTTAGCTTTGGGCAAGTTACTTACCCTTAGCCTCAGTTACCTCATTTGTTTAAAAAAAAAAAGATAGGCACAATGATAATAATAAAGTTCCCTGGGCTTGCCTAAGGATTGCATGAACTAATACATGCATTGTAGTTTGCCAACCACCTGGCACATGATAAGCATTTAAAAAATGAAATATTATGATAATGTTATCAATGTTTTGGGGGGATTATGTAACAACACGATATGTTACATAAAGATACACTTTAAAGTAAAAATGGCTGCAATGTAATCCCAATTTTGATATTAAAAATGGTAAACAGACAGATAGACAGACAGGCAGGAAATGTACCAAAATGTTAAACAGATTGTCTATAGATGGTACAATTATGGATGTTTTAATTTTCTTTTATACACAGTTCTGAACTTCAGATGTTTCTAGAACAAACATTTGTTTCCTTTATATGCACTCAGTTATCTCTAAAATCCCTTTCATCTCTTAAACTTTGCATGCATACACAATTGCTTTATTAACAAGATATGATTCTTTTATGTTGTTTTCTCATAAAGACAAGCACATCTCCCCAAGGAAATTATTTATTTTGCTTTTGTGTTAGAATAATTGGTCAGCAGTATTAAAAATTAATCTGCTGAGAAGCAAATAGATTTTTCCCTCTATATTTGTATAGATTTTTTCTTCTTGGTCAATAGAATAGATATAAATATCTTTTCAATTCCTTGTTTTTCGCCTTCTTTATCTAAAATGCACCAGATATTGAATAAATAAATATAGAAATAATTTTACATCTTCAACAATAATTTCTAACGTAAAAGGTAACAGTTGAACAACATGACAATGAGAGCAAGCACACACACAAACACACATCAGGCCCGAGTTTCTGAGTCTGAGAGTGCTTCTTGAAAAATAAGTATGCAATAGCACTGTTGAAAAATAAAGATAAAGCAAACTAGGAGACGTGTCACTCACTGCTCCAGCAAAAGACTGACTCCAAAAATCAAAGGATCACAAATAGTAGTTGATAAAAGAGCCACATGGCAAAAAGTTGGAAGAAACAGATGCAGATGTAACATCAAATGGCTTCAGAGATGAAGAGGAAGTAGATGACACACAAGATAGCTGGAGGACAGCCAAGTTTCCTGTGGCGCAGAAGAAACAATGTTGTCTTACATCTTCAACAAACATTATGAACTACAAGGAGGAAGGATCACAGGCTTGGGTTGGAGATAACAGCAGATTATTGAAGTATATATAAGAACTTTTGCCACGTAATAAAGCATAATCTTGTTAATGCTACTAGAATTACAAGAATTTACATGTTGACATGGCGGCAAAGAAAACAGGATGCATTTGGAGATGGATGATCCACGGATTCATGGCAATGGAGACAAAAGTAAACAGCTTTAGTGGCAATGTGTTGAGCTCAGCATTTGAGTGAGTACCTGCTAAGCATTTTATTCAGTAATGTGCAGTATAGAAAAAGTCAAGCACTTATATATCACAAGTAGATGCATATGTCATTTCAACAAAAGCTTATTGAATATCCTCCATATGCATGGCTCTGGGCTTGTTTCAGTTTGCTAAAGTTGCCAGAGTGCAAAATAACCAGAAATGGATTGGCTTTTACAATGGGGGTTAATTAGTTCACAAACTTACAGTTCTAAGACCATCAAAATGTCCAGCTTAAGGCATCAAGAGGTAGATACCTTCTCTGAGGAAAGGCTGCTGGCATCTGGGGTTCCTCTGTCACATGGAAAGGCATGTGGTTTCAAAATGGCTTCTGGTTTCAAAACAGCTTTCTCCAAAATGTCTCTCTTAGCTTCTCTCTTAGCTGTCCCCGGCGGGGCAAACTCTAGATTACTTATCTTAGTTTCTCTGCTTGTTCTTCCCAGGGCGTTTCTGTCTAAGCTTCTCTGAGTTCTCTCAGCTCCTGTGGGTCCTCCTTACTTCTCGTGGGGGCAAACTCTAGGCTTCATCTCTTAGCTTAGCATCTCCAAACATCTTTCTGTCTGCATCTCCTAGAGTCTGGGTCTGCATTGGCTCTGAGCTTTCTCTTTTTCTCCCTGAACTCTCTTAAGGACTCCAGTAAACTAATTAAGACCCACCTTGAATGGGCAGGCTCACATCTCCATGGAAATAATCTAATCAAAAGGTCCCACCAGCAATAGGTGTGCCCCCACAAGAGTGGATTAAGAGAACACAGTCTTTTATGGGATACATAACAGATTCAAACCAGCACAAGACTGGTACATTGAGGATACAAAGGTGAATCCTATACCCATCCTCCCTTCTAAGAGGGAAATGGGACACATGAACTCTCTTGGCTTTCTGTAGCTTTCCTTCAAGACACTTTTTTTCAGCTTAAAATCACACATTTCATTTGCTCAATGTCCATCACCCCATCAGACTATAAATTCTATGAGGGTAGATATTGTATCTGTTTTGCTCACCACTGCTTTCCTAGTGAATTTCAGTGAATATTTGTTGAATAAATGAATGAATGAAGAATTTTTGTAAAAGTTAGTGGTGTCATAAGAAGGATATAGATAAAGAACTGCTAATTTGGCAGGATAAAGAGACTAATTCCAGATAAAATGCTAAAAGGTTTTATGGAAGAGATGGCATTGACAGGCTGGAGACCAGATTAAGCAATTATTAAAATCATGAGCCCTAAAGAACTAGGGTAGAAACATTAAGAAGGGAGAGAAGGATAAATGTAAGAAGTATTACAAAGATAAAATTGTTAGACAGTGGATGCCAATGAGATGTGAAGAGCAAGGAGAAGCCAAGGCTTGAAATGTCGGGCGACTTGGGGGACAGGGTTTGAAAGGAAGAAGCAAAGAGCAGCTAGATCAGGTCTACGAAGGGGATAGACTTCAGATTCAGAGGTGTTGAGATCATCCTGGTGGAGACATCGAGCAGGTCACTAGCAATGTGGAACTGGAAGTTCCAAAAGTTGACCAATCCAGAGATACCTATTTTTGAGACATCAACACTGCTTGAAATTATAAAGTTGTCTGGGTTTTACCATGGAAAGATTATGGAGACAGAAAAGCAGAGGGCCAAACAAAGGTTTGAGAAATGCTAAGGTTTGGCTGGGCTCTTTTCTATGTAGTTCAGGAAAACAGAGTGCAGACGGGTTATTTCTCTTCTCTGCCCATAAAACTCGATCAGTTAAGAAAACATCCTATCGTTGATGCTGGGAAAGGAGGCTGTCCAGGTTTCAGGTGCCTGGAGAATACCAGTGCCTTGGATAAAAGCAGAAGCTCCAGACACTCTGGTACCAAAATGGCCAGAGAACTGAAGGGTTTAGGACATAGATGGAAGGCATATTGGGACTGCAGCCCAAACACATCTAAACAATGCCAAGGGCAGCTCTTGGGTAGCACTCCCATTTCTAAGACCTGCTAACTTACATTATAAAGAGCTGTGAGCTCTTTGATCCTCAGCCCAGTCTGATTGGTTTGTTGTGGGTAATGCATAGAAACCAAGGAAGCCGATGAAGCTTGTGCTTTGCCTATTCATATTGTCAGCATGGTTTGTCTCCAGCCTCCTAATGTGATCCGAGGGAGCCTGGAGCACTCACAATTTCTTCCTGTGGTCTGTAGCTAACCTCACACCAGTTCACCATTCCACATAATGAGAGGCCCCACTTTCTTATGCACCAAGATATTGCTATGCTAAACTAGTTAAAATAATTCAAAAATATAGGATGGCTTTGAAAGAAGGAGAAATACAGTAAAAACACATATAGCCAGTATTTTGACCAGGGTCTTGTATATAGCATATGCTCAAAGTCAAAATAAATGAAATAGTCCATAAACATAATGCAGCACATCTTGCATCTTACAGCAATATGTGCAGATTCATTTATTCAGATACATGCATTAAACTGTTACTAAGTGCCCGGAGCTGTGATAGGCAATGAGGACAAAATAAATAAGAAAATGATCAAAAGCTCTAGGAAAGCAACTTACATAAATTTCTTACATGAATGCCACACTTTAAGAGACAAAGAGTTATGTAGTTTAGGGCTGCAAAAGCTGGAGAAACCTTACGATTTTCCTTGGGCCCAAAGAGATAGGCCAGGGCCGGGCTGTGAGGGATGCCATTCCTACTCTAGGGAGTACATGGAATCGAAAAAGCAATGGAGACCTGGTAATGAACCTTAAGCAGAGGAACATGAAATAATTTTTCAGTATTGGTTTATGTGGTAGTTGAGTTATGTACCCCAGGCCAACTTGTCTTTAATCTTAATTCCATTTCTGGGTGTGAACCCACTGTAAATAGGACCTTTTGAAGGTGTTATTTTTGGTTAAGGTGTGGCCAACTGAATCAGGAGGGGTCTTAATCCTATCACTGGAGGCTTTATAAAGAGAAGAACCAGACACCAGAGTGAGAGAAAGCCACAGGGAAGAGCCAGAAGCTGGAAGTCAACAAAACTGAAGAGAAAGGAGAAGACATTGCTGTGTTATGTGAGGTGGGGCTACAAGCCAAGGAATCCCAAGGATTACAGGCTGCCAACACCAGAATGTTACAGACTTTGGGCTGAAACCATTGCCTTGCTGACACCTTGATTTTAGACGTCTCTTAGACTCAAATCCATGAGCCAATATGTTTCCATTGTTTTTAGCCAATCCATTGTGTGGTATGTCATTAGCAGCCAAGGAAAACTAAGACATTTCATTATAATTTTTTTTCTTCCAAATTTCCATTTAGCAAATGATTGAAAATAATAGCTCCTAAATCCAGGAAATAATTTTCATAAAGATTTAGAGAAAAATGCTATTTTTTGTGAGGAAATATCTATTTTATGAATTACAAAATGCCAGTTGGAAAGTGTGACTTGATTTGCAGCAATTTGTTTTTAGAAACATCTCTCAGAAGGTATCTCTTCTGTTCTTATTAGGAGAAAAGAAGTCCACTAAACAGGATGTACAGTGGAAAAAACAATTATAGCCCTACTTCCTGTCCGGTTGGTATTATAGGCAATGAACATGATCATAGAGTTGTGTTAATTCAGGTTACAAAAAAGAGAAACAGGAGACATCCACTGATATTACTTTATTATAAAACTACGCAAGGAAGAAAGGGAGAACAAGCAGTGGTCTCCAGAGCCACAAGAAACTCAGAAGGTCCTAGAAGGTCAATGAAGAAACCCAGCAGCTCCTGGTGGTACAATAGGGTTAGCTCCTGAGTCATCGAGGTATCCATTCCTTCCTGCCATGTGAATTGATCATACACGTGGCTCAGTTTAATTGTCTTTGCTTCTCCTGAGGCAGAAGAAAGCCTATGTTAAGCCACTGATCTTAAACAGAGTAGTTAAGAACATGAAGTCTAGAGCACACACAGCCTGAGTTCAAATCCAGGTCCCGCCTCTGTGAGACAAGAGGCAAAAGATCTGATGAAATCTTATCTCTATCCATTACAGCACGTTCCTATTTGGCAGAGTTCTCCCAGCAGGCTTCAGGGCAAACCGGACGGCTCCTTTGGTGGGCATCAGTCCTTGAGGAATCAGTCACAGATTGAACGGACGCATGGCAACCTGTAGATAAAGATCCAGTCCCTGCTTCTTTACTCAGAAGGAGGCACTGAGCAGGTGGGTACTCAGAGAAGCATGGCCTGCCATCTACTGCCTCCAGAGGTACAGGTGAGATCTAGAGAGTTCACAAATAAACTAAACAACATAAAAGGAAGTTAAGTGTAAGTTTAGAAACAATCAGTAAGACACTTGTTATAGAAAAATCTATTGTTATGTGTGGCATCCCTGGCATATTTATATTGCTTTCTTTTTCTTTTCTTTTTTTAAATATCAAATTCCCATCCTAAAAAGCCAAGTTAAGAAATGTCATAGGACTGGTGCTGAGAGTGAAATCTCATTAATGTTTTTTTCATGAAAAATTTCAAACATCACAAATAATTTGAGAGAATAATATAATAAACCCCCATGTACCCACCCAGCATCAACAACTGTCAAAAATTTGGCAGTCATATTTTATCTATTCCTTTGCCTTTTTTTTCCTGGGATATGAAAATGAAATTTCCATGTTAAAAAAATAAATTGTTTCAAAGTTCAGCTGTCAGTGAGGGATTGTTAAGCTTCTCCGGAGTCCAGTTTTCTCTGCAGATGCTTTTCTTTCCATTCCCACAACTGGCACTGAAATTCTAGTGGTGGGCTTGGCAATGTCTCTTATCATGGCCTCAACCAGAATAATCTCTGTTTTTCTCCCTGCCTCCAAACAAGGAATTGCTAACTTAAGTTCATAGACCTCTGGCGATTCCACAGATCTCCTTCAGCCAGATCTGTGAACCCCCAGAAAATAGATGCAAATAGTACTACATTTGTTTATTATATAGAGCGGGGTTCCAAAATTTCTATCAGATTCTTACAAGAGTCTAATACCTACAAAAGGTTAAGAACCTTTGCCCCTGCCATATCCTGAAAGCACGGCATGCTTTCTCACTGCCATCCCTTAACCAGTCCTCCACATCAAAATCCTGAGCCTCTCACCACCTGCAGGATGCCTGTCTGACCATCTCACCTGTAACTGACTTCCCTCATAGTTTCATACAGAACTTCAAGCCACTTTCATATTTATCACAATTCTGTTTAAATCCTATTCATTCAACGAGTATTGATTAGGTTCCTAGCACGTGCCAGGCATTATGCTGTACTTATTTAAGGTGCGCTATGTCTCTTATTGCACTGTTAGCAGAGGGCAAGAAACATTACAGGAACCATTATGCATCCTTCATTCAAAGACATATTGTAGCTGTAGCTCTGCTCTGTCGAATGGAAACATAAATGAGCAGTGGCATTTCTGTAGGCTGGCATTCAGCTCAAGAAGAACATGTAAAACCAGGCTCAGGATTTTTTTTCTTTTAAAGGGGAAAAGACGTTTACAGAAAAACGAAACGTCAATTTGATTATTCTGGACATGGTGACGGAAAGGTGCAAAGTTCTCCCTTCCCACCCCAATATACTGTGGCACCAGAAAACTCTTTCAGAATTGCCAACTACATGCGGACGTCCACCAGTCCTCATGGTAACCCCTCAAGATACATCTCTGTCTATGTGAGAGACGCAGACGTGTCTCCACAAATAACCAACCCCAGAAAAACAGATCAGCATGAAGTTCCCCCCATAGGGTCTGGAGCATGGATCTAATACCAAAAGGTCAGCAGAGCGCTTACTAAACATGCTAATTGTTCGATATTGGGCACGTGCTTTTTTTAGCATACATAGGTCCCTAATGGTAACTGGGGTGTTTAATAATAGGGGTGGAGGATTACTATGCTAAGGATCTGGCAGCAGTAGTTAACGCTATTGTTACAGAAGCAACAGGGGAAGGGGGGATCTGAATCCAGTCTGGGCAGAAACTTCCAACCTAAATTCCATCCCTCCTTCGTGGAGATGCTACCTTGATGGGGCTAGCTTTGCAAAACTCCTAATGGATTAAGCATGCTGTTGTGAAAAGATCTAGAGAGTCTAGGCGGTGGTACCTTGAGTTTAACCCCTCTGATCTTTAGCTATCCCGTGTACTCCCAGGTACCCAATGGGGACCGAGCCACTGAAATAGGTGGATGCAAGGTTCAACTGAGAAAAGACAAGCTAAAGCGTCACGCAATTGCTGGACCTTGTGATCACCCCAGGGACCGCGTTGCTACGCTCCGGGCCGCCCCAGGTGTACCCACCCGCCTTGGCGTTCTCTCCCACGTAGGTCGGGCCACGCCGGGAGAGACAGACGAGAAGAGCGCAGGGTGGAGGCGGGAAGGTCACCCCCATTCCGGGGCCGGTCGGGTGCGGGAGAGGCCAAGCCTCCCCCTCCACCCCCCTGTACGTTCAGGCGAGCGTTCCCTGAGGAAGGGGCTGGGAGGCCGACACTCCCCCCTGCCTCGCTCTGCATCCGCGCCCCTCCGAGGCTGCCGCCCTCTCTGCTGGGAATCTACACTGCTCTCGCTCCGCCGGCTGCGGGAGCCGGAGCGCCGCCTGCGGAGAGGTGAGGGCGGGTCAGGGAGGCGGAGACGGGGGCGGGGAGCTGCGCTCTCGGGGCCGCGGGCGGTCACCCGACTGCTGTCGCGGCGGCCGCCCGAAGCCCCCAGGTCCCGGGAGTGGCGCTTCCCGCGCGGAGCGCGCCCGGGGCGCTGGCGAGGCATGGACTCCGGCCGCGGCAGGAGGAGCCGGCAGAAAGGCTGTCCCCAAGCTCTGCCTGCCGAGTATCGGCCCAAGAGGCCACCCGGGGCCTCGCTGTAACTTCTGCTCTTTGGGAGCCCGGGGCTCGTTCCCGGGCGCGCGGGCGCGCTCACGCACGGCACGCGCGCACCCTGTGCCTCGCTCCCTTGCGCGCTCGCGCGTCCTCCGTCTATTTTTTCTTCTTCCTTTCATTCTCACACTCTAAAATCGGTCAAGGGGTGGAAGTTACACCTGGTACAGCCCCCGGCTCTGATGCAAAAGCAGCTGTTTTTCTTGGGCTCCGGGATTGCATTTTTAACTATTCGGTTCGGTAGACCTTCCCGGCTCCATACCGTGCAGAAAGCACTGGCGACGGTGACGCGGACGGTGGTCTCCAGAGGGGAGCGGCGAGAAGCCTCTTTCAACCCCAGTTCTGACGGTCCTGGGTCTCCCTTCCCTCCGCGGGCAGGGAGGAGGGGGCGCGACAGGTCTCTTCCCGCGCGCTCGGTCGCCGGGAGTCTGTCCACCTGGGTGAGTTCGTGATCTTCCTGTGTTATTCCAGTGGCTGAGGGTGATCTATTTGCTTTGAAAACTTGGCCATGATCAAAACAGACGAGCCTGCTATGCAGTAAGGGATTGCAGTCTGTGCTTCAGATGTCAGACCGTATCATTAGGAACTCAGAACTGAGTGTCTTAAAGGTCAACGTGAATTTGTATTCTATTGGAGTGTACGTGTATCTTTCCTTTCGCAGACATCTTTTGGGCACTGATTTTTAACAAGCAGGATAGGACACATATAAGAAAACTTTAAGCCATCGAGTTTGACAAAATATTTTAGTGATTGATCTGAAAGAACTTACTGAAAGTCAAAGCTGACAATAAAAAATGCAGTTTAAGAAGGAATGTCAAAATGGGATGGTAGGATTTGTATAACATTATTTCATGTATGCATGTTCTTTGTGGTAAATGGTATAAACATGCAATGCTTGTTGTAGAAAGAGGTTAAGACCATAATCATTTATGTGCAAAGCATTATATTGGTTGGTATGCATGAATTTAAATGTTCATTGAACATTTCATGTGAGTAAAGAGCTAAAATATATCTATGTCATTTTGAGGTTATGGTTGTTAACAATATCACTGATAACGACTGGCATTTAACTCTGTTTCAGCAGCTAAACATAATTATTATCCATGTGGTCCCTTAGCATACAGAATCCTTGACCTTCCTGGCTATTGAATGGTTAATTTGTTTTGAACTGTAGAGAAGGGAGAATTTTAGGTTTTCTCTTCTTGAAGCTTGGCTGAAAATGCAGTGTAAAGAACTCTCCAGTATTGGTGAGTGGAGCCTTACAGTTGCTGAGAGCCAGAGGACCATTTGAGAAGAATGGAAGTGGCTCACTGATGGGCATTGATTGCATGTAACTTATTTTAAAGGAGACCTTGACAAGTTGGAAAGTGTCTTGTCACTAAGGAAACTGCTCCAGAGAACTGCTGCTTTCTTAATGCATTTGGTCACATTTGAAAAGGGAACTCTGTAGACTCCTTCTAATTCCAAAGAAATCCTATTTCTAGAAAGGTTGAATTACTGAGATGATGTTCTTGGGAAATAATTTATCCTGTAAGTATATGTCTTAATATAGCGAAAGCACCAAGGTAATTCAAACGGTCAAAGAAAATTTTACTTACCAGAGGGTTGTGAAATTGCAAATGCTGTGTCTGTAAAGTTAACTCTGCCTTAAAGTATATTAAGATGGAGGGGGAGGGGACTTCCCCAATAAATACTAAATCTATGTTTATAAGTATATTCTAATGCCAAATAATACTGGGGATTAAGAGGACTGTAAAAAAGAAGTATTAATACTTATGTTATTTCTGATGGGTGGATATATGAATAATTATATGCATTTCACTTGTATAGAATTCAGATATACCTATAGAGAACTAGTCTTCAAATTTTGAAAAACCTCACAATGCAGGCTCTCTCACTGCCTTGAAGAAGACACAAAGGACCATATAAGCTTGCCAGATCTTAATGTTGAGAAAAAAATGCAACAAAGTCTTTGTTTCACTGCATGTTGGTGTTCCAATTAATACTTTCAAACAGCAGTTGATTCAAAGCACTCATTGCAATTTTGCCCTTAGTATAATGCATCGTTAAAATTAGACTGTCAGCACTTGTCCGTGCAATCTTACATCTTTATTCGTGGATAAATGAGGACGTGTTCTGAGAAGACTGGCATGAAAGTATTAAGATACTGGGGAATTTATTTAAGGGCAGACTGAAGGAATTAAATATCAAGCCTGATTCTGGTATAATTTGTTCCCTGCTAAACCTGAAAGTATAGCGATGCTAAATGTCCAGTTGACTGTCCTTCAGCTTTTGTGGTTCTCTGCTCTCGATTGCAAAAGAAACTACTTTGCATAGGACTCCTAGCTAAGAGGTATTCAAAAGGAGTAAACACAATTCACTTTGGGTACTTACTTCACTTTCAGAGAGACTTTTAATCACTTAGAAGGGATTTGAGAATTTGAATGAAATCACCTGGAGGGAATCCCAGCTCTGAGCCATTTCCTGGTCTGTGAAATGCGAATAATGACACCTCCTGAGGTGGGAGTGGGCAGCAAATGGAATAAGTGTAAAATGTATAAAGTACACTGTCAGCACATTGTGAGCCATCCTAAAGAGTGGTTATGACAAGAAGAAGAAATCTGTTAACTTAAGTATCATCTCCTGGGGACAGTGGAGGGGTTGCTGCATGATTGACTAGAATTGAATTTTCCGGTACATGGGTTGTTCCCCAGCCCTGGTTTACGTAGTCCTTCTTAGCTGCCAGTGTCCTTTGGAAGTCAGAGGCTCGCACACTCACACCTGCTTCTCTCCCTGGCAGTCCTCAGACTTACCTGGGTTAAAGAAGTGCTGACGATTGCTTTTGAGAAAATGAGATAGTGAAAAGAGGGAGGAGATGACCAATTGAAATTCTAAAATAGAATTTAAACATTTAATTGAACAAGTTTCTGTTAATTAGAAGTATGCTCCTTATAAAATAACAGTTATTCCCAGTTCTCCCATGGACAGTTAGAAAATGCAGCTATGGCTTATTGAGTACATCTGTTGGGATTTAGAAATGGAATATTTGGACTTTGGAGGGATAAAGTAAGGATAATATTCATTCAATTTCTCAATCATTCAGCATCCCCCAATTTTTGCCATGTGCCTCAGAAGGCAGCCTGCTAAGCTTGGGGTTACAATGCCGACAAATACAGACCTGACCACTGATCTCTTGGAGCATATGTCTATCTAGTTGTAATAAACTGGTAAACCTATGATTATAACCCTGTGCTCGTTGCTATGCAGGAAAAATATCAAAAGTGCAGAAACAGGAATCTGAGCTATGGAGGAAGGGAGGGGAGCAATGCATCCTTTAGGAAGTGACACTGGGTTTGGGAAGGAGGGTGGGAGGGGAAGGAAGAGCATTTAACAAAGAGTGAACAGAACCTGTGAAGACCCTGAGTGTGTGTTGGGAGGGTCGGGGAGATGGTGGAGAGAACGGGTATCTTGGCAGAAGGGGGAAGGCCGTGTGAATGAGGCTGGAGCTGTACGCCTAAGCCGTGAGGTGTACTATTTTTCTTTTATGTAAGGATCACGGTCTCAGTAGAACTCTTCTTTGTTTTGTGTAAAGCTCTTACCTTAGGCTTTTTTTCAGACTACCCTGTTGGATTATATAAAGGGTATGTACAATCATTTTTTTTTTAGTTTGTCAGAAACTAAGAAAATATTTACCATAATTGACTTGAGTCAGCTTTTTGTATTAATTGTCCATCTTCAAAACCATTTGGAATCTAACAGATTTTTGTTTAAAATACCTAGTTTTGTGTGTGTTCGGCTCTCCTACATATAGCCACTTTGAATCTACTCAGCTCTTAAAGCCACGTTGGGCCTGACTCACTTGTATTTCTCGCGTAGACAAGGCTTCTGGCGTCTTTGTTTTGAGAAATCCTAAGAACAGCTGGATGTGGATCTGCTGGGGCTGAGACCCTAAAGTGCAGGTCCTCTTTGCCTCTTTAGTCTCTTCATGTTGCCCAGTTTCCTTCTCTCTCCAGGTCCTTTTCATTCTAACTTCCTACTTTCTCCTGTTTTTGACACTATCTCCTGCTTCATTGTGAATGAGAGCGAGTTTGAACAAAAAGAAACATACCCAGATCAATAACCCTGTCCTCACCTGTTGTTTCCCCCCCCCCCAATAAATTTACAGCTTTAGATTTTAGTGTTTTGAATACATTTTTAAAGTTGTTTTTATGGATATTTGCAAGTTTAAAGCCAAAGTTCTTGATTTGCCAGTCTGGAAAATTGAATAAGTTTTAATAAATGTATAGGTAAATATTAAAGTCCAGCCTGAAGCCTTGCTCTAGGGCTTATGGGGTAGGAAACTGGCTTCCCACACCATCAAAGCTTCCTGAGAACTGGGCCCTGGTCTATTTTCTTCACCTCTGCAATTCCCAGGGGGTAGAACACTGCCTGGTAGGTGATCAAAAAAGATTTCCTGTTGAAAAAATGTAAGATGTGGTTGGTTCTATTAATGAAACCTAGCAGAGAAAGATCAGTAAAAACATCTTCTAATATAGTCCTAACATAATATTGAAGTTTTAAAACTTAACATATTAAATTTCATATTTTTCTCCCCTCTCATTCAGTCTGTGTTCTCCCTTCACTTCCTCTCACCCTCCAACCCTCTGGGGCATATTATTTTCAAAGAAATAGCATTTTTTCTCATCCCTTGACTATGTCTTCCTTATTTAGTACCTCCTTTTAAACAGCCAACTTATTACTGCCTATTCTTAGCTCTTTAATTGCTCCACCTAGGCATTCCAATAGAAAAAGGGTTATTTTCCTTTTTTATTTCACATGTTTTTGACACAGCCCCTTGTGATTATGTTTAGTCCCGGTTTTTTCTTTTCTTACTTGTGCTATATTTGCTTATTTATCTATTCTTGTTTGTACCAAGTTAGGTACATAAACAAAGTGTTTTATAAGCTCAGGGAGTAATTTAATGGGTGGGTTTACTTCAAATTCTCTCTCCTTTTGCAATACAGGATAACAAGGAGCTGAGGGTGGTTTATAACCCAGGCCTGGGGCATCTGCTCACTGAGAGAGGCTCTGGATAATCAACTGTACGCCTCTTCCACAGAAATCCAAAACACCATGCCTTATGTTTTCCCGCAGCTTGCCTGAAGGTGATTTGGGATCTTGGTTACCTTGGAGTCTGGCTGTTTTCTAAAGGGAGCCACTTGTTTCCAGGAACTCCCTTCTCCCTTTGCCTTTGGCTGCCGCTGGCATTGCAGACTCTTGAACTTCTCAGCTACACAGGTAGGCTGCTGTAGGGGAGAAGCCTCTCTAGCTAAGGTTAACCTAGCACTTCTGCAAAGTTCATGATTCTCCTGTAGTCTGAGCTAGCTCCCTGGGTGTGAATCACGACCAGTTACCCAAGCCTCTGGCCACACCTCAGGTTTCATTCTGTAAAATGGGACTAGCAATAGTTCCCACACCATAGGGCTGTAGCGAGGCTTAAATGAGATTGTACAGAGTGCTGTCACATAGAGTACAATACATACATAGATGCCAGCCATGGTCATTATTTTTAAATAGTGATATGGTGGAAAGAGCACAGGACCTGGAGTCAGAACAACTAGATTCCAGAACTGGCACCACTACCCACCTATCAGATCCTGAGCAACTCACTGATCCATTCTTAGGCCTTGAATCCTTTACCTGGAAAGCAATAATTTCCCTGGCTGCCTCAAAGATTTATGATCATTATTTTCAGATAATGATCGAGAAAACAGGATATGAGACTGACTTAGTGGCTTTCAACTTCTTTAAACTATGGAACCCCTTTTTTCAGACTGAAAGTCTGGTAGAGGCTTGCTATACAGAAGGGAAAAGCTAGAACTACTGGTGGAAAAGGGAAGGACTGGGGGCTGTGCCCTGCTGCCTGTCACCATCCCCTAAAACACCCTGTCAAACTTGAAGGGAGGCAGAGTTAGAAAATTCCCAAACTAGCAATTTCTAATGTGCTTTCTAGGGCCCTCACATTCTGTGCATTTATGACTTACGTAATCGCTATGGCAGAAGTTGACTGATAGGGATGTAACAACACAGCCAGAAACAAGCAAAAAGGGCTTTTTGCTTAATATTCTAATAACTGTGAAATTTGAATCAGAACTGCTTATTCCTATTCTCCGAGTCTGTCTGTTAAACCAAGTATAAATATACTGTCTCTCTGGCCTTCCACACAAGGGTTTAAGCTCTAGGGCTTAAACATATTTCTTTGACAAACATTTCAATCACATCACTCAGATCATATGTGGCTATTCATAATATAAAAGAATAAATAAATCACTCCTGATGAAATGTAATCCTATCTACCATAATAGTCCTTTATCTTTAGTCTTTTCCTTACATAACAAATAGGCTATGTTTTTTTCTTTTTCATGATTCTCCCCCAGCATAACCTACTGCCTTGATGTGTTGAACTTTGTCATTTCTCATTTCTCTTTCCTGAGCAATCAGTAGATTACAGACACTACTCCAGCTATTTTAGGTGGAAAGGAGTTAATGTGGGTGCTCAGAAGAAAGTTGGAAGGGATGAGGCTCTGAGCCTGGAGGAGTAACTCCCAGATAGCACCAATGAACTACCCCACCAGGGTGACTACCATCATTGCCACAGTCTGAAGTCTTGGAGTTAGAGCTGCCCCCTGGGCTACTGGTGGCAAACAGACTGCTTTGGCTGTGTTCTAGGGATCAGAGAATATTCTGCAAGTACCTCTTCACTGCCCGCCCCCCCGCCCCCGCCAAGCTAGTGGTTGAACATGGCCACCCACAACAAAAATATCGCAATAGCTTCCTTAGGTGCCTTCTGCCTCCCTTCCCATCCAGCTCATCTCACTGGCAGAATCTAATGTGTACCAGGACCCTAGCTGCAAGGGACTCTGGGAAATGTAGTTTGTAGCTTTCCAGCCTCTGAGGGAGAAGAAAACACACTTGGAGGAGATGGGAAAGGCTGCCAAGGGACAGTTCATGATGTCTCACATTTAGCTAAAACATATTTTATCAGAGACTTGGTTAGAATATCTCTTCAAAGCTTGTAGGGATTGACTTTGGAAGTTGATATGTAAGAATCAAAGAAGGTCCTGGGGAGGAATGTAGACCCGGCATCATGGGATGGAGAACATCTTCTTGACCAAAAGGGGGATGTGAAAGGAAATGAAATAAGCTTCAGAGGCAGAGAGATTCCAAAATGAGCCGAGAGGTCACTCTGGTGGGCACTCTTACACACAATTTAGACAACCCTTTTTAGGTTCTAGTGAATTGGAGTAGCTAGCAGTAAATACCTGAAACTATCAAACTACAACCCAGAACCCTTGAATCTTGAAGACAATTGCATAAAAATGTAGCTTATGAGGGGTGACAATGTGATTGGGAAAGCCCTAAGGACCACACTCCCCTTTGTCCAGTGTATGGATGGATGAGTAGAAAAATGGGGTCAAAAAAAAAAAAAAAAGGCACCCAGTGTTCTTTTTTACTTTAATTGTTCTTTTTCACTTTAATTTTTATTCTTATTATTTTCATGTGTGTGGTAATGAAAATGTTCAAAAATTAATTTTGGTGATGAACACTTAACTATATAATGGTACTGTGAACAAGTGAATGTATGCTTTGTATGACTGCATGGTATGTGAATATATCTCAATAAAATTGAATTAAAAAAAATTTAACTGGGCATCCTATATTTTATCTGGCAACCCTATTCTAAACCATAAGCAATATTTCTTGAAGAGTCAAAGAAAATTATTCTGGAAAAGGGTGATTTTTTTAAAGTTGGCATTTAAAAAATATTACCCCACTATAACATTTATTAATTTTTAATAGCAAATGCCTTCTGGCAGTTTTAATTATGGTGCCATTTTAATTGCATTTTTGTTTTCCCCCTAATTCCATATATTCCAAGACCTTGTCTTGTATGGTTGTTTTCGGGAACATAACCTCCGAAGTTGTCAAGGAAGTGCTATAACCATAACAGCAAACACAAATTACATTTGTGTGGTGATTTCACTTCCATATCCATCTTTCCTCACTGTAGTGAGGTGGTAACGTTATCCCCATCTCATAGCTGAGGTCAAAGAGAGTCGCTATGGTATGATCCTGTTCTGAAGCAGCCCAAGGCTGAGGGTGACAAAGGACATGACCGTCTGTGAGACCAAGGTGCTGCCCACCTTCCCCCCAAAAAAAGAATCATAGAAGGATCTGGGTTATAACCAATTTCCACTGCGAACACATGGATACTATAGTTATTACATGTGAAATTACTGGAAAAGGCGGCAAGCAAATAAATATCAAAAAATTACCACACGCCTGCCTCTGCATGTGGTACTATTTGAATATGAAACAATAATCTTTTAGTTTGGTTTGGTTAATCAAAGTAAAATTTCAGGAAAATTATTGGGAAAAAAGCTTCCCAACCAAAGTCCCAAGTAGCCTACCAGTTTAATGAACTTCAATACAAAGGCGAAATGTAGCATTCTATCATTGAAATAATAATCCCTGGCTGGCCAGTTCTTTCATTAGATGAATTATCTGTGTATCTGTGTTTCTACTCAATCTTTTCTTGCTTCTATGAGCTTCAGGGTGCTCTTTTTAATGATTCCAAGATAGAGATGACTTGTTTATTGGAGAATAAAATAAGAGTATGCTTAAATTCACTCTAATCACTTATTTCATACCCTGGTGCTTGTCAGATTTCTTTTTTGCAAACTATTGAAGTGGATGTGATTGGATGTCTACTATTGCTAAGTAACAAATTACCAGTTTATTTTTTACTCAAGTTACATTAGTACATCTAGCAGTTAGTCTTGATTATTGACTGAAATCATCTTATATTTGCCCCTGATATTTGTAGTTAAAAAATGAGAGAAGAATAGCTGGAGCCTCAGACCCATCCTTGGCCCCTGTGAGACTGTTGTCCTTATGCCGCACTTATAGTATTCTCAGGTAGAACTGTCTGGATCTAAGATTATATTATTATTTGATTATATTATATATGAAAATAATATAATAATATTATTATAGTATTTGATTAATTATAAGGAGACTAAATAGTATTAATCTTTCTATGTTAAACACACACATCAATAACCTCTGTAATTCTAGCCCCCTTCCCAATTTTTCTCTTTTATTCATATTTGAGAAAAATCCAGATTTTCCTCCCTCTCAATTATAAGGGTGATGAGTTCTTGCCTTATCCAGATATATGGAGCTTAGTTCAAGATTTAGTCATGGGACACAACTCCTTTTATGGACTGAAAATCAAAATGATCCTTTGATTTGCCAGTGTTTCACAAAGTAGAAGAACATCCAAATCTGAAATCTCTCTCTGGATAGATCATTTATGTTCCAAATGGAAGGGGGGCAGGGAAGAAAGAGCAAGGATTTTTGTTGTGGTGGTTTTATATTTGCAAGCAAAATTTGAGGACAACCAAGCAGGACTACTATTTGAACACCAATGAATGATTTGTTTATTCATTGACTCAGAAGTGGGTACTGAGAACCTATTTTTGAACCAGGATTTGTGCTAGATGTTACAGATAGTCTACTACACTGATAGTCTAGTGGGGAGTCATAATAGAGTTAGAGCAACGTGTTCCTCTTATTATGAGCATGGAGAACAAGGGCTTCCTCAGAGAGAAAGAGGTCTACCTTCTCAAAAGTTTCAAATATTCTGACTTCAAAGAATATTTGCTGATATTTTTAGCAACAACAAAACAACAAGAAGACAGCCAAGAGAGGCAAAAAACAGCAACTGTCTGGGACCACGTCTTTCTTTTATCTGTTCCCTTTAAGCCACAAAAATTGATGTAAGTGAGCTCATCAAAAGAAGGTTTTAGTGGTTAACAAAATATTGAGTTTATAGGAAAAGAGGATCTTTTTTTGGGACTCTAGTAATTAGTGATTGTCTTAACACTCAGGCTGTTGGGACAAATACCACACCCCGGGGGTAGTTTAAACAACAGTAATTTATTGGCTCATGGTTTCAGAGCCTGGAAGGCTGCTTCCCCCTGGGATCGGCAGCGTTCTGTCTGTCTGGCTGCCCTTGGTTTCCCTGGCTTTTCCGTCACATGGCAATATGCTTTCTTTTCTCCTGCTGACTTCCGGCTTTGGGTCCTCCCCTGTGACTTTCTCTTTATGAGGCCACCATTATTAGGATTAAGATCCAACCTGATTTAGTTAGCCACACCCTAAATAAAATTAGCATCATTTAAAGGTCTAATTTACCACAGATTCACACCCAGAGGAATGGGATGACAAACATGATTTTTCCTGGGGGGTACATAATTCAATCTATGAGAGTAATCTTCCAAAAATTATCACAGCTCATAACATTCTACAGGGCATTAAGTAATTATAGTAATTTCATAAAATGCAGCACATTCTGAATGGGAAGACATTTACAGATGGAGATGGAAAGTAATAATTTATGCAGTTATGAAATGAGATCTAGAGTGACTGTGTAACTTTTTGCCCAGAGTGGGGCACTTTTGAGAGTGAAAGGACACTATTAATGATTATCCTGGGAAGAAAGGCATATTCAGGGACTGCCCCAGCAAGCCAGGATTTGTGGTCACCAAGATTAAGGTGTTAGTTGTGAACATGATTGCAGCAATTGCAGTATTACTTTTTAAATATAGAAATTTAAGATGGAGGGAAAAGAGAAGGCTCTTTTTGATCATCCTTCAGCACAGTCCTCTGGCAGAGCTGAGTCCAGCCATACCCCTGCAGAATGCACCAGAAAACACAGTTGTTGCAGGTAATCTAACAAAACTTGCTCCTAGAGAAAGTATCCAGGGCCTCAAATTTCATCCCCACACAAGAAAGGGAATTAGTTAATCTGTCACAACTACAACAGTGCATGAGCCACGGACGTCTCTTGGTGAAAAGGGTTGGCATCCGGAATACCAGACACTGAGTCAAGTGAATGGCCTTCAGTGGCACAAAGAACCAGGAAATCAATAGCTTTAGGTTGAAAACAGCCAGCTCTGCATGACCAAGAATATCTCTAACACAGGGGGCCTTCAACTTCCTGGAGAAAGGCAACAGAACCAACAAAAATCTGTTGTTTTGGCAGTGACACATCCCAAAGTAATTTGGGCAGAGAATAAAAATATATTTGCAGGACCCCCTTGAGGAACTGGAGGAACATGCAGAAGAGTTGGACTTCCTCAGCTGGACTGATGCTGATGTTGTCACAGACATTGAGGACTGGCAGTTTTGATGGGATGAGCCCTCTATCATGGGACTTGCCCTTATGAAGCTCGTTGCTGCAAGGGAGAGGCTAGAGTTGCATATAATTGTGCCTTAGAGTCTCCCCCTGAGTACCTCTTTGTTGCTCAGATTCTCTCTAGCTAAGCCACCTTGAAACTCACTGTCCTCCCCGCTACGTGGGACCTGACTCCCAGGGGTGTAAATCTCCCTGGCAACGCGGGATATGACTCCCAGGGATGAATCTGGACCTGGCATCATGGGATTGAGAATATCCTCTTGACCAAAAGGGGGATATGAAATGAAATGAAATAAAGTTTCAGTGGCTGAGAGATTCCAAATGGAGTTGAGAGGTCACTCTGGTGGGCATTCTTACGCACTATATAGATAACATCTCTTAGGTTTTAATGTATTGGAATAGCTAGAAGTAAATACCTGAAATTATCAAACTGCAACCCAGTAGTCTGGATTCTTGAAGATGATTGTATAACAGTGTAGCTTACAAGAGGTGACAGTGTCATTGTGAAAACCTTGTGGATCACACTCTCTTTATCTAGAGTCTGGATAGATGAGTAGAAAAATGGGGGCAAAAACTGAATGAAAAACAGGGTGGGATGGGGGGATGATTTGGATGTTCTTTTTACTTTATTTTTTATACTTATTCTGATTATTTCTGGTGTAAGGAAAATGTTCAAAAATAGATTGGGGTGATGAATGCACAAATATATGATGGCACTGTGAACAGTTGATTGTACACCACGGACGATTGTATGGTATGTGAATATGTTTCAATAAGACTGAATTTAATTTAAAAAAAAAATCTGTTGTTTTGGAAGCTGAGATGAAAGGACACAGGACACAGTGGAATGTGGACTTTCCAGAAACAGAGAAAATTATTTTACCTTCAGGTTGCCTTGGCTGCTCACAGTCAGAAACATTGGAAGTAGATATCACAATGCCCACGGCAAAAACACTGGGGAATCTGATCTCAATTTAGATAATCCCTTTATGTAAGTAGAAGCATCAAAATATATCTCTTCATCTGAAATTGTAAGTAATTCCATTTCTACTAAGGATTTATAGCTCCCAGAAAATAATGTTAACATGTCTGGAACAAATAAAGAATTGCCGCATTTACTGGATGGGAGCTGATCTATGTCCATTGCCAGCCTCTGTGTAGCCAACGTAGGAAGAGTGTTCACTTTTATAACAGCAGCCTTGAAGGAACTTCATGAACTTTTGGTCATCAGTAGTAAACCACTTCAGAAAATACATCTGAAGATACTGTCTGTAGCTGACAGCCAAACAGATATAAAAGAGCTTTCTGAAAAATGGATCCAAAATGAACATCTTAAAGTTGCTTAGAATGACCAGTGAGTAGAAGGCTGTGCTCATCAGGCCTGTGTCCACGAAGACTGAAAAATTAACAGGCACTTCACCAGCTGATGGAGTAGTATATGTAGAAAATACTAACCTCAGAGGTCCAGGTGATGGTATGTTAGGGAACATAACTCCAATTCAGGGGAATCAATAAATGAGAGAAGTTCTGCCACTTTAACCTCAGATGAACATCTAATTAGTTATACTGTAACTTAGGTGTAGAAATTTCACCCTCATTTTTAACAGGTAAGCTGGATTGGACTTCTGAGCAAACTCATTCCTTGCCATTCAGTTTCATATTGGTTAAAGACTTGGGTTAAGGTACACAGAGTCTATTAACAGAGAGGACTGAACCCAGAAAAAAATGTTGGTCTTGAAGCCACGAGGCCATTTCTTAAATTTGAACCACCTGCCAGCCCTGCATCATCAAGTCCCTCCAGTCTTCCACCATTAATTTTTCCTGTGCAGGCGTTGACTGGCATGTCTGCAAACATTGACAGACAAAGATGCATGCTGGCTTTACTCTGCAAGAAGCTCTTGGGACTTTGCATCAAGTTAGTGGCGATGCAGACCTAGCTCTTCTTGTTTTGCTAGCCAGGAATACTGCAGTTTCTACATAACAATGGAAGAGTGGGCTAGACTATACACTGTTCCTTACAAAACCTATATAAACACATCCACAACCATATGCATACCATACATATAGAAATCTGCAAGCAGAATGTTGAGCCAGATATTTGTAAAAGACTTTTTTCAGCCAAAGTAATTGATGATCTCTTGTCTGATGAATTTGTCTATTCTACTGTTTTTTAAAATTACATCTTTTGAAGTGCATTCTCATTAAGATGATGTATACTGGCATAAAATTAAAGATTTTGTATACAGCATACCATTTTAGAATGAGAGTGAATATTTGAAAAGCAGAAGCCCTTAGAAACCCCACCCCATGTGCAGCTAAAAACAGGTCAACTCAACACCTTGGCTCTATGCCCATGTCATAGGCAAGGTATAGTTTGTTGGTTTATGTTCTAGTTTGCTAATGCTGCTGGAATGCAAAACACCAGAGATGGATTGGCTTTTATAAAAGGAGGTTTATTTGGTTACACAGTTACAGTCTTAAGGCCACAAAGTGTCCAAGGGTATAAGTACCTTCACTGGAGGATGGCCAATGGTGTCTGGAAAACCTCTGTTAGCTGGGAAGGCACATGGCTGGTGCTTGCTCCAAAGTTCTGGTTTCAAAATGGCTTTCTCCCAGGACGTTCCTCTCTAGACTGCAGTTCCTCAAAAATGTCACTCTCAGTTGCTCTTGGGGTATTTGTCCTCTCCTAGCTTCTCCAGAGCAAGAGTCGGCTTTCAACGGCCGTCTTCAAAATGTCTCTCATCTGCAGCTCCTGTGCTTTCTTCAAAGTGTCCCTCTTGGCTGTAGCAAGCTTGCTCCTTCTGTCTGAGGTTATATAGTGTTCCAGTAATTTAATTCAGACCCACCCAATGGGCGGGCCAACACCTCCATGGAAATTATCCAATCAGAGTCATCACCCTCAGTTGGGTGGGGCACATCTCCATGGAAACACTCAAAGAATTACAATCTAATTAACACTGATATGTCTGCCCACACAAGATTACATCAAAGATAATGGCATGTGGGGGACATAATACATTCAAACTGGCACAGCTTAGTTGTCAGGTTACAAACTTTGGGCTACATAGTTTGGTGTTTGAAATTATATCCAGTCCCCTGTGTAGTTTGATTTGTCCATTATAACAGGAAATTGAAGAATAATTGAATGATTTTAGAAATGGGGGAAAAAACTATATGTTTTATTTTGACATCAACATTTTTATTACAAATTAATAGTCATCACTAAAGACTTTATGCAGGTTATTGAATAGTTTGTGCAATAACGTCTTTAGTTAAGGCTCTGACTGAGTAACTCATTTTCATGGACTTGTTAGATCTGTTTGTTTAAATTAGCCTGAAGTGTGGCATGTTGCTCTGGGCTGGGAGTCAGTACATGTTCGTTCTAAGCCTCGGTCCTTCAGAAACTAGTCATATAGTTTTCTCTTTTGTACTGCTTGGTTCTCAAGTATTTATAAATGCCATCAGTGGCATGACTTTCAACCCACTCTGACAGAGAGCCTAAATGTCACCTACCACACTGCTTCCTTTGGCCCCACTACCTCAGTGTGCCACTGTTTCCTGTCCCTGCCCTATTCGTTGCACTGCCTCCTCCTCTCGTGTCTTCCTCAGAACCACCAACACTTCCACTGATAGAACATTAGCTTGCTTGCTGGCTGGGGAGCTGACTCCCGGGTGATCAAGGGCATCAGAAAGAGTGCATCCTGGTCCACGTGCTAATGGTCAGAAACTGAGGTCCCATCCCATGGCATTCACCCGCTGTTTTTCTCAGGTGTGATCTAGGTTTTATAACCTAGTGATAGAAGAATGTGGCAGGTAAAGCTGAGAGACCAGTGAGGTGGAATGAATTCCACAGAGCCAGGGGGCAGTGGGTTGAGAAGACAATGAGAGATGAGGAAATAGGTGAGGCGCACAGACCCATCTTGCAAAGGAAAGGAGAAAGAGGAGGCTAAAGCCTGAGGGCAGAAGCAGGGTGTGGGGATAGGTTGTGGCTGTATGTGGTTGTCTGTGTGTATCTAAGGGGAGGGCATTCTGTGTCTGTGCTGGCTGAGAAGAGGAAGCTATTGGAGAGGAGAGACTAAAGCTGGGGAGAGAGGATTAACTAATGCCCTAGATAGGTGAGTTGACAGGGGTGTTCCGGTTTGCTAAAGCTGACGACTTGCAATATACCAGAAATGGACTGGCCTTTAACAATGGGGATTTATTAGATTACAAGTTTACAGTTCTGAGGCCATGCAAATGTCCAAATTAAGGCATCAAAGGAGCGATACCTTCTCTGAAGACCAGTTATCAGCGAGCTTGGGCTCCTCTTATCAGATAGCAGGTGACATCTGCTTGTTCTCTCCTGGGTTTTGTTGCTTCCAGCTTCTGGCTTCAGTGGCTTCCTCTCAGCTTCTCCGGGTCTTTTTTTGTGAGCATCTCTTAATTTCATCTCTTAGCTTCTTTATGTGTTTTATCCTCTTATAAAGGAATCCAGTAGGAGGATTAAGACCCACCTTAAATGAGGGTGAAATAACCTAATCAAAAGGTCCCACAATAGTTCTATAGCCAAAGAAATGTATTAAAAGAACATGACTCTTTCTGGGGTGCATACAACTTCAGATTACCACACGGGGTCTGATAATTCTGATCAGAAGGGACATACAAGATTTTGAGATAGAAGGAGGGAAGTTGAAGAAATTTACATTTTCTTAATGAAGTAGGAGCAGAGTTTGCCTGATGAGGCAATATTTTGTCAATGTCTTGGATATGGCAGGGAGAATTGAATGAAATTCCCCATATAAATCATAAGAGTTTAAGTTTTGATTATACAGCATAAGCTGTATGACTTAGCATTTTCTAACAATTTAGGAGGGTGTAAAATAAAGATATGATAATCAAAGTAGAATATTGGCCTTGCTAAGGAAAAAAGGACTTTAAAAAATTATTATCATCATATTTATTATTCTGTTATTTAGAAATATATTTCAAAACATTGTATTTCATCGATTTCTCTTTTTACATTATTTCACATTTCAACATCTTTGCAATTGGGGTGCACCTTTTAATCGACTACACATTAAATAGTTGTGCATATTACAATATAGATGGCATCCTTGATTCAATGAAATATTGTATAGCCATTTACAAGATATATTTCCATCTTGCCAAATGAACTTCAGGTTGAGTGTTTTGTCATTTATTTTTTTAATTTGTAATTTAGAACCAGAGCTCTGTATTCATATTTCATTTGATCTTTTTTCAAAGTAGATTATGATGAAAACCTTTGAGGGTTAAAAAAAATGGTAATTGTGGTTTTAAATGAGAAATTATGTGCTACGTGTCCTTATAGGCTTGTCTCTGAAGAAACAAACACAGTGATAAAATGGAGTATGAAAACTGAAAAAATTAAACTTTGCAAAACAGTCTGTTTTATTCTGTGCACAGACATAATAACTCCTGCTGTTAGAAGTACAATTTACAGCCACGGGAAAACTTAAAATGTCAAACACATTCTTATAAAATACAATGCAGGCTGCCTGCAAATGAGACCATTCTTTTATCTGGTGTACTTCCTCCTTCTGTGCAGCTTATATAATTGGAGCACTTACTCAGATATGGAAGCCCTGATGCGTGATGCAAAAATGCAAACCATGCCACCACCTTGTCTTCATAGGCATTAAGCAGGTGTGAGCTGCTGCAGACAACCAAAGGAACTACAAGCTCCTTGCTATTAAGGAGCTCAGTACAAATAAAACGGAACTAGCACTGAAATGAACACGCAGCCAAGAAATGGTGTCCGAGAGCACTGGTTAAAAAACAAAAGGCTGACAATCAGAGGATCAATGCCCAAGGACATTTCTCTTAGCTGGAGGTCACTGGGGCAGCAAGCCCTTCCCGCTGTCCAGACCACAGTTCAGAACCAAGAAGGTCCGTGATATCAGTACAGATATCATGAAATTTGTTTATACAAAGCTAACCCCTCTGATAACTCCAACAGTCTTTTTCTTCATGTTTGAGAGAGGGTCCCAACAAACTTAGTGTGGTAGTTTGGAGCTATGTACCCCAGAAAAACATGTGCTGAATCTTAATCCATTTGTGTGAGTGTGATCCCATTGTAAATAGGACCTTTTGACAAGATTCAGCAAAGGAGCGGCCTACCTCAGTCAGCATGGGTCTTCATCCTATCACTGAAGCCCCTATAGGTTATAGAGAAGGTCACACAGAGAGAGAAAGCCAGAGGGAGCAGGCAGAGGCTGAAGGTCAGTGGAATCCAAAAGAGAAGGGAGAGGCCAGGAAAGTCTGCCACATGCATAGCCATGTGACAGAAAAGCCAAGGACCAAGGATCACTGGCTGCCAGCCCCTAGAATGCCACCATCTTCTGGTAGAAAGCATCACCTGATGACATCTTAGTTTTGGACTTCTCCTGACCTCAAAATTGTGAGCCAATAAATTCATATTGTTTAAATCAAGCCATTGCATGGTATTTGCTTTAGCAGCTGGAAAGCTAAAACACTTGTTTATCTGATTTTGTTTAAGTCCCAAACAGACTAAAAGCAGCAAATGAGAAAGTGGAGGCGCTTTCTAGAGGCAGGCAAACTGATAGTGAGAAGGGACAACCAACAGCAAGGAAAGGCAGTGTTCCAGTTTGCTAATGCTGCCGTTATGCAAAATACAAGATATGGATTGGCTTTTATAGAGGGGATTTATTAAGTTACAAATTTACAGTTCTAAGGTCATAAAAGTGTCCAAACCAAGGCATCAACAGATGATACCTCCACTGAAGGAAGGCCGATGGCATCTGGAAAACCTCTGTTAGCTGGGAAGGCATGTGGTTGGCGTCTGTTGATCCCAGGTTGTGTCCCAGCTCCTCTCTCAGCTCCTGTGCTTTCTTGCTTCTTTCTCCCAGGACATTTCTCTCTAAGTGCCTGGGGGTTCTGTCTTAATGTATCCTGGGGAAACTCTTGTAGCTAAACGGCCTTCTGTCTGCATCTCCAAGTATCTCTAAGTGTCTGCATCAGCTCTTAGCTTGTCTCCAAAATGTCCTTCTCTGCTTCTCTGAGCACCTTCTGTTTGTGAGCTCTTTTACAGGACACCAGTGATTTAATCAAGACCCACCCTGAATGGGTGGGGCCCATATATCCATGGAAGTAATTGAATCAAAAGTTCTGCCCACAGTTGATTGAATCACATCTCCATGGAAACAGTCAATCAAAAGATTCCAACTTGATCAAGAAGATTGCCCCCACAAGATTGCATTAAAGAACATGGCTTTTATGGGGGACATAATATATCCAAACTGGCACAGACGGAGAAATGATTAAGAAGCAGAAACAAGTGCTCAAAACAAGTAACAGCCTGGTGCCACTTAGTTTAGCTGCAAACACGTTGTTAAGCCTTGTGGAGCATTGCTTCTCTATGATGCTTGCCATAATTATACTCTATGTTATTAAATAAAAGTTGATATTTATAAGCTATTTAGAAAGACATAAAAGTATGTGATATATTTTTGAAAGATTTCCATAAAAGTAATTAAAATAAATATTGCCGTGGTACTGAAAAGATTAAACCAGTTATTCTAAAATTAAATGATGTGTCCCAGCTTTTATTTAAATTGGTCTAAATTAGTTCAGTACTTATTGAGCAGAGAACTTCTCAAGCTAATAAAGGAGCTGGCATCCACAAAGATATCCAGTGTAGAAGTGACACATCATCCATGAGTGTGGGAACAAAATATTGGGGTGGGGGTGGGGTGGGGTTTGGTGAGGATTCTCACTTATGGGCATGGAATCAGGGAAATCATCCATCAGAGCCAGAACCTGAGTGCTTCCTGCAGGTTTGTTGAGGAATTGGACACAGTGGGAGGGGCCTGGTGGAGGTCTAAGACCTTGTTACAGCTTTAATTGTGTTCCCAAAAAGATACATTCACTTTTTCACTTTAATTTTTATTCTTACTACGTTTTGTGTGTGTGGTAATGAAAATGTTCAAAAATTAATTTTGGTGATGAACGCACAACTATATGGTGGTACGGTGAACAATTGATTATACACTTTGTATGACTGTATGGTATGTGAATATATCTCAATAAAATTGAATTATTTAAAAAAAAAAGATACATTCAAGTCCTAACTGTCAGTCTTGTGAATGAAACCCCATTTAGAAATAGGATATTTGAAGATGTGAATAGTTAAGGTGAGGCCGTACACTGGATTATTGTGGCCCCTGAATCCAATATGACTGGAGTCCTTAAGGACACAGCCATGAGGAGACAGACAGAGAGAAGATGGCCAGGTAGAAGAGGCAGAGATTTAATTATGCCACAGATTGCCGACAAGCAACCACCAGAACCCCACAGATTTAACAGGACGCATAGCCCTGCTGATGCCTTTGAACTTCTAGTCTCCCAAACTGGGAGACAATAAATTCCTGTTGTTTAAGCCAATTAGTGTGTGGTACTTTGTGACTGCAGCCCTGGAAAACAAAGACAGACCTCATTTCCCCCATAGTCCATCAAATAGTTAGTAATGTTTTTATTATTTTGCTTACATTTTACATTCTCCCTTTCAATTTTTAGATTAGGATATTATAGTCAGAAGGCATTTTAGGATCCGATAGTGTTAACTGTCATTATAGCTCTCAATTGTTAATATTCCAGAACTGTGGAAAATATAGTTAATAAAATTCTAGTTAGTGTGAAAATGATTTTTGTTATATTGCACTATATTGTGAGGCAGAAATGTTTGGTAGATTTTATGTTCAAATAATGCTTAACTCTAGGATTCTGGGCAAATCATTTCCTGTATTTGTTTTCTTTCTGAGATAATCATCCAATGATTATGTACAGGGCCCTGAAATCTTAGATCAGTTTAGTTGAATACTTAGTGCATTGGTTAAAAGCACAAGTAAAAAGTCATTTGGGCTGCTATTTGACACAGCCAGAGCAGTTAGGCAAGAAAAAGAAATAAAAGGAATTGGGAAGAAAGAAGAAAAAAATTTTCCTATTTGCAGATGACACGACCCTATATATAGAAAATCCAAGTGACAAGGTACAGGATCAACACACAAAAAATTAGTAGTTTTTCCATACACTAGTAATGAACAATCTGTAAAGGAAATCAAGGAAACAATTCCATTTACAATAGCAGTTAAAAGAATAAAACATCTAGGAATAAAGTTAACCAAGGATGTAAAGGACTTGTACACAGTAAACTTCATAATGTTGCTGAAAAAAAAAAAATTAAAGAGGACCTAAATAAATGGAAGGACATTCTATGATCATGAACTGGAAGACTAAATATTGTTCAGATGCCAGTGCTACCCAATGGGATTTACAGATTCAAGAAAGTTCCAATCAGAATTCCAACAGCCTTCTTTACAAAAATGGAAAAATCAAACATCAAATTCAAATGAAAGAGTAGGGTGTCCTGAAGAGCCAAAACCATCTTGAAAAAGGAAAACAAAAGTTGGAGAACTCACCCTGATTTTAAAACTTATTACAAAGCTACAGTAATCAAACAGCATGGTACTGGCACAAGGACAGACATACAGACCAGTGGAAGAGACTTGAGAATTCAGAAATAAACCCTCATGTCTATGGCCAAATGATTTTTGACAAGGAACAAAGAGCACTCGATGGGGTAAAACTGGGTATTTACATGCAGATGAGTGAAAGGGGACCCTGCCACACACCATATACAAAAATCAACTCAAAATGGATCAAAGACTTAAATATAAGAACTAAAACTATAAAACTCCTAGAAGAAAACGTAGGTGAACATTTTCAGGACCTCATTTTAGGCAATGGATTCTTAGATTTTACACCCAAAGCATGAATAACAAAAGAAAAAAATAGGCAAATTGGACTTCAAAGGAGTATATCAAGAAATTGAAAAGATAGCCCACAGATTGGGAAGATATATTTGAAAATCATATATATGATAAGGGCTTAATAAAGAACTCCTACAACTCAACAAAAAAAAAGACAGGTCAATTTAAAAATGGGCAAAGGACTTGAATAGATGTTTCGCCACAGAAGATATACAGATGACCAATAAGCACATGAAAAGATTCTCAACATCATTAGCCATTAGGGAAATGCAACTCAACACTACAGTGAGGTACCACGTCACACCCACTAGACTGGCTGTTATTTAAAAAAATGGAAAATAACAGGATGTGGAGGAATAGGAACACTTGTGCAGTGTTGGTGGAAATGTAAAATAAATGGTGTAGCTACTGTGGAAAACAGCGTGGTAGTTCCTCAGCAAGTTAAGTATAGAATCACCATATGACCCACCGACCCCACATCTAGGTATATACCCAAAAGAATTGAAAGCAGGGACTTGGCCATATTTGCACACCAACATTCCTAGCAGCATTATTCACAACTGCCAAAAGATGGAAGCAACCAAGTGTCCATCAAGCAACGAATGGATAAACAGATGTGGTATATACATACAATGGAATACTATTTAGCATTAAAAAGGGATGAAGTTACAATATATGTAACAACATGTATGAACCTTAAAGACATCAAGTTGAGTGAAATAAGCCAGAGACCAAAGGACAAATATTGTATGATCTCAGTCATATGAAGCAATTAGAACAAGCAAATTCATAGACTCAGAAACTGGAATATAGGTTACCAGGGGTGAAGGTGGGGGTAGTGAATGGAGAGTTAATGCTTAATTGGTACAGAGTTTTCTGTTTTGGGCGATGGAGAAGTTTTGATAATGGATGGTGGTGATGGTAGCACAACATTGTGAATGTAATTAACAGCACTGAATTATATATTTGAAAATAGTTAACATGGGAAATTTTATGTTGTATATATATTACCACAATAAATTTTTTTTAAAAAAAGTCATCCAAGGTTTTAGGAACAAAATATGTTCTATAATGGGACAAAAAAGAGGCAGAGCTAAATCTTGACCGTAGGGTGTAGGGCGTACAGCTTAAGGGCCTTAACTTCTGCCTCCTCTATGGGAAGACTGAACTCTATTAGGCTGCAGTGAAATCATAGGGCTGAGGACTATGGTGACTTGCTCACCCCAGAGATTTTTCTTGTGATAAAGTTGACATTTAAAGATGAGTTTTTCCTATTAGTGTTGGACTAACTCAGGTCCTCTCTATCTAGACTTGTTTTTAACTGTTCTCCACTTATGTGCTGTAACTAAACATGTGCTTTATTATTAAAGCAGCTCTTTAACATTAGTAATTTCTAGGTAAGGCAAAGCTGCCTGATTTTTCAAAATTTTTAAAGTGAGTATTCACATCCACAGTAGAATTACAGTTGTGCATCCACTTCGAGTGCCAGAAGGGTATTAAATACATTTCAGAACGTTGTCCTAATACCATATAGTAATAGTCAAAATGAAAGTAGGAACCGGGACTAAACCATTAATAAATGGATTTTGTAGCATTGTTACAAATTTAATTTTGTCGTTTTCATTGCTCAGGCCGAAGGACCTGATAATCAGCTTCTAAAAAGGAGAACAATTATATACTAATTAATATTTTAAATAAGGTACTATCCAAATCACAAAACACAAATCTACTAAGGGACTCTAAAGGTCTGCAGAAATATATGACTTTCCTGGGATGTGGTCTGTTTGATGAGGATGGGGCCGGCAAGGAGAGAGAGAAGTGAGCAGGGGTTCCTGATTTCTGCTCCTTTAACATAGAAAGTCGTGGGCTTGCTCTTTGGAATTGCTGGAAAAGGATTTTTCTTTCATCAACAAACATCCAGTGACAGACAGGTTAGTAATTTCTGATTTATTGGTCATAAAGATAAATCGATTACTGAAATCTCTTCATGCTTTCTAATCTGAGGTCTGAATTTTATATGGAATGCAACCAAATTAAGAGAAATCTTAAGACAGTGACGTTTTGAGGTGTGAGCTGGTGCCCACGTGGACTGTGTGTTCAGCTCCCCTCTGGGAAGAACCAATCCTCGAGATGGCGAGGACTCGACCTCCACACTCACTCACCGGGCACCGGGAAGTGCGTCTCCCCCTCTCCCAGCAGGTGTTTTCCTGTGTAGCGGTGTCAGTCAGTTACATTGAGGGGGTCATGGTAGATATGCAGCCATGCCATTTATTAACACTGGCCTGCCGAGTGCCACAGAGAGAAGCAATGGGTCTGAAGAATCCAGAAGTCCTCACCTGAGCATGCTTGTGCTTACATATTTATATAAAACCTAACCCCTCCCTCTTTTTTTAAATTCAGTTTTATTGAGATATATTCACATACCATACAATCATCCACAATGTACAATCAGTTGTTCACAGTACCACCGTAAAGTTGTGCATTCATCACCACAATCAATTTTTGAACATTTTCCTTACTCCAAAAAAAAGAAAAAAGAATAAAAATCAAAGTAAAAAAGAACACCTAAAACATCCCGTTCTCCCATCCCACCGTATTTTTCATTTAACTTTTGTCCCCATTTTTCTACTCGTCTGTCCATACACTGGACAAAGGGAGTGTGATCCATAAAGTTTTCACAATCACACAGTCATACTGTATAAGCTACATAGTTATACAATCATCTTCAAGAATCAAGGCTACTGGATTACAGTTCAACAGTTTCAGGTATTTCCTTCTAGCTATTCCAATACACTAAAAACTAAAAAGGGATATCTATATAGCACATAAGAATGCCCTCCAGAATGACCTCTCCACTCCATTTGAAATCTCTCAGCCACTGAAACTTTATTTTGTTTCATTTCTTTTCCCCAGTTTGGTCAAGAAGGTTTTCTCAATCCCACAGTGCCAGGGTCAGGCTCATCCTGGGGTCATGTCCCAAGTTGCCAGGGAGATTTCCACCCCTGGGAGTCATGTCCCATGTAGTGAGGAGGGCGGTGGGTTCACCTGCCGAGTGAAAGCCCCTCTCTCTTGATTGCACCCAGGTTTCTATCCCGGGCACTGGGACTGTGCTGCCTACTTTTGTGTTCACATAGCTGTGTACATCCACCTTCCTGTGTTTCTGTGTGATTTTGACATAAATAAATACATAACACGTGTATACACAAATATAAATTACATATTTATGCATATAAATAAATGTGTACGTGGTTATTTCAGGTCCTGGGCTACCTCATGGTGCCAAGCATCCCTTCAGCCCTTAAATGGTGATAACTCCAATCCTACTTGACTTTTCTTCCAGGTATGTGCAAACTATAGTTTACTTCTGGGAATGACATTATGTGAAAAATACAGGCTTCCTCCGATGTTATTACTAAGCAGACCAATCTGTTCTCACACTGTCCTTGAACTTTGGGTTCTGGGATCTGTTTTTTATGTAAGCCTGTTCTTCCTCTGCTCACTCCTTCTTTTGCCTTCTATGTTTTACTATATTCTTTATCACACAGGGCAGTAAAGAACTCTTGTGTGTCACATACCAAGGTATTCCACGCTCTATCGTGCCTGTGTGCCCGTTCCCTTCCCGGTCCCAGCCTTGGGTGAGCTTATGCCGTTGTTCTGGCCATGCCCTGCCACCTCCCGTTCCGTCTTACACATCTCGGTGTCGGTGGAAGGGAAGGGTTGGCTACCCCGATCTGGTCTTCTTTGAGCTTTGTAATGTATTCCAAGTTGTCAGACGTTCCACGTGGCTGTCAGTATTAATCCAGTTCCCCAGACTAGGGTCTTGAATATATCCAGACAAGCTTAAAAAGTATTGGTGATGGGAAATTATAATTTCCTTTGGAACTGGAAACAGGAATTGTCACCACAACTTTTTATTAGACTGCTTCCTCTCAGCCACTTCATGCTTCTCCAGCCTCTCAGTCTGCAGGGAGGAATGTGCTTGGGATTGGGATAAAAAAAAATTCAATTCTGCATATTAGTGATCGACACTTGAAAGTTATGCCGTGTTTTTGGAGTATTAAAGTGCATTTCTTTAGGAAACTCAGAGCATTTTAAACAAGGAAAGGCACTTTAGAAATGATCTGTACTTCTCTGTCTCTAAGAGAAGAGGACAGAGATGCCCAGAGAAGCTAATGGCTTTCTCCGGGTCACATCACCAGAGCTTGTGAGCCACATTTCCTTTTCTCAGGATGGTGGTTTTTCATCACACCAAGGTGCTCTGAGTTCCCCTTTCAAAGTTTTATTTGTGGGGTCTAACATTGGTGTTTTAATTTTCAAATTGTGTATTAGCCAGATTTAAAATGGACTTACTATTAAAACATCTAGTATAGTATCCAGTGCATAGTTAACATTAAAAACTATTTTATTGACTGAGTGACAATCTCATGGATAATATGGCCTACATACAGGAAAAATATGGAGAAACCCCCCACTGAGAAAAACTAGTAAGCAATAAGAAGGAAAGAAGACAAGAAATGGATACTGCTAAAAATTTCAGAAAAAGAGAGGTTTTCAAAGTTGAACCCCTTATTTTTTTCCCTGGATATATCTGCATGTGTTATAATTTTTATATCTAATATGCATATTTGCATAGCCAAATTATTTTTTGTTTTTTATATTTGAGTAAAATGTTTCCTATTAATTTATTCAACAAATATGATTGAGTGCTGGCCCTGTGCTAGGCTGTGTTCAAAGTGCTGGGTATACCTAAGTGAATCAAAAGATACCCTGACTTCACAGAGCATACAAGTTAGTTAGAGAGACAGTCAACAAATAACCAGCAGGATGTTGAGATGGAATTCTTTCTTGTCTTCTTTTTTGCTGAAGTACTATATTATTAGTCATGTCCAGTCAGGAAAACAGAAACTACACTAGTTATGTCCTGGTTAAGTTAATAGAGAGAATGTAATATAAGGAACTGATTAAACAAGTGGTAGAGGACAAAAAACACAAAGAGGGCACATCGAGGTGGTGCAATGAGAGCAACTGCAGAAAGCAGCAGCCACCCTTTGTTGGGGGCAACAAAGAGGAGAGGAGGGGCCTCTCAGAACCTGGAGGCTTGGAGGAAGGCCCCAGAGCTGGGCCCAGACCGTGGGAACTCAGAGGGACCCTGCTGAATTGGAGACCCAGACCTGTGAGGAGGGATCCTGGTCAACTGGTGCTGGCACCTCAAGAGTCAGAGGAGAGACCCCAAGGGATGGGAGACAGACCTGTTGAGTGGGTGCTGCTTGGCTGGGGCCCCTGTCTCCTAGAGGTGTGGTGTAGAAGGGCTGTTTCTGGGAGAGTGGAAAATCCTGGGGACTAACAAACTGCTGCTGGAAACAAATACTGCTGCCAGGGTGAAGGGCTGTTGCTGGGCAACTCTGGCAGGAACAGGAAGCAAACAGAAAGGAGCTGGTCCCCTCCTCCTCCTCCTCCTGCTTTCCAGGCTCTTCTGGGTGTCCCCTATCAACAGAGCCACTCAACAGAGAAGAAATGTTGTTTGTAGAGTCCCCACCCCCACAACACAAAGTAGAGGGTAGGAAGGTGATTTTGGAGTGGAGAGACGGTAACTTAATAATTAATCACAGTCCCAAATACACAGGGTGGCAGTTAACTCCCATGTTCCACAACTACTTGCTCAACTACCCAAGCAGGATTTGCAGAGGAAGTGGCTACAATCTGGGTTTGTAAACTCTCAGCCCAACACCCATGGTGGAGGACTTGGATACTGGGGAGAGCATTTACTTAGGGAGAGTTTCAGCATGCTGTGGATGTCCCCTTCTCTTGCCAACACAAACAGCATCCTCTCCCCAGCCTCAAGCAGAGTGGCAGGGGCTGCAAGGGCATCCCACAGAAAGCTTGATAGGTGCTGCCTGCAGTTTAGAAGACATGTGGACTGGGGTCAAACCCATGCCTGAGTGATATAAAGGCTGGTAGAAGCAGCCAGTGGCAGCAGGATGAAAGGTACTCTTTGGGAAGTCCTGGCACTATGATAGATAGAATTATGTACCCCAACAAAGGCATGTTCCTAATCTTAAATCACATTCTTATGGGTGTGAACCCATTGGAAACAGGACCTTTTGAAGATGTAATTTTTATCTAAGGTGTGGCCCAACTGAATCAGGGTGGGCCTTAATCTGTATTACCAGAATCCATTATAAACAGTAGAAATGTGGACGCGGTTAGTCAGGGAAGGCCACACAGGGAGAAGCTGGAAGTCAGCGGAAACTGGAAGAAAAGACACAAGGATAGAGAGATGGCCGTGGGACGAGAGGCAGAGATGCAAGCCAAGGAACCCCAAGGATTGCAGCGAGCCATCACCAGACCACTACAGACTTTCTAAGAGAAAGCACGGTCTTGCCCATGCCTTGATTTTGGACTGGTAGCCTCAGAAACCATGAAACAATAAGTGCTTATTGTTTAAGCCAATTCATTGTGTGGTGCTTGTCATAGCGGCCTGGGAAACTAAGACAAGCACTCTCACCAAAGAAGGGTCAAAGATGTATGCTTCCCTTGAACCAGATGTGAGCCACACAAGACAGACGGCTGGTGTGGAATTGTCTTAGATGCTGCATATGAGCTCCTCTCCTGCTGAGGGAGGAGATCCAGGTGAAAAACGCTGGAGGTGTAGAGCTGGATGACTAGGAACCGAGAGAACTGCCTAAGCAGCCAGCATCACCTGCGGCAAGAAACTGCAGCAGTGAGGGTCTGCAGACAACGAATGACAGTGTTACAGAAGGGCCATGAAAGCACCACATAATAGCCCCAAACTGCTTTCAGTTCCCACCATGCCCCAGAGATCACTCACATCAGTTCAAACCAGTAAGCAAATCAAAAAGTTCTTTGTGTTCCTTTACCTCTCCTCACCAGTCCTGTTCCAGCCACTCCTGCTCTGGAAGCATTAGAAGCAAGCTAGAGTTGGGGGTAAGGGAGGGAAGCCCAAGAGATGGTACCCCCAATCTCCTCCTTTCCTATTGCAAACTTTGTGTTGGCCACAGGCCCAAGCTAAGGGTGGGAAGCTTCCAATAAGAATGAAATCTGGAGTTTTTATTTTATACTGGATGAGGAAATATCAATTTCAGAAATGGGAGTGTTCTGTGAATAAAGTGGTTGGAGAACACTTGATTATCTGAAAGTTAACAATAAAGCTGTGGCCCTGCCCAAGCTTAATTCAGGGACACTGCAGAACTAGCCCCACAGAACAGGTTTCCAAAGCCATAAAGCTGCCTGATGATTGATCCTGCAAATGCTGTTTGTTCAACAGGACAGTTTTGCAGTTAAATGTTGTGGAGGAGAGGGGAAGTGAAGCCTGCAAGGCCAAATGCAGCAAAGTGTTGTGGATTGCACTGCAGTTAAGAGTAAAGATCTGAGGTTGGTGGAAAGTGAAGTCTTGGACACCACTGCATTATTAGCAAAACAAAAGCAGTTTATCTATCTCTTGCATAAAGCGGGGCACTGAGCAGAACAGCAGCAGGTAAAGATTTGCTTTTTCAAAGCAGTTCCCCTTGCTACCTCCCAAGTTTCTCAGGTTCTAGACCAGCAGCAGGATGTGGGAAAGTTTTCAGATCAGAGGAGAGTCAACAAGTAGAGACGTTTTTTGAAGAACTTTGCCATAAAAGAAAGTAGGGAAATTCAGTTGAACTTAAATGATAATCTGTAGTCATGAGAGAGGGTTTTTGTTTCTTTGTTTTTAAGTTAAGAGATATTGAAGCATATTTTTATACCAATGGGAAACATCCAATAGAGAGGGAAATTGATGATTGAGAAGAGAGGAGGGAGAATTACAGGAGGGTAGCTGTGTCAAAAGAGCATAAGACTGATGTACAACTGGCAACGTTTGCTTCAGAGAAGAGTTTAAACAAGAAAACACATGCACAGATGTAAGTAGATTTACTGGTGTGAGCCTGTGGGACTCAGTGTGTTTCACCTCTCTGAGTCGATATCACATATTTTTATTGAACCTATTTAAGTCCCAGGGTAAATTTTGGAAATTATCATTTTTCTCTTTCTCCTAAGTGTCCTTTTAAATAGATGCTTCTGGCTATATAGGAGTTCTCATTCATTAATTTGACAGTTATCCACCACCTAATATTTGCCAGAGACGGTTATCAGCACTATGGATAAAGAGATGAATCAGAAATGTTCATTGTCTATAAAGAACTGAAGGTCACGTTGGGGGAAATAAACAGACATAAACAAATAAACACAATAATGTTTCTTCAGTTCTATATGAGTCATGGTTCCTGATAATAAGCAGTGGAAACTGACTCTGGCAATCTGTAGACTGACTAGGAATTTATTGAAAGGCTCTGGAGGGCATGGAAGGCCAGAGAAACCAACTTGGAAAATTAGTGTACCCAAGGGCAGCTCAAAATGCCAAGACCTGAAATATAACAGTCAGTCTGAGCAGAACCCACTGCTGCTGGGGCATATTCCTGCCTGGGGTATGAAAACCTCTAACCCTGCGAGCCCTGAGGCATAATGGCAGGGAGCAAATATTTTTAAAGTGGATAACTAGGTATAATTATTAGAGGCACTGCTCTAAATTTCTGCCTCACTCCCACCCTATGTTTCCCAGACTTAAGTATTCTGGTTATGGGGAAAAAAAGAGTATCCTATCACTTCAAAATAGTACATACAAAGTCTCACCCCAAAGTCACATGAATACAGGTTCCTGTAGGAAACAGTTCCTCAAAAGGTGCCATTGAAGAGAGTTTCACACTATTTATAGGGCATTGCCAAGATGAAGAGAAGCTAACAAGGGATGTTGAAGCACCCTGCGGTTAGCAGCAGGGGCAAAGGACTTGGCAATGACTTTAACCCCCAAAGAGGGTTGCCCAGTAGTTGCTGTGGCCTTCTGGAGAGAAAGCCATTGTTAAACCCCTGCCTAGCAGGGAGGAAGTTAGGATAATAGCTTAACCTCTATCTCCCCTTTCCTCCTCCTTAATTTTGTTTATGCCTCTCATTGGCCAAATCCCAATGGAAGCCTGGAGGCAACAGAGCCTCCTGGGGGCATTGATAGCCAAGGGTGTTGCTTGCAGAAGCATGTTAAGCAAAGAAAGAAAATCCAAATCCAGATCCAATGTCTGCTTCATTGAATCCTCCTTCAGTTGCTGCCCCCTCTGAGACAGAAAGTATCCCCATCTCAGATATTGTAAGTATCTCAGATATTGTAAGTATCCCCATACAATCAGCTTCAGAAATGGCTGGGTCCCCTGAAGTATAACGTAATACCATGGACCAAGATTGATTACTTCTGCTGGTAGACTCAGCTCTGGTGGTAGCAAGATCAGCCTGGGGAGAGGAAAACCATGTTAGTGAGCCCATGTGTTGCCAACGTGGTCACTTGGTTCATGACCCAAAAGGAGCAAACACGGGAGTTTTGGGGAAGGAAGTCATCTTGACCATCTTTTTTTCTCTCACTGAAAATAGTCTCCCACTGTGAGCAATTCAAAGAAGTTCCTCAGTGGAACTCTTCCCCAAACATGTTTCCATGTCACTGAATATCCAGACAATCCAATAGCTACCACATGGAATGAATAGACCATCTTTCCCGATGTTGTCTGATCTTTGCCCAAGAAACTTACGGCATCTCAGCTTTTTGCTTGGCTTACCACTGAGTCCACCTTTTGATGTACCAGATGAGCAAGCTCCTAGAACCACCTTCATTTGCTCAGGTTGGCACATCAAATTCAGAATCTCTGGAAATCATACCATATTGATAAACTCAGGGTTCAATCTAAAATTATAGTTCCTCTCTTTGGCCAGTCTCCTTCAGAATCTGAATTAAACAGTCTGGATTTCTTATGGTGTGTGAACCTTCTGGGTTTATCTGTCTAATTGTCTCCCTGGGGCATGCAGGAAGGTGACTAGTTACAGACCTGGAGACTGTGAGAGGTGGAGGAATGGTGGTGTGGAATGGACAGGGCTCCCTCTTAAAAGAAACTCCCCATGGTGGGGGATTGTAGGGCCTACAAGCAAATAAGGAGTGTCCTTATCAGGCAAGGGAGAAGGTGCTGCAGCCATAAATCCTTATTCCTGTTCTCAGAGTCCAGTTTTTTTCCCCTGGGCAATGCTCTGGCTTTCACATAAAATACTTGGTGAGGCTATGAATTCAAGTAATTCAGCAACCCATGAGTTTATTTTTCAGCTGCCTTCGCCCTGCAGCTTCAAGAGATAAGAGAATCAAGTTTGTGTCTTGAGTTCAGACTTGAATGATTTGAGTCTGTCTTCCTTTTTTAAGCTATTCAAATGCCTTATCTCCCTTCTCAGATTCCTAATGCTTGTCACACTGTCCTCTGGCAAGAGCAGGGTTGCCCCCAAAGCCTTTTCCTATTTGGCCACAGATAAATAATGTAATTAGCTTTTTGACACTGTCTGCCTTTGGCTGCTAGCTTCCCATTCTGGAATACTGATGATGCTTTGGTGACCTTCTCTCCCAGGCAGGCATGATAATTGTATTAGTCAGTGTTCTCTAGGGAAACAGAACCAACAGGGAATATTTGTAAATATGATATTTTATAGAAGTGTCTCACGCAACTGTGGGGATGCACAAGTCCAAATGCCGTAGGGCCGGCAGCGAACTGGCAGCTATGATGAAGATGTTCAGTGAACTCCTCAGGAGATGCTGGCTAGCCAAAAAAGAAGTGAAGGTTCTTTCTCTTCTCCCTTAAAAGTCTTCAACTGATCATGAAGAAGGAGCACTTCCCAAATCTGGGTTTGTTGCTTGGCCCGGCCAATAGAAGTCATACCAAATCCAGCTGAAGAGGAAAAGATGGTTTAATTTTCGCTGGAGGGAAGACGGGAAGCTTTCCCAAATCTGCATCCCCAAAGTATTTCTTCAATTGGGTTTTAAACCCAGGTTCAGAGACAAAGAGAGAGAATCATTCAATCAACATGCAACAGGAGTGATAGACAAAAGGCCCTTCTATCTGGGTGGTTTGGGGCAATCTCCCAGTGATTCTTTAATTGGCTAAACCCATGAGAGACAAAAGGAGTCAATTATTTTAGTTTACATGTAGCAGGTTTGGAGAACTTCAGTAATTTGTTATCTCCTGTTTTCCTGTTTTCTTCAGGAGTTTGGTGACACCTGTGAAAGGTGCAAACTTTGCATTTACATCTGTTTGCAGACCTTACATTTATAAATTGCTCCTTTGTGGGAATAAGAGCTCCCATTATAGCCTGTTTCCAGCTTTGAAGGTTGTATTTTAAGGCTACTTTACAATTTCTTGCTTGCTTATAGTTTTAAGATCATATTTAAAAAGTCACTGTTACAATTGGATTAAATCCAGCTGATTGAATTCTCTCATTGCGGAAGACACGCCCTTCATTGATATAATCAGTCACAGGTGCAGTCAATTGACTGAAGATTTAATAAACCAGCCTTCTGGTTTATTAACCAGCTACAAATGTCCTTGCAGTAACGGTTAGGCCAGTGCTTGCTTGACCAGACACCTGGGCACCATCACCTGGTCAAACTGACATGTGAACCTAACCATCACAATATTCAATCTCAGAATCTTCATGGTTCTCTGAATGACTGTGGACTTCAACAACTACCAGTACTTTTTTTTTTAATTAGTCAGAGTTCTTAATTGCAAGTAACAGGTGTGAACTCTGACCATCTTAAGCAGAGAAAAATATTTTCTGCAATACTTTGGGGGTTCCACAGAAACAAGAAAGCCTCAGCTAGAAAATGGGCAAAAGCCAAGACAGCCTGAGAAGGAGGAGAGCAGAAAGGGGAAGGACTGCCCTTCAGTAGGAATGGTATGCCTGGGACTTGGCTGCCATTGTCTTGGGTTGTGGTCACTGCTGGACACCAACCATCACAGTCTCTTTGCCTCTGAATGACTTGACTTGGGTTCTGGGGTGAGAGTTTCTGATTGACTGAGTCCAGGTCATATGACCAGGCCCTCCCCACCAGGGGACAGGGAGCAGACCCATCTCCCTGCTCCAGTGTCTGTTGTGACAGGGAAGGCCCTGCCTCTGTAGGGTGTCCCTAATAGAAGATATGGTTGGATGTTTAGGCAGCCAAAATGAACCAAACATTGGCTCCCCTTAGTACTGAAGTGTATCTGATGATACTGTGGAGGTACAAGGGAGCAATGGTGAACTCTGCTTGGGGGGCAGAAAAGGCTTCATAGATAATTAGACAAAAGCTGAGCCTTCAAAGGTAACCATGTTTGTCAGGTGGTCTAAAGGAGAAAGAAAATTCCAGGCAAAGGGAACAGATGAGTGAAAAGCATGTAGACATCGAATGTCTCAAGCTTTCAGAGAATCGCACATCTTGAAGGTAGAACGTGGTACTAGATGAGGAGCTTGTGTCAGAATGTGAATCAACTGAGTCACTAAGCTGAAGCTCTCATCTTTGATCCCAGTAAAAGTTTCTGGATAAAAGAAGCAGTGCATGGATTTACATTCTGGTGCAGAGTTCTTATGTTGCTGAGAATTAATAACACACAGTTTGCCGACTGCCTCCTTTGAGCAGCACTGGTGGAGCCTAAGGCATGGAATGGGGGTGGAACATCCCAAAGGAAGAGGCTGGAGGCTGGGCTGGGGAGGGAGGGCTTTACGTGATATGCGAAGGCGATTGGACTTTGTAAGTGCAACACAGTGGAAGCACGACACCAGTATGAAGGAAAGGTGGAGGATGAATTCCAGGGCACAGAATTGTGAAGGTGGGAACTATGGTTGGTTTGGAGACCATTATATTAATCTAGTCCCCTAAGCTCGATTCCTTATTCCAGTGTAAGTTTGTGGCAGTGTTTTCACCAAATTCTAGTGAAATGAGAATATTAAAGATGGTTGAGAAAGTTTTCCATGAAGCTAAATTTTATTCAATTTGAAAGGACTTTCCTTTAGTTGGAAATTATGGCCTTCCATCTTTTGTGGGGGTTAAGTTGTCTATTCATTTCTGCAGTTTGATGGTGCTAAATAATAGGTTTTTTTTTTTGTTTTTTTTTTTTTTTTGAGTCCTATCCTTCAAATAAAAAAAATCAGCTGGTCCTGCTGGTTCTCCTAATGTCCCTTTGAAATTTTGATGTTCTGTGAAATTCACAAGACTGGGAGCTCCTGGGCCAGGTAAGAGCCTAATCAATGCTGAGGCAAGGGGGATGTTGAGGAGACACAGAGAAGAATGAGATGGAGGTGGGAACTGCAGCATACAATACTCAACAGTCCAGATCTCACTGAACTTTGTATGCACCTTCCTGAACCTCAAATACATAATCAGATTTTACTTATTTATGTGTATAATAACCCCATGGATACCTATTGTGGGTCAATCATGTTATAAATGTATTTTATAAAGTACACGTACATAATTCATCCTCATATTTCCCCCTTTAATTCAATCCTTAGAAAATCATCACATGACTGTTTTATAGTTGACTACCACTGTCTTCATATAAAAGCTCTTTCTTGGTCAGTCTTCTGCCAGTAAAATAACTTTGGAATTCATCAAGACCCATCCTGTCAAACCTTCTTTCCTGAGAGGTAAGAGGTTGATATATTCTGCTTCTCCCCTGGTAATGACTTTCCTGATATCAGAACAATTTTCTTCCAAGCTGCTATTCCGAGAATCCTAGTACTTTTATCTTAACCCAGTCAATTTGTTAAATTGACCCCAATAGCAAAAGCCTGGGGGTAGCTGGGTGTTATATTTTCTTTCTTTTTTTTAAAAAATCATATATTTGATTTTCTTGTTCTTTTCTGGCATTCTCTAGTCTCAAAATAAAAATGAATTGTAATATAGTCACAGTGAATATGGTCTAGTCATGTCAGGAACAAGCATTGATAACAGATGTCATAACCAATATTATGCTTCCTCTTCGTTTTTCCCACTTTCTGTATTTTCCTCCTGTAACCACCACCCCCCCTGCCCACACACATACAAACCCCTTACCCGATAATATTCTACTCCTAAATGAAGTTTAGATACAGTGATCCTTGACAATTTTCAAGAAAAACAAAGTATTCTTGGGAATATTTGATCTCTTTCCCTTAAAATATTTTCCCCTCATTTTGTCCACTTTCTTTCATCCTATGTTTACTCAGGAGTAACCTTATAGCCCTGTTGGGATTATGAAGATCTTCTCCCAGTGCTGCATATTTCACTGTTTTGAATCCCTGAGTCTGCTCAGCTCATAGGATTTCAATTAGAAATGCCATTTGTTGCTTTTTCTGCCGTTTACTCTGTAATCTCTTTGGTGAGTTCTGTGGCAAGTGGGGAATATTGGAACCCTCTTTCACTTGCCTAATTATTTACAGGGAGTTACACTCAGAGTCAAGTGTCACTCCAAATTGCAAAAGCTAATATTGTTTTCTATCTATGCTTTTCATTTTTATCAATAGATCATATGCTTGCTCCCTAATTTCAGCTGCTGTCTGCCTTACTTTTGTATTAGCCTGTAGCTTCTTTAGACTAGCTTCCACCCATCCTTTACTCGTCTCATAGTTACCAAAGCAGCTGTTTAGGATTTGTTGCATAGCAGGTGCTCAGTGTATCTTGAATTAAATTTAATTATGACAGTACTGTAATAGCACATGGTTAGCCTTTCCTCTAATACTAATATTTATTGGAGTTAAATGTTGGTGATCCTTGGCGTTCAACTTCATTGCCTTCCTTACTCTGTACAATCTCTTTTGATTTAATCCGCTCACATGACCTAACTACTGTGTCTTTGGAGAATGATGATTTTCAAATGATCTCTTATCCAGCCTAATCTCCTGAGCTTTTTATCCATCTTACTTTGTTGTCCTTCATATAGCACAAAAACATTATGTCTGAGCCTGAACCCTATACCTCCTCTGTATTCCTTCTCATGGTGAAAGGCAGTACCTTCTACCCACTCGCCATCTGTTTTAGTTTCTTAGGCTGCTCTAGCAAATACCATGAAATGGGTTGGCTTAAACAATAGGAAGTTATTCGCATATAGTTTTGAGGCCAGGAAGATATTCAAATCACAGCCTCATCAAGGGGACGCTTTCTTCCCAAAGACCGGCTGCCGGTGATCATTGGCTTCTCTGCCACATGACAAGACACATGGCAGCATCTCCTGGTCTCTTCCTTCCCTTCTGGGTTCCATTCATGAGATCTCACAAAAAATTTGCCAGTTTTGCATGTAGTACACAGAGGTCCCAACCGTCAGACAAAAGAACTTTCCACAGATCCTTCCTGGATAACTGCACCTCCAATCTTGACTGGTGACTGGCTCCATGTTCAGTTAAACCCTGCATGGAGCACTATTCTCTGGGAACTCATTTTCCATAAGCTCAGAATTTTCCAAACCATCAGTTTCTGGTTTCTTTGTGCTCAGGAGTTCAGTTCTCAGCTTATCGCTTTCCTCTCACATTTTACTCTAAGCTGCAAGGAGAAATCAGGCTACATTCTCCACATTTATCTTGGAAATCTCCTCAGCCAAATATCCAAGTTCATCTCTCTCAAATTCTGCCTTCCATCTGACATCAGAACTCAATTTTGCCAAGTTTTCTGCCGCTTTAAAACAAGGATTGCCTTTCCTCCAGTTTCCAGTTGCACAGTTCATCATTTTCTTCTGAGGCCTCAATGGAAGTACTTCAGCATCCATATTTCTACCAACAATCTCTTCAAAGCAATCTAGGCATTTTCTGTCAAGCTGCTCACAATTCTTGCAGCCTCTAGCCATTACCCAATTCCAAAGTCATTTCCACATTTTTCATATTTGCAACAGCAGCACCCCACTCTCCTGGTACCAAAATCTGTATTAGTCAGGGTTCACTATGAAACCGAGTCAACAGGAGATAACTATAAATATTAGGAGATTTTATAAGAATTGCCTCATATGACTGTGGGGATGGGTGAGTCCATATTCTGTGGAGCCGGCTATAAACTGGGAACTCTGGTGAAGGTCCTTGCTGAACTCCCCAGGAGAACTGGTTGGCTGAAGTAGAGATGGAAATTCTCTCTTCTGACTGCTGAAGTCATAACTTCTCCTTTTAAAACCTTCAACTGATCAGATGAAACGTCTCTCATTGTTGAAGGCAGTCTTCTCAGTTAACTGTAGATGCAATCAGCCATAGATGCAATCAACTTGCTGATGATTTAAGTCCACGAAATATCCTCAGTAACAATCAGACCAGTGCTTGGTTGACCAAACAACTGGACACCATAACCTGGCCAAATTGACACATGAACTTAACCATCATGCCATCTTTCTTATTTGTCTATTCCTTTCTTCAAATATTTATACAGAAGACATTTATTGAGCATTGTGTAAATTGCTGTGCCAAGCAAAGATAAGATATACATTAAGATACATTGCCCCTATCTGGAAATTATCTACAATCAATTACAGAACATAAGTAATGAAAATGACATAACTAATTGATACTATAATACAAAATACAATGTGTACATAATACAAAATAACCATAATACAAAATATAATGTGTCACTGATCACTATGGCATTTCAAAATTGGATGCCAACATCTCTTCCTTCTTATATCCCATTTCCTGCAGGTTCATGGATCTGAAGTAACTTTTGGGTGTATTCACATGCATTCCAAAGGAAGTATTTCTCAGAACTTCAAAGTTTACTTTTGTTTACATTTCATTTTCCCTTCCACTTTATTTTAGGATGGTAGTGGTCCATCTTACTGTATCAGCCTTATTATTATCACTGCTTCATTATCAGGATGCTCTTTACCCTAACTTCATCAATCACCAAGTCCTATTGATTTGATTCTTTCTCTTTGATATATCTTGTATAATGTCCTCTCCTAACCATCCTTAATTTCACCCTTTTCCCAAAGTGTTGAACTAGGCTCCTTCTCTGTGTTCATGGTGGACCCGGCGCAGTCAGTGCTAGCCTACACAGCGGCCAGAGATTTTTAAAACTTAGTTCTAATTTTGTCACTTCAGTTTTTGAAATAACTCAATGGTTCCCCATTATCTTTTTGATAAGCCCAGTTCCTTAGAATGCTAAGCTAAACCCTATGTGATCTGACTCCTACCTACTCTTCCAGCCTCTTATATCACCTCCTGTCCTTCGGCCCCTCTTGTCCCTCCTTCCTTCCCACCAGGTGTCTGGCTAAGACTGTGGATGCTGAAGTCAAACTTCCTGGGCTTGATTGCTGGCTCTGCCACCTACTAGCTCTGTAACCTTCAGAAAGTCTCTTATGTTCCCTGTGCCTCTGTTTTCTTATCCATAAAATGGAGGAAATAGTAATTTCTATTTCATGTAGTTATTGAGAGGATTAAATGGGTTAATATATGTTAAATGCATACCACAGGGCCTGGTAGATAGTAAATAATGTCTGTGTGTATGTGTGCGTGTGTGTGTGTGCATGCACATATGTATCTTGCTATTGTTGTTACTAATTTACTTGAAGTTCATCAAAGATATTGTAATCGGTCTTCTTTTTGCTTTTGCATATGCTGCTTTCTATGCCTGGAATCACTCATTCCCCCTTTACTTGTCCGATCGTTCACCTTTTAAACTTAAGCTTAGATGCCAGCCCTTGCGGGAGCCTTTGCTGCCCCTCCCTACCGCAGGCTGTTGGCCGTCCCTGTGCGCTCCTCTAGCGCATGCGCACACGTTGATGACGTCACTCAGCACAGCCCATATGGAACCTTGGCGTTAGTGGTTTTCAATATTTGGGAGTGACCTAAAGGTCATCTGTAATGGTGTTAATAATATATATTTTATGTACTTACTAGAATTAAATAAGGCTAGACGTGAATTTGGGGATTCAGAAGCTCTCAGGATATATCCCTTCCAAGGTAAAGGCTCTACCATATTTTAATTTCTTCGTTCTTTGTAAGTTTCCCTTGTTAAATTCTAAGTCTCTGGTTGGGAGGGTAGGGGGCGGGGCTGTTTTATATCTATCCCTAGTGCCTGACACATACTATGGATTCAGTTAAAATTTGTTGAATGGATAAATGTAGATTTCTAATTTAATATGGAAATTATTTTTTCTCCCAGAAGCTTGTCTTTGCCCCTGAGTCCTGGTTTAAGGTGCTGACCCTTTCCCAGGAAAACACACACAATGGCTAACCTGGCTGACCCCAAACTTTCATAAGGTTTGAATTAGTAACCTTTACCCTAGAAGATGGCTTTCCAGTTATTCAAGAAGGGGAGAAAAAATGCATTTCTTTCAATACTAAGTACTCAAGAGATATACATATGGCTGATATATTAAAAGGATTCATCTGAATTCAATTTTTTTTTTTCAGATAGATACTCCCCTATTTTCTATTTGCCCAGCAACTTAGAGAAGATCCTAGGATTCCTACATTTTAGGCAGAGGCAAATTTGGATCATGATTCGGTAAAATTAAGGAAAGTCAGTTATATGTATAGATGTTTTGGGGGTGTGATTTGGACATATAAAAAAATCCTCCCTGCCCCCACCCCCACCCCAAGTAGTTCACATACGCCTTCTATGCTATTTAAAATTCTTCCTCATTAGTTACTCTTACTGACTAAGGCATTGAAGACTTCTGTTAGCAAGTAAATAGTTTCTCAGAGGGGCTGATGCACTAAGCCACTACTACCTGAGAGAAAGGTGAATAAGCAGCCAATTTTGCCGTTGATGGTGGGTGTACCTGGGCCAGGGCCCGGAGGGGTAAATCCAAGTGGAGAGCTTGAGTTTCAGGACCATCCTGGGAGCTCAGCAAACAAACTTCATCCTCATGAAGAAAGATGAGATCCTCTGATCAGCAGCACTTTCAATCTTCCTTCTGAAACTGTTTTCCTGTAAGAGGAAACTTCTGTGGCTCTCAGTGACACAGATCATATCCCTGCACAGGCCTGAGAAATGACTGAGGTTAACATGTGTATGCAAATTCAGAAGACCGAGGGAAACTTGCACACCCAAATCAGTGATTCTGAAACAGGGACCAAGATTAGGGTGGGGTGGGGAGCAGGGAGAACGTAGGGGAGGCCATCATACCCCTCCCCCACCTCCCCTTCCTGAGAATCATTGTAGGTGACAAGAGGCACAATTTTTGTCAGTGAGGTGTGCACATAAAGGATATGGACATGCAGGGAATGTTTGAGAACTGTGACCTAGATTCAGGCCCAGTTGCCTCATTTGCAAATGAGGACTCAGGCCTAGAGATATTATGGGATGAGATTCTGCTCCACCCCAGGATTCTCCCAGGACCTCATTTACCAGCAAGGTGCTGGTTGGCGTACAAGGTGCGTTATTTTGCTAAGAACTTCTTGATGGGTTTTATGACAGACCCACTTTCTCATGAAAAAGAAAAATTAACACGTGAACAATGAAGAACAACCAGAAGTTCTTGTCAAAGTGACATGAAAGTAGCTGACAACATGTATTAATACAAGAGCAGTCAAATTGTACTGGAATAATTTAATAACATTGGATAATATTGTTTTAAATAGTTAGTATACATTTAATTAAGCTGCTGGATTCAGAGTGGACTCTCGATGCTTGTAATTTTTCCAGGACCAAGATGAAATTGTTCAATTTAATTTTGGAAGACAGTACTGTATGTTTTACAGAAATCTTGGGAATTGATTTATAAACTGTTCTAATAATTCTGGCACCCACTCCGCATATTAACCGTTGTTTCTAATCCCTACTTCGCCGGATAATTTATGCATCAGTCAAGAGGTCATCCTGCCTTGTAGCAGGTTCAATATTTTTATGTAAAAATAATATTCATTAAATATTTGTTGTGTTTTTTTTTCCTGATGGGTCCTATTCTTCCTCCAGACGCTTACACAAAGTGATTCCTCATGTGAAGGACTTCACTATTTGATTGCACTCCTACTATTTTTCATTTACATTACACATTGAGAAAGTCATGAGGAACGACTGTCACTCTCTGAGGTGGAAATTGCTATGATTCATAAAGACAAGAAGTAATTTTCCTGTAATCACAAGATGACTCAGGTTGGTGGCTTTCAGCTATTACTGCAATTCAAATCTTACAAGGTTTTGGGGAGGCAATGTGTATATTGAGTAAACCTAATTAGCCCCAATTCCTATAATTTGAAATTTATGGCAATGTGACATAAAGTAAGTTGGAGTTTACTGTCACACTAGGTGGAAAAAGGATTTGAAAATGGTTGTGCAGGGGAAGTAAAAATTACAAGAATGCAATCACTAATTTTTAGAGAGCAAAATGCATTTCTAGAATTTAATATGTTCAATTATCATTTTTATCATATAAAAGTTTATAGTATAAGATCTCCACTTGAAAATACTAAGTAGAAGTTAAGTTTGAAATATTATGTATTAAAAAGGTAAAAGTAAAAAGCTATGTATTTTATAATTGTCTTTTAAAAATAGAGGGAAAAATTGTTAACTGTCTGACCAACTTGTATTTTCACTTTAGAGTTTCAGTTTTGAGTGTGTTTCTGATATTTAAAGCAGAGTTTTATGCTGCCTTCATTAACACTGTTTTCTGTAGCATTTACAATAGGAGAGCTATTTACAATGTTTTGTTTTTAGTTTAAAAATGGGATTATTGCATGCCTAGGGTATATCTATAAAAGAGGAAATTTTATAGATTTTTGCTAAGTAATGAATCCCTTAAATACATAATTAATCTAGGAGAGCTCAGACTGAGCCCTGCTTTCCTCTCGGTCCCTACCAGCCAGCCACATGGCTGCAGATTGATGATGTCCAAGGCCTTCAGGACAACTTTGTCTGGAGTAAAATATTATTGTCTTCCAATGGGAGCCAAGGAAAGGGCTCATGGATTCTCTGGTTCTACAGTTAAATATTGAGTGACTGTTCTTTGTTCCACAGTATTCTAGATGCTATGAGATATGTTAAGAAAGATAAAATTTTGGTTCCTGCCCTCCAGGAGTTTATAATCTGCTTGGGAACATATACTGAGTTGAGCATTTGGGGTTGTGATGGTTGGGTTTATGTGTCACCTTGGCCAGGTGATGGTGCCCAGGTGTCTAGTCAGGCAAGCACTGGCCTAACTGTTACTGCAAGGACATTTCATGGCTGGTTTATTAAATCACCAGTCATTTGATTGCATTTGTAGCTAACTACATCTACAGTCAACTAAGGGCGTGTCTTCCACAATGAGAGAATGCAATCAGTTGGATTTAATTCAATCAGTTGAAGACTTTTAAGGGCGAAGAGAGAACTTTCACTTCTTCAGCCAGCCAGCCTCTCCTGGAGAATTCATTGAAGACCTTCATTGGAGTTGCCAGCTTGCTGCCTGCCCTGCGGAATTTGGACCCGTGCATCCCCACAGTTGCATGAGACACTTTTATAAAATCTCATATTTATGGATATTTCCTGCTGGTTCTGTTTCCATAGAGAACCTTGACTAATACAGAGGTGGTGTCAGGAGAAACGGCCTACAAGTGTTGAAGACAAAAAGTTCACGATGTACAGAAGTACCATGTAGTTATCCATGGAGACTTTTTGGAGGAGGAAGAAACTTTGCTAGACTTTGAATGCTAGGTGAGACTTTGGACAGGGCAGGTGGTAGAGGAGCATTTCAGCTGGGAGAGAACAACCTACTGGCTTCAGCAAAGTCCTAAAATGAGGACCCATACACAGCCCTCTCAGGGAAAGGGGAGTAGATTACTTGGGGTGGAGTTGAGAGTTCAAGTAACAGTAGTTGCAGAAAATAAGACTGGAAGGATAGGCAGGGCCCAGCTTGTGGGGGTTTTGAATGGCACACTGAGGAGCGCAAGCTTTATCTCGCAGGTAGTAGAAGTCTGTTGAGGGTTTTCAACAGGGAAAGGGTATAATCAAAGGGACATGGGAAGATTAATATGGCATTGGCATGGCATAGAGGTTCTAATCTGCTTTTCTCGGATTCATGGAGGGAAAAATGATGAGCTACAGCCAGCAATCCGGGAATATTACATATAATGTGTGATCTGTGCAGTTGCCTTTTATTAGAGGAGTGTGTATGTAGCAAGTGAATATCCAGCAAGTGAATATTAATGGAAAACAGAGTGTTGCAAACTCCCAGCGTTATGGGTAGAGATGGCAGAGGTGGAGGATGGGGAGGAAACAGAGACATTACCTAAAATGTTTTAAGAATATCTCAGATGTTAGGTTGGCCAATATGGTGGTGCTGTTACAATTCTGATCTCTTAAGCTAGCATTGCTAATAGGAGGTTCCAATATGACATTGTCATCTATGGTAGGCTGAATTATGTACCTAGGAAAAAAACATAATCCGAATCCATTCCAGTGGGTGTGAACCCATTGGAAATAGGACCTTTTGAAGATGTTAATTTTATTTAAGGTGTGGCCAACTCCAAGGTTGGGCTTTAATCTGGATTACTGCAGTCCTATGTAAGCAGAATGAAATTCGGAGAGAGAGAAAACCACATGGAGGAGCAGAAGCTGTAAGTGAACCTGAAAGAGAAAGGAGAAGATGCCACCATGTGAATTGCCATGTGATGGAAAAGCCAAGGACCCAGCGATGACCAGCAGCCAGTCCCAGAATGCCATAGCCTTTGGGGAGAAAGCATCACCCTGCTGCCACCTCAGTTTTGCTCTTCTCCCAGCCTCAAAACCATGAGCCAATAGTCCTGTTGTTTAAGCCAACTCATTGTATAGTATTTGTTTTAGCATCTGGGAAACTAAGACACCATCTGTGCTGGTTTGCATATATTATGTCTCCCAGAAAAAGCCATATTCTTTAATGCAGTCTTGTGAAGGCACACATATTAGTGTTGATTAGATTGGAACCTTCTGATTAGGTTGTTTTCATGGAGCTGTGACCCACCCAACTGTAGGTGGTGACTGATTAGATAATTTCCATGGAGGTGTGGCCCTGCCATTCAGTGTGAGCCTTGAATAATTCACTAGAGCCCTATAAAAGCTCAGACAGAAGGAGCTCACTGCTAACTGCAGCTGAGAGACACATTTTGAAGACTGCCATTGGAAGCTGACACTGACATTTTGGAGAACACCATTTTGAAATCGACCTGGGAGCAAGAAGACACCAGCCACATGCCTTCCCAGCTAACAGAGGTTTTTCGGACACCATTGGCCTTTCTCCAGTGAAGGTACCCAATTGTTGATGCCTTACTTGGGACTCTTTATAGCCTTAAGACTGTAACTGTGTAACCAGTGAAACCCCCTTTATAAAAGCCAATCCATCTCTGGTATTTTGCATCCCAGCAGCATTAGCAAACCAGAACACCATCTAATTATATTCTATTGCTGGAGGACTCCAATGAGAGTCCTTTCATTTATAAAAGCCAATCCATCTCTGGTATTTTGCATCCCAGCAGCATTAGCAAACCAGAACACCATCTAATTATATTCTGTTGCCAGAGGACTCCAATGAGAGTCCTTTCATCCATTCGTAGTGAGCCCTGTTGGATTCTCTGTTGCCACAGTGCATCTCTTCTACCACAGCACACCCAAGGTGCACGCTGTGTTCATGAAGAGCTAGTTGGGTCTGAATAAGTAAATGAATTTGGCTGCAAACATTAAAATGAACTCTTAAGCAAAAAAGGTAGGGATCTGTTGGGAGTATACTATGTAGTTGGATAGAAGGAAGAGCTGACAAACCAAACCTCAGTAAAGGTGAGAATGGACACCTTCTTTTTAGGGTTGTGCTGTTGGTGGTTGGCTCCACCCACCTCTTTTCCTTGTTTATCTCCACTCAAGAATCAACTTCCAGGGGAGAGAGAGCTTGTCCTGGATTGGATCATGTGCCACCCCTGTCAATCATGACTGGCAGGCCTCAGCACCATCCGTTGGTGTCCAAGAAAGGCATAGTTCTCTGAAGCAAGAGAGGAAAAGCAAAAGTTTTTAAAAAGCATTTTGTTTCTAAAATATCTGGGGTTGCTAATAATGGTCATAAATGCAGGGGATCAGGCCTGGGGAGAGATCAGATATGTGCCAAAACCTTAGGTCTCTTTTTTCAGTTTGTTAAAGCTGACAAAATGCAATATACCGGAAATTGATTGGCTTTTACAATGGGGATTTATTAACTTACAATTTTGCAGTTCTTAGGCTGTGAAAATGTGTAACTCAAGGCATGAACAAGATGGTACATGGTCTCTGAAGACAGGCTGCTGGCATCTAGGATGTCTCTGCACATGGGAAGGCACATGGCCAGCTTCTGCTGCTCCTTCTTTCCCAGGTTTCATTGCTTTTAGCTTCTGGCTTCAGGGGCTCCCTCTCTGTTTTCTGTGTGTGTCTCTCTCAGATTCTCTGGGGCTTTTTTTCTGTGTCTCCTCTCTGTCTTTTTATCCTCTTATAAAGGACTCCAGTAAGAGGATTAAGACCCACCCTGGGACATGCATCAAGTGCAATAACCTAATCAAAAGGTCCCACTCACAATAGGTCTACATGCACAGGAATGGACTAAAAGAGCATGATCTTTTCTGGGGTACATTTGGCTTCAAAACATCACAGTCTCCAAAGGCATTTTGCACTACTCTTTGGTAGTCCCTCTATTCCTTTCAAACTGATGTCTTATTGTTTAAAAAAAAAAATACTGACATTCACCAGAAATTACTTCCAGCAACACGTTTATCACTTCGCATTGTCCCTATGTCTACTCTCACAGAAACAGTGTGTCCTTTCTCTCCCTTTCTCCCCTCCTTCCTCTTGTAGTCGTCAACTCATCAAACACATTCAGTGAACTGAAGTCACTTGATTTATGTCTTAACTGTGTTAGAATTTTAAAGTTTGCTGCTTTCCTTGAAAAGCAGGATAATGGGACTTTAGTAAATGCAATGGCTTGCCCACCTTTGAGCAATCCTTGAACTGCTACTTCTTACAAGTGCAGTTTAAACTATGAGCAAAGAAATTTAAAAAATTAAAAGTTACATGGCAATGCAATTTTCATAGAAATCCTTCCTTTCCTGTCTATGTTTCTAAGCTGAGTTCTACAGTAAAGTTCCCAATCTCTCATGCAGTCATTTTTTAAATGCAATTTTATTTCAATATATTCACATACTATATAATCCATCCAAAGTATAGAATCAGTGTCTCACAGTATCATCATATAGTCTTGCACTCATTGCCACAATCAATTTTAGAACATTTCCATTACTCCAAAATAAAGAAAAAAATTAAAATTAAAATTAAAAAGAATACCCAAACCATTGCATACCCCTTACCCCCTCTATTATTTATGTATTTCTGTCATTATTTTATTACACATTTTCATGCAGTCATTTCAAGATGTTAAGATTTGTGATTTTACACACAGGCAGGGCTGTCCAACAATTTCCTTTTCTAAAACCTTTTTATTACACTGGAAATGAACATCAGTAGCTTTAATGTAATATATTAAACTCCAACATATTATAATTCTAGACCTCTAGAGCAAGAGTTTTTAATTGTCTTTGGCATTAGAAATCAACTCTTAATTTGGATTTTATTTTCTTAAGACAAAGATTAAAGGAAATTTCAGCTATGATTAGAAGTTGCCAAAATCTAATTTCTGTTAGTGATTGAATAATAGATAATAAATTATTTAAAAATTGATATTGGAATGCATAATTCTAGTTTGGAGCCCTAATTGGAATATATATATATATATAATTAATAACAGATACAAAATTATATATTTTTGCCTCTTCTTTCCTTCTCTCTATTCTTCAGCCTTATTAAATCATAGCTCTTAAATCTTTGTCTCTTTTTTCCACTCCCTGGTCTGGCTGCTTTTGCATTACCTATATGGAGCACATGATAATCATGCAATATATATTCATTTTCTCTTTTCTTCTCCTCCTTTTCTTTTCCCCTAGTTCCTTTCTCCCTCTCCTTGTCATTCCATCTTTCTCCTTAAAAAAATATAAATAAATAAATAAAAGCTTTTATTAATTAGAGGCACAAAGCTACTCATTATTTTGGGCTCCTTTCTTTCCCCCCCTTTTTTTTCTTTATTGAAAATACTTTGTCTTACATTAAGTGTATGTGTGTTTCAGAAGATTAACTGTCCAGAGATCAATTAGGCCCCAAACTGCTGTCGCCTTAGGTTCTAAGGTTTCTAAATATTGTAAAATTGATCGAGAAGGTTTTATTCAGTGATAACCTCAGCATGTTTTTCCACTAAAGACACCCGTAGGTTGCCACATAAACAAATGGATAAGAATTACAATTGATCAACACAGGAGTAAAAAATCAGGAAACATCAATAAGGTCTAATAAGGTACCAGAGGACTGAGAATTGCTGTTGTGAATAATGATGACAATAAACCAGTAAAGTAGTTAAAGAATGAAGGTGAAGTAAGAGCAGGAAGTAGATGCTGTTCCAGGCTGAGGATAATGTAACGTACATCCCGGGTCCTTTGACAGTTTCTGTTTCCATTTGTTTATTGAGATTAGTAATCACTATAATTCTGCCACTTGCAGGCTACAGCTGATGTAATTCACCCTTTATTTCACTTTGAATTATTAGGTAAAGATATTCATTGTCCAATAAGCACACAGATCCAAATTAGATAAGATGAGTTTCCTTTCTCTCAGCAGACCAAGGAGTCACTTAACTGTGGCCTAACTGAGATAACATCTTTACTGAGAGTAAATGGATTCAGTTCTTCATTGGTTTCTGGGTAATCTGAAATTAGACATTAGCTCATCTAACGTATACATTTCCTCAGTTAGATTTCTTCTGAGTTAAACACCCCCCTAAATGAAAGGCCACTGGCGACTCTCCCTTCTGAAGCAGCTTCAACTCAGGCCCTAATTCACCCCTTTCCCTCTGGTCTCTCCCTTTCCCCTTTCTGGTTGGCAGAGAAGTGGTGGGAAGTAGGTTGGGAACTGGTTTGCCCACATGCACTTCCCCATTGTTCCTTGGTCCACCCTTAGGGCAAAGCGCCCTGCCCAGGCTGGGTAAGTGGTGGGCTTGGCCCTGCAGGGATCCTGAGGGAACAAAGCCTTTTCCTTTTGGAGAGAGAGTACCCCCACCACCAACCCCTCCCTGCTACCATATAGTTGAACAGGATGTAGTTAAACGGCGGCTAGGAGCTCTCCACTCCACTCCCTCTAACTACAGGCTGTGTGGGTTTCAATTCCCATCCTTCCCACCCCAGCTAGGTGTTGTCCAGACTGTGTCCTACCATGTGTCTGAGCAAGTGTGTGTGTTTGGGGGGTGGGGGTGGTTCTGTACTAATTTCATGGCCGATGGCTTTTTGTTCCTTCGGGGCTGCACTGGGTAGGTGGGTGGGGCTCACACTGTCCAGTGGTCTTGAGATTTTTATTTTTCTATATGTAATCCATCCTTTGCAGGTAGCTAACTTTGTAAATGCTGTGTTGTACTGGTTTGTATACATTATGTCCCCCAGAAAAAGCCATGTTCTTTGATGCAGTCTTGTTGGGGTAGACATATTAGTGTTGATTAAGTTAGAACCTTTGGATTAGGTTGCTTCCATGGAGATGTGATCCACCCAACTGTGGGTGATAACTCTGTTCAGATAATTTCCATGGAGGTGTGGCCCCACCCATTCAGCATGGGCCTTGTTTAGTTCACTGGAGCACTATATAAGCTCAGACAGAAGGAGCTTGCTGCTGTGGCTGAGACAGACATTTTGAAGACGGCCATTGAAAGCTGACACTGACATTTTGGAGAATGCCATTTTGAAACACAACCTGGGAGCAAGCAGACACCAGCCACATGCCTTCCCACCTAACAGAGGTTTTCCGGATGCCACTGGCCATTCTTCAGTGAAGGTACACTATTGCTGATGCCTTAGCTTGGACACTATTATGGCCTTAAGACTATAAGTTTGTAACCAAATAAACTGCCTTTATAAAAGCCAATCATTTCTGGTATTTTGCAAAACAGCAACGTTAGCAAACCAGAACATGTGTTTTCCCTCCTGCCCCCATGGCTGCTGGTGTAAATAAATGGCATCTCCTGTTGGCAAAAAACGAAACAAAAACACTCCCTCAACAATGTTTATATATATCATGAATTTTATTTAAGGAGGATACAACCTTGAAATAATAACCCAACTAATCTTTGAACCTAATGCTCTGTAGTTTCTGGGTGTCCACCAGAAGACATCCACTGGACCCATTCATTACTCCATGGAAATGTCAGAATGCAGCTGAGAAAGGGGTGCAACTTTAAGTTTTAAATTGTTTAAAAATACATAGCAAGACAATAGTCAGAAAGCAAAGACTTTTATTTAACTTTTTACTGAAATATATATAAAGAAAAATGCGTATGTCGTAAGTGTATAGCTAGATGAATTTCCACAAAAAAGATCACACGTAATCAGAAACTAGATCAAGAAACACCCCAGACCCAGTCCTTGCTCCTTTCCAGTTACTTCCTGTTCCCAAAGGTACCTACTATCCCACTTCTACCAAATTAATTTTACCTCTTTTTTTGTGTTTTATATAAATGGAATAATACAGTGTGTTCTTTTGTGTCTCCTTTTGATTAACATTTTATTTATGCTATTGATCCATTGTTGCATGTAGTTGCAAATTCTTCATTCTCATTACTCTATAGTATTCCATTATATAAATTTATTTGACCATTCAGCTAATGATAGGAATATGAAAGGTTTCTTGGTTTGTGCAATTTTGAAGAATGCTGCTATGGACATTCTAGAATATGTCTTTTGGTGAACATATATGTGCATTTCCATTGCATATATACCATAGCGTGAAATTGCTGCATTGGATAAGTACGTATTTAGCTTTAGTCATTAGTGCCAAACAGTTTTGCAAACTGGTTGAAACAATTTACACTTCTGCCAGCAGTGCATTAGAATTCTGGTTGCTCCGTGTCCTTCCTCACCACCACTTAGTATTTTCTGTCTTTTCCATTTTAGCCATTTTCTTTTCTTTTTTTTTTTTTTTTTTTTTTTTTTGGTAGGTGGTGAGATCTCACTGTGGTTTTAGTTTGCAGTTCTCTGGTACTAATGAAATGGAGCACTGTGATGTTTTGGAGCTGTATGTACCCCAGAAAAATATGTTCTTAAACTTAATCCATTCCTGCGGGTGTGAACCCAGTGTAAGTAGGACTTTTGGATGCGGTTATTTCAGTTAAGGTGTGGTTCAGCCCAATCAGGATGGGTCCTAATCACGTTACTGGAGTCTTTTGTAAGAGAATGAAATTCAGACACGCAGAGAGAATGCCATGGGAAGGAAGAAGCTGGAATTCATCAGAACCCAGAAGAGAAGGGAGAGGCCAGGAGAGGCTGCCACGTGCATTGCCGTGTGCCAGAGCCCGGGTTCAAGGATTACTGGCAGCCAGCCCCAGAATGCCGGTCTTCAGGAAGAAAGCATCGTCTCGATGACACTTTGATTTGGACTTTCTCTTAGCTTCAAAACCATGAGCTAAGAATTTCCCACTGTTTCAACCAACCCATTGCATGCTATTTGCTTCTGCATCCAGGAAAACTAAAACAAGCTCCTTTTCACATGTTTCCTACCCATCTTGATAGCCTCTTCTGTGACCTGTCTAGATAGAAACTATAGGCTAAACAAAATGTATATGAAATGTTATTTTTTCTTAAGAAATTAAGAATCTAGCAGTACTTAAACCAATATAGTACTTTGCAAAATTCAGGGGATTAAGGAGATTATATTTACTTGAGTAGTTTAGAGAAAGCATCAAGCAAAAGTTGCTCCTCGGCTCACAATATTAAATTAAGTTTACAGAGGAGGGGGATTTACAAAAGTATTTCCAGTTTTATCTGAATATTGCCATACTATATAAGAGAGAGAAAATTATAAATATTTATGAAGAAAAAATAGGAGAAACTCACATAGTAATAAGGTTTCTTTGTAGAGAGAGATGATTGAGAGTTTTTACTTTTTCACTATCAAGATTTTTTATAATGAGCTATCTATTACCTCTTTCTAAATTTAAAGCAGCAATGTTTATTTCTCAGCTATGCTATCTGTCCACCGAGAGTAGTCACTCAGCAAGCTGGGCTGTTGGAGACTCTACCTTAACCTAGGCAGGAACAAGGAAAAGAGAACTGGGAAGGCCATGCCCTGCTGTTCCGGTTTGCTAATGCTGCCATTATGCAAAATACCAGAAATGGATTGGCTTTTATGAAGGGGGTTTATTAGGTTTCAAATCTACAGTTCTACAGTCAAGGCATAAACATGAGTATACCTTCACTGGAGAAAGGCTATTGGCCTCTGGAAAACCTCTGTCATCTGGGAAGGCACAGGCATGTGGCTGCTGTCTGCTGATCCTGGATGGTGTTCCAGCTCCTCTCAGCTCATGTGCATTCTTCAAATTGTTGCTCTTGGAGAGTTTTGTCCTCTCTTCACTTCTCCAGAGCAAACTCTGGGCTAGTATCTCCAAAGTGTCAGCAAAAGTCTGCTTTCAACAGCCGTCTCTAAAATGTCTCTCTAAGCTGCAGCACTGAACTCCTTCTGTCTGAGCTCGTACAGGGCTCCAGTAAACTAATCAAGACCCACCCTGAATGGGCGGGGCCACAGCTCCATGGAAATAATCTAATCAAAGGCATCACCCACAGTTGGATGGGTCACATCTCCATGGAAACAACCAAATCCCAATATCCCACAAGATTGGATTAAAGATCATGGTGTTTTGTGGGGGACATAATATGTCCAAACCAGCACACTTGGTTTATAAAGCTTCCACCCAGGAGTATATCATGTGTTCTCTGATCACATTTAATGGCCAAAGCAAGTCACATTGCTCTGCCTGAATTCAAGTGAGTGGAGAAGTGCTATCCTAATCACTTGCCCCAAAATAGGAAAGCCAAGCATTTGTGATACCTAATCAGCTTGTAGCAGGAATGGCTGATGTCCTTCCCTTGTTCCTCTGTCCACGGGAAGCACATGCAAAGCTTTTGTGCTGATGAGCCCACTCGACTCTCCCGGTGGTTTCTATCACTTTCTCTCCTCTCTACCATTCTGCAAGTAAAAAAAGGCTAGAAACAAAACAAAGCAAAAATGCTTGGTGTAAGAAGTACCGCTGAGTTAGAGAGGACTCATGATGGAAGGTCATAAACCCAACAAGCTTAAGTAAAAAGGGGGAATTTATTAACTTACTGAGTCGAGAAGGATGAGTAGCGGCTCAAAGGATTGCAGAAGCCAAAGCCACAGGGACTGGTATCAGGGCTCTACACTGCTAGGAACCTTTTCTACTGGTCCCTCGTCTGCTTGCTTTGCCTGTCTTCATTTTCTTCTGCCTGAAGACAGATGTTTTCCAGGAGGCAGAAAGGATGGCTGCTGGTAGTCTGACCTTTATGTCTTTCCAGCTCTGTGTTGCCAGAGGAAAGGCCACTTCTTCTGTCACTGGCACTGAGGAATCTCAGAGGACTCTGATTGGTCCACCACTGAACCAATCACTATATCCAGGGAGATGAGATCCTATGATTGGCCAGGCCCGGGTCACATGTCCACCTAGAGAGGGCAAGAAACAATTTATCAGAAGGGAAATGGTGACCTTGGTTTGATGAATAAAAGCAATAGCTACTGTAGTGTACTTAGAGTTAGCTATACCTAAAATGGTTGCTTTACAATTGTAAATCCAATCACGTTGCCCCCTCCCCAATTGAAAACCACTTTCCATTGCACTTAAAATGAAATCCAAATTAATTCTTTTAATTTTCAGTATGTTATTTTATAGGACTTCTGCTTATCTTTACAAATTATTTCCCCTTCCCTCATCATGTAGCAAGAAGGAGCATCAGCCACCTGGACCTTCATTCACCAATCATGTTTTGGGCTTATGGCATTTAAACTAGTTACTTCCTCTGATCAATGCTCTATTTTCTTGTCATTCATTATCAGCTTTCTCTCTCTCTCTCTCTCTCTCTTTTCCCTCTCCCTCTTTTCCCCCTCCCTCCCTCTCTCCCTCTTGTCAGGTTTACTGAGTTTGTGGAGAGAGAATTCTCCATGTGTGCTCACATTTCTTAGTGTCTTGTATCAGCTTTTGTCCTGGACTGTCTTTCCAAGGATATTTGTATGACAAACAGCCTTGAAAAATAGAGACCATGTCTCCCTTGGGGCAGAGGACAGGTTTTTTTGTTTTTTTGTTTTTTTGTCCAGGATAATAAAGACAATTTCTCAACCCCAGGGCAAACGTGAGACAGATTGGAGGTCTCCTACTTGGGGTTCCCCAGCTATGATGCAAACCCACCATGTATCATGTCCACAGACTTGGAGGCAAAAGGAAGAAACGCAAACCTGAAATTCATGCTGTCTGCTACCCCATGAGTAATAAAGTTCCTTGTCTCTGAGCCAGGAGTCTTGTGTCTTCTTCCAGCATTCATGAAACTGTGGCAGGTTAACCCATTATTTTGTGAGCAGGATAAAATCTCAGACTAGACCCTTAGAGATCTTGACGGAGACATTATTTATTTTTAGTAAACTTTCACCCTTTTTAGGCTTACTTTTGAAGTGTTTTGACAAAGTTGTGAAACCACAGCCGCAATCAACATGTCGAATATTTCCACCACCCTGAGAAGTTTCCTCATTCTCCTTTTTAGTCACTTCTCTCCCTGCACCACAAGCCCTGCCAAGCATGGTTCAGAATTTGGTCCCTTTATTTTTGCCATGTTTAACTTTTGTAGTCATAAAAAAATTTTAATTTAAACAAAATGTTATTTGGAGAGGAAAAAAGGAAAGAAAAGGTCCCATTATAATTGACCCCTGAAGAATGAGCAGTGTGGTGACTGTGGGAGTGAACAGGGATGGAACCACAGAAGAGCCATTTTTGGAGTAAAAACAGGAAGGATTTGCAAATGATAGGTCAGATAGGGCAATATAAAAAGGAGGAAACAGCACGGCGGTTCTGAATATTAGTCTCTGAGACCTAGGGTAAAGTGGTGTCAACTGCTGAGATGAGGAGGGCAGGCAGAGTTTGTGGGACAAGAGAAGAGATGAGAGAGGAGAGGATTTCATGTCCAGGGGTCACCTCTTCTGTGCCTTCTTTGACTTTTCTTTAGGTAAAGATAGTTGTTCCTTCTCAAACAGTTTTATTTATATTTTTGCAATCATATTTACCATTTTTTTGATTGTTAGCCTTAGATTTTAATTTTTGTTTCAAGATTACACTGTAAATTTTACAGACTATTCAAATAGTAGCAATAAAAGATATAGCAGCCATGTTATATGTCAGCATCCTTGAACCCTAGTTATTTGGTTGTTCTGGTTTGCTAATGCTGCCTTTGTGCAAAATACCAGAAATGGATTAGCTTTTATAAAAGGGATTTATTTGGCTACAAATGTACAGTTCAAAGACCATGAAAATGTCCAAATTAAGGCATCGACAAGAGGATACCTTCACTGAAGAAGAGCCAATGGCATCTGGAACACCTCTGTCAGCTGGGAAGGCATGTGGCTACATCCGCTGATCCTTTGCTCTGGGATTCTGGTTTCAAAATGACTTGCTCCAAAATGTCTGTGGGCTAGCATCTCCAAACATTTCCAAGCATCTCTAAGCATCTGCTCCCAAGGATCTTTCCAAAAGTCTCTCTCAGCTGCTCTGGAGTGTATTGCCTTCTCTTAGCGTCTCTGGAGCAAACTCGGAGCCAACATCTCAAAGCATCAGCAAGTGTCTGGGTCTGGGCTGGCTCTTTTAAAAGACTCCAGTATACCAATCAAGACCCAGGCTGATGGGTGGGGTCACACCTCCATGGAAATAATCTAATCAAAAGTATCACCTACAGTTGGGTGAGTCACATCTCCATGGAAACAACCCTCCAAATATACCACAAGATTGGGTGAAAACCTGGCTTTGGAAGGGACATAATAAATCCAAACCAGCACGGAAGTATCAAACAATCATTTCAAAATGTTCTTTAAGAAAAAAAAGAGCAGTTTTGCCTGTCTTAGGAAAGATGTAGGTACAAGGAACAGAAGTGAGTACAGGTGAAGTATGTTTTGGGAGCTAGAACAGAGAATGTCATTGAGATTCAAGATTAGGAAATGACCCAAGGCTAGTCCTATAAAATGAACAGGCTTCCTAGAGCTGAGTGAGTTCATAGGGACTAGAATGAGAAGGTCATTCACCAAGGCACCCCCCACTCTCCACCTCTCTCCATTGTCTCTTATGAAAGAACACATCTCACCCTGATTCACTGCAGCTGCCTTCATTTTGCAGAAGAACTTTCTCTTAATTCATGCATGAATGCATGACTAAAAATGGACTCCTTAACATGGACTCCAAATGACCACAGTCAATCAATCGTCTGCCATCATCTGTCTATTCTTGTCTCACAGTTGGGTCAGCCCCCCTCATGGGCTAGTTTTCAGCTCCGGTCCAGTCAGCTGTAGGTGGGAGAGCACTCAGAGAAGCATATTCTCTCTGATTGGCCATGATAGGCAGTGATGATACTTCCTGCTGACTTTCTAGTAAAAATGATGAATTTGATAGGCCATATTAGAAGTTGAAGTACATGAATTATGCTTCTTCGATAATATTCTTCATTAAAATTACACTAATAAGGAAGGATACTCAGAGAAAACACTTCCTTTGTTTGGGGAACATTCTTGAATTGGAAATCATTAAATTAACATTTCCCAAAGTGTCTTTTGCAGAATATTGTTTCCCTGAGATGCGTTTAAAGAAAGGAAAGAGTATTATAGGCCCAGTAATTCTGAGAAAAAAAAAAAAAAACAGATAAAAAAATCAAGCCAGATTCTTTTCTACAGGATTTCTCAAAACCTATAGCATGCTGATGTCCATTTTGAGATGATCTATATCTCAAAGGAGGGATACAATATGAGATTTTGACGACTGACCTCTTTATCATTTTGCGGGTCTAGAATTTGACAGCATGTAGTTTAGGAAGCCCAGCTAAACCAAAACCTGTCTTCCTTGCTTCACCTAAAAACTTGAGCTCTTATTTTAGTGTTAATCTTATCAGCTTAATCATACTATCAAATTCACGAGGAATTGGATTATATACATAAAATTCACATGAAATGTATTTCATGGAATTTAAATTCACCATTTCAAAAAATGTGATATTGCAGAGCGGCAGCTCTACAAATCATTTTTCATGGTCTGCTGTGTATTCTACAGCATATAAACTTAACTGTAAGATACAATAAAAATAAAATGAATTCGTATCTCTCACTTGTTTGAATGCTACAAATTCTGAGTTTGAAACTGGAGCCATTTCTTTAATGCAGATTGGAAGGAATAGAGTTTTTGTCAATTGCCAGTAACTTTCACATTTGCAAGTGCCATAAAATAGAATTTCTTTTTTCTAGGGTGCTCTGAATTACATTGCCCAATTGATTCCTGGAGTGAAAAAAAATATAAATAGACTTAAGTCTACTGAGATTTTGATGAAAAAGAAAGGCACTCAGTGTTGGGTTTTTCTAGTGTGTGGGCAGTTATAGCCAGCCATATGTTTACTTTGTAAATTCTGGTTGAGGGTGCAATATAAGCTGTTTCAATTTGGGTGGCAATTTTGTCAGATCTCACAAATTACAGTTGCACTCTGTTAGAGTTTGCTGGTATTTTTTGCCGGGGCTGTGGGCACAGGTCCATAATGATTAAGAACAACATATTCCTCATTTGCTTTCCTAAGAATAAATCCTGAAAAGCTCTTCCTTGAAGTAGAATTCCAAGTAATACATGTAGATGGATTGATGAAATTAGAAAAATCATCATTTGATGATAGTTGTAATAATGATTGTTTCAGGCAAGAATCATCAATGGAGGCTAAAACTAGTGGATACATGTGAGAATGTCTCCAGAGGATACTTACTGAAAATATCAAGGGAAAAAAAATGGTTACTTTATGTGGAATAACTTGGCAGGCATGTCTCAACCAAGTGCTTCCTGCATCCCAGGGTTGGTACACACAGGCTTTCCAGGGGTAATCTCTTCTCTCACACACTCCCGTCTGCATGTTTGTGCAGTTAGGGTCCCCTCCATTTCAGTCCCCCTTCCCACACTCTCCAGGATTGAAAGAATTACGCCCTCCCTACTGAAGCAAATGCTACCCTCTGTACTTGGAATTCGATTCCATTCTGGCTGTGTTTGTGTGTTTATTTATTGTGGGTCTGCTATGTGATGAGCGCTGGGAATTCAGCATTAAATAAGTCAAGTCTCTTCTCTCAAGGAGCTTCCAGCCAGTGCGAGAGACAAATGTCTAAATAGACGATTACAAGACCTGAGCACATAGAGGTGTGCTTGGCTTGCAGTATGGAGCACATGGGGGGGGGGGCAGCACTGAAATGGCTGCAGGGCCAAATGATTAAAAATACTTTCCGATTCATTGGTGAAAAGCCACACCCTGAGCCCCTGACCACTCCCCTGGGATGCCCCCCACCCATCTACCACAAGAGAGCAATTAAAGGACTCAGCAGGAAACAGCAAGGAGCCTCTCTGGTACTTTTCCCACTTCTTTCTGAATTGTCTGGGTGACAGAAAAAAAAAAAAAAAAAGAGAGGGTGACTCCACTGAGAAACTGGGTCACTGAGTATTACAGGCTTATCCAAAGTGGTGAAGGACAAAGACAAATAGCCCTTAAGAGGTTAAAGCCAAGAGGCCAGATGATAAAGGACCTGGCGTGCTATCCCTAAGCTAGCTGAACTTGATCAGACAAGCTGCAAAATGCCTTTGAAGTCCAAGATAAACAACACAATTAGATTTATGTTTTAGAAAATAGTTAACACATGATTGAGGGAAAGGAACTCAAGGGCCAGAAAACCTATTGTCAGGCTGTTGAAGTAATTCAGGTAAGAAATGAGCGTCTTTATTAAAAACAGAGGCAGGAGGGAGGTGGAGAAATGGTTGGAATTAAAGGCTTTGAAAACGTAGACTTGATGGAGCTTGGTGATTGGAATGGAGTGGTGAGCTACCTGTTATGAAATTTTCAAATCTATTTAGCATCAGATAGAACCTTCTGATCTAGAGCAAACTATTTGGTTAGAATTTTCGATATGCTTCCAAAATTAAGAATTGACCTTGACCAAGAACTTGCAGTGATTGGTTGATTCCAAAACCATTATTGTCTGAAAATTATTTGGTAGATTACAAACCATGCCTCTGCTAGTCTTTGGTAACTATGGTGAGGTTACAGTGAAGGTCATATTCTTTGCAACTCAGAAAAAGTGTTAAGAACAGCACACCTTTTGCAGTTGTAGGTTCCCAGTGTGAGAAATTCTGCATCCTCCTTCGGCCGCCTCCAGTGCAGATGGTGACCTGAATTCCTTGGGTTGGCCCTGTTTTCCCCAGGATGGACCATGAAGCCGCGCAACTGGAGAAGCAGCATGTGCATGCCGTTTATGAGAGCACCGCGCCCTACTTCAGCGACCTGCAGAGCAAAGCCTGGCGCCGCGTGCGCCAGTTCCTCCAGGAGCAGAAGCCTGGCAGCCTTATCGCCGACATAGGTAACCCAGAGGGGTGCATGTGGTGTGGGGTGTATTGCCTGTGCCTCTCCTTTCAGATTCATTTTTCATTTCAGCTCTCCCAAGAAGCCTGAAATTGTGTCCTTGGAGCATCAGGGTGTAGAATATTCACTTTCTAGCAGAAATTCATATGGTTGAGTTGGCAAGTAGCAAACATCCTCAAAGCGACATTTAGAGAGTGGCAATCTTTTCAGAGACTATGCACACACCCTCCACCACAACTGACCTGACCTTGATGGAGTAGATCAGGTCAGGATGGAAATGATTGCTGGTGACATAGACCATTTTAAACTCAGAGAAATTCACACTTGTAAATGCAGTGTTTTGTGCTGGTGGTTCACCTTGAGTGGATCTCATGCTTTCTACAGAAGAGCCAGAATTGTGGGAATATAGGAGAGAAGAAGTCCTGTAACTAAAACTAACTTCATAGGTCCTTTCCCCTACCCATTCTGTAGGCCTTTTTTGAAATTAGGTCGTAACTTCATGATTGATCATATCTTCGTTGTAACCACTGATTTGGCTGGAGGACTTGGGCTCAGTATCTTTCTGAATTGAGAAATGGTAAACCACAGCCCAGCAGACCCAGGACTAAGGTTTAAGAGGTGCTAGCATTCCCACTTGAGTCACGCCCATTTAAACCGCTTTCTAGCAATTGCATGCCAATGCACCTATGAGAGTGTATAATCTGTAGTTACAAATTCCACCTAGTTTGACAGTCACTAAATATTGTTAAGAGAAGCAGACAGGTGCCCAGGGCTTCTGGCTTGTTAAAGTTAGTGTGGCAATGATAAAAATGTTTCTTCATGAATTGTAACAAATGTACCACACTAATGCAACAAGGTGTTAATAATTGGGTGCTTCCTGGGAACTCTGTATTTTGTGCATGATTTTTCTGTGAGTCTACAACTACTTTAATTTTTAAAAATAGAAAAAAAAAAAGTTAATGTAAGCGATGTGGAATGTAAGGAAGGGTACATAGCACCTAGAAGTCAAGGGTCTTTGAAAAATATCTCTATTATGTCAACTTTAAAGAAATAAATCTGTTTTCAGAAGAAGCAATGAATTTGGAACCTTTACCACCAATTGTCTAAGCAAAGTGCCAGAATCTTCAAATCAGTGGGGGATAGATGGATTATTCAACAAATGGTTTGGGGACTATAACATAGCTATATGTAAAAGAAAGATAAAATAAGATAGCTGCATTCTCACATCTTACACCAAAATAATTTCAAAGGAAGCAAAGATTTATGTATAAGAAAATGAAATCATTAAAGGACTAGAAGACAACCAAATTATTTTTTAATAGTCTCAGAAATCATTAAAGAAAATATCAGTGACTTTGACCATACAAAATTTTAAAAATCTGCAAGGCAAAAATCCAGACAAATGTATAAACAAGGTGAAAGGACCAAAAACAAAGTTGAAATATCTGCACCATATCTGATAGAAAAATGGATAATTTTCTTAATCTACAAGGCATTTTTCAGTCTTGAAAAGACCAATAGCCCAATGGAAAAATGGTGAAAGGATATTAACAAATAGTTGAAAAAAAGCGGGGATACAGATTGCTTAAAATGTTTGGATAGGTAATCAACTTACGTATTTCTGTAACAAAGGTGCAAAAGGGTGTATAGTGAAAAATGTCCTCCCATCTCAGTCCCCCAGTGCCAACTAATCCACACCAGGGGCAGCTGATGCTCTTAGCTTCCTATGTAATCTGCTAGAGCTATTTTATGTAAATATAATCATATTTGCATCTATGTATGTATGGGTGTACTTCCCTTTTACAATTACACACAAAATGGTGGTATGCCATTCAAAGTTATACACCTAACTTTTGTTACTTTTAATATATTGTGAAGATTATTCTTTATTCTCTTTATTGAGCTGCCTACTGTTAAAAGCTGCGTAATATTCTATGCTAATAGTGACTTACTAATGGATATATATATTGTTTGCTATATTTTGCTCCTACAAATTATGGTACAGATATCTTTCAAGTACTTCTGTGCAAATCTGCAATTACAGCTGTACTAAATATTTTGTTACCCATTTGTCCTTTGAATTTTGTACTATTTACAGTCTTTACTATTCAATAAATGAATAGATTTCTTAAGATTTATTTTTAAAATAAATTGAAGTTAAGGAAGAAATTGGTGGAAACAGAAGAGAGAAGCCCAAAAGGATTAGTAGAAGGAAAGAAAGTATGTTATTATAACTTTTTCCAAATAAAATGTTTTATTTTTCTTTCTAGATTTTATGCTTCAGTAAAATCATCAACTGTTTGTTGTGGTGGTTAATTTGGTTATTAGGTTAGTAATTTATAATTAGTTATAATTAATTATGAATAAACTTTGTATAGGGTAAAAGCCATCCAGAATTAATCACGTTTCAATTGCCCACCGGGAAATCCCCTGGCAGCTTTACCATTTTTGTGGTATAACTTTTAGCTAACTAAAAGTTTATTAACTTTATTACTCCTGTCCCCAATCAAGCTGATTTGCTGTGGTGTGAGACAATGGCCCATGGAAGGAATTAAATCTTGAGGGCAAGTATCAGGGATTAAAGAAGCAGGAACTACAGCCCAAATGAAAAGAACTCAAAGACAGCCGAAATGCCAAAGTACTATCAGGAAATACTGTATCCAGGGAAATGATGCCAGTATTTTATTTGGAATAGGCCAGTAAACATGGAGTTGATTAGATGGTGCATGGATGGTGTTCTGTGGTTTGAGATCTTTGCTTGGATCAGTTTAGAAAGTAGGAGAAGGTCCAGAGCTAGATACTTTTTTTAAGCAAAACTTATTTACTTTTTACTGAAAATCAGAAGCAGTTGTCCTAATAGTACTGATGATTTTATTGGTATATATGATAAAAATGAACTTTTCAATAATTAAGATTCAGTTTGCCTCTTAACTCTTAATATATTTATTCTCAGTCTCTGCAATCAGATTTAATTCAGTAAATAATTCTAATTGTCATTCTCTCCTTGAGGCAATAAAAATTTACAGCAGGTACTGTGCCTGCAGAATAAAATATGTTTCCTCACCACTGACCCCAAGAAATGTATATAAGTAGGAAACAAATAGGTTATAGTCTTCTATTTCCCATAGGAAAAGAGAATTCTTTTTCAGTTTGTCTTACTAAGGAACTCCCAGTTTTTTAAAAAAATGCACTTGTTTCTGCACACACCAGAGGGAACATTCAGATTAATTAAGGTCTTTTCAACAAAGAGCTGTTCACCATGGGCCAAAGCATTTCATTGAATCCCGGAAGTTACCTGTTTTCTTCCTAAGTCATAGTGTGGTGCAGAATACAAAACTGAGGAAACTATAAGCATGTAGGCACATTTTTTATCTTGCTTTAGTACAATGCAAGGTTATCACTTAATGAGATTCTATAAAGGAGCATGTTGTTGTGTATTGGAGCTTGCTGCAGTGTCATAAATGTTCAGATTTACCTTTTGCACATTTAAGATAATGGGGCAACCAGGCTTGGCAATACTCTTGATTTCCTCATTAAGATAAAATCTTCCCCTTTTTAGCATCACAGTATATGCACTTAGAAAATGGATAATTACCTCATATTTGGGAGTTCCACTATTATCCTTAAAAATGAATGCCATTAGAAATGAAATGGGATAAATCAAGGATACCAGAGTCACTTGAAACATTCCAAGAGCTGTTTGCATTTAAAAAGACCTCAGTTTCCTCATTATTACCAGATGCTCCCTGCACAGTTCCTTCTAGCTCTAATGATCTATGAACCTGTTTTTGTTGGTGTCTTCAAGGTAATTTTCCCTTTCATTTCTCTAAATGTGTCCCCACAGACAATAAAAAAGCAAACAAATTTGCAGGATTATTTTCCTTAATAATCAAAGACCATCATCTTTGAAATATACAGGATTCCAACTTGAAAATATTTTGTGAATTATATTTTCCCCATAATTGCCTTCAAATAGTGGATACTTTTTCTCATACACATCATTAGGAATATTGGCCATAAGATATAAAATGTTTCTAGGGTCCAATCATTTACATTAACAGTGGAAATAAGATTTCCATAACAATGGATGGATGGAAATATTTTTTGCTCATATATTCTCCACTGCCTCAGCTGGCACCAATGAATCATAACTATGTTTTTATTGTCTTGAATAATTTTGAAAAGTATCTATTAAGAAGGAATTATTAAAGAGTATCATGATATATTTCAGAAGTGTAAGCTAATCATCTTTGAATAGCTGTAGATATTTTTTCAGGCAGAAAAACACATTAGCTAAAACCTATAAGCATAAATATGAGTTGTAATTGATATATTTAAATATTTCTAGAAAGGAATTAGATGAAATGTCTGTGCTAGTATATAACATTACCTGCTTGGTCATAGAATACTGATTAACGATGGTTATTCATTCGTGTTATTACCTTCTTCATGATTAATATCAGTAAGATCTGATTGATCTAAATCTTTGGGCTGTGTAAATCTTGAGTTATTTAGGTCTCTGCCACTGAAAAGTGAATGTCAGAGTTGCATATTGAGCCAATATAAATCACTTAAAACCTAGCACTGACAAAGAGATTGGATAAAAAGTTGTTAAAAATTATTTTTCATTCAAATTAAAATTAAAAACTAAAATGCATATTTAATTGTGCAAATGATTTTGTTTGTATCATTGAAAAGTTGTTGACAATCATTTGGTTTACTTGCCAGCAAGTGGCAAGAATGTCTGGAGAGAGGACTCTAGAATAAATGCTGTGACATATATACATACATAATGAAGTACATACATGAAAATTACTTACATAAGGAGACTGCGCTGTCCCTGGGACACTAAGGAACTATTATCTCTTGCCGTGGGCCAGTGTTGACCATGCTTCATGCAGTGTATTAAGCCCTGCAGCCCTTGCCTCATTAAATGTTCAATAAATATTTCTTTTTTCCAATCCTTTTCCCTCTTCTCTTCTATATGAAAACATGTAAGTGTTCCCTGAAGGCTTTTCTTTTTCTTCTGTGAATGTCTTCATGTCTTGTCATATTCTGTCTTGGTTGGTTAATATAAAGTTATTCACATTCCTTTTATAAGACAGACTTGCTGACATTTTCCCACTTCCCATTAAGACTGGCGTGTAACACAGGTATTTCTCTTTCAGGTTGTGGGACTGGAAAGTATCTTAAGGTGAACAGCCAGGTACAGACCCTGGGCTGTGACTACTGTGGGTCATTGGTAGAGATCGCCCGGAATAGAGGATGTGAGGTCATGGTATGTGACAACCTTAATCTCCCCTTTAGGGATCAGGGCTTCGATGCCATCATCTCCATAGGAGGTAAGGCAGCCCGGACACACATTCCCTCTTCGCCATGAGCATAATGTTACATGGTTGAGGCCACTCTCACGACTCAGCATCCATTCTCTGTAGAAACATCTATGTCATTCATTTTCCCTAATTATTCAAAATCTTTCAGTGGGTTGAAATATTTGACTAATCACAAATGCACTGGTGATAATATGTGATTGTTTTAACTAGTTAAACCTTCCCAGTGTTATTATCATCCTTGTGGATGATTCATTCCAATTTCTTGTACTTATGAGTAAGAAAGTATTAGAGGTGTTTTTCTCATTGAACATGGTACTTTGTTACATTGAAACAAAGCCAGATTCTTCCAAAGTGCAGTCGATTTTCAGGAGCCCTGTTATCTTTGTCAGGCCACAGAGTGCCCTGTATTAACAGAGACATGAAGTATTAACACACTGTGTGTGCCCTAGAAGACTGTGTCATCTGATCTGCCACTCGCTGGTTCTCAAGTCACCAGAGAAGATGGGCCACACCTGGCCCTGTTTTGTGTTGCTTTGATCGTGCCACTCTGCTCTCTTACTGCCAGAGTTTGTTCATGAATCTAGGGAATGTGTTCCTCATGTTCTCCCAAGTGTGCTAAATAAAGCACACAGGCCAAAAATGAAAGGAAACAGCACAAATTCATGCCAGAAATATACACAGGTAAAGCTCATTTTGCCCAATCCATGTATTCCTGAAACCTAGTATGTGAATCCCATTTAAATATGCCAGGGAAACTGCTTTTTAAGAGAATCCTAGGGCAATGTGAAAAATCTTTTACAAAGCAAATTATCTGCTCTATCACACTTTTTAAAAAAGCAATCTATTTGAATGTAACAAGCTTTATTAAAGTAAGGTGACCCTTTCTCAAACTGGATGCTATTCATGACAAAAATACTGAAGAGGACTGCATCCTCTTCTCCTGGAAGAGAAGAGATGAGAGGTCGATTTATTCAGCATTAAATGAGGTCTGTACCTTTGCATCGTGAGTGGATGCAGGCCTGGATCCCATAAACTTGGAACCACCCGGTCAGGACTGGCAGGTGGTGGTAGCCATGGAAACCTGCTTATGGCAGCCCTGCTTCTTTGCAGTTGAGAGTGTTAGGTCCATGTTTGTTGAAAGCACTGAGAGAAGGATCTCTTTGAACTTTGCAACACTACACCATACTTTGAGCCCTTAATGGAAAGAACGGTTTTGGTTTGGTCATTCTCCCTAAGGAACGAGAAATCAGAGAGAGGTTGAAGAAGCGTATTCTCTACTGCCCTTTTGCGCCCATTGGTTCCAGGGTCCATGAGTCTGTCTACCTCCAGGCCACCGTGAGGGGCACGTGGATAAGGACCCACCCTCGTCCTTCTAGGAAGTACACAACTGCCCTCCCTTACGTCCTTCCCCACATTCAGTTGAAGTCTCATGCCTTTGCCTGCAGGAAAGGGAGCAGACTTGGTGACCATCTAAAAATGCTTCCTTAAATGGGAAAATAGCATATGCTTTTATGAACTGTAACTGTAAATTAGTGTAACGTGGTAATTATCAGTTAATTTTCTATATTACAAGAGATTTCAGTAGCCTGTCTCTCTTGAGTCCACCTGTATATACTTCCCTATTTAGAATTCTGTGTGTCAGCACTTCCTGTTTATCTTAACGTAAAGAAACATATTTTTGGCTTTTCTACATCCCTTAATAATAATGTGAGGGGTAAGCATCATACCTAATCATATATTCCTCATGTTTTACTGATAGGTATGAAAAAGAAGCACTGCTTCTACTTTTAGAATAGTCTGACAAAAATTTGACGACTATTTGGCAGCATATTAAAATAGTGTCTATCAACTGCATGCTTTATGCCAGTGGTTCTCAGCCTTAGATAATGTTACCCTCTAGGGAACATTCGGCAGTGTCTGGAGACATTTTTGGTTGTCACAACTGGATAAGAAGGTGCTACGGTCAGCTAGTAGGTGGGCGCTCCCCAAGAAAGAATTATGTTTATTCTCTGCCCGAAATTTCAATGGTGCTGGCAAAGAGAAACCCTGCTTTATGCTAAACTCATAGATTCTGACTGAGGCATGTTTATAGATGGAGAGGCAAGACATACACACTTGAAAAGTTAAATAACGTATCATAAAATATCAAGATATAACAGGACTTTAAAGATGATTTTGTGTAACTTCCCATCTGGTTTTGGAATCCAATAATTTGAATTCAACCTACTCATTTTTCTGGGCTGTCAGCAGGAAAACATTGCTATAGGTGCCATACATCAAGTTATATTTTGCCTTTAATTTGTGACTATAATTTCTAAACAAATGAGGAATTTTTTTATCCTTTAAAAATTCAACAGTTTCCTGATACTGACAATACAAAGAAATATATCAAGTCCTGTTAACAGTTACATTTACATATTTCTTAATAAAAACATGTATGTATATGCAAGCATAATACATTTCATTTGTAATAAAGAAATATTTGTAAATTCTTACTTTTTTTTTTCCAAAAACATTTGGTTATTTGGTTTCAAAGTTGTCACTTAGTAACTGTTAAATATAACTATAATAATATAAAAAGAAATTCAGATATTTTCTGGGTAGAATTATGGCATTTTAATTTACTGGAGACAGATTCACATGTAACACATGTTTAATAAATAAATGAATATAAAAACTTTCTTCCTTAAAAAAAGCAAACAAACTTGGGAAGCCCAATAGAATCCTAAAATTTTGAAGACCTAAGAGTGTACTGAAAAGAGACTGTTGTGTTAAAATAATGCTGTTTTAATGGTGGGGTTTACTTTTCTTTTATGATCCCTAAAAGTGAATACTTGGAAAACACATCCATATGAAGGTCTAAAGAGAATCATGTTCAAATTATGGAGATATGAGTGGCCCTGAGGAGACACACACAGGCCTGAACATTAGTATGTGTTAAGCCTTTCTCAGTTCTGTTGCCTTTTGCCTCCTTTTAGCTCAGTGACCCTGCATCTTGAAAGGAATGCTTTCAAATTAACCATCATAAAGGGTTCTTTCTTTGGGAGCAGGAAAAAAAATTAAAAAAAAGAAATAGTCTGAAGCCTAGGTGATTGGCCAGAAATCACAAGGCCTGTTAAAACTAGATCTAAGGTGAAATATATCAGTGGACGTATTTTAACCTTATACCACTAGCTTTCTTTCACTGGTGCATGGTAGAGTAAAAAATACCAAGGTTTGTCTGCTACTGACAGGAATGAAAACTGATTGGTAGCAACACAACGTATGCCTATTGAATGAACTTCCTTGGACAGATTTGTCTGTATAATAATCTCATTTTAGATGTTTAATATCTCTCGGTGACAGGAAAACCATAGAAAGTAATTTGCCTTAAAACCACTACTAACCTCTGATCATGAGGAGGGTTAGAGGAACTTTCACCCTCTCTCTCTACCCTCACTGCTCATGTCCAAGTGGGAGTGTTCAGGTCTTGCTTGGAACTAATGTCCTACTCAAGATTCCTAGTAGGTCTGTGTGTGGAAAAATAATTTGATGTGTTTTCTCGACACCATTCTTTGATCAAACTCTCCTAAAAGCTTACAGACTAGCCCTTTCTATATTGTTGGATAAAAAATATATGCCAAATAACATCCTTGAGACTAGATAAAAGCAGTTCTGCTTGATTCTCACTTTGAGTTTACAAGGATTGGAAGTTAAAATGATGATTTTAAAAATATATGCAACCATTTTGTATGATATTAAATTTTTAAAAAAATTGCAAGCAATCTTTTGAACTCGTGTTGGGCTGGCTTATCTTTGCATCATCTAAGCAGAAAGAAACTAGTACTTTTCTCTATTTCTATTGCATTATTAATTTTATTAACACTGATTAGTGGTGTTAATCCCTTGGTACTTTAGAATTTCCAATTTTTTTAAATAAAACAATGAATTATTGCCTAGAATTCTACCAGGGAACATGTCTCTAATTTAGTGACCACTTTAAAATTTTATTAATTCATGCTTGTTATCCTCCTGGTTAACAAGAGTCATAGGATTTTGGAACTGGAAGAGGTCTTATGGATTATTTATTCTAGGATTTTATTTATAGATGAAGAAACTTAAAATCTACAGAAATTATATAATTTGCCCGTTACCTGTCTAATACTAGAGGGGCCAAAGATGAAAATTATATCTTCCCTGAAGCCAGGCCTGTGTTCTTTCTACCGTCTGCCCTGCCATGTAGGAAATAAGGAGATTTTTACTATATGTCAAAGTTTCATCACTATTACACAGAAAATACCAGTGCATGAAAGTGCACATTTACTTGTCTGTATGTACATTGAGATCTGGTTTCTTCTTTTTCAGTCATACATCATTTTTCTACAAAACAAAGGAGAATCCGAGCAATAAAAGAAATGGCCAGGGTCTTAGCTCCTGGAGGCCAGCTGATGATTTATGTTTGGGCTATGGAACAAAAGAACCGCCATTTTGAGAAGCAAGATGTGCTTGTTCCATGGAACAGGGCCTTATGTTCCCAGCTCTTCTTAGAATCCAGGCCATCCGCGGGAAAGAGGCAGGGTGCACAGACAGAAACAAGCCACCCCTGCCATCCCCCTTGCTCTGGCTGTAGCTGTTCTGTCTGTTTTAAGGAGAGATGTGACTCCAAACGATTGCACAGCATGGACCACTATATGGCTAGGACCTGTTGTGTGAACGTTTCTAAGGAAGGTGAGGAAGAAGATGGATTCTATAACACACTGGGAAAATCGTTTCGTTCCTGGTTTTCCTCCAGATCTTTGGATGAATCAACTTTGAGGAAGCAAATCGAAAGGGTGAGACCCTTGAAAGACACAGAAGGTTGGGCCAACAGCCCCATATCAGTCCAGCCTTCCAGACACTCTAGTTTAGATTTAGGTCACCAAGAGCCATTTTCAACAAAAGAGCAAAATTTAGATGAGGAAGTGTTTGTGGAAATTTCTTCCCGGAAAAACTTGGAGTGGCTGAGAGCACCAGGCACGCTGGAGCATTTAAATGGAGATCATCATGAAGAAATTAGAAGAAATGGGGATGGCAGTTTTCTGGATGACACCAAGAACAATGAGAATTATGTGGATGCAGGTAATTTGGAAGAAGGTAAATCTTCGGGTAGTAAAATATTGAGAAGGCTCTCTGCAGTGGAATCCATAGATTCCATCCCAGATGACACAATTCCTGTTGAAGAACAACCTATGGACAATTTGGATTCCAGAGCTTTTATGCGCTACTACCATGTATTTCGGGAAGGAGAGCTCACTGGCCTGCTGCAGGAGAATGTGTCAGAGCTCCATATTCTGAGTTCTGGGAATGATCATGGTAACTGGTGTATAATTGCAGAGAAAAAGGAAAATTAGGATTGATTGGATGCATTCAGACAACTCCTCCAGAAGATGAACTATGTCTTCTTCTCTAGGTTTGTCTGATTACCCAAACTTGCACCCAGTTTTATTATTTTCTAATCCATTTATGTTTTGGTCTGTAGAGACTACAAACTGATTACCTTTTTATTCTTTGTGTAAGCACAATGCCTGACACCAAAAGTGTTAGGTAAAGGGTATTTGTGTTAGACACTTTCAAGAGATCTGAAGAAGCAATATAAAATTCTTTAGTATGGTTTGGATTTATTCCGTGTCAAAAGATGAAGTTCTTATAAGAATATATTGTTTTCCAGTATTGTACATTGGTTTTAAAAGATCCTGTTCTTAAATATACCTTTAAAATACAGCCTTTTTATAAAGTAAAGGAGTAATTTCTGCTTCTCAGGTTATCATTTAGATCTCTGTGCAAGATAACAGGTAAACCTGTTTCATTGCACAGATGCTAATTGGACCATGTGATCAATTATTTTGCTGCCAAGACTTTGCTTCTACTTAAAGTCTTTAGAAAAGTGAGAGCCTGGAGGGAGACAATAATCCAAGAAGGGTCACAAGGCCTTTTCTGTACACCAAACAACCATGCTTCAAGATAAGTAAATAATAAGGTTTTCAGTGTTGCTTGGAGGCTTTTAAAGTCACTGTGAGCACGTAGAGAGTGGGGTATTTGGGCTTTTGGAGTTGTCGCTAGTATCCAAGTGGTGTGTTTTCCAGCCTTATTAGAAGCATGAACATCTGGTGAAGCCATGACCAAGATCAACTAATGAGGAGTGTTCATCTGCAATGATGTTTCTCTTATGAATTAAAGGGATATTTATAAAATGAGGACCTGGTTGAGACACTGTTTGCTCTAGACTCTGAGGATTGATAGATTGTTAAGGTCCAGGATTTGGCCTTGATGAAAGTGTGAATGGGATTTGTTGTTGTATTAAAAAAAAAATAGTACCCAAGCATTTATTTTATACAAAGCAGCCATATTTTATTAGGGATTTAGGCAGAATCAACTCCTATTAATTAGAGGTTGAATTTCTGCTCCTTTATTGACGAATGGATAAATTGGGCGCATTGTGCAGTCACTGCATCTATTTAGATTTAGCCATGGGTCTGTTTAAATCTGTGTCATGGGTCCTGAGACTCAGAAAAAATTAAGACAGGACCAGAGAACTGGACACAGAAATAAGCCAAACCATGAATATGGTCTCAGATAGCTTTAATAAGGAGAAAATTGATAGTTTACAAGAGCCTTTTCAGTTTATGAACCACTACATTCCTTTTAAAGTCAACCTAATTCTTGTATTATTTTTCTACAGAATTTAACTGAAATAGTACAAATTTAATTTGTTTTGTCTTGTTCTCCTTCAGTGATTGTGCTCAAACTTAAAATAACGATGCTACTTTGAAAGCAACATACGAGATTATTTTAAATGTGTATCTGAAAATTATTACTGTTGAGAATTCTCTTGGTTTCAAAATAAATTGCATCGTCATTAGAGGAATAATGAGAAATGACATGGAAGTGGAATATAAATTAAAAATTAATTTAGTGTGCTTTCCATTTCTTAAATTGGGACATTAAACTTTGAGTACAAGTGATTTTCTTGGTGGAAAGGAAAGATTGTCAGAGTAGAAAATGTTCTTACAATTAAGGCTTGATGGCCTTTTTACTATGGCTGGATTTTTCCTTCCCCTGCAGCTTGTTGTCACATGTATCTTTCAACTCAGCCTTAATACTAGAAATCTGCATTTGAAGTCATCTCCTTCTGGTGGTGGCCTACCATTTAAGGGTCCTTACGTGAAATTCAGTTTCTTAGACTGTGCCAGAATAGTTTTTCAGCTGGATTGTATGAACAACCTCTTATACACACACATACCCCACTTCGTATACAAAGGTTATCTAGGATGGTTCTTGGGAGAAAAATACTTTATAATTTTTCAGGACTGTAAATAAAACACCACTGATAATAGTGGACTTTTGTTCTTTATCTGCTGAATGCAAGAATTCTATACATCCAGGCGTCATTCTGTATGCAAATATTTAACTCTGTGGTTGACAGCCTCTCTTAAGATACATTAATGTGAAAACACCCTTAAAATTAACTTCTGCCTTTAGATTTTTTTTTAAAAAGCCATTGACATGCAAAATGAGTGCAAATATCTTGATATTTAAAAATCTCATCCTTCTTTAGGATGGTGTTCAATAGTGAATATAAACTCACCCAGGTTATTTGTGAGTGTTCAGTCAACCTCAGTTTGCTTGATTATAGATTGTACTGATCTTTCTTAAGTAATTTTAGAACTTAAACTCCACTGTGATTACTGGATCAAACAGGGTCTTTTTTAGTTCCTTCTAGCATCAGTTCAGGGTCCCGCTGTCTGAAATAGAGAGGAGGGCTTGGGGGATTATTTGAGGGTCCTTAAAATCCTTCCCTGATTTACTGATGCCTCACAGTCATGGGATTTGAGGAATTCCATGCAAGCAGTGAGATGATTTGGGGGAAAGTGCGTTAACCGTTAAAGTTACAAAGGATGCAATCAAAATGACCCTGGAGTACAGGCAAGTGACCCATTTAAATTACTATTTTTAAAATTGTTGATATAGTGATGAAATGACACTAGCATGTCATAGTTAATAGCAAACCATCTGCACAAATATCTTGGGCTATCATACTGGCTTGGTCCTCAGTTCCTATCACACATCCCTGTTCAGGACAATATGTAATTCTTGTTTCTAAGTTGGCCCTTTCATTTCCTTCCAAATTCTAGATATCAAGGATTCTTCTTATTTCAACTGACCAGCAACTGAATAGGCAAAAATTAGGAATATTCCAGAGAGAAAATCATCTAAATATAAATCAGCTAGAAACACTAATGCACTTGCATATTAATGCCACAGAAAAGAATAAGCACTGATGGAATTTTTAAAATATATAAATCTTTTTGGAAGCAAACAGAGCGTTGACCCATATTTGTTGAAATTGATAGGGGAGGAAACTTCTTAAAAATGCTCTGTGAGGGCGCAGTTAGGGAGAGAGGGAGAAGTGGGAACTAACACCATCTGAACGGCTGCAGGCTAGAAAGAATAAATTAGGGCAGGCTTGAGCTGCTGTCTCTTAATATGTAAATATATTAATAATAGTAACTAACTTTTCTTAATAGCTAATATTATTATTTGTAATCCTCACCACAGCCCTCTGAGGTAAGACTGATTATTGTCCCCATTTTGCAGATGAGGAAAATTGAGGCAGAAAGACATCAAATTGCCCAAGACAACATATCGAGTAAGGGACAGAGCTGATATGCAAACCTAAGCAGTATGGCTCCAACCCTGTCTACTTAACCAAGCACCACACTCCCTCCCACCAGGCCGCGGTCGCACGTAGGCAGGTTGTAACAATCTTTCAGAATAAATGTGCTTCTCTCCTTTACAGTGGAGCATTAGCGAGGCTAACCAATGATTACACTGGTAGATGATAATTGGCTAGTTATCCTTTACATATCCCACCCCCCATCTTTTTAATTTATATTTTCATTTATAAGTTCATTTCAATTTGGTTTGAATAAAAATATAATTCTGGGTCACAAAATGCTGTGTTCCTTTTTCTCCAACTCCTCAATTCTTTAAAAATTGTGTTACTATTTTCCCATTTTATTGGTAAGAAAATTGAGGACTATTCAGATATTTCATTTGTTCCCTTCATTTACTGAGCCTGACTAGGTATGAAATACAGTATAAGGCAATGAATATTGGGTGTGTTAATTGTATACAAAATATTAGAATTAACTGACTTTAAAGGGCCAAGCTGGAGAAACATTTTTCATATTTGGGGTGTACCTATTGCCAAGTTATGTTGTTTAGTTTGAAAAACTTAATATGCAAAACCCCCTTTTGGAGAATCACAATACATATTAGCATATGTCTACCCTGAAGTAAACCTGGATTTACTTTAACTGAACTTGCCCTAGAAATATTAATTCTAGCACAAGTATTCTGTGGAACATATTTCGGAAAATATTGTCCTGTAGAATAAAATGCAAACTCCTTAGCATGACATTCAGGCCCTTCAATAATTTGAGTTTAAATTATTTTTCAGCCCCATTTCTTGCAAATAAAGTCACCTGTGTGTGTGTGTTCTGCAATCTGCTATTTTAAATAACACTTTCATTAGAAACTACATAATGGCAAGTAATTGTCACATAGCCTAGATATATACTTGGTAATTTTTAAATGCCCTCATTGTTATCCCTCTCCAAAGAAAAATGCATAAACAGGTTTTGTTCCATCAAGGGGCATATGAGATAAGTGTTATCACACACCCATCCAACAGATGGAAAAACCACAGGAGCCTAAGGATATTAAGGAGGAACCCCAAATCCTCAACTCTCATCCAAATCTTAAATCAAAATAACTGTTGTTCTGAAATTATAAACCCTATATTTGCAGTCTCAGTTACCTACCCACATGGAGGGGGAACATTTAAAAAGAAGTCTCACCAACCAAGTATTGAAATTATATGCAAATAGAGCAGAAGCACAGGAATCTAAGAGAACTGATGGAAAAGAAGACACTGTGAATTGTCCTATTTTTGAAGCACCAGGGGTCCCACAGTTTGCCACCTGTTAATGAGGACATGAATCATTTCAGTTATACCACGTGTTCTGTCCCCTCTAGGAGCAGATCCTTCCCAACTGACTGCGCACGAGTAATCACATGATCTGGGAGGAATGAGTGCTAGCATTTACTCTATCCCACCAATCTGCTGGACCACTTGGGAGAGGTGATTGTCACATTGGATCCTCCATAGCAAATAAATACATACTTTGTTGTTCCTTCAATAGGGGCTGGAAAAAATTTACCCCAACCCAATTCATGATTAATTAATCCACATGGAATGGTATGTTTTCTCCAGATGGAGGATTTATTTTTCTCTGAATATTACCCCCACATAGAAAAAGACTGTGGGTCACGACAGGTAAATTGTAGCCAGTATAACTGAATACTGAATTCCTGGAAAGAGTTACAATTGCATTTGTGTTCACTCAGTCAGGAATTTGGTTGAATAACAGGCATTTCTCTGATGAGCTCATCATATCACTCACATTAGATTTTCTATTAACTTATGTGCAAGGATCCATCAGTCAAGGTTTGCTTTCCACTCTCTTTATTAACACAGAACAGAGACAGTGCTTAAGACTCACTAATGCAGACCCAAATGAAATTTGGGGACACTTTTAAATATGTAGGTGAAAGTTGTCCCATTTTCTTTAGGTACCTTCTTAAATGTGTATGAATGTAAATATATATATATATGTAATATATATATGTAATGAGAGCTAGTGTTGGCTCTCATTAGTGACCAAGGGAAACCAGCTCTCTTGTGCACCTGTGAAAACATTAAATTAGCAATTGCTGTAGAAATGTATTTTGTTGTACAGATTTTTTGTTTCAGGGAAATTTAAAGATAATTGTTAAATGTTGCTGTGACTCTTCTGGTGTTGTTGACATGTGTGTTCCATATATCAAAGTGCAAAATCTCTTTATTTATACAATATAAACTTACTATAGCTCCTCTCAGAGGAAGCTAGCAATAGTTTCAAAAGCACAAATTGATGTAAACTATCTGGACTGTTGTACTAATTTGAAGATATTCTATTTGCATTAACAACAACATTCAGGAACTTTTTGTAATAAGTATTATTAAAAACAGCATAATTTGTATGCTCATGAAATGCATTGCATTCTGTTTAATTCATTCCAAACTACTGAGTAAGTTTGTATTTGAATTCTATTATCTTTGTCTAACAGAAACCAAGTTAAGTATTTAATGATGGATTCTTTAATGGGTTAATAAAAAATGTTATTAACTAGAAAAGACATATTTTAAGATTAATAAAGATGTATTAGACAATCCAAAAATGGGTGTGTTGTGAAAATCTGGCACTAGTCTTGAAGGAACATCATTTTTTGTGTCACTTGGAATATGTAAGTGCATGTTCCGGTTACTGACTTACTCGTCTGCAGGTTGTCAGATCATTATCAGTGGGGGGAGTTGGAAGAAGGGGGCAGGGTTTGCACCCAGCACAGCTGTGACTCTAACACAGCCTCAAGGGGACACCTTCTAGCAGCAAATGGAGCCCCTGGCCTCGTGGAACTTTGACCCACACCCCATTCCCTGGAAGCGGGAGCCACTACATCTCCCGGAGTGCTGTTTGCCCCTGACGGTGGTTGCTTGAGAGACATAAATGAAAAGTACTAATGATAAAAGTAGAAATGAAACATCTTCTCTATGAATTTTTTCACAAGAATCAGAAGTAGTTTGATGTTTGGCAGAAATCTCTCTCAGTATAAAAACACTGCTAGTTATTGTCTTCGGCGGCGCTCGCTTCTTCACTCCTCTACTATCTTCACTTTTTGAAGTCTGTAAACATAAATTCCACTTAAAAACTGTATGCATAACAGGTTTTTAGTTTACAGTTTTCTCAGTGGTTGAAATCAGAGGGAAACCATCAAATTCAAACTTTTACCAAACACTGCACTCCTCACCCCAATCCTAGGTAATTTCCAGAAAGGTGCACAGGTGCACGGTTTTGGCCTGCAGAAAACCACCAAATGCTCGAGCTGCTGGAGACTTCAGCAGTCATGGACTCTGAGGCTGCCATTCGCACGTGAGGACTCAAAAGAGCGACTTGCTCAGATCTCACTGCCCCTGCGCTGCTTCCCCCGGCAGCCCGTTGCTTGTACCCCCGAGGCTGTGACTGCCCTTTGCATCCATCCAGATCTTGGCCACCCTGCGACCCCCAGCTCGGGTCCCATCTCCGGAGCAGTCACTCCAATCCCACTCCTCTATCCTGATCTTCTTCCCCATTTACAGCCCTTTGTGATATGAGTACTTTTCAGCATTACTGTATTCACCGTTGGTAATTAAAAACTTCCTGGCACCATTCCAAGATTTGTTCCCTTGTTTCGCCCCAATTTATAAAAACAAAGGGGGAGGTTGATTCTTTCTGCTCCAGTCTCTATTGAGTGTTCACACACACACACACACACACACACACAATGCCCTTGCCTCCAGGAACAAGCCATTTTGTGGGGCCAACTCTAAACGAGTGATGGAGGAGCTCTCCCACCCACCACCAACTCCCAGTCTGCCTCCAGCATTTTAAGGAGAGTCCCAGCTCTAGGTTGATGGAATTCAGTTCCTGGGATCAGCTGGTTGTAGAGGGCCAGGTCCCCAGGCCATTGATTTCCTGCATTTGGAGCTCCTCCTCAGGAAAAACTCCCCTCTTGCATACAGGGGTCTAAGTCCCCTGTCATCCTTCTCTAAGACCCCCAGGGGTGAATTGTATTTTGTGTTGAACAATTTCTGAATAATTCCCACCTGCGAGGTACTTTCTAGGCCCTGTTGGAGATTTTTTGGGACTATGATACAATCCCTGGTCCTGGAGAATTGAAAACGAGCAGAATGGATGAGATACACCCAGGTGTCTCTTCCTGGAACATTCCTCTGCTCCTCACTCATATTTGCATCTCAGCAGACACGTGCCTGTCTCAGGCAGCCCTTTGGTGCTTCACCCCTATCCCAGACCAGACCGAGGTTATGCTCCCTGTCTATGACTCCAGGGCCCATGTAATTGCTCTTTTGCAATTCAGCACACATTTATTTTATTAGCAAATCCTTTCTCTACCAGAGTATACGTGTCATGGGGGTGGGGACCCTATCTGCCTCTTTCACTTTGGGGGGTCTCTCAGCACCTCAGCTTAGCGGAAGGGCCCATCGGGAGTGGGTGGATAATGTGGGTGAACCAAGAGCTTATGTATGAGGGGTGCCCAGAGGAAGGTACAGAGAACCACAGGAACACAGCGGGAGAGGAGGGTTATCACAGAGGAGGGGACATGAGGCTGCAGGGAATTTGAACAATGGCAGAGAGGCAGAGAAGATGGGAGTAAATCGATGACGACAACAATCTGTGACAATGATGACTGCACAGTTTATCATGTGGCACCATGTGCCAGGCACTCGCACATTCATGGTTCCATGCGATACCTGTGCCAACCCTCGGGTAGGTATTACTGAGCTCTATGGATGTGGAAAGTGGGGCTTAAAGAGGGTGGACTACTTGCCAAGGTCATGTCACTCCCTGGAAAGCAAAGGCGGTCAGTTTTGCACTCGGGCTTATACGCATGAATTCTTCACGAGAAGGTGGGTTTTGTCAAGAGCTGTAAAAGGCAGAGAAATGTGGAGCAGTGGGTTGCAGCTGAACTCTCAAGGGCCTTGAAAGCCACACTGAGGAATTTGGACTTTACCATATAGCGCTAGAGAGCCTTTGAAGTTTGGGGGTGGGTGGTGGGGGGCAGATTCTTTAGAAAGATTATTCTGGAGCAGAGTAAGGACGGGGTGGTAAAGGGGTAGAGGGAGACTACAGCAGGGGTCTAGGAGATGAGGAACAGGGACAATAGGTTCAGAAATGAAAGCTAAGATACAGCCAGAGCTAGGGTAGAATGAACTAATTCGACTGGAGAGCCAAGGAGTGGAGAAAGAGGAAAAGAGGCCCCCAAGTTCACTCCTGGCTGCCTGGAGGATGGGATGCCCCACAATGAGCCCCCAAAAGCTGGTGGGTCGCGGTCCACAAAGGAAATGTGGAGCTAGGTTGCCCTCTCCTGGACAAAAAAAAATCCGTCGCCGAGCTCTTGAAGTCATGCTCAATGCAGCTGAACCCACCTGCTATTAACTGGCTTTTCAAACACCTGGTAGCTAACAAGATGACAACTAGGTGGCGATTCAGACAAATCGGGTTGCAGAGAGAAGAGGAGTCCATCAAAGCAAGTGGTTACTTCTCCTGATCCATACTAGTTCAGATTTAGAAGTAGTTTAGTGGTAACAAAATAGAATTATACTAGAGTGAAGGCATATAAGAAATATAATCTGTGGAAGGAAAATGAAGGCGGCAAATCTTTTGGGATTATTAATAGGTTCAGAGATGACCAATGATCTATATAATGATCTTCAGCTGTGAATGTCATACGGGAACACTTCCGGCTCTCAATTGTTGAGATTTGGGGGGTTCTAACAATTTTTAAATATCAGATGTGCAGTTTGGCAAAGATAACAGGAGGAGGAAAAAAACTGGACTGGATTAGAACTGAGTCAGTGGGAAGGGACTCTGGGGGAGTCTCATCGGGCCCCTACCCAGACAGCTGTCCACCCCCCGCCCAATTCCAGCCCTCCATTCCTGTGGCAGGTAAGTGTCCTGGGCCATTGGAAGGGGCTGATTGCAAGGGGGGACATCAGATGGTGGCTGAGCCGTCTCAGGACGCCAGAACGTGTGCCTGCTCTCTCCTGTGAGAAGGAAAGTGCCACAGCCCCCAAGGATCTGCAGGACTCGCCCCCATTACCCTCTAACCTCATCGCCGATTCCTGCCCCTCATTTTCTCGGCTCCAGCCTTAGTGCCTCCTTGCCTGTCCTCAAACATCCCAGGCCTAAGGGACTTGGCACTTGGTGCTGTCTCCACTGAGAACGCTCTTCCCTGAAACGGAAGCTGTGCTCCCCCCACTTCCCTCCAGCCTTTGCTCAGGTGTCAAACTCTCAAAGTAATCTTCCCTGATGAACCCATGTAAAACCGCACACCTCGTCCCCGCACCACATGCACACATGCCCTGCTCCCCTTCTATTCATTTTTCTCCATAGCCTGTATCATCTTTAAATACTATATATTTTACCTGGGTATGTTATTGCCTGTTTCCCCAAAGTAAAGGAGCAGGGCTCCATGAGGACAGGGATTTGGGTGTTTTTGTTTGTTTGTTTTTTATTCACTACTCTATCTCCCACCCCAAGAACAGTGCTTGGCATATGGCAAGCACCCAATAAATATCTGATGAGTGAAAATAGGTTCTTGGCTCCAGCAATGTGCAGAGCTCACCCACATAAAGAAGAAGCAGTTGGCGTTGGATCCGCAGAGGTTGAGAGGGAGACAGGGAGCCCAGGATCTCTGCAGCTGTCAATATCCTCCAACAGCCCCCTGTCCCTTTCAGGCCTGGGGAGTCTTGTCTGGGGTGAGAAAAATCTCATTTTTGCCTTTCACCAAGATAGTTGTTTTAGAAATTGCAAACCAAGAATTTGCTACCCAGGTTTTCTGGCTTTGAAGGGGCACCCTTCCCCATCAGCTGAGGGCTTACTCCTGGCTGTCTGGCCTGGGGAGAAGACCCTCAGGGTACAAGTGAAAAAAAAATAGTGGGAGCATGGCTGAGGCTGGCCCAGGAGGGAGATAAAGAAAGCAAATGAAGACAAAAGAAAATTACTTACTCCCTAGAAGTATTATGCCTCCACTCCTAGGTTGTATTTCTTGATACTGTTAGTGCTTACTGGCTTATCCCAATTGTTTGATCTCTCCTGAGCATCAAGTTTCTCACTGGTACCATTTATTTGTCTGTAAAATCACATTAATGATACCAGTCTTGGGCCAATTTGAGGAAAATATAATCTGTGTTTGAGTTTCAGAGCACCAGGAAAGGAAATCGTTGAGAAAAAGGGCCTCTAGCACACGGTAAAATGTAATACCCTATCCAAATGTGTGACATAGACATTTCATTTTAAAAGACAAACAGGACAACAAAAATAACCAGTGAGTAACTTCAGATTTTATGACATTTCTCTTTTTCCTTTCTAGTTGCAAATAGAAAGGCATCAGAGTTCTATATTGGTCGAAAGAAAATCAAACTCCAAACTGAAATAAATAGAGGAAGCAAGCATTTGTACCATCACCAGGTCAAATTCTTTGTTTCTAATTTACACAAAAGCACTGTGGTGGTTTGAAGCTGTATATTCCCCAGAAAAACATGATCTTAAATCTAATCCATTCCTGTGGGTGTGAACCCATTTGTAAGTAGGACCTTTTGATGAGGCTACTTCAGTTAAGATGTGAACAACCTCAGGGTAAATCTTAATCTTCTTACTGGAGAGTTTATAAGAGAGTGAAATGCAGACAGAGAGAAAGCCATGGAAACAAGAAGCTGAAATCAACAAAACCCAGAAGAGAAGGGAGAGACCCCCAGATCCCACCATGTGCCTTGCCACGTGGCAGAGGAGCCAAGGATCGCTGGCAGCGCGTCTTTGGGAACAGAGCATTGCCCTGATGATGCTTTGATTTGGATATTTTCATGACCTTAAAACTCTAAGCTAATAAATTCACATAGTTTAGGCCAATTCGTTTCATGGCATCTGCTTTATGTAGCCTAGGAAAATAAAACAAGATCTTTCCTGGTAGCACATCCAACGAAGAATTGCCTAATGATGTCAGGGCCAGGCCCAGGCCAAGGTGAGATTGATGACACTAATTTTCACTGTCTTCTCCCCCACCCCCACACGGTATCCATGCTGTACCAATGTGTCCTCATCAGGCATTAGTTGTCTCAAGCTATTCCCAGAAGTGCACTACAAGCCAAACTTTCCTGGAAAATACCTGAGCCTCAGGGTAGTGACTTTCCAGAATGTGGCTCTCTTTTGCAGGCCCAGCTTTCTAATCTGTGTTAATTCAACAGCTAAAGGAAATTTCCAAAGTCATCCTCTGAGTTGAACTCAGGTCTCCCCATGTGTCATATTATCCCAAGTGCAATCTGCACGTGGCTGTCAGAGTCACCTAAAACATAACCCTGCTTTGAGAAACTTGCCAGGGCACTCCACTCACAGCAGTGGTTCTCAGCCCTGGTTGCAGATTAGAAACACCTGGGGAGCTTTTAATACCTGCCAAAGAACAGGATCTACTCAAAACCTATTAATTCAGATCTTAGGTTCGGAGTCGATTCGAATGTGCAGCTGGGATCCAGCTTAGTTTGGGAACTGCAGATTCCTAGAGGGAGCTCTAACTCCTCTTCTGGCATACAAGCCCCATCAGCCAGGGGCTTTCCCCCTCCCCCCTCACCCCACTCTCACCACACACCCAATATTCCAACCTTTGGAGCATCCTGGTGTTCCCTGAATACACCTGATCAGTTCACGCCTTGATGGTTTGCAATTGCTCCATTGGTCTAGGGCCTCACTGTTCAAGGTGTGGTTCATGGACCAGCAGAATCAACATCACTTGGGAGCTCAGACCCACAGAACTGGAATCTGCATTTTAGCAAAATCCCTGGGTGATTAAAGTTTGAGAAACATTCTAGACTCTCCCACCTTGCATCTCTGGAGAATTCACACTTGACGCTTCAATCTGGGGCTCAGGTAAATGTTTTGCGTTAGATCAAATTATGTTCCCCAATTTAGACACAGTCCTAATCCTTGTTTGCATTCCTGTGAGTGTGAATCTATTGCAAATAGAACCTCATGAAGATGTTATTTTAGTTAAGGTGTGACCCAACCGAATGTAATCCATATTACTTGAGGTCTTCTAAAGAGAAGAAACTGGAAGCCAGAGGTTAGAGAAGGCCACATAGGAAGAAACCAGAAGTCAGTGGAAACTGGAAGAGCCAACAAAAGGAGAAGACCTTACTATGTGATAAGCGGTAGACCTGGGGGGTGAGGGGGACAGAAACACAAGGCCAAGGAACCCCAAGGACTGTCTGCAGCCAGCACCAGAATGCTACATACCCTAGGAGAAAGCAAGCCTTGCTGATATCTTGATTTTGGACTTCTTTAACCTCAAAACTGTGATCCAATAAATTCCTATTATTTGGGTCAACCCATTGTGCAGGATTTGTCATAGCAGCCTGGCAAACCAAGAGTTTTCCAACCTCACCCTCTTCACTCTTGACCCTCCCCTGAATGGAATTAATTTCTCTTTCCTTTATGCTACCACTTTGGTAGTACTTGAGAACTGAAACCAACATAATTTCCTGGGCCTGTGTTAAATAATATTAGAACCAAACAAAAGTAGCGTAGCTGCTTACTGTAGGAAGATAAGCCTGTGAACCAACTGAACTCCTTTGTTATCAAGACTCACAGCTTGGGAATCGAGGCTCATTCCAAGACCTTTACCTCTGTGTCCACCAATCCACAGCTATTATGTCAAAACTCTGCCCAATCCCAACCACGCCTTACAAGGCTCACCTTCAAATCACCCAGCCTGGGTCCTGGTCTTCTTTTTTGAGATACTGTTAAGACCATCAAGGTGATGTTCTCCCTCACTGCAGTAGGTCTAACAAACTTAGCTTTGTTCAGTCAACAGGTTTATCTAGTAGCCTTTTAGAGAGTCAAGAGTCAACATGTGTATTGCAGAATATTACAATCATTTTTGTGGCAGATCTCTCCCCACTACCATACCACTACCCCCATCCTCGGTTCACACACACACTCACATCCTGCACCCACTTGCGTGGGCCTTGCCTAAACCAAAGCAAGGATAACCAAAGGGAGCCTTGGAAATCAATCTAAGTGAAGAGAGAGACCAGTATCTTTTGTAGCCTAGTATCATAAAGGAGCAGTAAATATTGGCTGGTAGAAAAGTCTAATTGTCTTGTATCCCACCCTGAGGCCAAACCAAGAAGAGGCCTCTTTTCTTTATTTTAATTATTTATTTATTTATTAGAGAAGTTATGGGTTTACAGAACAATCTTTTTTTTTACTATTTATTTATTAGAGAAGTTGTGGGTTTACAGAACAATCTTTATTTTTATTATTTATTTATTAGAGAAGTTGTGGGTTTACAGAACAATCGTGCATAAAATACAGGATTCCCACCTTGCATTGGTGTGGAACGTTAGTTACAATTGATGATGGCACATCTTTATATGTGTACTATTAATTAAAGTCCATGGTTTCAGCTTAGGGTTCAGTTTGTGTAGTGTAGTTCCATGGATTTTTTAAAAAATATTTATTCTGTGACCATATATAAATCTAATATCAAGGCCTCTTTTCTTACCACCTTCCTTCTGCAGGCTTCATGTTCCCACCACCCCCAAGCCCCCACCATGACCACACAGAAAGGCAGGCACGCACGCACGCGCACACACACACACACACACACACACACACACAATACAGAGTGAATGAACTGAAGGGCCAGGAGGTGGTTAAGAAAAGATGATCATCCAAAGGGGAAAGGTGTCCCATCAATCAGGAAAGAAACAGTCCTGTGGAAAGTCCTCCCCGACTCCCATTCATTCCCACCTCCAATCCCCTCTCCCTTGAGGAGCAGATGACAACCGAATCAAATCCAGAAGAGCTGAATTCAAATCCAGACACCCTGATGGAATTTTGGGTATGTAATAAACAACTTGAACCGAAAGTTGAGGACTATTTTGCATATTCTATGAATTCTTAGAAATTTATTACTTGTACTTAATCATATATATTGTAAATATATATGTATGTATGTGCAAGCATATATGTGTGTGTGTAATGGTACCAGTTTGCCTACCTGTCCGTGATATTGTTTCCATCTTTCCACTGTTTCATGGCATCTCTCTCAGTAGTTCCTTAAAAGCCACCAAAGACAAAGAAAACCAATGTAGAAATTAGATAATAAAGACAAAAGGAACTTCTGGACTTATTATGCTGGGAAGAAGAGGGGCAAGAATAAAGGCAAATCACTCAACATTTCCATTATCTTAACATGAAAAAACTTGGCTTGTATTTCTCCAAAACTTTCTTTCTACTCCATATATGAAAAATTATAAGGTAAATTTTCACTACTGATGTATTGATTATCTATTGCCACTTAACAAATTACTCCCAGATTTAGTGGCTTAAGACAAAAAAAACACTTCTTATCTTAAGTAGTTTCTGAGGGTTGGGGATCCCTAAGTGAGTGACTTAGCTGGGTGGTTCTTACTCAGAGCCTCTCATGAGATTCCAGTTGAGATGCTGGCCAGGGCTACGGGCGCCTGAAGGCTTGATTGGCAGGAAGACCCACTTCCAAGATCCCTCAGAGGGCTGCCAACTGGAAGCCTTGGTTCCTCACCAGCTGTTGGCCTCGTAACACGTGGGCCTCTCTCTGAGATTGCTCACAGCTTTCCCCAGAGTGAGCAATCCCAGATGAGGCCACAGTGACTTTTGTGACTGAGTCTCTGAAGTCACACACTGTCACTTCCTCTTCATTCTATTCATTACGAGTGAGTCACTGAGTTCAGCCATCTGGTCACTAAGTGTTTACCTTCCCTCCACATGCAAAATACTCTCACCCATCTCAACACCTCCCAGAAGTCTCGACCCTTTACAGCATCAGCTTCATGCTGAGGACACCATCATCTAAGTCAGGCTGAGAGGCAGACGAGGCTCATCAGGCAGAGTTCTATAAGTACACTTCCTCCAGTAGAGTTCTTCTCTGTCTGAAGACCTGTTCACGAAAGGGACAGTTATCTTAAATCTCTGTTAGTTCTCTATTGCCTTATAACAAATCACTGCAAAACCTAGCGGTTTAAAGCAACAGACATTTACTGTGTGGGTTTCTGTGGGTCAGGCATTTAGAGAAGTGGCTTAGCTGCAAGGGTCTGGCCAGGGGTTTCTCAGGAGGTTGCCGTCGAGGTGGCAGCTGAAGGCACTGTCATCTGAAGGCCTGACTGGGCTGGAGAATCAGATTCTAAGCTCCCTCACTGACGTGGCTACTGATAGAGACCTCAGTTCCTCACCAAGTGGGCCTTTTCAGAGACAGCTTAAATGTCCTCACGACATGGCAGTCAGCTTCTTCCAGAGGAAGTGATCATCAAACAATCAAGCAAGATGGAAACCAGAATGTCTTCTCTGACCTGGTCTCAGAAGCATCATACCATCACCCCTGTCATTCTTCTTGGTCACACAGACCAACCGAGATACAATATGGGAGGGAACTACCCAAGAGCACGAATCCCAGGAGGCAGGGACAATTGTGGGTCATCTTGAAGGCAGCTAGAACACCTGCCAAGGAATTAACGTGGGGAGCTGGAGCAAGGAGCACTGTCAGAGGCTGTAGATTCTTGTAATGTTTCTACCACTCTTCCTATGAACTCGATACAGTAACAAAATTTCTGGTTGCCATGAAAATGGAGATAATAATTGTTCCTACCAGATGGATGATGACTGAATGAGAATGACCTACTGATACATTGACTGAGAGGATTTGTGGGAAAATAGTTCATAGAAATCCATATTGCTGGCATGTTTTTATCTGAAGGCACTTTGTAATAAGGTGTTTCTGGCAATTGTAAACCCCAGTTCCAACACTTACCAGGAAAGTGGCCTCAGAAAAATCACGAACCTTCTCCAGGGCTTAGTTTCCTCAACTTCAAAAGGAGCATAAATAATGACTGCTTGAGTAAGTTTTATGCAGATCAAAGATTATGTAATGACTACTAGAAGTGTAAATCTCCCTGGTAACATAGGACATGACTTCCAGGGATGAGCCTGGACCCAGCATCGTGGGATTGGGAAAGCCTTCTTGACCAAAACGGGGAAGCAAAATGAAAGTAACGTTGCAGGAGTTGAGAGATTTCAAATGGAGTTGAGAGGTCACTCTGGAGGGCATTCTTATGTGCTATATAGATATAACTTTTTAGGTTTTAGTGTATTGGAATAGCTAGAAGGAAATACCTGAAACTGTTGAACTGCAACCCAGTAGCCTTGACTCTTGAAGACACTGTATAACTATATAGCTTCTACAGTGTGACCATGTGATTGTGAAAACCTTGTGGCTCACACTCCCTTTATCCAGTGTATGGACAGATGAGTAGAAAAATGGGGACAAAAACTAATTGAAAAATGGGGTAGGATGGGGGGATGGAACATTTTAGGTGTTCTTTCTTACTTTTATTTTTATTCTTTTTTTGGAGTTATGAAAATGTTCAAAATTGTGGTGATAAATGCACAACCATATGATGGTATTCTGGACAATTGATTGTACACTGTGAATGATTGTATGGTATGTGAATATATCTCAATAAAACTGAATTTAAAAAAAGATTATGTGAGATACCTAGAAATTATTAAGTAAATAATAAATGTTAACTATCATAAAGATTATTTCATATTTCATGATATTGTGTGGTAACCATCTGAGTTGGTGATGTCTTTCAGTTTCTCAAAAGAAACTTTTAAATTACTTAAAAAAGGTAAATTTCTCCCATTTAATAAGTAATGCTACCATAATTCAGAAAACTAAGAAAAAGAAAAAAAGGAAAAAAAATCATCCATTACCCCACAACTGTAGCACAATCTCAAAACCATCTTTCCCTCCAGCCTTCTTTTCTATACATTTTACACATAATTGAAATCAAAGTATACATAAAAGTTTACTTCTTGCTTCTTTTGCTTCATATCTTAGCATAGCAACTTCTCGTAGAGCTCGACACTAAAATTTGTTCAAAGTGTGTCATGCTTAGAGTAATGACCTGAGGGTAGGAGTGAGAGGGGGAGTGGGGGAGGGCGGGGGACAGCCAGGGGTCAGTAAACAAGGCCATGTCAGGATCAGCTGAGGTTCTGAGCAGACGAGGTCAGGCAGAGTATCAGAGGCGGTGAGTGCAAGCCGTAGGAGGTGCTCAGAGATTCTGCAAACTGTGGTCCAGGGATGCAAACTGCTTAAGCAATCCCTAGCCAAGTTCATCTTCTATAAATCAAAGACATCGCATGCACCTACTTTTATAGGGTTGTTGGGAGGACTAATCACATGAATAGGTATAAAGCCCCTGGCACATAGTAAACGTGTTATTACCAAAATAGTAAGATTCGAGGAATCAGGGTCTAAGATTTCCCAAAAAGTATTCACAGCTTAGGAATCCGTAATAAATGCTACACGTACAATTTATGCCTAAAATTTCATGACTAATTTCTCCATCATAGGAAAGCCCGTTTTACGGTATCAGGCCAGTGTGGGGCTGGTTATTAATCTAAATCCCAACACTTAGAGGAAGCAGTGGGTGATCTAAGGGGGATGCTAGGAGGGATGTGCAACCCAGAGAGTACAGCCACCAAGGGCAGCAGCTACCCCGTTCTGTGCTGGAATGTTGATCAGGGCTGCCTTTTGGCAACTGGGAACCATCATTTAGTTATTCCTCAGAATTAATGTGCTTTCGTGCATAAGCAAAGATGACACTGCTAGCAAGTTTTGTGACATTTACACACACAAAATAATTGTTAGCAGTAGTTATGTTACAGGGTTCCCAGTGTAGAGAAAAGGGTTACACTTTCCCCTTCTACCTGGCTATTGAGAGCCACTTGAATTATTTATCATAGGCATGTATTTCATTTATAAATTTAAAATACATCTAATTTTTTAAATTCAATTTTATTGAGATATATTCACACACCATGCAGTCATACAAAACGTACAACCAATTGTTCACAGTACCATTATATAGTTGTGCATCCATCATCAAAATTAATTTTTGAACATTTTCATTACCACTCTCAGAAAAGTAATAAGAATAAAAATTAAAGTGAAAAAGGACAATTAAAGTAAAAAAGAACACTGGGTGCCTTTTTTTTTTTTTTTTTTTTTTTTTTTTTTTTGCCCCCGTTTTCCTACTCATCCATCCATACACTGGACAAAGGGGAGTGTGGTCCATACGGCTTTTCCAATCACATTGTCACCCCTCATAAGCTACAGTTTTATACAGTTGTCTTCAAGATTCAAGGGTCCTGGGTTGTAGTTTGATAGTTTCAGGTATTTACTGCTAGCTATTCCAATTCATTAGAACCTAAAAAGTGTTATCTATATTGTGTGTAAGAGTGCCCACCAGAGTGACCTCACGGCTCCTTTGGAATCTCTCAGCCACTGAAACTTATTTCACTTCATTTCACGTCCCGCTTTTAGTCAAGAAGATGTTCTCCATCCCATGATGCTGGGTCTAGATTCCTCCCCAGGAATCATTAAAATACATCTAATTTATAAATTAAGTTAAAAGTGCATGTGGACATATGAAAGGCTCCATGAAGTCCAATGCTAGATTAAAGGAACCCGAACTTTATTCAGCCCAATGTTTCCCATTCTATTTGGCCTGGAAGCCTTGTTTCTCCACATAAAAATCTATCAACACCCTACAGAGCACATTTTAAAAAGAAGACCCAAACAAACCAAGCAACAAAAAAATAGAGGCCTGTCGTTGTATTGTGCAGGGACTAGATGGACCTCTCCCACCAGCCATCCTAAGGCCATCCTCGCATTATCAATCTCTGGGACATGGGAGTTACCCCTGAGGGTGAGTCCCACAACCCCTTCTGACTACTGAGCACACAGGGCAGGGGCCTGTGGAAGCACCACTCTGATCTGCGCAGACAATTAGTGCTTAATAAATAACAGTGAGCCCCCTGACTCCTTGTAAAACATTTCTTAAAACTACGCCTCTGACACAAAAAGAGAAATATTATATGCTACCACTAATGTGAACTTTGAAAAATGTAAAACAAATGGTTTATAATGTAGAATGTAGGGGAACTAGCAGTAGAGAGCAATTAAGGAAGGGGGAACAATAATCCAAGAAGAACAGATAAGCTATTTAACGTTCTGGGGATGCCCAGAAATGACTATGGTCTGTTAATTTCTGATGGATGTAGTAGGAACAAGTTCACAGAAATGTTGCTATATTATGTAACTTTCTTGGGGTAAAGTAGGAACATGTTGGAAGTTAAGCAGTTATCTTAGGTTAGTTGTCTTTTTCTTACTCCCTTGTTATGGTCTCTTTGAAATGTTCTTTTATTGTATGTTTGTTTTCTTTTTAACTTTTTTTTTCATACAGTTGATTTAAAAAAGAAGGGAAAGTTAAAAAAAAAAAAAAAAAAAGAAAAAAGACAAACAAGGAAAAAAAAAAAAAAAGATGTAGTGCCCCCTTGAGGAGCCTGTGGAGAATGCAGGGGTATTCGCCTACCCCACCTCCATGGTTGCTAACATGACCACAGACATAGGGGACTGGTGGTTTGATGGGTTGCGCCCTCTACCATAAGTTTTACCCTTGGGAAGACGGTTGCTGCAAAGGAGAGGCTAGGCCTCCCTGTATTTGTGCCTAAGAGTCTCCTCCTGAATGCCTCTTTGTTGCTCAGATGTGGCCCTCTCTCTCTGGCTAAGCCAACTTGAAAGGTGAAATCACTGCCCTCCCCCCTACGTGGGATCAGACACCCAGGGAAGTGAATCTCCCTGGCAACGTGGAATATGACTCCCGGGGAGGAATGTAGACCCGGCATCGTGGGATGGAGAACATCTTCTTGACCAAAAGGGGGATGTGAAAGGAAATGAAATAAGCTTCAGTGGCAGAGAGACTCCAAAACGAGCCGAGAGATCACTCTGGTGGGCACTCTTACGCACACTTTAGACAACCTTTTTTAGGTTCTAAAGAATTGGGGTAGCTGGTGGTGGATATCTGAAACTATTAAACTACAACCCAGAACCCATGAATCTCGAAGACAGTTGTATAAAAATGTAGCTTATGAGGGGTGACAGTGGGATTGGGAATGCCATAAGGACCAAACTCCACTTTGTCTAGTTTATGGATGGATGTGTAGAAAAGTAGGGGAAGCAAACAAACAGACAAAGGTACCCAGTGTTCTTTTTTACTTCAATTGCTCTTTTTCACTCTAATTATTATTCTTGTTATTTTTGTGTGTGTGCTAATGAAGGTGTCAGGGATTGATTTAGGTGATGAATGTACAACTATGTAATGGTACTGTAAACAATCGAAAGTACAATTTGTTTTGTATGACTGCGTGGTATGTGAATATATCTCAATAAAATGATGATTAAAAAAAAAACAGCTATGACTACATTAGCTGAACCTCAAAAAAAAAAAAAAAAAAACTACGCCTCTGACAATTACCTTATGACAGCACCTTTAAGAAGACGTGAACAATACTGAAATTATGTCTTTGAATGTGGCCTTGATCCTTTAAAGCTCATGTTGTCAGGAGCTGGCGAGTTACACTGTGCTCTACCCTGTAAATGGTGAATTATGACAACAATAGCCCATCTCTTACTCATTTCTCTTGGAGCTTCTTGGCTAGTTTGGAAAGATGGACAGCAGGGTTTGGTAAGCCTTAGATTGTTTACCTGTAAAATGAGTGTAATAATGTTAACTTTGCAGAGTTTTTGTAAGCCAGAATTTTTAAAAGACTGACTAAAAATGCAAATGTGTGTAAAGTACCTAAAATCATACCAGAGACATAGAAGCACCAAGAAATGACAAGCTTTGGTATTATTTCCATACCTCTTGTTAACACTTGAAGGACAGAAAGAAGCTTGGGTCTGAAGGCTGTACACTCTATACTAGAGTAAATCAGAGAACTGTTGTGTTTGGAGTTGGTTTGAAAATTTTAGAGCTGGAAGGGTTCTTAGGAATTATCTTCTACAGATGGGAAAACTTAGGCTGAGAAAAATTAAGCAACTTGCCCACGTTTTGCATCAGACCATAAATTACCAACAGACAACATTTGGATCCCATGGTAAGAACACAAAAACTTCACTGGAAGCTAAAAACTGAACATGACTCACAAGTGAAGGGCACACAACCATAAATCTTCACTTTGCATGGCCGTAGGGATTATGTAACGTACAAAGATTTGCATGTTTAATAACAAATTTGAACTTTTGCTATACTAGGTCATCTGCTGTAAATGTTCCCCGTATTTTTTTGAAATCCCCGTTTGCTTTTATTTCACAGTCAACGGGTTTCTTCGTCAAGCAGCAAAGCATCAGCCCAGCCCGTCACTAGATGGCGCTAAACTCACTTGCGGAGGATCTGGGAAAGCCATCAGCGTGTGGGACAGCCCGAGGCTTATATAAAAGGAGAGACGTTAACGTCCTGATTCCATTTTAAATGTTCATACTCAGACATGACAGCAGATGAATTAAATATGCCATTGTCCTGCATATCTAAAGCCTGACTGAATTGAACAAAAATAGAACCGAGCTGGAGAAGTGGCTGCCAGCTCAGATCTCTGGGCTGTGTTAGGGGCTGTGGGAAGATCCTGACAGATTCCAATCTCCAGGCTCTAGACACCCCTCTGACAGAACAGGAAGCCAACACATTTTGGACCTTCCTTCTGAGATAAAGTCGGCCATTTGTAATATTTTTTTTAGAGACAAAGGGAACTGGTGGAGAGATGATAGAGGAAGACCATTCCTAGAAGAACTTAAACATAAGGCAGCTAAAATCTAGGAATAATAAAGGGAAGTGGAAGAAGACAAAGAACACCATGGAAAGTAAAATCAGGAGGAAGAAAAACAACTGTTCCAGAACAAAGCGTGGAGGGTTGGAAAGCGAGGCTTTGAGCAGAACCCAGAGTTACAGAATTTCAGAGCTGGAAGAGGCCTTATGAGGAAAGAGAATTGGGCCTGAGGAATAAATAATTTGCCAAAAGCCAAGTGGATAATTACAGCAGAGAAGTGCTGAATGTGCATTTTTGCCCTCTTATGGTCTAACTAAAATCCTTTCACGAAATCCAGGAAAATTCTGGTAGAAACATCCTCCCTTCTGGTTCTACTCTTTTCCCTGCCTACACGTGCACACAGGCACACACACATCCACCACTTTAACAATACAGGAAATTGAAGGAAGCCATCTGAAAACCCCAGTGCCGGGCACAGCCACCCCAGATAACATATCAAACGAAAGGCTGGAAATCAGCACTGTTCTCACTCGCACAGGAAACCCAACTCAAGCTGTTTGACCCTATTTAGTAATCAGTTCCATACTCACAAAAGAATGCCTGAACAAAAACCAAAAAGAAAAAAAAAAAAAAAACAACCACCCTTTTTCTTAGGAAGAAGAATTATTCCAAGAAGTTTAAAGAGAGACACAGCTGGTTTATAGAGTTTCACAGGAAATTTGATAACTATTCTCTGATCCCATTATCTTCCCCAGTACAAAGAAGTAGCATACCAAGGCAGCTATTGGGATAATTCAAATTAAAACCATCCTATACGTCAATTGTGCTTATATTTTAGGTGAAAGTACTTTGGACTTAAACATTTCTGAAAATTATCGGGTATCTTTTGGTTTGAAGATAAGTGCTGGGCACCCACTTACTAGCTGGGTGGTTAGTACCTGGGCAAGGTACTCACTTTCAGAGCCTCATTTCTTGATGCTATCAGAATGGGATTGAACAACTACTACCACCTCACAGCGTTGCTCAGAAGATAAACTGACAATTGATGTCCTAGAACACATGGGAGCTTCTGTAAATAAATATCAGCCACCTTTCTTCAGCTTAATTTTCTAATTTACTTCATTGGTGTGGAACCAGCTTCAAGTAAAAAGGGAAAAGGAGCATTTAGTTCCACTGCCTCATTTTTTTTAGAACTGCTGCTCAACTCTCTCTAGGCCTCATTAAGCCCAGAGAGTTTTAAACATTTTGGTCTCGGTACCCACTTACACTCTTAAAAATTATTGAGGGGGGATATGGGACGTTTTTGGTGTTCTTTTTACTTTTATTTTTATTCTTATTTTTATTTTGTGGAGTAATGAAAATGTTCAAAAATTGTGGTGGTGAATCCACCACCCTATGATGATACTATGAACAATTGTTTTACACTTTTGGATGATTGTATGGTATGTGAATATATTTCAATTAAAAAATTTTTAAAAAGTAAATGATGGGGGGAGAAGGGGTATGGGATCCTTTGTGTTCTCTTTTACTTCTATTTTTATTATTTTCATTTTTACTTTTTGGAGTAATGAAAATGTTCAAAAATTGATTGTGGTGTTGAATGCACAGCTATATGATGAAACCGTGACCAATGTTGTATACTTTGGATAATTGAATGGTATATGAATGTATTTCAATAAAATTACATTAATAAAATTATTGAGGATTCGAAGTAGCTTTTGTTGTTGTGAGTTAGACCATATTTACCATATTAGAAATTAATACTGAAAAAAATTTTAAATATTTATTTGTTCACTTAAAAGTAACAGTAATAATGCATTGTGTGAACATATTTTATGAAAAGTAACCACATTTTCCAAAACCAAAAAAAAAAAAAAAAAGATTTAGTGAGAAGAGTAATGTCATTTACAGTTTTATAAATGTCTTTAAATCTGGTTTATTAAGCCAGCTGTATTCTCATAGCTGTGTCTACATTCAATCTGTTGTGATATCTTGTTTTGCTTGAAGTACAAGAAGAAAAGTCAGCTTCTCTGTGTATGAGGGCTATCTTAGTAGCTTTTTCAGATAATTGTGCATATTCTTGGATACTACACACAAACTCGGTAAGTACTAGTTTCTTGAAGATTAATTCCCATGTGGAATCTGCAACATTATCAACGAATGGTTTAAAATCAGTTACATGAAATCCATTGATCTATTTTGCACTTTGAATGGATCTTTTACCCATACATAATTTTGTAACATGATGCATTGATCATTTGGAAAATATTGGTTCACTGAGTTATGTTGATCTTCTGAGTGCTGACACATTTCATTATGAAACACCAAAAAATCACATTTATTAATATCAACACTAATCTCACCGGAAAGTCTTTACAACGAAATGGTCAAACTCACTATTGTGAGCACAAATTTTTCATAATTGTAATTTTCTCCTGAAATTTCAAATCTTATCATTGGTAACAGATACAGTCCATTGTTTACTTGAAGTGACAGGCTGACTTCATGCATTTTTGAGAAAATAGTTTTCTGTCTTTTGTTCTTTCAACAAAAATGATGTTCCATGAAAAAAGCAACTAATTTAGTTCACAATTCAAGCAATCACGAAGTAGTTTTCCTTGAGAAAACCAACATACTTCAGTATTCAGCAGAAATGTCTGATATGTACTTCCCACTTCATCACACAGAATTTTAAATAGGCACGTAATCAAGGATTGAGATTTAATAAAACTGATGATTTTTACTGATTCATCAAGGACATTCTTAAGTGAACCTGCTGACTGGTTTAGTGAGTATGTGATGACGGTTTGTTGTCACTGCCTTAATCCGTGCTAAGGCACCAGCTGTTTTGCCATCGATTGCTTCTGCACCATCAGTGGAAAAGTTCACGTAGTGAAAAAGGCAAACAAAATGTCTTATTATTGTTAGGAAAATAGTTTCAACCTTACAGGAATGGTCTCGGGGAGCCCTTCCAGAGGGCTCTGTGGGCCACACTTTGAGAACCCCTGCTCCAGGCCACTTTCCAAACCTTAGCTCTCCTCCTTCCTCAGCTCCCAGCCACCACTGATCTCTGCTTACCCTAGTTCCCTCATTGCAGCACTAAATAGAATGTCTAACCTATTTACCCAAGTTCTCTATTCCCAGTGATTAAAAAAATAATTATTAAGAACCAGCATATGCCAGACACTGCGGCAAGCACTGAAAAGATGGTAGGCAACCAGCCAAGCAAGGTCCTTGGTCTCAAGGACCGCAAATTCTAGAGGAAGAAAGATAGACAATAAACACATAAATAAATGTAGAAGGTCATTTTAAACAATTGTAAGGGCCATGACAACCATAAATTAGGGTGATGTGCTTAAGAGTGACAAGAAAAGAGCCAGTAGTGAGATGTTCCTAAAATGAGAGCTGTCAAATTTGTGCACCCACTGTGAATGATGATACTTGGGTGGCCTTTCATGGGCAGAAATGGGGATAGGTGGAGTTCCCAGTAGGAAATCTGATGAAGTTAGGACTGGAATACCCCTCAGAAGCTTGGAAGAGGAAGAGGGAAGAAGGTACGTGTTATGGATTAAATAATGTTGCCCACACAGACATGTTCAATCCTAACTCCCAGTCCTGTTGATGTGAACATGTTTATAAATGGAATATTTGCATTAAGGTAGTTAAGGTGAGGCCGTTGAATCCGAGTGGGCCTTCATTCAATTTGACTGGAGTCCTTATACGCAGAGGAAATTTGGACACAGTGAGGAGACAGATGGGGAGAGGGATGGCCATGTGACAGAGGCAGAGAATGTGTGACGGATTGCCAGCAATCCACCACGAGATTGCTGGAGAAAACATGATCCTGCCAGAACCTTTATTTTGGACTTCTAGCTTCCAAAACTGTGAGACAATAGATTCTTGTCGTTTAAACCAGCCAGTCTGTAGTATTTGTTAGGGCAGCCCTGCTAACCCCTTCTGGGGAGGATAGCACCTCACATGTTTCCCTGGGGGACAGGCCATTGGGGGAAATGACTTAGGAAGAGCTGCAGGGGCTGAGACAAGAAACCCCTCTGAGAGCCAGTGTGAGAGGGCAGATGCTGCTAGTTGTTGCTTATTTTACAGAGAGGCTGGGGGTAGCAGCGGGCAAGGGGAAAACTGGGGTTATTTGAATTTGAAGTTTCCATTACCCTGTTTGCAATACCCTCCTTACATCGGCATTCAGAAGCTGGCTTTCACTCCCGCCTTGAGGTGTTACAGAGCCACTTCTAGAACACACCAACACGTTTCATCTATAACAGGTATGCTGGTTTGAATCTGTTATGTATCCCATAGAAAGCCATGTTCTTTAATGCAATCTTGTGAGGGCAGACCTATTGTGGTTGGGATCTTTTGATTAGGTTGTTGCCATAGAGATGTGACCCACCCAATTGTGGGTGAGACCTTTTGATTAGATTATTTCCATGGAAGTGTGATCTCTGCCCATTCAAGGTGGGTCTTGATTAGTTTGCTGGAGTCCTTTAGAGAGCTCAGGGGCCAACACCAGACTCAGACACTTAGAGATGCAGACAGAAAGAACTTTGGAGATCTAGGCTAAGAGATGAAGCCCAGAGTTTGCCTGGGAGAAGTTAAGATAGGACCCCCAGATACTTAGAGAGAAATGCCCTGGGAGAACAAGCAAGGACACACAGGAGCTGAGAAAGAGAAGCCAAGATGGCAGAAGCCCAGAGACATTTTGGAGAAAGTCAATTTGAAACCAGAACCCAGGAGCAAAGGACCAGCTGACACCAGCCACGTGCCTTCCCAGCTGACAGAGGTGTTCTGGATGCCATTGGCCCTTCTTCAGTGAAGTATCCTCTTGTTGATGCCTTAGTTTGGACACTTTTATGGTCTTAGAACTATAAACTTGTAACCTAATAAATACCTTTTATAAAAGCCAATCCAGTATGGATGAGTGGAGGAATGGGGATAAAAACTAAAGGACAAATGGGGTGGGATGGGGGGATGATTTGGGTGTTTTTTTTTTCACTTTTATTTTTTATTCTTGTTCTGGTTCTTTCTGATGTAAGGAAAATGTTCAGAGATAGATTGTGGTGATGAACGCATAACTATGTTATCATACTGTGGACAGTGGATTGCATATCATGGATGATTGTATGATGTGTGAATGTATTTCAATAAAACTGAATTAAAAAAAAAAAAAAGAATACACAATAACATAGCCTCTAAAATATACTAATCAAATAAAGAGTTAAAATAAACTGCTATGGCAGAGAACAGAAATATTATAAAAATGTTTTTATATTTTTCTCACACATTTAATTAGACCTACTGCTAATTACTATTTATCATTGTTAACTAGCACTATTTTGTTTAAACAGCATTTATGTAACAAAATGTAAATAATTCAGAAAAATATAATCTCAAACACCTATTTTATATTTTAATATTAAAGTAATAAACATGTATAATTATTAAAAAAAAAAAAAAAAAAGCCAATCCATTTCTGGTATTTTGCATTCTGGTGGCTTTAGCAAACCAGAATATCAGTATTCACCTATACCAGCTATTTACAACAGAAATAAAAAAACAAAACACACACACACAGACACACACACACACACACACACACACACACAACTTGAAAGGATGGCTTACAGGTCATATTGGGACAAGCACTTTGCCATAGGGGAAATATTATGCCAGTCAATTAAGAAAGTTCCTATAGAATTAATTCTTGCCTATTTTCCTCTCCCCAAAAGGGAAGGTAAGTTAAAATTTGCCTACCCTGAAGGGTAAAGCCCTGGCAAGAGGTTGCAGTTGCTCACACTGCAAGAAGAGTTTCGGATGTTTTTTTCTGAAGAAGCTGCCCTCGCTAATGGTAGAGAGGCCTCTGTTCTCTTCAAGTCCAGCTCTTGATGACTTCACTGCGCTTTTCCCCAGACCTGTCTCCTTTGACCTAATGCTCTTTCTTACAAGCTTCATTGAAGAGCCACAATTTTGTTGCATGGGTTTCATGCTTCTCACACACATATGAATTATCATAACTCCAACAAAGGTATATTTTACCTCTTTCGCAGGTCGTTTCTCCTTTGCCCATTTCACCCACAGGTTTCAGGAGATACAAATGGGGGTGGACTCAGGGCTGTGTGCAAAGGCCTGCACTTCATCCAGGTCATGTACATTCTACTTTTGAATGTGAAAAATCTCCCTGCTGCAGAAATGCTTATTCAGGGCTGTGGGTTCAATCTCCCCTCCCCACTCAGTTATAAAATATACTTCTCCCCATTAAATCATAAAATTCGTGAGGGCAAGAACTATTGTTTATCATTTTATTCCTCTAGTCTCAGCCCTTGGAAGTTGTAGATGTGTTTATTTAAGGATGTTAGAAATTTAGTTCCCACTACCACACAGCCCTCTTTCTGATGTTCCCAGAGGCAGCTGGAGGTTGAGAGGTTGAAAAGAGGGAGAGAAAGGTGGATTTTTCTCTAATCTATACCAAGACTAACAGTACTTTTGCCCCATAACCACCCCTTCCCCAGTCATTAACTGATTATATTTCCCCTTTGGGGTTGGCTCCTAAAACATCTGAAACCAAGTTTATACTCCACGTTGAGAATCTCCCTGGGATCTGATCATAAGCATCTTAAGAATTAGGCACATGAAGGGCTTCATCTTACTTTTCCCAGCTTCAGAGCCCTTTTGTTCTGACTACTACACCTTCATCATTGTTCTGTCTTCCTTCTTGAACTTTTCCATATGCTTGGATATATATATAGTTTGTCTCCTGAAAATAGGACCCACATAAACTTCAACAAGTTGCTCCTGCATTTCTATAGCAGGAATATTTTTCACATTTAAAAATTGCATGAATCATAGCAAGCCTTCACTTGGGAGCCCAGGGAACACTGCAGGGGAACAACACATTTAATAAGGAAAAGGCAAGTCAGAGTCACAAGGGAGCCCCTAGGTTTTCACAGCTGCCCAGCCTGCATCACCAGCATGCACTATAAGTAATGCATGAGCAATTAGTCTTGTAGTTTATTGACTGGGTTAGGATGTGGGTGGATAGTAGTAAGGGGGAGGGGGAGCTAGCAGGAAATCACAGAGAAGATATGATAAACTGAAGAGCTTTTCCTTTGCTCATTCTTCAGAAAGACATACTTTAGAGTAAACTCATGCACTGTAAAGTGAAGCCAGGAAAACCAGGGTGCATTCCAGAAGGGCACCAGGACCTCACTGGTCCCAGATTCACAGCTTTATATCCCAGCTTCAATCCCCACCTGCAGATCTCTGGTTTGATTCACCTCTTCGCTTCTTGAAATGGAGCTTGCTTTCTGTCTCATTGAATCTGCTCAATCCTTTGGTTTGAGTGTCTCCTTTTATCCTTTGAGAATTCTGTTTGAACCAATAGCTTCATCATACCTAGCTGACTTAGTCCTGGAGTGAGGGAAGGGAGAAGAGTGAAATCAGAACTATCTGCTCAAATCATGTTGTTTAAAATCAGCATTAAATAAATGCACTGAAAGAAGAATTTTTGTGGCCCAAACCTTAGTTGTTCAAATATTTTCCTTCATTTTGCCATTTAATTTTTTTCAGTATAATTCAGTCCATGGAGAAGAGAAATCAGAGGAGCCGGCAACCTAACCAATGTAAAATTTCCATTATGTAATTTCCACTCATTCATTTTCTGATGAAGAGGCAGCCTGTTTGCGACCATCCACCCAGGGCCTCACTGGAGGGTAGCAGGCATCAATCATGTTAGGTAGAAAAAGCTGAGATTTCAGATTTCCATGTTTCGTTTTGTTTTGGTTTTGGCTCTGGAAAGTCAAAAAGTAAGTATTCAGATAACTTTTCCGAGAACACCCAGTTTGCATTTACATTGTTTATTATAGCAAGCATGTTCGAGCAGTTGCTGTTGAGGAAGAGAATACTTTCCTCAGCATAATTCCAACGAGATAATTTGAGTGTGTGGGAGGAATGTAAGTGCCCTTGACAAGCACATGACATTCATACTGCAAGGACAACAGATGGATCTGCTTCAGCAATAAATAGGAATAGGATGGTAGACTGGAAAAAACAGTCAACTCAGAGGTATTTTCATGGATAATACATTGGTTTAGGTTTATGGTACTTTAAATTTGTCACCCCAGAAGCCAAATCTGTTCGAAAAAGCAATGAACAATTATTCCCAAGCAATGATATAAATTATATGGCCATGAACAGAACCACCGCTCTGGGTTACTTTGGTAAATGGAGACCAAACCAGAGATTCAAAGCTCCTTAAAGCCAGATCTTAATCACCTTTACACCCCCCATCCATGCACTTTCCATAGTAAACACTCAACAGATTGATTTCATTTGAATTATATCCCCAGACAAAATATATTTGTGCATCTCTGTTTCCTTAGCTGAATAATACAAGGGTCAGACTTCATGCCACCAGTTCCGGGGGTCCAAGGGCAAGCATTTAAGTCTTGAGATTATGGGAGCACCTCTGGCCTCTGATCTCCTTGGATGAGTTGAAGAGTCTTAAAGCAGATGATGACATCTTCACTACCAATGTTACCACCACTGCTGACATCAGTTGAATGCGTATTATTTAAAGTTCTGCAATCTGATGAGCCATCTTTCTGATGTTCTGATTACCTCTGGCCTAATCACCCAACAGGCAAGACTGAAGTTGCTTATGGCATCTAAACCATCAGGTCTCCACAGGAAAAGTTTCTGCCCCAACAATGCAGGAGTTGCTTAGGAATTTAGAACCCAGGAGTGCAGGAAATGCCTCCGAAATTGCTGGGGACTCGATGAGGACTCAAATTGCATCCTTTACTCCTAATTCTTTGCTGAGTGTCCAGGAAAGGAATCATGCCCTGGGTCCTTGGAAGATATTCAGACGAGGGACATGGAGAAAGAATGAGAATCAAGCAACAATTGAAACTTTTTCTCAACTCGATGCCCCAATTTGCCATGAATTATCTTTTCCCTCTTCCTCTCATCTCCCCATCCCCATATATTTTTCTGAGACCCTACCCAAGGCAACATCCAAGGAAGTTATTCCCTTTGGTTGGTTCAATCCCAAGGTCTAAAGCAGATAAAACCAATACAAAAGGAGACTCTAAACACTGTGGTGATTCTTCAGCTCTGAACCACGCACCAAACATGATGTTTCATTCAGGCTGGTTTCCACAGGGAAGGAATCACTACATGATTTAGTTCAGCCCTGAAAACACACTGATCTATTTCTGTCTTCAACTAGACTCCATATATATGAGGACTTTCAACAAAAGGAAGGCATCTTGTTTTAGAAATATTTTCTTTCAGTTAGGTGTGTTTGTTTTATTTTCTGAACTTGGTTGCTCACCAACTGAGCCAAATAATTAAATCATGAATCTGACATTTTAGGCATCTGTATTACAAGATCTTTCTAAAGTTGTTTTCATATGTGGAAGTTAGATGAAATAAATGTAGTCTAGGATAAATCCTTGAATTAGTGGCCAGTAGAATTGGGCTCTTATTAAACTCTGGATAAATCATGTAATTTATTTCTACCAACATAGAAAACATGGATAAAGCCAGTAGCTTGTTTCCCACTGGGGCTTTGAAGGGTATTGTACCTTGGGGAAATTGGCATGGATGCAGATCTGGAACTTCAAAGATTAATTCTGCCACATTAGATCAAGTACAGAAAAAATTGGCCTCCCAGTTGGGGGATCTTAGAATTATTTATATTATCTCTTATAGCGTAGAATCACTTTTTCCCACTGAAAGGACATAACTCATAAATAAAATAGATAATCATTTCCACATTCCCTGGGGCAGCATTTTTCATTATTCATATCCACCGGAAGAGAGAGAAAAATTTTCTCTGAACCATGGGAATAAAAGTCCTTATTTTCAATCTGACTGGGTCAGCTTAGGTCAACTGTCCATTAACGGGGCTCCAGAAACCATCACTTCCAAGAAGAATGAGTTTCCATCAGCAGCTCAGGACAGTCAGAGTCCAACCCAGAGCTGGAACGAGGTCAGCCTTCTCTGAGCCATGAAGGTGGACCACTGGATAAAACCACTGTTATGTTGGAAAGGAAGAAGGGGGCGGGATGCTGGGTAGGGACTCTACAGGGCCCACCTCAGATACAATGGTGAGCAAGATGCAGCCTCAGCTTTCAAAGATCTTAAAGAGTAGAATGGGGAGGCAGGAAAGCCAGTAGGCAATTATCACAAGGATGGATGAGAGCTCTAGTAGGGGTTGGTGTGGAATTGCCTAAATTGTGATAAGCCTTAAGAGGCAAGCAAAATGGTACGATGAGAGAGAATAAAACAATGGGAGGGGGAGCTCTGCTTGGTTGGGTAGAGGAAGGCTATTTCAGAAGTTAACATTTAAGCTGAAATCTAACGAGTAAGGAGAAGCCAACTGCAGAAAGCTGAGTTTACAGACCTCGTGATAGATTAGGTGAAGGAGAACTGGGATAAGGGAGATGGAGAAATCATGTACTACTCCCAGGGGTCTGCCTCGCAGTCCCATTTACAAAGATAGCAGAAAGTGGGGAGAAAGAGGTACATGGGAAAACCAAAAGCAATGGTTTGGACATGTCATGTTTGTGACAAACGTGTAACGCCCAAGGGGAGATGTCAAGTGGGCATGTGAGTCAGAGCTCTGATAGGAATCCAGGATCATTTGAGGAGAGTTTAATAAAAAGGACTATTTACAAAGGTGTGGGCAGAGCTTAGGATTAGCAAAGAAAGATGGCACAGTGCTATGAAGCTAGTAGCAGTGGTGAGCCATTGCCCTGTCAAGGCCTAAGGGACCAAAGGAAAAGTGCAGTAATTGGCGCAGAGAGAGGCTTCATTTTTGTTATTGCCTTCCAGTCTTCTCCTGGAGCCTCCCATTAAGAAAACCCAGCCAGAAATCAGAGAGCAGGTCCATGCAGCCCATAAAAGTCTACCTGCCAGGGCAGAGAAGAGGGTGGACAAGTGTGAAGCGTTGGAACTGGGAGGGCAAATGGGAAATATCCAGCATGAGGCAGCTGGATATACAAATCTGGAGCCCTGAAGAGATGCATGGGCTAGTTGGAAATAGTTGATCTATAGGTGGATGTTCTAATTTACTAAAGTTGCTGAAATGCAATATACCAGAAATGGGTTGGTTTTTACAATGGGGATTTAATAATTTACAAGCCTGCAGTTCTGAGGCCATGAAAATGTCCAAATCAAGGCATCAACAGGCGATGCTTTCTCCCTGAATAATGACTACTGGTGATCCTCAGCTCCTCTGTCACACGGCCAGGCAGACACAAGGTCCACATGGGAACATCTGCTGGTCTCCCCTTTCTCTCCCTTGTTTCATTGCTTTCACCTTCTGGCTTCACAGGCTTCCTCTCTGTTTCTGTGGTTTCTCTCCGTTTTCTGTGTGTCCTCTCTCAGCTTTGGTGTGTTTTCTCTCTTCGCTTCTGTGCCTGTTTCTCTCTATTTCATGCTCTTATAAAGGGCTCCAATAAGAGGATTAAGACACACCTGGAGCACACCTCAACTGAGATAACTTAATCAATGTTCCCAACCACAATAGGTCTACACCTACAAGTATGGATTAGCTTTAAGAACATGATCTTCTGGGGTTCATAAAGCCTCCAAACCATCACAGTGGGATTTAATGCTTTAGAAATAAATGAGATCATGAGAGGAGAGAGAACAGGGAAAAGGGACCAAGGAATGTAGAGCTCGGATACTTAAAGAGTAGGTCGAGTGGAAGAGGACTGTGCAAAGGAGATTGGAAAGGAGTAGCCAGAGACCTAGGAGAAAAAACACAAGATAGTGTGTCATCACAGAAGCAAAAAGGGGAGACAGTTTCCAAAGGCAGAAGTGGTCAGTTGACTCACTTGAGTCAAATGTTCCTGAGAAGTTCAGTGAAGAAAACATCAATGTCTGTTTTGGATTTAGCAACCTTATCCATCAAATATGCCACACATTGCGCTATGGGTGTTGCAAAGATGAGTAAGATCTTATTCAATCTGGACAGGGAACCAGATACTACGTGGTGAAATGACTGATCTGTCAGAAACAGGAACAGGAGCTTTTTGAGAGCAGAGAGGGTATTGAGAAAGTTTCCCCAGGGCAATCAATTCCATGCCTAGCACGTAAAGTCCTCAGAACAAAAATGCCGGTACTGGAAAAGTCCTGCATCTTAAAGAGGAAATGAAGCTTAGAAAAGGAAAATGATTCGGCACTCCTTGACTTCATACTCCATTGAGAAGATGCTGACAATCCAAATACGTTCTTGATTTCAGAATTGTCCCATCAGAACTTCAGAGGATAAACCTATGACTTATGCTTCATTAAAATGACAGTGTTATTTACTCAAATTTTTTCTAAGAAAATATGTTTATGTCAGAAAATGTTAAAGATACATATAAAGAAGAAAGCTAAAACCACTCACAATTCCATAGTCTATATCCCTGACTCTCTAGTGTATGTTTTCTGTCTTTTTCTGAGGGCGTGTGTGTGTATAAATGTTTTTACTTGAAAAAATATTTTATAACTTTGTTTTATTTCATTTAATAATTTCAGATGAATATATTTTCATACCAATGAACATATCTGTATTATTATTCTTAGTGGCTAGGCAATATTCCATTATATTATTATATAATTTATTTAATCCCTATTTTTAGAAATTTAGGTTTTCTACAAAGATGAACATTATAAACAAGCTGCAATGGATATCATTGTAATTACATCTTTGCTAACTGTGTAATTGTTTCCTTAGCATAAATTTCTAGAATGGAATTGCTGAGTCAAAGAGTAGTGGGGTCTGGGCCAGGGATGAGGTGGGTGAGAAATGCAATTTGAAAACTAAAATATGAAACCAAAGAGCAGAGAACTGGGGTGTGTTGTGATATACATTAAGTGCTGTACAAAATATTTCTGGCCAGTAGAAAGTAAATTTTATTTATTTGTCCATTTATTCCTTCTGTATATTGTTGTGAGACCCTACCATACACCATTCCATTGTTCTAGACACCATGATATTAAATTGGATAAGACATTCTCTTATCCCTCAAGGAACTTCCAGACTAAGGAAGAGAGCAACAAGTAAATCAACAGTTTCAGTACAGTTTAGTAAATGGCATAATGGAGATATATTTAAGGTGCAATGGGGGCAGAGGAGAAAGTTCATCAATCAGGGAGGCTTTCCAAAGGATGTGACATGAGCTGAATTTTGAGGGACAACTCAGAGTTTCTAAGAATAAGACAGTAGATGACTACATGGGGGTGGCCCACTTCCAAGATGGCCACCAGGGATCATCTCCTCTTGGTTTTATCGCCCTCAGGTAACCTCAGGGCTGGTCTGAGTAACTAGCAGATACTGCGAAGGTGACGCTGTGTGAATTCTGAGGCTAGGTTGTAAAGGAAAACATAGCTTCCTCTTGCTCTCCAGGATGACTTGCTCTGGAGGAAGTCCATTGTCATGCCATGGGGTTATTCAAGTAGCCTTGTAGAGAGGCCGACGTGAGACGTGAGGAGGGACTGAGACCTCCCAGGGACAGCCAACACGACCTATCAGCCATGTGAGGAAGGCACCCCAGAGTGGATCCTCCCGCCTCAGTGGATAACTGTAGCCCTAGCTGCCATCTTGACTGCAGTCTCATGAAAGAACATAAGGACAAGAGACGTAGTATGTCATCACTGTTGCTTTAAGCCACTAAAAAAGTTTTGGGGTCACGTGTTTCTCAGCAATAGTTGCTTTAATACCCTGCATCGCAAATATGTGTGAATGCACAGTTAAAATTTCTAAAAATGTAAAGCATTTGGAATGACCCCAGAGACGGTTACATGTGAAGGAGCAGCAGGAGCGGGAGCTGGAGAGGAAGGCAGGAGCCAGGAAATGCAAGGCTGCCGTCCTCACTGCCATTCTCACCTTCTTCCTTGATATCTGAACCCAATTCTGTTCATGTATCGGGTGGCTGTTTGGATGAGGTCACACAGGGACAATGTGTGTATTAAGAAGAGCAGCGGTATGTAAACCCATAGACATAAAATCTAAATACAAGGAGGGGCAAGATGGCGGCATAGAGAGGAGTGGAAGCTAAGCAGTCCCCCTGGAACAACTACAAAAAACCAGAAACAACTAGTAAATAATCCAGAATAACTGCGGGGGGACAAACGAGACCATCCACTCATCATACACCAACCTGAATTGGGAGGAATGCCCGAGAACACAGCATAAAATCTGTAAGTAAAACCTGCGGAACCAGGTCGGGAGACGCCCTCCCCCATAGCCCGAGCTGCGGAGCCGAGTGGTGCCAGAGAGAAGCTCTCTCCCAGCAAGCGAATACAGCTCAGCTGAGCTCCAACTGGGGTTTTAAGTAGCGAGTGTGAACTGCTCACTACAGGTACGCAGCCCCAAAAAACAGACAGAGGCTTTGGGTGACGACTGACCTGGGAGAGCCGGAGGGTCGCCTTGACTGGGTCTGAAGGGGACTATCTGTTTCTTTTTCGGCTCAGTGGAGAAAGCCCCAGTCATTTTAAGTTTCCAGGGCTGTGACTCGGGGAAGGGCGGAGACAGCACAAGCAGAGAGTGAGACCATTGAAATGCTAACGACCTCCACCTGAGGGGTCTGTCTTCTCTAGGAGGAAAGGGGTGGGGCCCTTTCCATTCAGAACCAGACCCCAGAGCCTGGGGGAACACGGCCATACCTCCTCACACCAGTCAAGAATTATAGGCTAACAGGCGCCACCTGCTGGGCAGAAAAGCACAGTGACCCGAGGCATCAAAGGGTGGAGCAATTTTCTAAGACACACCCTCAGGGAAACCAGATACTGAATATTTCTTCCCTCTGTTCTGGTCTGGGAAAACCTGATTTGGATAAACAGGGAAACCATGCCTAGAGAACAGAAAATTACAACCTACACTAAGAAAAACAAAGTTATGGCCCAGTCAAAGGAACAAACGTACACTTCAACTGAGATACAGGAATTTAAACAACTAATGCTAAATCAATTCAAAAAGTTTAGAGAAGATATTGCAAAAGAGACAGGCTGTAAAGGAAGCACTGGACATGTATACGGCAGAAATCAAAAGTTCAAAAAACCTACTGGTAGAATCCATGGAAATGAAAGGCACAACACAAGAGATGAAAGACACAATGGAAACATACAACAGCAGATCTCAAGAGGCAGAAGAAAACACTCAGGAACTGGAGAACAAAACACCTGAAAGCCTACACGCAAAGGAGCAGATGGAGAAAAGAATGAAAAAATATGAGCAACGTCTCCGGGAACTCAAAGACGAAACAAAGTACAATAATGTACGTATCATTGGTGTCCCAGAAGGAGAAGAGAGGGGAAAGGGAGCAGAAGCAATAATAGAGGAAATAATTAATGAAAATTTCCCATCTCTTAAGAAAGACATAAAATTACAGATCCAAGAAGCGCAGCGTACTCCAAACAGAAGAGATCTGAATAAGCCTACGCCAAGACACTTAATAATCAGATTATCAAATGTCAAAGACAAAGAGAGAATCCTGAAAGCAGCAAGAGAAAAGCAATGCATTACATACAAAGGAAGCTTAATAAGACTATGTGCGGATCTCTCAGTAGAAACCATGAAGGCAAGAAGGAAGTGGTATGATATGTTTAAGATACTGAAAGAGAAAAACCACCAACCAAGAATCCTGTATCCAGCAAAGCTGTCCTTCAAATATGAGGGAGAGCTCAAAATATTTTCTGACAAACAGACAATGAGAGACTTTGTGAACAAGATACCTGCCCTACAGGAAATACTAAAGGGAGCACTACAGGGTGATAGAAGACAGGAGTGTGTGGTTTGGAACACAATTTTGGGAGATGGTAGCACAACAATGTAAGTACACTGAACAAAGGTAACTATGAATACGGTTGAGAGAGGAAGATGGGGAGCACGTGAGATACCACAAGAAAGGAGGAAAGATAATGACTGGGACTGTGTAACTTGGTGAAATCTAGAGTATTCAACAATTGTGATAAAATGTACAAATATGTTCTTTTACGAGGGAGAACAAGCAAATGTCAACCTTGCAAGGTGTTAAAAATGGGGAGGCATTGGGGAGGGATGCAATCAGCATAAACTAGAGACTGTAACTAATAGAATCATTGTATTATGCTTCCTTTAATGTAACAAAGGTGATATACTAAGGTAAATGCAGATAAGAGGGGGGGATAGGGGAGGCATGTTAGACACTTGACATTGGTGGTATTGTCTGATTCTTTATGGTGAGCAATGTCCATGATCAACTGTACAAATACTAGAAATCACTTCATGAACCAGAACAAATGTATGACAATACAATTAGAAATTAATAATAGAGGGGCATATAGGAAAGAACTATATACCTATTACAAACTATATACTACAGTTAGTAGTATTTCAACATTTTTTCATAAACAATAACAAACGTACTATATCAATACTAGGAGTCAACAATTGAGGGGGGTTGGTTAGGGATAGGGGAGGATTAGAGTTTCCTTTTCTTTTTTTCTTTTTTCATCTTTCACTTTATTTCTTGTCTGGAGTAATGAAAAGTTTCTAAAAATTGAACAAAAATTAAGTGTGATGGATGCACAGCTGTATGAGGGTACCCAGGGGCAAGTGATTGTACACTTTGGATCTTTGGATAATTGTATGGTATCTGAACAATCTCAATAAAAATGAAAAAATGAAAAAAAAAAAAATCTAAATACAGATTACCAAGGGATGCAATGAGGCTAGAGAATAATATGTGCAGAGTGTTTAACTAGGCTGAACTTAAATGTTTGGAAATGGATAGAAGTAATGGTAGCACTTTACTGTGAGAATAATTAACAGTACTGGACTGTGTGTAAACATGGTAGAAAGGGGAAGTTTAGAGTCATGTATGTCACCAGAAGGAAAGGTGGAGGTTAAAACATGGGAATGTATAACACAGTGAAGCTTCTGATGGACGGTAACTGGGATTAACTGTACAAATATTAAAATTTCCTCCACGAACCAGAACAAATGTACAACACTATTACAAGGAGTTAATAATAGAGGGATATATGGGAAAAAATGTACCTATTGCAAACTGTGGACTATAATTAACAGTAATATCTTAATATTCTTTCATCAACAGTAACAAATGTACCACACCATTACTAGGGGTCAACATTGGGGGTGGGGGGGGGTAGGGAGTATGGGATGTTTTGGGTTTTCTTTTATATTTTTATTTTATCTTACTGTTTTTATTATTTTTTCTTTTAGAGTAATGAAAATGTTCTAGAATTGTGGTGATGAATGCACAACTATATGATGATACTGGGAACCACTGATTATATACTTTGGATGCATTGTATGGTGTGTGAAAATATCTCAATAAAATTGCATTTTTTTAAAAAAAGAAGAGCAGGGGGCTGGGGATAAAGCCTTGGCTAGGAGAAAACCCTTAAAAGGATGAGTGGAGAAAAAGAAAATACAGGAAAATCCCAAGAAAGAGCAGCCACTGAAGTAATGGGGAAAGGGAGAACATGGAAATACAGCTGCTAAAGGATGAGTTTCCAGAAAGAGGGAGAGGCCAGTGACATCAAAGGCAGCAAAGACAAGTAAGGCCTCAGAAAGGCCCACTAGAATTGTCACTGTGGCGGTCAGCTGTGTCCTCTGAGAAAATAGCCTCCTTGAAACTGTGGGAGCAGAAGCCAGATTGCATCAAGCGTGAACTCCTTTTGCAAGATGCTTGGTTGTGAAGGAAATAAAGGAGAACACGTGGTTGTAAAAAAAGAGAGGCTTGTCAAAAATTTCCAAACACTTTGGGTTTTTTTTAATTTCTTTTCATAGATTTACAAAAAAATCATGCAGAAGCTACAGAGTTCCCATATATCCCCCCTCACATGCAGTTTTCCTCATTATTAACATTTTGCATTAGTGTGGTTACAACTGACGAAACAATATTATTATAATTATACAATTAACTATAGGCCATAGTTTATGTAGGGCTCACTCTTTGTGTTGTACAGTTATAAGTATTTTTTTTTAATTTTTATTTTGGTAACATATATAGAAACTAAAATTTCCCATTTTACCCACTTTCAATTCAGTGGTGTTAATCACATTCACAATATTGTACCATCATCATCAACATCCATAACCGAAACTTTTCCTTCACCCCATATAGAAACTCTTTCAAATTAAGCATTAACTCTCCATTCCCCACCCCATCCTGCCCTCAGTAACCTGTATTCTAATTTCTGACTTTGTGAATTTACATATTCTAATTATATCATTTCAGTGAGGTCCTGCAAAATTTGTCCTTTTGTGTCTGGCTTATTTCACTCAACAAGATGTCTTCAAGGTTTATCCATGTTGTCACATGTGCCAGAACTTCGTTCCTTTTGTAACTGAATAATATTCCCTTATATGAATAGACACACTTTGCATATCCATTCATCAGTTGATGGACAAAAGCTTTGTTTCAACACACATATGAATCATAGTTTGAACTTCTTACCTTGGGTCAGTTTTTGAAATTGAAACAAAGATATTCTAAAGGAGTCAGCATAAAGTAAATCATCAATTGCTAATTTTAAAAAAAGATATGATTTTATTCACACAAAATTGCAGCAATCCATTTCAGCCTATAAATTGTTTAAAAAAGTGCAGCCAGACTAAAAAGACAGGAATAAATGTGTCCACCCCAGCCTGCCACCAATCCGAGACTCCAAAGGGCACTCCGCTGATCCACAGTCAGTGAAGATCTCAGAAGCACAGGCTTTTCTGTCCCACGTTCTCTCAGGAGATAAACAGTGGCAATGCGTCATGGACACAAAACCACGTCATGTCTGGGAGGAAGGCTTTAATTAAAAGCATATAAGGGATAAGAATTTTTAAATCCCCAAATTCCTAACTGTCTCTAATTCACAAGCCCACGTAATTGATGTCAGAGATTTTCTTTGAGCCGTCTGTCCAGGTTTTTTGATGGTATTCTAGGTTCCCTATTTATACATTTGTTCTTTAGCAGACTGACCAAAGCACATATTGCATGACTCATTCAACAGCCATTTACCCCGCATCACTCTGCCAGAGAGACACAGGGCAAACATTAAGTCTCATTTCCAGTCCGGCCCCCTGAACTCCAGATGCCTACTCACCTGGCCACATCCTTGTCTTCACACAACAGAAGTGTGCTCCTCCTCTCTTTTTCACACAGTTCACTTTCCACAGCAGCCCCAACCATGAGACCATTATCTCCTAAAGAGGGAGAAAGACACAGACTCTGAGAGAGAAAGCCATGGAAGCCAGAAACTGAGAGCAACAAAACGTGGAAGAGAAGGGAGAGACCAGCAGACGCCACCATGTGCCTTGCCCTGTGGCAGAGGAGCCGAGGATCACTGACAGCCAGTCTTCAGGAAGTAGGGTAGCAGTGGAGCAGATGAAGGAGTTAGTAAAGGCTCTATTGGCTCTTCTGGATTTGAATCAAGGAGGACATATTTCTTTACTCCGCTAATCTTTACGGGTGGTACAAAACAAGGGGCGTGCTTTAATAGTAAATGATGATATCCACCAGAATGACTAAAATTAAAAAAAAAAAAAGAATAAAAGAAAATATCAAAATCAAGTGTTGGTGAGGATGTGGAGTAACTGGAACTCTCATATAGTGCTGATGGACATGTAAATGGGTACAACCACTGTGCTGGTTTGTATACATTATGTCCCCCAGAAAAAGCCATGTTCTTTAATCCAGTCTTGTGGTGGCAGACGTATTAGTGCAGATTAGGTTGGAACCTATTGGTTCAGTGTTTCCATGGAGGTGTGGCCCCGCCCATTCACTGTGGGCCTTGATTAGTTTACCAGAGTCTTATATAAGCTCAGACAGAAGGAGCTCACAGCTAGCTTTAGCTGAGACAGACATTTTGAAGATGGCCATTGGAAGCTGATGCAGACATTTTGGAGAACGCCATTTTGAAATGCAACCTGGGAGCAAGCAGGTGTCAGCCACGTGCCTGCCCAGCTAACAGAGGTTTTCCAGACACCATTGGCCATCCTCCAGTGAAGGTATCCGATTGCTGATGTGTTACCTTGGACACTTTATGGCCTTCAGACTGTAACTGTGTAACCAAATAAACTCCCTTTATAAAAAGCCAATCCATTTCTGGTGTTTTGCATTCTGGCAGCATTAGCAAACCAGAACAACCACTTTGGAAAACTGCTTGTCTGTCTCTATTAAAGTTTAATTTATGCAAAACCTGTGACCCAGAAATTCCACACCCAATCAAAAAGCATACATATATTCACCAGAAACAATATGAACATTATTACAGCACTGAGTTAGATATTTGAATGTAGGTTGCATTTATGTTACTAGAATAAAAATGTTACAAATACCATAGGACTGTTTAACACAGTGAACTCTAATGTAAACCATGGACTATAATTAATAGTATAGTTATAATAATATCTTTTATTAATTGTAACAAATATATCACACTAATGCAAGGTTTTAATAATAAGGGGGAATATGGGAACTCTGTGTTTTCTGCCAGATTTTTCTGTAAACCTACAACCTTCTGTGATTAAAAAAAAAAACTATATTAAAAAAAGAAACATATACAAGAAATTTCACAGCAGCATTAGACCAGAGCCAGAAAAAAGAATCAAATATTTATCAACAGAAGAATGAATAAATAAATGGAGGTATATTTCAGACATTTCAGACAAGTGAATGTTCCATAGCTATGAAAGTGACCGAACTACTATCATAAGCAGCAACTTGGATGAATCTCACAAACATAATGTGGGTGAAAGCTGCTGGACACAAAAGACTACATACTTTTTTATTCTATATATATAAAATTCAAAAGCAGGCAAAACTAATCTATGTTACTAGAAGTCAGGATAGTAGTTACTCTGGGGGAGGAGAGAGGATAAAATGAATGGGAATGGGCATGGGGGTGGGCTTTGAATTTAGCGAATGTTCTATTTCTGGAGTTGGATATCAGTTATATAGGTTCTTTCATTCTGTGAAAATCCACTGAGCTGTATGCTTATTGTTTGTGTACTTTTTGGACTGCATATTGTTATAATTCAGTACAAACATTTATTAAAGAAATATATTACTGGAATAAAATTGTTTAAAAAACATAGGACTGTACAACATAGTGAACCCTATTGTAAATGATGGACTATAGTTAATAGCACAATTACAAAAATGCTCTTTCCTCAATTGTAACAAATGTACCACAATAATGCAAGGTGTTAATCATAGGATGGTATATGGGAACTCTGTACTTTCTGCATGATTTTTCTGTAAACCTACAACTTCTCTAATAAAAACAACTGGGGAAAAAAAGCATGCTCCTTTTCTTTACCCCAAAATTACTCCTGTGGCTTTCTCCATCTTACTCAGGGACTGCTCCTGCCTCCCAGCTGCCAGGCTCCAAATCTTAAAGTTGCCCTTGACTCTTTTTTTTTTTTTCTCATACCTCAACTCCATTCCATCAGCAACTCCTGTGGTACATCCAGTATCCAAGCACTTATCACCACTTACCTTGCTGCCACCTGGCCTGAGCCACCATCCTCTTGCCTTCTCCAGTCTTCTCGACACACAGCCTGGGTGATTTCATTATCCCAGAAGTCAGATCATGCCATGACTCTGCTCAAAACCCTCCAATGTCTTAGCTCTCACTTTGTTAAGTCCTTTTGATGGCTCACCGAGGCCCCGAGCCATCTGACACCCACGTCATGTCTTTTATCTCACCTCCTTCTCTCCTCCTCCTTTCTCCTCCCTCCAGTCACAGAGGCATCCTCCCTGCTCTTTAAACATGCCCGGCACACTCCCCCCTTAAAAGTCTTGTGCTGCCTTTCTCCTGGCTGCCTTTTGGTTGATTCCCCTGTCACCGTATGCGTGTGGCCTTCCCTGACCTTCTGTTTACAGTCAGAATACCTCCATCCCACCCCAGTGTATATTGTCGATCTCCCTCCTCTGCTTTGTTGTTCTCCATAGTCCTTGTCACTCTAGAACATTCTACATACTTTACTTGCTTATCTCATTTGTTGTCAGTGTCCCCACTCTCTAGAACTTCAGCTTCATGGGGGCAGTGCTTCTTGCCAGTTTTCATCTCTTGGCTCTATCCCAAGCACCCGGCACTCACTGAATGCTCCTTAAATACTGGGCAAGGATTTTGAAACTACCCTGAGAAGCCCTTGTGAGTCAGCCCAGTGGGGCCGCCTGGGGATGGAGGGAGGAAGAGTGGTCCAAGAGGTGCTCTGAGTTCCATCCTCAGGCAGCCTAGTTTCACACAGAGCAGCCAGGCCACGACTGGGCTTCTGATCAGTCCTGCTTTTGGAGGCTGTGCTCCAGGACCAGAATTTTGAAAACCGTCTTTGTTGGTCTTAAAGAATCACCAAGTCCAAACGAAATCACTTCACTGCACATGAGGTCAACAGGCTGGGGACCTGTAAAAACGTGTCTATTTTCGGTTGCAATGGGGGATGGACCGCTGGGGCACTGAGGAGAAGCAAACCTCACCAAGGCTCTGCAAGGGACTTCCACGAGACAGCAGATCACCCTTCCCCCTGGCACACCTGTGATCAGCTCCTGTGGCAATTCCTGATCCCGGGAGGCAAAGTAACTCTGCTAAGTGGCAGAGGTGGGATTAGCTTTCCCAACCTTGGCATTTTCCATGCATTTTTAAAAGTCCTAAACAACCAGATAAAATGAGTGGAACTGCGAGATTGTGTGCGCCAAGGGGACATAACGGGAGGGGTTTGAGAAGGGTGGTGGGCGTCCTAGCCGCTTTGACCATATCAGTTTCCTTATCAGAAAAACTCTGAGAAACTAACGCTTTCTGAGCCCCCTTGCTCTTTCATTCGGTGATGCCTCTTTGTTTTTGAAAAGTGTGATATATACAGCTGTGCCAGATTCTTATTTTCTGTCAGTGTATAGAAATATGCAGCAAAGGCAAGGAAAGGAGGACGTATATCATAAAAGGAGAGCCCTTGGGCAGGCGGCGGGATCCTTGGGTACGCAGGCTACCTGGCCACTTTCTCGGCTCCGGGGCTGCGCACTCGCTGCGCCCCTCGCTGTCCCCCTCGCTGCCCCGGACGTCCCCGCGCTGCTGCCTCGGCGCCCCGGAGACCCAGGCGACCCAGGCGAGGGGCGTCCCCTCCGCCTCCCGCGTTCTCCACGCACCAGCGCCGCGGAAGGACACACATCCAGAGGCAGAATTCCCTCTCCTTGCTCTTTTCAAGATGCGCAAGGCCATGCCGTTCTCCGAGCCTCCGTTTTCTCATTCCACACTAGCTAAGGGTTTGGATGTGGGGCTCGCTGAGAACCCGTAGAGCTCCAGGATCTGAGTCTGTGCTTTTATGAATGTTGCTTTTCTGTTTTGCAAAAAATTAAGGAGTTCCTTGAGGGGAAAGTGCTGACTTAATGTTGTCACCCTTTGCTCATAAATTCCGTTAAAAAGGGAACCTTAAATGTTTATTTGGAAGTAGCAGCAATAACAACATTCCTATATGCTTTACAAGTCACTTTAACTGTTTAACTGTTAGATGGACTGAGATTGGAATAATTATTTCTATTTTGCAGATAAGGAAATAATTAGGATTGTTTTTTTTTTTGTATAGCATTAATCATCATAATTACTGAAAATAATCAATTTTGAATGAAAAATACAGATCACTGAAAAGAAAGTCTGAGAAACTTCATCTTTTGGGCAACCTTCAAGGAATGCTCCAGACCTAACCTTAAACAGAAGGAAAGGGCAAAGAGATGTTATCTTCTAGGTTGGGAAAATAAACAGGGTTTTCTATTTTTCTCCCTCTTTTGTAAGCAGGGACACTTGAGAGGTTTCTCCGCAGCAGGTTTCTACCCTTCCTGAAAATTATCTGACTGACACTAGTGTAAAGAAGGGTGGGGGCAAATCTGGGGCAGTGCCCTGTGCTTTAAACAGTGTGTTGTGAAATGCGGCTACGGTTTTTAAAGAAAGCTCTTTCTGCTCATTTTTGGTTCGGTTGCATGCAGTCCTTACCGTCTGGAAATGGCGGGGAGAGTTGAAAGGAGTGAGACGGTTTGGCATCTGCCTTGTTCTCTCTGGTAGTGAGGCGTGGGCGTTGTCCAGGAACCCCAAGGAGAGAGGTCAGGGGGGCTTAACTGAGCCAGGGTGGGAGCAGGGATGGGGTCTGGGGACTTCCCTTGGCAGAACCTTTTCTTGCTGTATGGTTTAACCTTCACTACAGAGATTAGCATGATTCTCATGTCTTATATCTGACTCTCAGAAAAGTTGCCCTAAGCAAAACAACTAGAAAGTGATACAGCTGGCTTTCAAACCAGCTATCTGGACTAACTTCAGTTAATATCTCCTTGTATTCTATTCCACAGACCCAGAAGTCTCAAATGTCCTCAGCCCTCATTGGAGTGATGACACAGGGATGACAGAAACTTCCAGGGCATTAGCCACAGGGAATGAGACAGTGGGTCTCCCTAAGTCACGATGATCTAGCTCCATGAAAAAGCTATACAGCAGGAGTCAGCAAACACCGGCCCACCTGTGTGCTGAATCCAGTCCACTGCTGCCTGTTTTCATATAACTTAGAGTGGTTTTTACATTTTTAAATAATACTTTAAAATGTGTATGCAAATCAAGTTTAAGTGTCCATAAATAAAGTTTTATTGGAACACTGACACAGATATTTGTTTATGTGTTGTCTATGGCTGATTTGGCACAACTGCAGAGTTGAATAATTGCAAGAGACCACATGGACCACGAAATCGAAAATATTTACTGTGTGACCCTTTACAGGAAAAGTTTACCAGCCTTGCTATACTAGCATTCTCAGCCTTCCCTAAGGAGAGAAACAGACATAAAGGGACTGGCTAAATTACAATTTGCAAAATAAAGGGCGCTCATAAAGAAAAGAAAAGCTAAATCAGAGTACCAGGGTCAGGAAACTGTAAGCTCAGGTAATGAATGTGGAGATAATCTCCAAACTCCAGGGCAAAGTTTCAGTTTCCTCTCTTGGCAGTTCTGCCCTTAACAGATCTGTTATTCATTCAACAAACATTCAATCAAGGCCCTTTTAATTTTCATGGTCTGTACTGAGTGTTGTGGGTCATTTAGATTTACTAGTTTTAATCAGTAACAGTTACTTGGTCAGTGTACTGATAATTGAAGCAATGAGAAGGAAGGGTAGTTGGAAGGAGAAAAAACTTGAAACAAAGGACTAGCTAGCCAGTTTATAACTTTGACATAAACTGATTATTGTAAACACTTCATTTATTTGTTATGCCCTTCTAATTTCCAGAAAGTATTTGAAGAAGCTTACAACTAAAGCACACTCTGAAATCAGGATAAGGGAGAAGAGGTAGGAGATCCAGGACTGGGAAGTATGAGATACAAGCAAGCAATCCCAAGGACCCATTGCTTTAACTGAGTTTCAAATTTGAATGTGAAGTTTTCATCTCTAAAAAGCGGGCTGGTTTCTCTCTCTAAGCCCACTGGGCAGGTTAACCCACTACCCTCCACCCTGGCAACACAGGACATGACTACCGGGGATGAGCCTAGACCCAGCATCATGGGATTTAGAAAATCTTCTCGACCAAAAGGGGGAAGAGAAATGAAACAAAATAAAGTTTCAGTGGCTGAGAGATTTCAAATGGAGTTGAGAGGTCATTCTGGAGGGTAGTCTTTTGTGCTATATAGATATCCCTTTTTAATCTTTAGTGTATTGGAACAGCTAGAAGAAATACCTGAAACTGTTGAACTGCAACCCAGTAACCTTGACTCTTGAAGATGATTGTATAACTATATAGCTTGCATGATGTGACTATGTGATTGTGAAAACTCTGAAGCTCACACTCCCTTTATCCAGTGTGTGTGTGTGTATATATACGTATATTTGTAACCTAATAAATCCCCTTTATAAAAGCCAATCCATTTCTGGTATATTGCATTCTGGCAGTTTTAGCAAACTGGAACAGGAAGCAAAGCTTTTTGAAACCCTTAGGAGTAAAGCATTTGTGATGTGAGGTTTCCTCGAGTGGACCTGGGGTGGAGTATGTCCCGCTTTCACAGCGAAAACAGGTAAAACTAAATGCGAACCGCTGCCTAAGGCTGGCTCATGGGGCTTCCCTGATGAAAATGCAATCGTGTGTTTTCTTTTGGAAACCTAAATATTTCATGTCTGAGTATTTACTTCCCTGATGCCTGGCTTTATCCAAAGAAAGAAACTAAAGTTCCCAGAAGAGTGGAAGGCAACAATTCAAGGGCTTGGAGAGATGATATATATATATATATATATATATATATATATATATATGTCATTAACTGAGGGTTGATCCTTATAATTTAAGAATATTAGACTGCTCTAGCAGGGAAAGAGCCTGCAGTCAAAGCCAGGAATTTTTTTCAGGAAACAGTTCTGGGTCCACCCTAGCCCGTGAACAAGTTGCAGCTTTATCCCACAGAGTGGGAGAGGTGACTTCATCCTGGGAGGTTTTTAAGGCTCGTGTCCACCACTCCATGAAAAAATTCCAGCAATGCTGACATTTATATTGACAAAAAAACTGAAAAATCATGTTTCTCCCAAGTTCCTCCTGGAGGCTGGTGTACCTGAAGTCCTTCTGTGTATCCTACCCTTAGCCTAGGTGACAATTGTTTTTCTTCCTATTTCTTGACACAGAGATAGAGCCTCTGGTAGATTAAGAAACCAGAGTCCTAGAATTTTGATCCCACTTAATTTATCACTAATAATGTCCTATTACTCCTAGCTACCAGGGCTTAGTGCTGTCAAAAGTGTAACCACGTATGGAAAATTAAATAACGCTGTGTGTTGAATAAGAGCAATGTAAAAGCTGCGCAATCCCTTTTACCCTCCACCCCACCATGAGCTCAGCCTTGACATAAATTGGTGTAACTGTCAAGCCCTGCAGGGTGAGCTTGCAAATCCTTGTAGCGGGTCAGAATTCACCCTGGCTACCCAAAGAGCAAACAATTCACCTTTGCATTCGATCTTACGGAGTGGATTTCACTTGAGGAGTATCCTAAAGTGAGTCATTGAATTAGGCATCTCTTCATTGAAATCTGCCTCCCACCCCCACCCCGTCCCTGTACCTACCCCTCCACCCTTTTACCTCTCAATCAGGAGCCTCTGCAGGTTTCTAAGCAGCAGTGCATATCTCGGGTAAACCAGGTGCCAGAGCAAAATTATCAAACAAATGGACTGTGAGCAGATACATGTCAAAGATTCATTTGAAGGGATTTGTCATGTTCAGCGTTTCCATCCTGGCTTGGTGCACTCTCAGCCTTCCCTAGTGGACTAGGTGGGAGAATCCCATCTGAAACTGCATCTGTCATCTAAGACACAACCCCCACCGCGTCCTCCTCTATGCAGTTTACATTTGGAGGCACTTAAAAGGCATTGGGAGGCGTGAACAACACCAGGACTCTCTGAAGGTAAAACCTCAGCCCTTCGACCTCACTTACATCTTCTTTTTTTTCCTTCCTCCAGATGGCTGCAACCAAATTAACTCCCTTCACTGTTCCTAGTACCTCTCTCCTAGAGGTGAGGGGTTAGTCAAAGATAAGGGGGTGTGCCAAGAGGACCTTTATCTGGGAAGAGAAAAGTAGGCTGGAAAACAGAGGGTGATGATTAAATTACATGCAATACATTTCCTGCCAATACAGACTGATGTCTGACAGTTACAAGATTTTAAACATACCCCGCCCCCCACTCACACACTGTTTTAAAAAGCTTTAGATTTCTATCTGTGAGATGTTTGTGCTGAGGGAAGTAAATTATCTTAATGCAGTGACTTTTTTCTTTTTTCTAAAGATCTGTGCTTAGGTAAATGACTCCAGGAGTCAAAGATACAATTACACTGGAAAAGTTTTGGTCATTAACAAATGGTATTGATGGGAACGCATCGTGAATGTAATTTAACACCCCTCAACTGTGTGCTTGAAAGTGGTTAAAAGGGGAAAATTTATGTTGTGTATATGTTGTCACAATAACAATTAAAAAAAAAAAACACCCCACAGAACTGTACAACACAAAGAGCGGACCCTAATGTAAACCATGGACTTAGCTAACCATGCAATTACAATAACATCGCCTCCTCTGTTGTGACAAATGTACCACGCTGATGCAAAAATGTTTGAATAGGCAAACTGTGTGTGAGGAGGTGGGTAAATGGGAACGCTGCACTTACTGCATGATTTTTTTGTAAACCTACTATTGCACTAAAAAATAAAATGAAATAAAATAATAATTATGTTTTTAAAAATACAATCACACTTACTAGGATGCACATAGAGCAGAATCCCCAAAGAAACCATCAGAGTAATTTGAAGCCGAGACATGGAATGCAATTACATATAGTCCTGGCCAAGCCATGGAGGACTGAGATCTTAATTACAAGGGCGGGAAACATACTTTGCAAGCATTTCTTTTTTTTTTTAAATCTTCATTTTATTGAGATATATTCACATACCATGCAGTCATACAAAACAAATCGTACATTCGATTGTTTACAGTACCATTACATAGTTGTACATTCATCACCCAAATCAATCCCTGACACCTTCCTTAGCACACACAAAAATAACAAGAATAATTATTAAAGTGAAAAAGAGCAATTGAAGTAAAGAAGAACACTGGGTACCTTTGTCTGTTTGTTCATTTGTTTCCTTCCCCCACCCCTCTACTCATCCATCCATAAACTAGACAAAGGGGAGTGTGGTCCTTATGGCTTTCCCAATCCCATTGTCACCCCTCTAAGCTACATTTTGATACAGTTGTCTTCGAGATTCATGGGTTCTGGGTTGTAGTTTGATAGTTTCAGGTATCCACCACCAGCTACCCCAATTCTTTAGAACCTAAAAAGGGTTGTCTAAAGTGTGCGTAAGAGTGCCCACCAGAGTGATCTCTCGGCTCCTTTTGGAATCTCTGCCACTGAAGCTTATTTCATTTCCTTTCACATCCCCCTTTTGGTCAAGAAGATGTTCTCCATCCCATGATGCCGGGTCTACATTCCTCCCCGGGAGTCATATTCCACGTTGCCAGAGAGATTCACTCCCCTGGGTGTCTGATCCCACGTAGTGGGGAGGGCAGTGATTTCACCTTTCAAGTTGGCTTAGCTAGAGAGAGGGGGCCACATCTGAGCAATATCTGAGCACCTTGCAAGCATTTCGAATTGAATCTAACTCTTGTCATTTTCCAGAAAAAATAAAAAAAGAAAAGGAAGAGCCAGCATCCAATGCAAATGCTTCTGTCCATCCCTAATCTAGTTTAAAATTTTCTCCAGGCTCCACCAGTCCTAATGCTGATGATAAATGCACATTTAAATCTATTGTCTTGCAGGGACCAAATAGACAGTGAAGAGAAGAAAGATCTCCAGAATCCAGTCCTGTCCCCACTTTCTGCCTTCATTGGGCTCTGGAGATACCTATTTGGATTGCTAGATTTCTGTTTCCCCAACTTGATGGCTGTGCCCCGTCATCAAGAATCAGTCTGTATTCTTGATGTCCCCCTAGAGCCTCGCTTAGAGTAGGTGTTTGTGAGTGTTTGCTGGGGTGCGGCACGGATGGCCCCTCACGTGGGGAAAGAGATTCCTTTATCCTCTGTCTTCAGGGCAAGGCTAACTGTAAAGCACATCGGCTGTGTTCTGGGCCACACATTTCTGGGGCTCTGGAAATGCCTCAGACACTCTGTCACTGCTGGGGACGGTAACGTTTGCATTACTGTCTAGTAGTGGACTCAGACCAAAACAAAAACAAGTCAAAACAAAATAAACAAAGCAATCCAGGTGATTACAAAATAATGTGGCAAAGCCCAGGGGAAGGACACTTAGTCCACCCTGGGGGTGCTGCTTGGAGGAAATGAGCCTGACCCTATCCTGAAGGAAGTCTCTGGGTCAGTGAGGAAGGATTTAAAACTTTTCCACTCATTTAATTTGCACAACTATTTGCAAACATCAGCAGGAAGGGCCCTTTGGTTCACCCCAGGGGATGCCTGTGGCACTGAAGACGGAGCCCCACTCCCTACCAAGGACACCGATTAAGTCCCGGGATTTACTGCAGGTTCCCAAACTTGTCACCACCCAGGATAGAGTTTCATTTTATTTTGTTTTTTTAATCCTCAGAGAGTACACATTTTGAAAACTTGTTGTCTAGCAATTAAAATGCATTGATCAGGTATAGAGTGAAGATGGCAGACTGGTGAGCTGTAAGTTTTAGTTACTCCTCCAGGAAAGTAGGTAAAAAGCCAGGAACTGCGTGGACTGGACACCACAGAGCAATCTGACTTTGGGTATACTTCATACAACACTCATGAAAACGTGGAACTGCTGAGATCAGCGAAATCTGTAAGTTTTTGTGGCCAGGGGACCCGTGCCCCTCCCTGCCAGGCTCAGTCCCAGGGGAGGAGGGGCTGTCAGCTCCGGGAAGGAGAAGGGAGAACTGCAGTGGCTGCTCTTATCGGAAACTCATTCTACTGATTCAAACTCCAACCATAGATAGACTGAGACCAGACACCAGAGACTCTGAGAGCAGCCAGCCCAGCAGAGAGGAGACAGGCATAGAAAAAAAACAACACGAAAAACTCCAAAATAAAAGCGGAAGATTTTTGGAGTTCTGGTGAACATAGAAGGGGGAAGGGCAGAGCTCAAGCCCGAGCTCAGGCCCTGAGGCGCATATGCAAATCCAGAAGAAAAGCTGATCTCTCTGCCCTGTGAACCTTTCCTTAATGACCCTGGTTGCTTTGTCTATTAGCATTTCAATAACCCATTAGATCTCTGAGGAGGGCCGTTTTTTTTTTGTTTGTTTGTTTTTTTTTTTTTTTTAAATCCTTTTTTCTTTTTCTAAAACAATTACTCTAAGAAGCCCAATACAGAAAGCTTCAAAGAATTGCAATTTGGGCACGTCAAGTCAAGAGCAGAACTAAGAGAGCTCTGAGACAAAAGGCAATAATCCAGTGGCTGAGAAAATTCAATAAACAACACAACTTCCCAAGAAAAGGGGGGTGTCCGCTCACAGCCACCATCCTGGTGGACAGGAAACACTCCTGCCCACCGCCAGCCCCATAGCCCAGAGCTGCCCCAGACAACCCAGTGTGACGGAAGTGCTTCAAATAACAGGCACACACCACAAAACTGGGCGTGGACATTAGCCTTCCCTGCAACCTCAGCTGATTGTCCTAGAGCTGGGAAGGTGGAGCAGTGTGAATTAACAAAGCCCCATTCAGCCATCATTTGAGCAGACTGGGAGCCTCCCTACACAGCCCAGCAGCCCACAACTGCCCTGGGGGGACGGCACTCACCTGTGACATAGCATAGTCATCCCTCAACAGAGGACCCGGGGTGCACAGCCTGGAAGAGGGGCCCACTTGCAAGTCTCAGGAGCCATACGCCAATACCAAAGACTTGTGGGTCAGTGGCAGAGACAAACTGTGGCAGGACTGAACTGAAGGATTAGACTATTGCAGCAGCTTTAAAACTCTAGGATCATCAGGGAGATTTGATTGTTAGGGCCACCCCCCCTCCCCGACTGCCCAGAAACACGCCCCACATACAGGGCAGGCAACACCAACTACACACGCAAGCTTGGTACACCAATTGGGCCCCACAAGACTCACTCCCCCACTCACCAAAAAGGCTAAGCAGGGGAGAACTGGCTTGTGGAGAACAGGTGGCTCGTGGACGCCACCTGCTGGTTAGTTACAGAAAGTGTACTCCACGAAGCTGTAGATCTGATAAATTAGAGATAAGGACTTCAGTAGGTCTACAAACCCTAAAAGAACCCTATCAAGTTCAGCAAATGCCACGAGGCCAAAAACAACAGAAAATTATAAAGCATATGAAAAAACCAGACGATATGGATAACCCAAGCCCAAGCACCCAAATCAAAAGACCAGAAGAGACACAGCACCTATAGCAGCTACTCAAAGAACTAAAGATGAACAATGAGACCATAGTACGGGATATGAAGGAAATCAAGAAGACCCTAGAAGAGCATAAAGAAGACATTGCAAGACTAAATAAAAAAATGGATGATCTTATGGAAATTAAAGAAACTGTTGACCAAATTAAAAAGATTCTGGACACTCATAGTACAAGACTAGAGGAAGTTGAACAACTAATCAGTGACCTGGAAGATGACAGAATGGAAAATGAAAGCATAAAAGAAAGAATGGGGAAAAAAATTGAAAAAATCGAAATGGACCTCAGGGATATGATAGATAATATGAAACGTCCAAATATAAGACTCATTGGTGTCCCAGAAGGGGAAGAAAAAGGTAAAGGTCTAGGAAGAGTATTCAAAGAAATTGTTGGGGAAAACTTCCCAAATCTTCTAAACAACATAAATACACAAATCATAAATGCTCAGCGAACTCCAAATAGAATAAATCCAAAAAAACCCACTCCGAGACATATACTGCTCACACTGTCAAACATAGAAGAGAAGGAGCAAGTTCTGAAAGCAGCAAGAGAAAAGCAATTCACCACATACAAAGGAAACAGCATAAGACTAAGTAGTGACTACTCAGCAGCCACCATGGAGGCAAGAAGGCAGTGGCACGATATATTTAAAATTCTGAGTGAGAGGAATTTCCGGCCAAGAATACTTTATCCAGCAAAGCTCTCCTTCAAATTTGAGGGAGAGCTTAAATTTTTCACAGACAAACAAATGCTGAGAGAATTTGCTAACAAGAGACCTGCCCTACTGGAGATACTAAAGGGAGCCCTACAGACAGAGAAACAAAGACAGGACAGAGAGACTTGGAGAAAGGTTCAGTACTAAAGAGATTCGGTATGGGTACAATAAAGGATATTAATAGAGAGAGGGAAAAATATGGCAAACATAAACCAAAGGATAAGATGGCCGATTCAAGAAACGCCTTCACGGTTATAACGTTGAATGTAAATGGATTAAACTCCCCAATTAAAAGATATAGATTCGCCGAATGGATCAAAAAAAATGAACCATCAATATGTTGCATACAAGAGACTCATCTTAGACACAGGGACACAAAGAAACTGAAAGTGAAAGGATGGAAAAAAATATTTCATGCAAGCTACAGCCAAAAGAAAGCAGGTGTAGCAATATTAATCTCAGATAAAATAGACTTCAAATGCAGGGATGTTTTGAGAGACAAAGAAGGCCACTACATACTAATAAAAGGGGCAATTCAGCAAGAAGAAATAACAATCATAAATGTCTATGCACCCAATCAAGGTGCCACAAAATACATGAGAGAAACACTGGCAAAACTAAAGGAAGCAATTGATGTTTCCACAATAATTGTGGGAGACTTCAACACATCACTCTCTCCTATAGATAGATCAACCAGACAGAAGACCAATAAGGAAATTGAAAACCTAAACAATCTGATAAATGAATTAGATTTAACAGACATATACAGGACATTACATCCCAAATCACCAGGATACACATACTTTTCTAGTGCTCACGGAACTTTGTCCAGAATAGATCATATGCTGGGACATAAAACAAGCCTCAATAAATTTAAAAAGATTGAAATTATTCAAAGCACATTCTCTGACCACAATGGAATACAATTAGAAGTCAATAACCATCAGAGACTTAGAAAATTCACAAATACCTGGAGGTTAAACAACACACTCCTAAACAATCAGTGGGTTAAAGAAGAAATAGCAAGAGAAATTGCTAAATATATAGAGACGAATGAAAATGAGAACACAACATACCAAAACCTATGGGATGCAGCAAAAGCAGTGCTAAGGGGGAAATTTATAGCACTAAACGCATATATTAAAAAGGTAGAAAGAGCCAAAATCAAAGAACTAATGGATCAACTGAAGAAGCTAGAAAATGAACAGCAAACCAATCCCAAACCAAGTACAAGAAAAGAAATAACAAGGATTAAAGCAGAAATAAAAGACAGAGAGAACAAAAAAACAATAGAGAGGATAAATATCACCAAAAGTTGGTTCTTTGAGAAGATCAACAAGATTGACAAGCCCCTAGCTAGACTGACAAAATCAAAAAGAGAGAAGACCCATATAAACAAAATAATGAATGAAAAAGGTGACATAACTGCAGATCCTGAAGAAATTAAAAAAATTATAAGAGGATATTATGAACAACTGTATGGCAACAAACTGGATAACGTAGAAGAAATGGACAATTTCCTGGAAACATATGAACAACCTAGACTGACCGGAGAAGAAATAGAAGACCTCAACCAACCCATCACAAGCAAAGAGATCCAATCAGTCATCAAAAATCTTCCCACAAATAAATGCCCAGGGCCAGATGGCTTCACAGGGGAATTCTACCAAACTTTCCAGAAAGAACTGACACCAATCTTACTCAAACTCTTTCAAAACATTGAAAAAAATGGAACACTACCTAACTCATTTTATGAAGCTAACATCAATCTAATACCAAAACCAGGCAAAGATGCTACAAAAAAGGAAAACTACCGGCCAATCTCCCTAATGAATATAGATGCAAAAATCCTCAACAAAATACTTGCAAATCGAATCCAAAGACACATTAAAAAAATCATACACCATGACCAAGTGGGGTTCATTCCAGGCATGCAAGGATGGTTCAACATAAGAAAAACAATCAATGTATTACAACACATTAAAAACTCGAAAGGGAAAAATCAATTGATCATCTCAATAGATGCTGAAAAAGCATTTGACAAAATCCAACATCCCTTTTTGATAAAAACACTTCAAAAGGTAGGAATTGAAGGAAACTTCCTCAACATGATAAAGAGCATATATGAAAAACCCACAGCCAGCATAGTACTCAATGGTGAGAGACTGAAAGCCTTCCCTCTAAGATCAGGAACAAGACAAGGATGCCCGCTGTCACCACTGTTATTCAAGATTGTGCTGGAAGTGCTAGCCAGGGCAATCCGGCAAGACAAAGAAATAAAAGGCATCCAAATTGGAAAAGAAGAAGTAAAACTGTCATTGTTTGCAGATGATATGATCTTATATCTAGAAAACCCTGAGAAATCAACGATACACCTACTAGAGCTAATAAACAAATTTAGCAAAGTAGCGGGATACAAGATTAATGCACATAAGTCAGTAATGTTTCTATATGCTAGAAATGAACAAATGGAAGTGACACTCAAGAAAAAGATACCATTTTCAATAGCAACTAAAAAAATCAAGTACCTAGGAATAAACTTAACCAAAGATGTAAAAGACCTATACAAAGAAAACTACATAACTCTACTAAAAGAAATAGAAGGGGACCTGAAAAGATGGAAAAATATTCCATGTTCATGGATAGGAAGGCTAAATGTCATTAAGATGTCAATTCTACCCAAACTCATCTACAGATTCAATGCAATCCCAATCAAAATTCCAACAACCTACTTTGCAGACTTGGAAAAGCTAGTTATCAAATTTATTTGGAAAGGGAAGATGCCTCGAATTGCTAAAGACACTCTAAAAAAGAAAAACGAAGTGGGAGGACTTACACTCCCTGACTTTGAAGCTTATTATAAAGCCACAGTTGCCAAAACAGCATGGTACTGGCACAAAGATAGACATATAGATCAATGGAATCGAATTGAGAATTCAGAGATAGACCCTCAGATCTATGGCCGACTGATCTTTGATAAGGCCCCCAAAGTCACCGAACTGAGCCATAATGGTCTTTTCAACAAATGGGGCTGGGAGAGTTGGATATCCATATCCAAAAGAATGAAAGAGGACCCCTACCTCACCCCCTACACAAAAATTAACTCAAAATGGACCAAAGATCTCAATATAAAAGAAAGTACCATAAAACTCCTAGAAGATAATGTAGGAAAACATCTTCAAGACCTTGTATTAGGAGGCCACTTCCTAGACTTTACACCCAAAGCACAAGCAACAAAAGAGAAAATAGATAAATGGGAACTCCTCAAGCTTAGAAGTTTCTGCACCTCAAAGGAATTTCTCAAAAAGGTAAAGAGGCAGCCAACTCAATGGGAAAAAATTTTTGGAATCCATGTATCTGACAAAAGACTGATATCTTGCATATACAAAGAAATCCTACAACTCAATGACAATAGTACAGACAGCCCAATTATAAAATGGGCAAAAGATATGAAAAGACAGTTCTCTGAAGAGGAAATACAAATGGCCAAGAAACACATGAAAAAATGTTCAGCTTCACTAGCTATTAGAGAGATGCAAATTAAGACCACAATGAGATACCATCTAACACCGGTTTGAATGGCTGCCATTAAACAAACAGGAAACTACAAATGCTGGAGGGGATGTGGAGAAATTGGAACACTTATTCATTGTTGGTGGGACTGTATAATGGTTCAGCCACTCTGGAAGTCAGTCTGGCAGTTCCTTAGAAAACTAGATATAGAGCTACCATTCGATCCAGCGATTGCACTTCTCGGTATATACCCGGAAGATCGGAAAGCAGTGACACGAACAGATATCTGCACGCCAATGTTCATAGCAGCATTATTCACAATTGCCAAGAGATGGAAACAACCCAAATGTCCATCAACAGATGAGTGGATAAATATAATGTGGTATATACACACGATGGAATACTACGCGGCAGTAAGAAGGAACGATCTGGTGAAACATATGACAACATGGATGAACCTTGAAGACATAATGCTGAGCGAAATAAGCCAGGCACAAAAAGAGAAATATTATATGCTACCACTAATGTGAACTTTGAAAAATGTAAAACAAATGGTTTATAATGTAGAATGTAGGGGAACTAGCAGTAGAGAGCAATTAAGGAAGGGGGAACAATAATCCAAGAAGAACAGATAAGCTATTTAACGTTCTGGGGATGCCCAGAAATGACTATGGTCTGTTAATTTCTGATGGAGGTAGTAGGAACAAGTTCACTGAAATGTTGCTATATTATGTAACTTTCTTGGGGTAAAGTAGGAACATGTTGGAAGTTAAGCAGTTATCTTAGGTTAGTTGTCTTTTTCTTACTCCCTTGTTATGGTCTCTTTGAAATGTTCTTTTATTGTATGTTTGTTTTCTTTTTAACTTTTTTTTTCATACAGTTGATTTAAAAAAGAAGGGAAAGTTAAAAAAAAAAAAGAAAAGAAAAAAGACAAACAAGGAAAAAAAAAAAAAAAGATGTAGTGCCCCCTTGAGGAGCCTGTGGAGAATGCAGGGGTATTCGCCTACCCCACCTCCATGGTTGCTAACATGACCACAGACATAGGGGACTGGTGGTTTGATGGGTTGAGCCCTCTACCATAAGTTTTACCCTTGGGAAGACGGTTGCTGCAAAGGAGAGGCTAGGCCTCCCTATATTTGTGCCTAAGAGTCTCCTCCTGAATGCCTCTTTGTTGCTCAGATGTGGCCCTCTCTCTCTGGCTAAGCCAACTTGAAAGGTGAAATCACTGCCCTCCCCACTACGTGGGACCAGACACCCAGGGGAGTGAATCTCCCTGGCAACGTGGAATATGACTCCCGGAGAGGAATGTAGACCCGGCATCGTGGGATGGAGAACATCTTCTTGACCAAAAGGGGGATGTGAAAGGAAATGAAATAAGCTTCAGTGGCAGAGAGATTCCAAAACGAGCCGAGAGATCACTCTGGTGGGCACTCTTACGCACACTTTAGACAACCTTTTTAAGGTTCTAAAGAATTGGGGTAGCTGGTGGTGGATACCTGAAACTATTAAACTACAACCCAGAACCCATGAATCTCGAAGACAGTTGTATAAAAATGTAGCTTATGAGGGGTGACAATGGGATTGGGAATGCCATAAGGACCAAACTCCACTTTATCTAGTTTATGGATGGATGTGTAGAAAAGTAGGGGAAGGAAACAAACAGACAAAGGTACCCAGTGTTCTTTTTTACTTCAATTGCTCTTTTTCACTCTAATTATTATTCTTGTTATTTTTGTGTGTGTGCTAATGAAGGTGTCAGGGATTGATTTAGGTGATGAATGTACAACTATGTAATGGTACTGTAAACAATCGAAAGTACAATTTGTTTTGTATGACTGCGTGGTATGTGAATATATCTCAATAAAATGATGATTAAAAAAATGCATTGATCAAGCAAACCCATTTTTCTTCCTTATAATTTATCAATAACATATTTAACTGCCAATCAAAGCTTCTGATTATCACACGATCATCAGTGATACCATCCCTGGGAGGATATAGTTCATATAAAAATCAATGGTGTTTTCCTCTTAGGTTTAAATGTACTGGAATAGCTAGAAGTAAATACCTGAAACTACCAAACTCCAACCCAGTAGTCTGGACTCCTGAAGACGATGATATAATAAATGTAGATTACAAGGGGTGACAGTGTGATTGTGAAAACCGTGTGGATCACACTCCCTTTATCTAGTGTATGGATGGATGAGTAGAAAAATGGGGATAAAAACTAAATGACAAATAGGGCGGGATGGGGGGATGGTTTGGGTGTTCTTTTTTTACTTTTATTTTTTATTCTTATTCTGATTTTTTCTGATGTAAGGAAGGTGTTCGGAAGTAGATTGTGGTGATGAATACATAACTGTATGATCATACTGTGAACAGATGATTGTATACCATGGATGATTGTATGGTATGTGAATATATTTCAATAAAACTGAATTAAAAAAAAAATCAATGGTGTTTTAAATTAGTTCCTACAGCTTTGCTGTGCTGAGACCTAATTTGCATTACCCTTTTCTTATTTTTGTTTTTGTTGTTGTTTATTTTGTTTTGTTTAAGATATTGAAGTAAGCAGCCAGTTCTTTACTCTGAAAAACACTAACTTTGTGGATGACGGCTTGTGTTTGAATATCAGATCATCTAGGGCAATTTCTAACATTTTTAATTAATGTGCACACTTTTTCCCTTTCATTAAGCTTTTTGCTGACACCATTCACTCTCTCCATTCCACTTCTCCAGAAAGCCTCCTGCCCCTATGGAAGGGATCCATAAACAAAACTCATTGCCTCCCATAAACTTAGGGAATTCAGGAATCCAAAACATCAAGTTAAGAAAAAATTTTTAAAAGTGTACATTCCCAATTATCAAGGAACCCATCTCCCCAGGCCTGCACTCTTCTGGAATCTTTTAGAAGGTGTCACATGGCTTGCACTCCCTGGCTAGGACAACACAGGAGAGCCTATCTCCACATCTTCTGTGGTTTCAGCTCCCATCATTAACCCTTCTAAATCCATGCCTTAGGCCAGGCTTCTTTCCAAAACTCTTGTGCCACCTTTCCATCGCCCACATGAGGCAGACCGCATGAGACAGCTCAACCTAGAGGCCCCACAGAAGCCCAATGTGCTCACAATTTAACTCACCATCCTTTCCCATCCTAGTGTCAAACCCGTTTCTTCTGAACTGCTTATCTTGGAAATATGGAGCCCAGATTTGGAGTGCAACCCTTATCTCCCATCTCTCTCTCATTCTAAAGTGACTGTCACCAAGTCCTATTGATTCTACCTCCTAATTGGCTTTGTTTCTAATGCCTTCTCCCCCTTTGCCCCCGTTGCATCTATCCAAGTCTGGGGCTCATGATCTTTTGTGGGCTTCATGACGATGGATCTGTTCTCTCTGTTCTCCCTGCCTGGGTCCTTCCCACTGCACCAACCCTCTACATCAGACGCAGACTTTTCTTTTAAAAATTCTGGGGCTCTCCTCCTTAAAAGCTTTCCATAGCTTCCCCAGTGCCTGTAGGGTAAAATGCAAATTCCTTAGAATGGTATGTAAGGCCCTGCTCTGCCTGCCTCTCCAGGCCCTGCTCTGGCCACACTGTCCCTAACGCTCTCCTCTAGTCCTCTTTCCCCACCTTGCTGCCCCGTCTCAGTGTTGCCTCTGCCTGGGATGTCTTCCTTCCCACACACCGCCCCCATCCTTCAATGCCCAGCGCAAATGTCAAATGCTTCTCTGGTGTTCCTGGGCCTCTGGGTGGAGTCTCAATGACATCACACGGTATTGAAATTATTCATTTGTCTATCTTCTTGAAGAAATGATACACACTGTGCCTCCAAGTCCAGAATGGTGACTTATGCTTCTGTAGCGCTCCTTTGAGGGCACATAGTAGGTGCTCACTAAACATCTGTCAAAATACCAATGAAGTTGAAACCTGGGGCCAATGCTATTCAATTCCAGGGAATCCATAGGGAATGAAGCTTCCCAGCCTTTGCCAGCTTGCCCACGGGATCTGGCCACCCAAGCTTGGCTAGTAATATGAGTGTATATAGCTTTCTTTAGTCACATATTTAAACTAGGAAAGAATAAGACATGGAAATTCAGATGTAATAATAGCCGATACTTACATAGTACTTACTATGTGCTGGGTACAGTTCTAATTTCTTTACTATTATTATCTCTATTTTACAAATATGAAAACTGAGGTTAAGTCACCCTCTGCCCATTAGTGTAAATGGTGGTTTGAATCCAGGGAATCTGGCTGTAGAGTCTGTGCTTCCACCTGCCACAATATATCACCCCTGGTATAATCATTAAAATAATAGGTAATTGCTAACAGATCTTGAGTGCCCACCATGCACCAGGCTCTGTTCTAAATACTTTCCATGATTTATTTTATGGTGAATCTTGGGTAACTGACCTAGTAGTGCTTCCATTTCCTCACCTGTAAAATGGGATAAAAATGCCTCCAACTTCAGAGATTTGTTGTGATGACTGAATAAGGTAATATGTGCAAATATTAGAATCGTGCAGATCTTTCTGCTTTAAATGAGCTGTTTGTTCATGCAACCCAATGGTTACTCACAGCTTTAGAGGGGTAAAGGTGGGGAAAGTGAAAGAAAATCACTGAAGGTAGTGCCTGGCGGAGAACCAGGAGGACAAAAACTTAAATGAGGGCACCCTGTTGGCGGTAAACCCAAAGTGAAGTGGCTAAAACTGAAGTGCTCACCTATTGTACCAGAACAAAGCCACAAAGGCCCTCCAGACTAACCACCATCATCAAAGGTGGGTCTAGCCCACTTGTTGCTACTGCTGTTGTTTAAAACCGTAGGGAAGTCACAGCCTCTCTAATCCTGTTTCCACTTCTGGAAAATTAGTTGCGTGGATTGGGCCCTCAGACGTCCCACCCGCTGTACATTTTCTGACCCCATCGCCCCGGTTCTCTCTTGCTCACCAAGATACTTTATTAACCTCTCCTTCTTTGCAGTCCCGGAAGAAGACTTGCTTCCTCCTTTTCAAAGCCACACTTTTCCCTGTCACCCAGGGACTCTGATGCTGTTTGTATCCCTCCCTCTCACTGCATCTTTAATATTTCCCACTCCATTGGTTAATTTCTTTTGTCTTCAAAAACATGCATGTGGGCCCCCAAATGTGAGAAAATTTGCTCAAATCTACTTTCTCTAACTACCACCCCACGGATCTCTCCTTTACCTAATTTATTGAGTGACCCTTAGCTCTCTGCCCATTGCTTTACCAATCCTTGAAATAACCTCTCTGTAATGACTTCAGATAACTCTCCATTCCTGAAGGAGGCAAGGGATAAAGAATTCCTTAGCCAATCTAGCGGAAATAGGTTGAATACTTGTAACTTAATAGAAGAGATACAAAGGGTTTTCTTCTGCTTTGCTGAAGAAAAGGGAGCTGAAGAAATTATTACCAAACATTTCTTTGCTTTTATGGTGTTTTTTGTGGGAAAGTAGGAGGTGGGAAGGGGAGGCATATTGCTCTTAAGAGATGGAGAGAGAGCAGAAAGAAGAGAAGAGAGAATGACGATAAGGGACGTGCAACACAGGAGCCGGGGTGGGGCCCTGGGACAGTGAAGCTGCTTTGAAGGACTGGAAAAGAGAAAATTACAGGAGAGAGAAGAGGCATTTGTGGGAAGGAGAAGGGGCCAGAGTGAGGCAAGTGTAAATATCGGCTGGATGAGAAAAAAGGAGGCCAAGAAGTTAGTGTGAAAATTGGAATAAGGAATTGCATTCCATCAGGTGAGGTAAGACAGTGAGTCTGGCTCTTTGGATGTCTCCAAACACAGAAGTGCATGCAGGAGGGCTGCCTTAGGTTTAAGAATTTTAGTGAGGCTATTTGGTAATGAGAAACTCTGCACTGGCCCTTTGTTTGCTATTGCTTCTTTCTCCTTTGGTTCTTAAATGAGGGTTTTGTTTTATTTGGAGGTGCCATCCCTTATATTTCCGAATTTTATCTCTCTTTGCACTTTTCTTGGAATTAAATAAGTGTAGGATCAGAGAAAACTAGAAAGTGGGTGAAAGTAAATAAATTGAGTTATGCTTTTGAAATTGCTTTCTTACTCTGTTAGGTCTGCTATGTCAGAAAATGACACTGGCAAAAATCAACAAAAATACATTCCTGAAGGTCAGTGGTCACTGGGCCTTTGAAAAGCAGCCTGCTGTCAGCCTGAGCTGCTCACTGAAGTCATTCAATGAAGGAGGTCACGGATGGTAGTGTTGGACCTCTCAGACAGGAAGGCCAGCTGGAGATGCCCAGGCAGGGCATGATGGCAAAGACTAATGCGACCCCAAAGTGCCTGTTTGTGGCTTTAGGTTGGTTAAAACAAACAAACAAAAACAACCCAACAGCTATTTCATCATCCTGCCTTACCAGCCAGGTCGGTTTGCTTTTCTTTTTATAAGGTGGCAGGAAAACACATTCCATTTTGGCTCTGGGGTGAAATACTCTCTAGCTCTTTGAGATACATAAGCATTCACATGGTCCCAGAGGGCTCCATTACTTTCTTGCTTTAATAAACTTGACAGGCTGTGTGAACTTTTAATGTCCTGCTTTCTTGGGATGATTTTAGTAATGGATTCATATATAAGCATTTTAAATAACTGAAAGAAAATAGAGATTGGCTTATCTTTGTTACTGGAGAAAATATATCCTATCAGCTAGCCCTAGAAGTCAGGAAAATTAGCTTCTCTGGGACGGGACATTAAATCCCCATTATCTTGATTAATCACCGCCTGTGCTAAATGCTTGAGCAGGCTGAGGAAACTTCATTTAGCTACAGACTAGTCATTGTTCATGGGCTTCCATCAGGATCGGTGGATGTCCTTGAGCAACCTTCAGTTTCAGAAAGACTTAGAAAGCACTCATCATGTGGCAAGGGAAGTTATTTCCCATTTATTAGAAGCTTTGATCGGGAGCCATAAATAATATATTGAGAAACGATGAATAGAAGAAGATAAATGCATTTACTTCTTAGTAAGTTACACTGTCTAATATGATGCATCTTTGAAAATCTTGGAGAAAGGTGGAGCATTTGAAGGAACGTAGTGAAGAGTCCTTTGGAGCCAAAAGGCAAGGAACCACTGTTGAAATGTATCTTTGTCTTAATTGCATCACTATTGACTGACTTTTTGGTTCAGACTTACTATCAAATGTAAAAAGAACCTCATGAAAGCAATGCTCTGGGCTCTGACAGCTGCTACTGGGTCCCAGTCTCACCAATAGGAAGGAAAACCAGATGCCAGAGACAAGAGAAATGAGCAGATGTGCACAGACCACTGAGGGACAACATGGCTGTTGGATCAGCAACAATTGTGAGGATCCCTTTGCTGGTATTCTGAATTAGCAGGCGTTCTTCTGGATCTGCTACATCTTTATCTCTGCATGTACAGTCTGTGGCAAAGGAAAAAGGTCATCCAACTTAAGCTTGAGAAACATGGAAGCTGGGCATTGGCCAGGGGAGATGCAGTTTTTGTTGAGTGACTGTTATTTGACCTGAAAATAACAATTACATTTTTTAAAATATTCACTTTATTATTATCATTATTAAAGAAGATTATTATGGGTGGAAGAGATAGGAAGTGGGTTGCTTGGATATATTCTGAGGACTTTGAAATAAAACTTGCCAAGGCCATTTTTCTAGAACCACACTATCCAGAACAGTGGCCCAATCACATGTGGCTTTTAAATTTAAACTCATAAAAATTAAATGAAATTAAACATTCAGCTTCTCAATCACACTAGCCACATTTCCAGTGTTCAATAGCTAGAGGCTATTGTGTCAGCACAAATGAAGAACATTTCCATCATTGCAGAAAGTTCTATTGGACAGAGCTCCTAGAATTTTTGAGTCCCTTTTCAAATATTATATAGCTGCCTTATTTGTATTCCTACCCTTTTGAAATGTTTCATTATAAAATAGAGCTAATGAGCTCTCCTTCAAAGGACTGCTGTGAAATTTAAATGAGATGTTAACCACATGTAAAGCATTTATCCCATATTATGATGCTTAACATCAAGGCCATTCAGACTTCGGCAAATCACATTCGTATTTTTAAAGTACCTGTAGCCTAAAAAGTGTTTTGTAACAATTTCCTTGGGAATCAGACTGTCTTTGTGGAAAAAAATCACTCATCATGATTGATGAGTGCCTCTCTCAGAACCATAAGCAGCGTAATGAAAATCCCTTATGGGTGTCAACATTTCTAGCCTTGAATCCATTTTTTTTAAGTCCAATGAGATGAAAAATCTCTGCAAAGAGGTGTTTATTCTGTAGGTCTCAACACAGCCTTGGGCCCAGACAGGCAAACTGGTTGCTCTAACGGGAACCTTGTATACATAGCAAGGACAATTACTTTGGGTCACAGCTGCCAACATGATTTAGCAAACTCCCTCTGTGTGAAGCACTGATCATTCCCTCCCAAATGGGCCCAAACTCACTGCAACAGTGCAGACCTACCTGAGCTTTCCTCTGCTACAGGCTCTTGGAGGTCTTTTGTGATTTGCATTCCTTAGGCAAATGGAATTTAAATTCCTTGGGCAAATTTCATCCTGATGAAACACAAAATTGACATGCATGCCATGATCTCATTGTTTAGGATTTCTGCTTTATAACCATTAACGTATGCTTCAACAGGCAGGTGGGGTAAAGCATTTGGACTAAATTCCACTTAGCTTTCATGAACGCTCCCTGACATTTGAATAGCCCTTGTTTTCTGAAGCACCTTCATAAATACCTCAGTAGTACTTCATGATGTTCTTGGGTGGTGACAGGGGCACGGTGATTGCAATAAGTCACAGGATCTGGGAAGCCTTCAGCCCGTGAAGCAATGGAAGATCAAGGGTCGGGAGGGTTGCAAATGTCTGATTGTTCTCTACTTGCTAATGTGGAAAATCATGTCTCCATGTTTCATAAGGGAATCCCTGATTGCACATTCCAAACCATATCTTCAATTTGCTAAGACAGGACTACAAACTCTTAGAGCCGTGCAACTGAAACAAAACTTCTGCCTCTTACTTATCCTGACTTATTTCCTTTCTCTTTGGTCATCTTAATAACAGGTGACAGAATGGTTTCATTTCTTTGGGACTGACTGACTAATGTAGTGATTTTGCTAGGGACTTCCATCTTCTAGATTCTTTCCAGATTCTGATGCTGAGGCCATGGTGGATTGGTTCTTGCTGTGAGAATCCGGCCTCTGGATTAGGGGAAGATCTGAAAATGCACAATGGTCTGGGATAGTGGGCCTAAGCTGGAATCTCAGCTCCAGGGCTTACAGGTCTGAGGACTTTAATTCCTTACTCTAAGCCACATCCTCAGTGTAGAACGATGACAATACCTGTCCTTCATGGAGTGCACGTGAGGCTTAAACAAATGCATATATAATGGCCCAAAGTGGTATAAAGACACATGAATATAGCTATAAAGTTCACACACCTCTGTAGCCTCTGCCTCTCACTGCACACATACATCCTTAAGTAGTGATGGAAAACACCAATTTAGGACTGATAAGCTGAGCATTTAACTTCCTTAATTTTGTTTTCGACTTTACTTTTCAAAAACCTCACTTAGTCTATAACAGCCTTGGAATACCTCTTAAAGAACCATTTGATTTTGTTAGCATTTTCAAAATTACTCCAGAAACAAATGGTAGACTGGTTGCTTTGGGTATGACAATTACCTAGAGTTAAAATGTTCAGTAACCCTCCCGAGTACATAGCAACTTTGCCCTAATGCTGACTAAAGGCGTTATAATTTCCATTTTAATAGTCATGCTGTATTTCCAGTTCTGAGCAGTATGAGGTAACACAGGTATTGAAAAACTGACTAAATGAATTAAGAAAAATCAGTGATAGGACAAAAGCAATTACCAGTGGGTGCTGGTGAGAGCTTTACTCCATTCTGGTAACCTTAGGTATAGCCCATTAGTAACTCAGAACTATTTCAGAACTATTCAAACAAACAAAAGCATTAAAATGGCTTTACTGGCCTAAAATAATTTGATTTTCATTTGATGCAGCTCTGAGGAAAAGTCAAATAAAAATGCCTTTGGTGTGTGTGCATAATTTTAAAAATTATAATCAGGTTGGTTTTTTCCCCCCTCTTCTGATCAGCCTAAGTATTCATCATAATAAGACCTCTTGCAAGAGTGGCCTCACAATGTATTGTAGAAATGAAATTGGTTAAAATTCCATCACAAAGAACCTTTTAACTTAGAATCAGGATCCACAGGCTCTTTGTCAGCTTAAACTTTAAAAGCCCATTAGGTTTGAACAATTCCCAATCTCCGTAAACTCAAAATGGGCATCCACAAGCCAAAGAAAGGGCTAAAGACAGATGGCATCCCAGATTCTCTTCCCTTTCAAATAAAACCCAACTCAACCATTCAGTTTAGTAAATAATAAATTTATTACGTGCTACAGGTACAAAACACTGAAAAGCTGCTGTAGGAGATTAAATAGGTATGTGGATAAGCCCTGCCCTCAAAGAGCTTACAATCTAGGCAGGCAGTCACACAAAGGAGTCCTGGCAATAATGCTTTAGGTCATCTAAGCAGGTTCTTTAAAATGTTCACAGCCTTTGAATTCTTCTCTCATTAAATATGCAAGGAATCCTTTCACCAGCAAAGCCAAACAGTGGGAAAGAGACCTTTTTGTAGAATTAGGTGACCGTGGTTTTGCTTATGAGCATCTTTCCGTAGCTGTTGCTTATTCTTGCATCTTTCTCAGCATCATTTCCTAACTGGACCTTTGTTTGGAGTCTCTGTGCTTCTTGAACCTTCACCAGAGCTTCCTGTTTGTTAGTGAGTGGCTCAGTTGCAGTTTGGCCTTGCAATGATTTGCAGTCCAATTTTTCCTTCAGCAAACCTGTATCTTGATTTTAGTTGACGCTAGAATGATATGGCTTTGGAATTTGTGGTTTTAAGGGTGGGGGTGAAATACAATACAAAGGAAAGCAGACCAGACTTTTCCCTTATTTTAAACATTTAATAGTGCACTTATATTGATTATATTCTGTACAGATATAGAGCAAATTATAAACCTCTTCCTTTTACTTTTTTTTCCCATTTAGACTGTATTCACGTCAAGTGTATTTACAATAGGAAAAAAAAAAGTCTTGAGGTACAAAACCCAAAAGAATATATCTGAGGTATAAATACAAGTATACTTTAAATAATAATCTTTATCATGCTTTAGCTATGTTTGAAAGCACAGTGGACATGTGTACACATTTAATAGAATGATCTATACAACATACAATCTTACAAATCTGAAAGCCATAAAATTGAATATACAAGTATATCTTCTTGAGGAACACTGATATCCAAAATACTCAAATTTTAAAACTCTAATCTGCTCCCCTTCCCCAAATTCTTCAAAGAACCTCTGAAATAACACTGACAATGGTAAATTATGTTATAACAAAATAAAAATCCTTCTTACAACTCTCATTCATACGTTATTCACTTTTTATCCATACAAAATAAATTTATTAATACTGTCTCTTGAGTCAATCTTTACCATTACAGTAAAACCTGTATAAAGACCACCCTTCCAAAAACCTGTGCTTACTGCTAATTTCCATTACCACTAAAATATTATCCAAGGACACTATAAAGGAAATGAAAAAGACGTAGAAAAAATAAAACAAAAAAATAAGTCTTAAAACCAGAAAACCTATTTGCTGTTAAGGGCAAACCCAATTAATAAATGTGTGCAGCTTTCAGAAATGCTATTAATAAATTAAAAAAGAAAGAAAAAAAGAGCTGTGGTTGGGCTGAATTTACAGGGATTTCCTTTGGAGATACAGTTTCCCCTATTTAAAGAGTTTCTACTATAAACATGAAAATGCAAATAATTCTAACAAGTAAAACATTCTGATGCTTGATTTGGTAATGTTAGAGTGTTGCATTCTCACATCTCAACTTAAAAGTACTTTGGAGCCAGTAAGTGGAGACTACACTGGTTAAAAATGACATTGCTATTTGCAATCAGGACTAAAAACAATCTGCATTTGAAATGGGATATGAGAGCAAATCACCATCGCTTAATTTAAGATAAAGAAGAGGTTGGTGGAGAAGAAATACACTTAATAACTCAGAAGAAAAAAAAAACAGTAAATGAACTCAGGTGCTGGGTCCCCTTTCTGAAGACCCCTGGGTAGTCAGATATTCCAGGTTAAACTGAACCCAACACATCAATATCCTTCTAGCTAAGTGTCTCAGTGTGCCAGACACTGCATTCCAACTTAGACGTCTATGCCATTCAACCAGCAACAACACACATTCACACATTCCTCTGTGCAAACCTTTCTTTGCTCATCTCAGTGAAAAAACATGTCAAAGAGTACCAACTATTCCAGTGGATACACCAGTCCCTCAACACACTGCAAATAAAATGACATACACCAATACCACAAGAGAATGAAATATCTTCATCATCTTCCATAATGTATTTAAAGAGTTTTGCTTCTCAGAAGCAATTTGAATAAGAATACAAATACATTTTTTTTTGCAGAGTCTTATACATTCCAGTTAAGATCTATAACATAGACCTTAAACAAACAGGAAGCAGCTTTAAAAATGTATCAAATCTCTACTCCTACAGTCCAACTTGTAGTTTCCTTTGTTTTGGGAAAGACCCATGCGTCTAAGAACTTGCAAGTGTTCTAGAAACAAACCCTTGGGTGGCAGATGCAGTTGCTTTGCCTCAGTAATCACCTAGATTTGTTGTCTTTAGTCTCAGTGTTCTGACTGCTGAAAGAGTCCCGGATCTTTACAACCTCGGCTGCACACAAATGTCCAAAAGATTTGGTATACCACTCTGGCATGTGGCCTCTGTAAGAGAAGGGAAAAAGTGGGTGAATTCTTCAGTTGCAAAGTGCTGAAATAAGCTGAAGGGAATTCTGAATACAGGTCTATTTGTGAGCAGCAAAATGTGTAAGCCAAGATAACTCTTATTATTCCAAAGTAATCTCCTGGCATGTCCATTAAACATTTGGGACATTTCTTAAGGAGCACCACAATAGGTACAAATATCAAGTGAAACTGTTCAGGGAAAGCTTTGGCATAGATAGCAAATACAGATCATGTGGACACTTGAAGAAGTACTAAGATGTGAAGGTTTCAAGTGAAAATTTATTTAACATGACAGCCACTTTGGAAAAAAGAGTTTGCAGCAGTTTATTTTTCAGTCTGTACTGCTTGCTGCATTTCACTAACTTTCGGATATGAATATGTATTCATCTACGGCAGCAGGTATATGCCAAATTAATTACTAAAAGTGCACGTCACATTATTCAAACATCTTCCAGTACAAAAATGAGAAATGCTTTGCTAGTTCAAACTCATAAAATTTAAATTCATAGCCAAACGACCGAATCTGGATTGCTTGACTACATTTCCTACAGAATTGAAATTTAGGAAGCAGCGTCCAAAAGAGCAAGAAACAAGAAGGCATTTCTTTAGTAGCACCTGTATTCATAAAGCAACCAAGATACAGTGATGGACTTGTTTTAATTTAAGCCATTCTCTGCAGCACAGAATCTTTTTCACAGCCCTCACCTATGTCACAAAATCAGCGTCAGAACATACCTTAAATCAGCTCTGCATATGTAGGTGAGTTTGGACTTTCCTGACCCGCAGGGTTCAATCAGATACCTGGACAGGAGTACGTTAACCCGCACGCCCGCCACAGGTGCTCGGTCGTGATCCACGGAGGTGAGTAAAAGGGCACATGCTCCTTTGGGTAAGTTAGTTCTCCAGGTTCTGTAGAGATAACACCAGAGGAGGGAAAAATGGGATTTCCTGGAAGCCAAGTTTAACATGTGGCCTCACTAGTAGAGGAGGCAGCTAGAGGGGCCAGGACGTGTGGCCATGAGTGTGACCCCACCCTGGGAAAATGGCATCTTCCTGAACTGCTGCTCAAGGGCTCTTGAGTGAATACCTCTGTACAGAGCCACTTCCAATGCTCGGACGGCCATTACTTCAAAAGAACCAATTTAAGTGTGGCTGACAACAATTTTTATATTTAACCAATGAGTCAGCACACAGACATCCACTGTGCTTATTCTGATGATGTTACATTTCCTCCAAGATTTCTGGAATTCCTCTTGCAGTGATGTCTCCAGAGAATTTATGAATTACATAGAAATCAGTGCTCACCACATCTCACTTGGGACCCAAATGCTATTTCCTGGCTTATTCACTCACTAGACAGGGGATCCAAATGACCATAAGCTGTTTCTAACAAAATTTACCCTAAAAGGGGCAAAAATCTACTACCAATGAGCATATTCGTTTGAATGTGTCTCTCTTTCTGAGGTCAGTTCTAAGAGTTCAAACCATTTTCAGGGATGAATGCACTGCTGGAATAAATGTGGATTTTCCCTTATTTGGAATGGATCAACCCTTTTCTGGAGGCCTATGTTTAAATACGTTCACCATCTTGTAATATTTAATTACATATAGGCTTAGTTCTGATATTCGATCATCCCTGCTACAATAACCGATTTGGAAGCTCTTACCTCAAAACAACGTAGTCCCGAGCAGGATGGGGTGCCATACTATTTTGGACATACTGGTAAATTTCGGTTTGGCTGTCCAGAATTTCAATCACTTTTGAATCCAACAGGTCTATGTCCCAGAGGTGCTGCTCTTTAAGGAGGCGCTTTAAGATATCCTCAGGCACAGCAGGGACCTCGATGGTTGACTTCCAAAGCCTCAGAGGGGGCCCTTCACTCACCTGGAAAAAGGATGCATTTTTTCAATACTAATACCATTCAGGCACGCCTAAACTTAAAGGGTTAATTGCTAGGTGGACACATGGTCAGGTGCTTAGAAGTTAGTAATTATCTGTGGCTTTAACAGGCTGCTGTCCCTGAGTATTTCAAGACGGGTCTTAGGGTCTTAAACATGAACACAACAGCTGGTGTCACCTCAGCCAAAAAAGGGCTACGTTTGTTTCTCTTGCACCCAAATCAGGATCAAGCTACAAAAAAGTCAGATCATTTATTGTGTGGTCGTCTACACTGTCCTCAATTTTTCAAGGTGGTCGAGATAGTGTCAACAAATAATTCCTATGGACCTGTCACCGTAAGCCATACAAGGTGCCTTCAGGGTTTTCCATCGTAACTCCCCCTCCCTCCATCCCCCATGTGCTATCTGTTCACTAAAGGGCCAAGAGTAGAGTGACTGACACAGGAAAGAGTGCAAGGGGATTCTGACCAAATTATTTGGAAAAACTGAAGCATGTCATAAAAAGCCCTCCAGCCCAATACCATTAGTAAAACATTCCAGAAAATTCTAGTATGATCCTGAGGAACCAAAGGATTTCATTAGAAATAGCATGAAGTCCTCTATCAGTGTTAGATTAGTATCATCCTCATCTGACCAGTTTCCACCTTCCTTGGGGAATCCGAAACACCTGGCCATCTCACTCTGTCAGGAAGGGTCTGGTGTCAGCTGCCCCGGACAATCTTTACTGGCAAAGGCTCTGGATTCTGATGAACCCAAGTCCTAACTCCTGGAACTCAACCGACTGACAACAGGGAGGGGGACTTGCCTTCTTATAGGACAGTTCCGCCTGCTCGGAAGTAGAGCAGCTGACCCAGCCTTTAAACTTCTCTTTGACCTCTTTAAACAGACTGTCCACACAGTCCTGGAGGAAGTGGTGATAGCCGGCCGACTCCTCGTCGCTTAGGCGTCCCAATGCTTCCAGAGTGAGGGGCTTCAGCTCTTGTTCAGTATAGGAATTTCGACATCGGCTCATTTCCTCAGGTACCTGTGAAGAACCGGAGAAGAAAAACAAGAAGGTTAGTCCACATATACTGTTCTCAGTGTCCGTCAATGCCCTGGATCCTCAAGGCAGTGCAGGCAGCCCAATCCCCAGTAAAAGGAGGGATGTCTCTACTGACTTTATGTGGAATTGTGAAGATACAACCAGGTCATCTTGCTAAAGGCATCTGAAGAAGTTATTCTGGCATAAGGTATTACTCTTCTTTGCAAAGTGACAGTGGGAGGCTCAGTGACTAAAACATGGCTTACAGCGATCGAGGCGGGTTTCTCAGATACAGATTTTAGTTTTAGATGATTTGTTGCTTGTGCAGTAAAGGGGCATGGAGATAGGCAATTTCTTTTCATGTATTAATTCTAATTAGTCTAATGCACACACAGATGTTTCCACTTCAAAATATATAACTCCAGCTGCCAAAAAGATCTTTTTGTAAGATGTAAATAAGTACTGAGCATAAGATGCTGTCCCTTTTCACATTACCCTCTTAACAGAGGAGCCAAACTTCCCAGCTCCTTACCTGGAAAAGCTTCTTGCACTCGGCAATCATGTGGGCCAGCCCTTGTGTTGCAGCGAGGTTTTCATTCAAATCTTTCTGATCGGGTTTGCCCAAACTTTGTTTTCTTTGCATCACCCTAGGTAGAACAGGAATAAGAGGGAGGGACCGAGTCACTATCTTTTTAATCAAGATAAATACCCACATCTTTTTAATCAAGGAAACCCAAAGGAGAGGGAAAAAAAAAAAAACACACACACACACACACAAAACATTTCACTGGAGCCTAGCTGTTGCTAAGTGGTTCAAGAGGGATTTATTTGGTCTCCAAAGTTTCCCAGGCTTTTATAAGAGACATGAAATACATTAAAGAGACTGTTTTCAGTGAAATCTAGGTCATTAAAAACGATTACTTTTCTATATTAAATAGGGCCCCTCGTAGGGTCTATGTACCTGTGGTTGGGAGGAATAAAGGAAGTTTCTGACAGGGTGTGGTGGGGGAATCCACTGAAAGTTGGGGTAAACAGTGTTACTATTCTTTCCCATTTAAGTAAACAGAACCCCCTCCCAAAGGTGAGGGATAAATCTATTGTTTCCTAGGGGGTTTTGCGGGTGATCTTATCTGATCTCTCTTCCACTCATCCCTAGTTCTCTATCCCATTAAAGTTGGAATGTGCCAGTAAACTAATAGAACCACTTAGAAAAAGGACCCTTAAGCACCGCGTGGCTTTTACAAGCAAAGCTGACTTCAACTAGCCCAACTAGGCCTCAGGCTTCTGGCTAAGAATGATTTTGCAAGTTCCTTTGGAGCTGATGAATAGGATCATGGGGGAAAAGCCCACACTCCAGGGTGAGGCCTTTCCATGGAAAAGTCACATAAGAAGAGGCTCAGCCAGACCTGGCTGTCTCCTCCTGCGAGACAAGGGCAAGGTGCTTACCTAACCAACCCCCCCCAAGCCTCATTTTCTTCATTGGTAGAATAATTTCCAACAATATCTTTGCCTCCTGTGGTTTTTGTGAGGATTAAACGAGATAAGGAGGGTAATAGGTGGGTAGTTTGGGTAGCCCTGTGCGTGGGAAAGAGTAAGTACTCAGTGAGTACGAGCCTTTCTCACTGTTCAGATAATCTGACGTCTTCCACGGTCACTCCCAAGCCCTACACACCTGTATCCTTAGTTCTGGAAGCACAGCTTTACTGGCCATGCAAAGTGACCAGGGGAACAGTGACCTTATTCCCATTTCAGTTTCTTAGGGCAGTAAATCCACATGGCTCTTTGCCAGCAGAAAGGAAGATGGTGATATCAGACCTGCCTCGGAGAGCTCTGGGGAGTGTCAGAATAAAGATATCCAAGAGTGCAGATTCAAATCCCTCCCAAACCTGGACGGTCCCACCCCACCCCAGGATGGACGTGAAGCGCCGCATGGGTGTGTCAGCTGGGGATTGAGGGTGGCCTAATTCATTTGTGCTGATTCAGGTAAGACTACAACAGAAACACAGCTGACAACCCAGGAGGCAACGCGGGCTGCCGGGGCCCGAGTCGCAGAGCATCGACCGGCACGCATACCGCATTTGCTCCGTACCTTGGAGAAGAATTCTCTCTCTTGAGGGTGTTGAGGTGGAAGAGGGAAGGCGCTAAGCACACGGCGAGGTTGGTGGGGGTCATCTGGTTTTCTTTCACCGCTGCCGTGACATCGCTCAGGAAATAAAGCAGCGTCTGTAGCACCTCCCGGTTCTCATCGGGCAGGAGCATAATGGCGGCCTTGATGGCCTGGAGGCGTTGGTCCTTGGGCACATCTGCACAACACCAGTGTTTCCCCGTCAGCTCAGTAATTTTCCAAGTACATTGCAAGAAAACATCCCAAAGTAAATAGCGGCTTCGAACACCCCAGCCAAGCACCGAATGAGCACTTGTAGAAAGTGTACTAGAGGTTAATACAGAAGAAATTATGGATTGCCACTGGCTTCACTACCCTCAAGTATTTCCTGCCTTGTGGAGGAGTCAGAAATTTTTGAACACCTACAATGCCAATATACTCCTAAATCAACCTCAAGAGTTCAACCCCAGACAATGCCTGTTCTTTAAGTTTACAGAACAGTTTTTCTCTATTCAGCACTTTTTAAAAATACCTAGTTCACTGTTCTCAATTGATGAAAACATTATAAACGTATAACTTGGCTCAGTTGCCATGAAAAGTCTTATGAGATCTCTTAGCTTTGACTACAAAATGTCCACTATCTCTGGGGGTTTTCATAGTTTTAACTGATTTGCTCATTTTTAAAATGGAAAAAGTAGGTCGCTAAAATACTCAATTTAAACAATAGCTATATTTAACTAATATTTTCTTAAGGCTGAGAAAACATACTGAGAGGCTATTATGAAAACACACGCTTGAGAAATACAACCATAAAATAATACATGTGGGGAGAAACAATGAATTAACTTTCAGGTCTCCTTTACCAAGCAAGCCTTTCAAAAGGCACGTGGTGGAAAAATCAAATCAGTCGAATGCAGCTCCATAGGACAAACTGATTAAACAGCTCCATGGTTACAATACACAACAAATACCTCGGTGGGGAAAATCTGACCTGTGTTTTTATAAAATATGAAAGGATGAAACAAAGACTGAAATAATCCAGACCAGCTCCATTTCTCATAAAATAAAGTCCAACGAGCTAGTTTTAAAGACAGTCTGAGCACTCAGAGAACCCGCCGTTAAATTACACGGCCGAAACACCACCCAGAGCCAAGAAAAACACAAGGCTGTAAAAGCTATAATCCCGATTGTGATCATTAATTTAGACAACTGTTTGCTTTAAGCTTTACTTAAAAGTGAGAAGGGCATGGGTATTGTTTTCCCAAGTATTTCTGGGAGAAGCTCAGATGAATCACAGAAAAAGATTATTTATCCATCTTACAGCCAAGATAAAATGCACAAGCACCTGTGAAATTTTAAATATGACAGGCTTGGTAGAGAGATGTGAAGCAAATGAAGTTTCTATAGACAAGGCCGAGACAGACACTGTGGTACCTGCTCTTTTTAAGCACTTTAGCTACCTCTGGTTCTAGACACTAAAGAATGCATGAGCTCCTGGATGAGAATGTAAACAGGCACACTTGCTGTCGTAATCAAAGACTGGTGATAAGGTAAATTTATTTTTGCATTATTCAGTAAGTATACAGAAACCTGTTCCAGAAGCAAGGAGGCCCCCAGAAGAGACGTCAATGACACCTGTTCCCAAGAGATCACCACGAGGAGTCAAGAGAACACCATCAAGGAAAGCAAGAGGCTTCGTGGGACCAATTTTCCTCAAAGGCCAGTAATCGTAAGATCAAAGGACACGTACATTGGTAGATCTGTAGGAAGGTTTCTGAGAGTTTGTTTGTCATAAGTGGCTCAGGGAGATCTCGGAAATACTGCTTCAGCATGTCGGCCACGTCGTAAGCAGACTGCCCCTCGTAGCTGACACAATCCGCGGCACTTTCGTTCATCTGGCGCAGAGCCTGAATCCGGGATTTGACACCTGATTTTCTGAAGAGCCCGACCTTTTGGAAGAAAAACACTCAGTGTCAGGACGAAAGCGGGAATTTCACTATGGAAGCAAAAGAAGCATGTCTGTGAGCTCCCCTGACTACAGGGTCCCCCGTGGGCAGGCTGCGGCTCTCACCTGATCCAGACAATGGTTGCGGAGGTAGCGCATGGCCTGCTGGATGCTCTGCGGCAGGGGCTGCCCCGTGCGTTGCACGTTGATGGTCAGAGGGACCCCGAACACGCTCCGGTCCTTGTAATCTGGGACCTTGATCCTTTTCATGAACTTGGGCACAGCCCTATTTAAATACAGAGGAGAGAAATGGAATGGTCACTTGCCCGACTAGATCAAACCCAGTGGGCTACAGATCTGTGCTGACTGATCTGTTAGAGTGGCCATTTAAATTTAAATTAAATGGTATTACTGATTCAGATCCTCAGTAGCACTAGGCACATTACAAGCTCTCACCAGCCATTTGTGGCTAGCGGCTACCATACTGGACTAAAACGTTCCAGCCACGGCAGACAGCAGTGTTCACCCACAGAGCTGGGCCAATGACACTTACATCACCTTTCCTCGGTGGGGGAGTCTCCTGAGGTCTATATTAACCCTGAGGTCTATATTCTTAAGGCAGCTATAGGTTTCCTTAGAAAATGGTGGGACAAGACAGAATAGAAGCATAAACAACATGTAATACCCTAAAATTAGGTACTTCTTGATAGGGTCTGAAAAATAAGGTTCCCATTTGTCCTAAAAAAAAAAGGGCAAGAATCATTTTTAAGTTCTTGATGAGATACAATGCTTTTAGGATAAAAAGGATCCGTAACACTTGCTAGAGGAGAAAACAGCAAATTCACAATGCTGGTCTATCACAATGAGAGCCAAACTCCAGAACGCGACAGTGGGGCCACACTGAATGACCTGAAGTCAAAATAAATTCTCCTGTCGCTGACCCTGGGGAGTATAACATCTTTAGGTTTCTAAGGGAAGATGGAAAAGGGAACAATGAGGGTTTTGTGAGCCAGTCCCAGGTTCCCTGGAGTACTGAAACCAGGGTCCAACCCCAGCAGTATACGCCAAAGCAGGAAACCGATGTCATGCATTTAAGGTTGTCAAGCAGAAATTTCAGCTCTACAAATGACCTCTCTGAATAGGGCAAGAAAGGGCAAGGCCAATGAGGAAAAAAGCTTTTGTGTAGAATTTCTCTCTACTCCATGGATCCCACAATGTGAGGCTTTTATTTGGTTTTGACTCACTGGAAAAACTGACCAGAGCTCGAGAAGTATTATGGACTTTTAGATTCTTGAGGGTTTGGTGGGAAGCAAGGGGGAGGGGAGAGGGGGGGCACTCCAAAATGAGAGTCCACAATATGCAGTTTTAAATAGCCAGCAGGGAAAATATTACTCTAAAGCACAGATGAACACTGCAGAAGACAGACCACTTTGGCTTTCAAGTGCTTACAAATAGCCACAATACGGTACTGTTTATAGCTCTAGGAAAGGTAAAAGTAAAGAGCAGAGTCAAATTTGTATTTCCATATAGTTAAATATATGGAATCATAGCTATAAGTGTGGCATAGTACTTGCTTTGTCAGGGGAGAAAAGCCCAGCAGCGGAATGTAGAAAGAACACATTACGATCCCCACTGAGAATCTGAAGCATGTGGGGATAAACCGTTCAATACTTATTTCTGTCATTCAGAACAAACAACTTCTGTATTTAGCAAGGCTCACATAATAACAGCCTTTGAACAGGAGGTACTTTGATGCTGAAGTTAAACTCACTACAGTCCTGAGGACAGGAGGAGCTAGGGAAGGAAAGAACAGTTATGCTGCTGTGCCTAATCTCCCAAGCTATGATGCTTTGCTACGGAATCACTAACAAGGTGGACTCCTCCTGTTTTTATAAAAAGCTGTCGTTACACAACTGTGCAATAAAAACTCAGATTTGCAGTCGACAATGCAAAATGCACTGAGTTGTCAATCTAGAGAGATTTCTCCATTTCACAACGACATTAAAAAAAAAATTAAGATCTGCCCATATTTAGATGATATCCATGACCCACCCTGCCCAACAATCTACATCTCACATTATACACACTAAAGGCCATGCTGTGATTTCCAAAAGTAATCATGAACAATTTGTCCAATAACTCTCACCTATTATTTATACTTTAGTCTGTAATATTTTGCAGTAATGAATTTCTTAATTCATTAATTCACTCTTTGCTGGGGAAAAGCATAACCTCAACTCTTTAGTCCAGATAAGGCTTTTAAGTGCTGCTGCAAATATATGCATTAAAAATGATTCATGAAAACATACACAAACAGGGTTCTGAGGCCAGGTACTGGACACATCAAGCATTTCAGAGATATCTTATAATCTAAACAATGTTATTCTTTCCTTCCTTCTATAAATATGATCTGATACTGTATATATAGATCTACCTACAGTGGTCTATTTCTTTCCTGGGAAGGAGGCACCTGTCCACCACCACAGAGAAGAGAAATCACCTGCATTCTCCCCCCATCAACTGGCAATCTCGCATTGAGAAAACTGGAAACTCAACCAACCAATCCTGCAGGCAATTCCCTAATGCTATGCAGGTTAAAACAGTATCAAACCTGGTCTCAAGAATGCAGAGATTGATTGCATTTGAATGATACATCAAATATATTAATAATGAACTGATGCATACTTAGTGTTGGGACAGCCTCAAGGAGCTGACCAAAACCACTATTTTCAGTTTCAATGCACTGAGTGGACTAAACTCTTACCAGCTAAATCCGTGCTTGTTAGAAGGTGTGTATTTTTCCAGCAGGGCCGTCAACTTTAAGAGCGAGTATTTCTGCAGCAGGTTCATCTGGACCACAGACTGGCAGTTAATCTGCAGCGACACAGAGTTTAAGCTCGGCCGATGAGAGCTCTGGAAGCTGTGCCATCTCAGCCTGGGCCTGGGAGAGAAGAGTGAGGGAACACAAGTGAGTGCAAAGGCTTTTTAATAGGTAGATGTGAAATCAGCAATGAGCTGCTGGCTGACACCTTAATTTTAGGGTCTGAGAGGACTCTTTCTTTCTGAGTGTTAGGAATTTCTGAGCTGGCCCTTTCCTGAGGAACTTGGATGGCTATGAATGCCACACTTAATTTTATTTACTCCTACTGAAGCAGCCCCTTTCTGATCCCCCCTTCCCCAATCTGGCCACAGAAGGAAAAGCTCTTACCTATTGGACCTTGTCAGGGAAGCCCCAACCCCAGAATCCCTTCTTTCCGGGATGTCTGAGGGCTCCTCAGGCTCATTCAGTGAGGTGCCTGTGCTGTCCAGGTCGCTGGGTGTGGTTCGATCATTGTCCACCTCGAGGTGTATCTGTTTTGGAGATGACGGGCAAGGAGAGACCGAGTCTAGGGCCGAGTCAGAGTCGCCCTCGTCTGAAAACTTCTCTGACCACTGGTTGACTATCCGCTGCATCCCCTTCACGTGGTAGAGGATGTCATCCAGCTCGGGGAAGATGTCCTCATTCTCCAGGTCGGCCAGATCCCCCGAACTGGAGTAGAGGAGGGAACCCGGCACGTTGTCATAGATACTCAGGCGGCTGCTCACGGAGCTGGAGGAGTTGCGTCTCTTCAGGTCCTTGGGGCTGTCGTTGCTGTTTTCTCTCCTCAGGCTGATATGGCCAGGGCCGTGGAAGCTTCCAGTCCTCCAGTTCACGGAGGTGTTGTTTCTCGAGGGAGAGAAACTGCCATTGGAGAGGGCCTTGGGGAAAGTGCCGGGTTTGTGGTCTTCTGGGATGTAGAACACCGTGTCCTCTGGGTAGCTCTCACAGTTTTTAAAGTTCTGCTCCATCACGTTGTTGAAAGTTGACTGATTGAAAGGGTCAAAGCCCTCTAGGTACATGCCCACCCGCTTGCTGCAGGCGCTGAGGCTACGGGTCCGGGTGACGGGACTTGGGGTGCTGACAGCACTGCTGGTGTCGGACTGGCTGCTGCTACTGCTGGTCTGCGTGGAGCTGGAAATGCTCCTCTTTCGTACCATGGGGACGTTGATGTGGTTGCCGTTGAGGGCGGAGATCTCCACGCAATTCAGCTGCTTCAGCTTTTCCGCGTCCATACCCTCCTGCAGAATGGGCCCACTGATGATGAGCCCCAGCTTGGGGGGTGCTTTGTGCTTGCCGTGGTGGGAACCCCTGAGCTTCAGGCTCTCCATTCTTTTCAGCAGACTGCGCGTCTTGGACTTGGTGCTCTTCTCGTGGCCCTTCATGCTAAAGCTGAAGCTGGACAGTTCCTTGGGAGAGGGCAGGCTGCAGAAAGAGTCGTCATTGCCCACAAAGTGGCTGGAGGAGCAGACGCTGATGACGGAGTTTGTCCGGGGTGTGGCAGCTTCCGCGTCGTGGGGGGCCTGGCTGGGGAGGCTGCTGGTGCTGCTGAGGCTGCGGACAGAGGACACCTCGTGGCGCTCACTGAGGTCTGTCAGCATGCTTTCATGGCTCGTGGCAGTCTGCAGGTGGGAATCGTCTGGGGACCCAGGGACTGGGTCCTGCTTTGGAGAAAAGACATCAAACTCTTCAAGGCGGGACCACCTCTTGCTATCCCTCTGGAAAGTCCATTTGCCACTTATTGCACAAGGCTCATCCTCGTCCGAATCCTCGCTCTGCAAGGACAGAATGGAGCCACTCTTATCCCGGAACCGGCAGACAGCAGGAGAAGGACATGTGCTAAGGGCAGACGGCCAGGAGACTGCTCAAAATACACAGCCAGTGTCGAGCCTCCTCTTATTATCTTTAATTTATTCTTTTAATAACAAAGAGATATGTTTAAAGAATTTAACAGAAAAAAGCCTGACCCTGTGTTGCAAGCTAAATAAGAGTTATTTCATGCATCTGGGATCCACAGACTGCTCTTTAGTTGCTCACAGAGGAAACCTCTGAGATCACTGAAAATTCCAGGCATGTAAAATATTTTGAATTGCAGTCAGCAATGGGTAGGACTCCCTCTGGACTACCTCCAGATCTGCTGCTGATAGTATGTGTTTATATTCCCTTTTGCAATTAAAAAGGCAGTTTTCAAACACTATGAAGAACGGTAACTTAAATCTCCAGCCACTCTAAAAGTTTGCAAGATCTCCTAACAGACTAATGGAGACACATCTCTTTAGTTTGATACTTTTCGGCCTCTTACCTGCTCTTTTCCTTCCCCTCCCTCAGCAGACACGGGCTGAGAGCTAATGTCACAACTGCCCTGTGAAGTTTCAACTTCAGACATGCTATAGGCAATTTAACAAGGCTTCACAAATACCTGGTCTGGACAGCATACAGCATTTGTAAACACTAAGTAACATCTTTGCTGATTGTGCCTGATTTATGTACAGGACTCAGGGTTATGCTGTAACACAAACCACTACATCTTAGACTCACACAATTTGGTATGATACCTATCTTTTCCCCCAGTGTGGAAAATATCATATGACCCACTCTTACAGGACAATGAGCAAAGAGCATTAAAAACTGACTTGTATACTCGTCTGACAGCTCAGTGGGTGCTGAGGTTCCAGCTCATTTGCTTAAAAGGTTTAAATCTCTGAGAAGGCAACTTCTGGCAGGTCAGGCACTCCAGGGTATTTAAAATCTGCACTCAGAGCAGTTAGAAGCATGTTCTTTGACCAAACTTATTTTTGTTTACTCTAATTTGTGACACTCACTCCCAGAACTACACCCACTTCTTCTCCTGAGATCTCATAAAAGGTCCTCACATTTCATATGTAGAAGAAAATAGCATCCAACTCAGTGATGTGTCACCATTTAACTAGAATGTGTGGGATTCCCTGCTTCCCCCCTTCCTTCCCCAATTCCTTTCCTCCCTCCAAATCTCTTATTATTCTTCAATATTCCACAAAGCAGCCTTCGCTCTCATTTATACAGCTTTGAAACATAGTTGTTACCGCTATATATGGGAAAAAAGAATGCTTCCCCAAGAACTTCACCTCGATTTTCAATGGAGAGCAATGCAAAATCCACTGGGCCTCCCTAAGCCTTAGGCCTTTAAGAGTTACTTAATGCAAAGCAAAAGATGATTTCTTCAGATCAAAAAGAGTGGCAAAACAAATTTATTGGCTGGCTGCAGCTATTGGTTTCAAATATCTAATGCTAAACAATCTTTGGTAATTTTGAGTTCACTATTAATATCAAAATGTGGATGTTTTAGACCAAGGAAAAAAAGAGGTTGAGAAATATAACCTATGTAAAAATATATAATCCAGTTTGGGCTTTGTCTGACTTCCTCCCATCCTATTATACATTTTATATACTCACTCTCTTCCGATGAGGACTAATTTCTAGCTTCATCACCGCACATTTGTTTAAAGTATTTAGACGCCTATGGAGCAAAGAAAAAATATTAGCGAAGATAAAAAATGACTGATGAGTAGATACATATATTTTTTTCAAACAGTTGCCAGGCTTAATGAGTTTCTTTGACCAATTAACATCTGTAACTTATTATAAGAGTATTAGAAACTTCTTTAAAAAGTGAGTAGTTTCAAAACACTTTTAGATGCCTTTCATTTAAATTTAATTTTATTGTTTTATACTAAATGGCACAATGCGATGGGGTACAGTCACAAGGTGCCTTTTATTCTTCATGGAACAAACAACTGTCAGAGAGAAAATAACTTCCAATAACCCCTGTGTTGGGCCTTCGGTAGCTCTACATAGTGTCAAAAACTAAGAGCCAGCAATGTCTACTTTCATAGAGACAAGAACAGCAAAAAGCAACCAACTAGAGTTGTTGGCAAAATAATGTATTCTAACTCAAATCAAAATTCAAATAAAAAAAGATAATTTTTATTTATCTTCAATAAAATAATCATCTTAGCTTGTTTTAAAAATTCAGCGACCTCTTATACATAGCAAATTTGAGCCCTCTTTAATACCCAATTATTTTTACATCTTCCTATATAGGAAAAGGTTTTTTGTATAGTCATGGCAAAAGCACAAAGGATTATTTAAAAATGTGTATACTAATCAGCTGTTAAAGAGGCTGAAAAGGAGATCAGACTTCGATTGGAGATATGAACAAAATGGACTTGGTTGAGATTGGGGTAGATCAGACTAAAGGGTAGAGGATGATTTTAACTGTGTTTTAAAACTTTGGTTTCTATGTGGGACCAAAGGAAGAGGTGTTTATTTGGTACAAAATCTATTATTTTCTGTAGCACACTATATAATTTAACTTGTATGGTCAGTTTACTCAAATACCATAATTACATGGAACCTTGACTAGGGCGTGAGATCTTGTTGGTTTGTACAGGTTAGCATGAAGCCCTGCTACAACCCAAAGTAATTCGGACAGAGAATAAAAAGTATTTGCAAAGCCCCCTTGAGGAACTGCAGAAAACTGTGGAAATATTAAACTTCCCCACCTGGGGAATTCTTGATGTTCTCGTAAGCATTGGGGACTACCAATTCAGTAGGCCAGACCTTGATCTTGGGGCTTGTCCTTATAAAACTTGTTACTGCAAAGGAGAGGCTAAGCCTACTCATAATCGTCCCTAAGAGTCACCCCCAGGGAACCTCTTTTTTTTTTTATTCAGATGTGGCCCCCCTCCAAGTCAACTCTACAGGTAAACTCGCTGCCCTCCCCACTGTGTGGGACATGACTCCCAGGGGTGAAAATCTCCCTGGCAACGTGGGACATGACCCCCAGGATGAGCTTGGACCCTGTGTTGTGGGATTGGGAAAGCCTTCCTGACCAAAAGGAGGAAGAAAAATGAAACAAAATACAGTTTCAGTGGCTGAGAGATTTCAAATGGAATCCAGAGGTCATTCTAGAGGTAACTCTTATGCTCTATATAGATATCCCCTTTCAGTTTTTAGTGTATTTGAATAGCTAGAAGGAAATATCTGAAACTGCTTAACTGCAATCCAGTACCCTTGATTCTTGAAGGCAAGTATATAACTATATAGTTTATATGGTGTGACTGTGTGATTATGAAAACCTTATGACTTACACTCCCTTTACCCAGTGTATGGACAAATGAGTAGAAAAATGGGGACAAAAAGTAAATCAATAATGGGGGGAGGAGGAGTATGGGATGTTTTGGGTGTTCTTTTTACTTTTATTTTTATTCTTATTCTTATTTTTATTTTTTGGAGTAATGAAAGTGTTCAAAAATTGATTGTGGTGATGAATGCACAACTATATGATGATACTGTGAACAACTGTTTTACACTTCCGATGTTTGTATGGTATGTGAATATATTTCAACAAAATTTTTTTTAAAAAGTATATACCACAGATTCATGGATCAAAACAGACTTTTAACACAGGCATGTCAGGTCAGATTCTTCTTTGGACTAGGAGTCATATTTCAACTTTTAATACTTTCTACCCTTCCAACTAGTAATGTCAATTTAGAATTAGGGAAATAATTTAGTTTCACTGAAATGAAATACTTAAAAAACAGACAAAAAACAGAACCTTACTGGTAAGTAATGGAATACCTGAAAAAAGAAACTCTTCAAATATGCTGGAATAAACAGTATGTAAAAAATGTGAATGACAGCTTTTCAGCCCCAATTCTTTCTAACATTTTCCAGATTACCATCACTCAGTCTTCCTCAAATCAGCCTTGACCATCTGCTGTCTTGTGTCGTGGCTCTCCCCACCAATTTTCTTGTTTTTCTTAAAATTGCAATTCTTACAATTTCATGGGATAAAAGCATTTATTCACAAAAATTCAAACTGACCGTGCAACCTCTCTTGAAGGCTTTATCTTCCTCATCCTGCTCTTGCAACTTGTCTAACAACTGTGATGCATCAGGATAGAAAATATTTTCGCCTGCCTGATAAGACTGCCTTTGATTTCAAAGATTACGTGGCAGCCTGTTTCCAGAAAACAAAGATAACATAGTGTGTCTACGTTCAGAAAAATTTTCTCTGTTGATGGGGAGGGAGAGAGAAAATGTTAAAAGTTGTCAGACTTTAAAAATGAGTGGATTTAATGCCCTTCTCTATGGGGCATCAATTACTTAAATGACTTACATCCATGGTGTTGTAGTTCTCAAATGTTTTCAAGATTTAAAGAATCCCGAGTCATTATAGTTAGTCTTAAATCTGGGTTTCGTTAATCAAACCTGTAATCTAATCCCCACTTGACTTCATTTGGGCTTTAATGGTTGAGTGGTGTTTATAACCGAAGTTACTAGGCATGGAAGCCTGTGGGACTAGGGAGAGGTGTTTAATTCACAAGTACTCCATTCGAAGTCAAAGGAAAGAGACCCAGTAGGCCAGTTTTACAAAGGACAAAGTTATCTTTGTATTCTGGTAGCACCAAGCTAACTGGTGCTAACGACATTACAATTTTGAAGCTCCTAGGTTATTCCCTGAGGTTTCTGTGGGACTCATTTGTCCCTAGGGCATCCAAGAAATGCCTAACAGTAGCTCCTTATCTGCACCCAGACAGTGCCAACATTAAATAATTGCACCAGCAAGACCCGACTGGGTGCTCCAACTGGGCTAGGCCCCAGGCTATTTCATTTTCATCCTCACAACTCTACAGCAGAGATTTTACCATTTACTTTCCTTGTATAGATGAAGAAATGGGGCTTTGAGATCACAGATCTTGCTGAAGTCCACACAAAAATATAAAATTCTTAAGTTTTTAACAGTAAGTATTAGTGATGGTAATAAATTGGGGCATCTGTTATCCTAAGGATGACTTCTCAAATGAATGGCCGAAACACTGGTTTCATATGTGCCTGTCCAGAGGCCCCAGCCACACTGCTCCTGAGGTTGCTAAACAGGAATGTGTCATTCATCTCTGCTGCAACTTGGACACTGCTCTGAGGAGGAGGGAGCACTCTAAGGAGGAGGGAGCACGAGGTTGGGGGAGGCGTGCACAAAAGGCTCAGGAGCTCTGTGGCATGGAGATGCAAGCACCCTGGCACAGCAGCCGGGGAGATCTGGGGCTCATCTTACTCAAAATGAAAACGGGAAAGCAGAAGAAAAGGGAAAGGAAAAAGGAACAATTTTCAAAGTAAAAGTCTGACATATAAAAATTATTCCAATTCTTAAAAAGGTTATTTTCTTGGAATTAGTGCAAATGGCTTTAAAAACATTATTTGCTTCCCTTTTCAGAGAAGAGAAATAGTAACAAAGTTAAACTGTACTATAAAGTAGGCTGCTTTACATAGCTCGGGCATGTTAAGGGCTGCCTTACCACACAGAGGACTCTGAAGATAAGGGTACGGATATCTACTTTTCATTACATGTTATCGCCTCATTGACTTAATTCGTTGGTGTGTTATAGGAAGAGTTCATTTTAATTCCAAAGGAAAACAATGTGTCTCAGCAGCTACCAAGTCACAAGAGGCAGTTACCCGAGATGTTTCTAGATCACAGTTCAAAATAATGTCTAGCTATAGGCTTTGAGACAAGGCAGTACTTCTCCAGCATTAATACTGGGTAGATTGATCTCATAATCCTGACTTTATCAACAGGGTTGGGTTATGCAGCAAAGATGGCAAGACTGCTGGGACAAAAGCCAATCTCTCCAAGGAAACAAATATAGAAAAATTCTTACAAGTGTGTGTGTCTAAGAATGCCAGGTTGTGGCAATGTGGAATATGACTCCCAGGGAAGAATGTAGACCTGGCATCGTGGGATGGAGAACATCTTGACCAAAAGGGGGATGTGAAAGGAAATGAAATAAGCTTCAGTAGCAGAGAGATTCCAAAAGGAGCCGAGAGGTCACTCTGGTGGGCACTCTTACGCACAATATAGACAACCCTTTTTAGGTTCTAATGAATTGGAATAGCTAGCAGTAAATACCTGAAACTATCAAACCACAACCCAGAACCCATGAATCTTGAAGACAATTGTATAAAAATGTGGCTTATGAAGGGGGACAGTGGGATTGGGGGAGCCATGGGGATCATACTCCCCTTTCTTTAGTTTGTGGATGGATGAGTGGAAAGGTAGGGGAAGGAAACAAACAAGCAGACAAGGGCGCCCAGTGTTCTTTTTTACTTTAGTGGCTCTTTTTCACTAAAAGAATTATTATTCTGGTTATTTTTGTGTGTGTGGTAATGAGGGTAATGAGGGTGTTGGGGATTGATTTTGGTGATGAATGTACAACTATGCAATGGTACTGTGAACAATCGAATGTACGATTTGTTTTGTATGACTGCGTGGTATGTGAATGTATCTCAATAAAATGAAGATTTAAAAAAAAAAAAAAAAAAAAGAATGCCAGGTAGGCATTAAATTCATTCCCTAAACCTAGGGGTCCCATAATTGCGATGTTTGGTCACTGCCAAAGTTCAGTATGAATATAGTTCTAAAAAAAATGTTTAACTCTGCAAATCTTCTGCCCTAAGTAGAAAATGTTCAGAGATCAGCTGCTACCCAATTTTTGACCAAATGAGCTATAAGATCAATAGATGGTATAGGTATATGAATGTTTGTAACAAACTTTCACTAAACAGAATGCCAATACATACATGGGAGCACTTGTAATATCTGTAAAACATGGTCCAAGAAGAGGGGGTGGGGCAGTGAAAGAAACCATGTAAGAATTATTCTGTGAAACTTTTAAGCTGAGCTTCTGTAAATGTTACCATATGTATGGTATCACATGCATAGTATATCAACCATATACCATCTGGTACACCATATGATGTGTCAACTGTTCAAAATATTTCAACAAAGCAAAAGATGGCAGTCTCCACAAAGTCTGCTAGTCAGGGCAGAACATCACAATTTACAAGGCAAGATTTCAAACAACACTGTAGCTTCTTTATTTGCTGGCTCCTGAATTTCATGGGCTGAGAGGACTTATGGAATATGCTGGTTTAGCAAAATGTGAATTTCACATAATCAGAAAAACAAGGATCCCAACTACTCTGACAACTCAGCACTTTTCAAAGGAAGGTGCTTGAAATATACTGTATATGGCTCTTCTCTTTTTCTTCTGAATATCTGCTGAGGCCTCTCAAAAGGGAAATAATTTCTCAAGAAAAGTATATTTATGGGAACATGTGGACCTTGGGTTTTCTGTTACAGACAAGCTGATGACTGCTACTGTGAATTCTGAACAATTTTCTATTTACAAAGAAAATTCACCTTTCTCTGCATACTCAAAAGTGCTGCAGATTTGGGCCTGATAATTTTTAAAGCACTTTGACTGCAAATCCATCACTGCATTTTCTTCTCACAACTAGCCAGTAAGGTGCTGTTCTATGTGTAAGAGAACAGTGAAGTCCTACCAGAACATACAGAGTCTGATTATAGCTCAAGGTCCTTCACAAAATGGAATACATTTTCCAAGAAAGCCTTGACAAATAAAAGCAGTTCCAATTCTTAAGGATTAAGACGTAGGAGCACACATTTATTTTATTCAAAGGAGCTGGCTTTTTGAATGGTACTCAGAGCCAGTGAAAATCACGAAGTTTACAGAAGTCTCTTCCTTGCAAAGTCTAGGGTGTTCTCTTCAGAACAGGAAACCTACATGTCAAACTGATATTCCCAAAATAATGTATTCAAGAATTTATCCATGATCCTTTGGGCTGAAATGCTGCCGTAATATTTTTATGAACCAGGAATTACCCAGTTGTTACTGCTTTTTAAAAGGCCCACTCACTAAATGGCTTAAAATGTGTGAAATGGATGATCTTATGTAATGCTTAAATATTTCTTACTTATGAGTAAGCTCATTTATATGGCTTATCACCAATGATGAATTGAAAATAAAGTTACTCTGCTCCACATCTAAGCATGAAAACATTTAAAAAATGTCTGGGGCAGTTCATTCTCCAGATGCTGACTTCTTTCCCTCATAAACGGCATTAGTGACATTTCCCCACTCCAGATGACATAGCTATGATATTACGTACCACAATGCTGAGCATGAAATTAGGTCTCTTTCAGTTCTAAGCAGTCATCTGAACAGACTTGAAAAGGACAGTGTTTCTGTGGTTAATATGGAGGTTTTTTTTTCCTTTTTGAACCATGAGAATTAGTCTATTCCATGCACCAATTCTCAATATCCTACCTTTCCCTAAAGCCACTGCTTCAGTTAGCTGCCTCAAGCAACACTGTATTATAAAAGACATAAAAACAGTATTTCTCACAGGGCTACCATGGCTTTCTTTGCCTATAAAGGGGAAAAAAATATTGGACATAATTCTACCTTCTTGATGTTTCTTCAAGTTAAGAGACTGAGATTAAAAGAAACCTGATTCTAATTTTGCAGTCAAATCAACATGTGAATTTTGTCAGTATGCAATTTTTTTCCAGAATTTAAGCTTTTATTGCTAATGTTTTGAGAAAAATCACAAAGGACGAATAACTCAAAATGAATAAAAATGTCAGGAAGATTGTGAAAGGTTTACTAGTATCCCAATATTGTCTGCTTCATGTTTTATTACTTCTGCCTCACTAAAACCTGCAAGCTGCTCCTAGGTCTGAAAATCCACCAGCACAATGAACAAGGATTTCTGACAGTTTTATTCAACATTTAACATCAATGCTTGTTTAGCTGCCTGTCTTCTGTATTAAGGATTGTGCAGAGTTAGTTTACAGCCTTATTTAATCCTATTGTTACTCTTTCATACCTGGGATAACTGAAGCTTTCCTGGAATTCAAACAATGGTTCCTTGCTCTGGTCTGCCTTAACCTACACCCTTCATTTATTATCCTGAAGGTGTTATTTCCATTCAATAGAACAACAGTTTTGACTGTAACTGTTAAGGTACCTGGTTTGGACTGTGTGGTCAGTTTCTGCCTTTAAAAAAGAACAGTACTATTTGAGCACTCCTAGGACAGTGTGGGTGCTATTTTACTGGCAATACTAAATAACAAGATTTCATTGTAGTTTTTAATTATAAGGCCTAAAATTTATAATGAATTAAATCACTAATCCATTTGTTAATCAAAGACCTAACATAATTAGTTAGAACTAAAGCAAAACCAAAACCACTTCAGTGACAAGTATTACTTTCTATAAAAATAGACAAACAAAATAATCAAAACATTTCCATTTACCTGCATAAAGCCTCAATGGCATCTCTGTCCAAAAAATCATGCTCTCTCTTGACCAAGGTAATATCAATGGGAAACAGGAGATCTGTAAGAAAAATATAAGTACAGTTGTTGAGAAGGTAGCTCAGATTAGCAGGAAGAACAACCACAAAGAAACTACAAAAAATTTATTGAGCAGCTACTGCGTGCATTCCCTATCAAGTACTATGGGAAAATAAAGTGTACGAACTTCAGTATCTGTGTGCTAGAGAAGCGGATGAATTAAAAAAGTGGTCTGGAAGTTCAAATACAGCTTACCAGAGATAAATGGTTCAAAACACTGTTCCATCTTTAAACAAATAAGCAGGCAATAAACCCCTGCTATAATTCATAATTTAAACCAGAATGAATACCAGAAGGATGGTCCCTTTCAATGAGACTTTCGTTTTTAAATGTGTGTCTTTGCTCACCTGTGATCAGGGAAGAGGTCATGGAAAAAGTGGGCCAAGGAAGATCAAGAGAACAATGGCAAAAGGCAGTAAACTGAATCTAAAGCATTTGCATGACATCAAGAGCTAAGGGGAGTTCAAGATATCCTATTTCAAAACAAACAGCATTTAACAGCAACTCGCTCTAAAACAAAGGGCTAGCTATAAAGTCACTGTAGAACAATAGAATCCCAAATCCCTTAATCTGCCCAAGAGTTTATTACTCTTTGACTACTGAGTTATATTTACTGAGTTATATCGGAACTCAAAAGCAGAAGAGGCAAAAAGAGTCAATGCAATGGAAGAATCCTCTTCTCTCTACAGCCTAAAAAGATTCCTTACAGATAAAGACATTCAAGAAGAGTATAACAGCAGTGTGGAAATTTACAACAGCTTTGAAATTGCCACTAGAGAAAGGCAAGTTATCACCCTCTTTGGAGTTCCAGCTATTAGGCTAAACAACTGGCCTTCCCAGTAGAATGTTTATATAATATCATGGGTAAGAATCCCTCTGTAGGAGGCTGTGCGTCAGGAATGGGCAAAAAAAGTTAAGCATATAGGCTATCACGATTACCGTGACCTAAAAAATCCTTTTGGCCTCCAGAATGGCTAATGCTTCATATGGGAATAGACTCGGCTATGGTACTTTTGGAGATGCAAGTAATCGATATGTTCCAGTTTCTGGCTTGCTAAGGAATATGTGACTTTATGTTTTTTATGGTTTATCACTTAAAAATCACTGGTGTTAAAGAAGGTACTGAGGTCTTCATTCGTATCAATCTACAAAGTCCATTTTTATCATGTTGGAAACTATCATAATAAATGTTAATTTATAATCTATTCTTTCTTTTCCTGAAAGCTAGAGCTGGATTACTGATATTGTTCTCTGAATGATAATATAGACTAATAAACTAGTTATAGCCCAGAGATTTATGAATATATATTTATGAATCTAATATCACAAGATTATTTATTTTTCTTCTTTAATTTATAGTCATAAAGTCTCTTCTAGGCAAATCTGTAGTGACCCCGTTAGAGTGGAAATAGGATAGGAGATTTACAATAATTGTAAACCACTAGTAAGTAAAAGCAAGACAACTTTTTGAAGGTTGTGACATATTTCACTTGGAACTAACACTAGGAACTCTAAATACTAAATAATTGAGCTAATAATGTTAAAGAATGTATTTTATTACTTACAGAGTTATACAATGTAATGTCAGATTTATAAATGTAAGTTTAAAAACTCACATGACCTGTCAAGTATTATGTGTTATTTCAGCAACTCCTAACTTAAGTGTACCCTGGAGGAATATATTTTAGATTGCTTTCCCAATCCAAATTCACTTCAAAATTCTGTTAACTAAAACCAAAAACTTCTTATAGGAACTAAATGCAAGTGAGTGGAAGAATTATATTAGTAATTTTCTCTTCTATGCCTAGACTCTTTTCTGAAAAGGCTGGCTTTTAAAAAATGACGGTTTACTGATGTACAGAAGTTCTCAGAGTTTTGGGGGGTTAGAATTTAAGCTCACAGCCTGGATTTAAGGGCAGGAAGTATAAATTGCCAAGTAGCAAAATACAGTTACCCAGGAAAACAAGGAATGTGTGTGGTGTGGGTTTGTGCACACATGTGTGTGCACGCGTGCATGTGCTCACTCTACACTGAGTGGCAGGATGAAGTGGGCAGTAACAGCCGGTATATCTGAAAAGCAGACTATCTCATGCTTCCAAAGCCTGGTAATTGTGAAGGGACTCCAAAAGTGTAACTTGAGAAAATGTTAACCTGCATCCTATGTCTTGGAAGGATGACTGAAACTGAGTCTCACAAACATATACATCACAAGGAAGTGCTGCCTGCCAGCAAACCAACACCAGAAATGGACATAATTGAAGGAAATGTAAATTTCTAAACAGGAGAACAAAAGAACTGCTAAGTGACCGCCACTGCACACGCAATCATCTTTCCTTATCTCCAGCAGAGCTGTGAACTGAAAATCCAAGAAAGCTGTTGGTTCGCCCCACCCCAAAGTCCTTCTCAAAGAGACTCTGAAAGCTAGAGTTGGATTACTGATATAATAGATCAGCAATTCTCTCTAACTGATGGAAAGATAAGCAACTCCACTATAATAAGCAAGCAGTAAAGGAAACGGAAAAGGAAAAGGAAAAGGAAAGAGGAAAGGAGAGGGAAAGGAAAAGGAAAAAGAAAGGGAGGAAGGAAGAAAGAAATCAAAGCTATTTTCTGAAGTGAAGGAATGCAAAACATATTTTACACAGCATTAATAATTCAGAATCCATCTTTCATGGAAAAGCATCCCACGATCAGTCTGAACTGCAAAGAGGAAAAGAGGAATTATTAATAAAGTAATGAGTCAATTTAGCTAGGATAGCCAGTGTGCCAGTTTGAATGTATTGTGTCTCCCAAAAGCCATTTATCTTTGATGTAATCTTGTGTGGGCAGACATTATCAGTGTTGATTAGACTGTAATTTTTTGAGTGTTTCTTTGGAATGCACCACACCCAGCTGTGGGTGATGACTCTGATTGGATAATTTCCATGGAGGTGTTGCTTCACCCATTCTGGGTGGGTCTAAATTGAGTCACTGGAGCCATATAAATGAGCTGAAGGGCAGAGGGAACTCAGTGCAGCTGTTAGTCACATTCTGAAGAGGAGCTACAGCCAAGAGGGACACTTTGAAGAAAGCACAGGAGCTGCAGAAGAGAGACAGTTTGAAAATGGCCATTAAAGGCAGACTCTTGCTCCGGAGAAGCTAAGAGAGGACAAAGGTCCCAAGAGCAACTAAGAGTGACATTTTTGAGGAACTGCAGCCTAGAGAGGAACGTCCTGGGAGAAAGCCATTTTGAAACCAGAGCTTTGGAGCAGATGCCAGCCATGTGCCTTCCTAGCTAACAGAGGTTTTCCAGACACCATTGGCCATCCTCCAGCGAAGGTACCTGATTGCTGATGTGTTACCTTGGACACTTTATGGCCTTAAGACTGTAACTGTGTAACCAAATAAACCCCCTTTTACAAAAGCCAGTCCATCTCTGGTGTTTTGCATTCTGGCAGCATTAGCAAACTAGAACAGCCAGGGAAACACTAATTATCTCTATGGTCTCAGACTGATTTGGTTCTGAGAAGTCCTCCGCACCCTCTCCATACTCCCCCCTCAAGGCAACCCGCTGGCCAAGTTTGGCGCTTCTGAGTTCGCAGGTTACACAAAGGCTCCGGCTTCCATCTTGCTTGTCTTCTCATCTCTCTGTCCTGCAGAGCCCTAGGGAAGAACTGAAGACTGACCAACACAGAGCGAGGAATGAATCCGACAACTGCCAAATGAGTGAGCTTGAAGGGGAACACGTCACTGACGAGAAAATGAAGTAGAAAAGCCTAGATCCTGATTATTTTTAAAGAAAGGTCCATTTTTCTTAATTAAAAAAAAATGCCAAAGGAAAAATAATATTCATTGAAAGACCACCTAAAGAAAAGTGAAAAGACAAATTACAAAATGGGGGAAGAATCTGCAACATGTAAACAGCAAAGAATTAGTATTTAGAATAAAGAGCTCTACAAATTGTTTAAAAAAAAAAGCACAACCAACTCAAGAGAAAAATGGGTATCAGACATGACACTGAAGAGCAAACACATATGGCCAAAAGTCAGAGAGACATCCATAACTGTGAGAAGGGAAATGGACGTCAAAATCACTAAGATACCCAAGTGATATACACTCAGTATCTCACAATATCAACTGATGCGAGCACGTAGCTAAACAGATCTTTATATATTATTGGTAGGAATAACCCAGTAATTCCACTCTGGGGTATACAGACAAAAATAAATTACCACACAACAGGAGACGGGTACAAAAATGTTCTTAACAGTAACAGCTTATGATTAAAAAAAAAAAAAGAAACCTAGAAAATGCGAAAATGCCCATCAGTGTGGATGCATAAACTGTGGAATATCCACACAATAGCGTATTACACAGCAGTCAAAGGAAATGAACTACAGGGACACACAGCAGAGAAAAATCTTAACAATAAAGTATTAACCGAAAAAAATTAAATCTCAAAAGATTACACACAGCACAATATCCTTTTTATAAAGGTAAAATCAACTTTATAAAAATATATATCTTTTAGGAAAATGCAATAAAATTATATAAAAAGGAAAGCAAGAAAACAGCTAACAGAGTGTAGGATGAGGGTTATTTTGAGTAGAGGATGGCACAGGGAGAGAATGGGACATAATTAGATGGAGGCCTTACTGAGGTCCTAGCTTTTGTTTTAAGTGGTGGGGTCCCAGGTTCATACTACATTATTTTTTAAAAAGGGAACTATTTAAATAACCAATTGTCTGAAAGTAAACATGAATGAGTGAAAACCGTGAACCAAGGAATATGATTATAACTGTTTTTCTGTTTCTTTAAAAGGTGTTTGTTTTTCTTATTCCTTTGTTTTGTTTGAAATGCTTAATTTTTAATTGTTTGATAAATAAAGTTTTTAAAAAATGATGTTTCTGGCTCACCTTCATAAAGCTGTGCATACTGGGGAAACCCTGTGGCCCGCAGCCAGTCACAAGCTTCCTTGGCCTCGATTTCTAGAAAAGAACAGAAAAAAAAAGACAAACTTGTCATCCATGTGCACCTCAGCATGCTTCTTTTTCCTTAATTAACCTGGATTAACAAGCAAAACATGATCTCTGCAGAACACACAATTAGGCAAAAACAAAAACAAAAACCAATTCAAAATGGTTTAAATTTTTAGGCATCCTTCCTTTTTCTCTGCACATAACCAATTATGTACCTTTCCTTAAAAAAACAAAAACAAAAATGGGGTACTAGCAACAAGTTATTCTGTGCTGCTCCTGTGGTCTGGTTGCAAATGCCTATGAAAATAGGGGGTCATGAGAAAGTTGAGGCAAGATGAAATAACTCATTTTAAGACTGGCTGGCCTAACTTGGTTAACTCTTTGCTTCAACAAGAGCCCACACCAAGTGCATGTGACGCTCTAGAATAGAATTCAACTGAGAAAGTATCAGGCTTTCTGACACCCAATGTGATGCTGTGTTGCTGCACCTTTGGGTGCATGGATGTCATAAATACAGCAGCAGAGGCCTAGGCTCTAACACACAGGGCATTTCATTAAGTCAATAAATCCCACAAACTTGGCAGGCCAAAATCCCTAATGAAGCTTCTACTCCTGTGTTTAACATCTTGTAGATAGTATTGATAAACAGAGAGGCCAAGAGCGACTGACACAGAGTGTTAAAACTCACTCAAGCACATATTTACAATCCTTTTAAAACTAACGCACAGAGGAGGTCTTGGGCACATTAATTAGTTCCTCTGTTTGCACAGAGAATATTCCTTTCAACTCCTCTTCCCGCTTTCCTCTGGCCATTAAAGAACCTGATTATGTAAGGCTATACACTTACTGCTGTTATGTCCCAGTGTTGCTTAATTTATTCCAAATTCACATCTCCCTTAGGCATCTCCTCTCTCTAGATGTGAAGCCCACAGCCAGTTATCAGGGAAAGGATCCACATCTTACTTTTGTCTGGTAACTTTGTGGTTTCCTTTTTACCCTATTACTTCATGAGCTCGTCTACATTGAAAGAAAGGTAATTAAGAACACTCAAAATCACTAAAGCAAGTAGGAATGTTAAGTCTTTAGGGAGTGTACCAAAGAAAGAAACAGCTTGCTATCTTCTGATGAATTTATGAATACTAAAATTAAACAATTACAGGCAGCAGAGTGGAAATAAATGGTATGGCAAGGTTTACTTCTGTGAGTTTTCTCAATGTGGCAATGGAAGCAGCCTTAATAAATCCAAGATTTAGGACTGATTGAATTGGGGGTAAAGGATGGAGCAACGTAAGTGTGGAAAAATTTCTATCTTCATGCTGAATAAAATAACATACAGAATTGTCAAATGTGAATTATCCACATTTAGCATTTTTCCCATGTATTTATATCCATACCCTGCCTCAGAAAAGAATTAACAAAGCTTTAAATAAAATTATAAAAAAGATTTTCCAGAAAACTATGTTGCTGGAAAAATATATAAATGATCAGTGTCTTATTTCAAAGAATGGAGGTATTTTTTCTCTTCCTTCAATGCTCTCTCTACTCCCAGAAATAGATGGGAGGGGGAAAAAGGCTAAATGTTTATTTTTAAAAATATTTTATATGACCTCTATAGTCAAAAGGGACAAGCTTTTTACCTTGAAGATAGTTTGACACCGAGCATTGAAAAAAAATAAATGTGTTTTTTTCCTTCATATTTTACTTATCCAGTGGTAAGCAACCAGAATTTCTTAATGTCCACCTTTTTTGAGAACGACACCAGGTTAGCACACACACAAAAGACCGAAAACATAATTCACTAGCTAGTTTTAACCATCTACTCAGAGCATGGTCCTGGATTTACTTTTTTTCTGTATTTCTTAATTAAAATGACTTCATGGCAAGAGGCTGGAAATATTATTTTTCTAAAAAAAAATTTACATTTATTGATACAATATTTGACAAATTAGTTTTTATATGTGTTACTCATTTAAGGTCCTATGTGATTTTATTACTGTGCTCTCATGCTATTGCGCCTTTTCCACTACTAAGCAAATGAAATGTCCCCAAATGATCAAAAACTTCATCTAAAGAACTGTCAAAATGGTCACTCTTCTTAAGGTCACTTGGTTAGAACAAAATGACATGAACAGGCAAAGTCTGATAATCCAATTAAAGGCTTACAATGGCTAAAAAGCAGCACTTTCAAGATCAGCAGAGATCTAGCTAATAATTTCACCCTTCCTTTCCCTTACCCTAAAAAAGGAGAATTTGTCTTACTTTGAGATTTGAAAGCATGGGAAATTGACAGACGTGTATCTATTTTACATTAAAATATCTGTATTCATGAATATACATAGTGAGAAGTTAACCCCATTGTTTCAGTAGAAAACAGAATTAGAAAATTGTAAAAAGTTGTCACTGATTTTTAAAAACCGGAGTAGTTGTTGACCTCACTCTCATCTCTTTCCTATTATCAACAAAGCCAAGATAAAATACTAACGATGCAATATACGCACTGCTTAAAAAAATAACAGAACCCAATATTTTCATTTTGTTAAACAAGGAATAAACCTGTGTCTACATCCAAGTCAAGTAGGGAATGGCCTTTTTAGTTTCATCCCTTGAGATAAGCCATCACTTTCTCATTTTCCAACTAAAACAGCAGGTATCTTCAACCATCTATAGTCCAACCCTGGCTCACAAAACTTCTAAAGCTAAGCTCAGCTTTGATTTTCTCTCTCCCTCACAAACTTCACTGCAGCTCCCCTGCCTAGAACATTGAGTTAGAACACCTGTGTGCAGTTTTCAAGGTTCTCCACTTGGCATCCAACCTAACTTTCCAGCTCCTTCTATCCCCTCTACATCCCACCCAGAGTGAACAGGGCACTCATCTCCATGCACACCACTGTGTCTTTGTACCCCGCAATCTCCCTGGCCTGACATGCCCTCCTATCCATGAAGATAAAATCTTCCCCATCCTACAGGATCTAGCCCCAAAGTTGCCCCTTCTATACGGTCTTCCTAGATGCCCGTCACAATTCTATCAATGACTTTTAGTGGGCACTTAATATGTATAAGGCCCTGTCTAAGCACTTAATGAATATTAGTTTACTTATTCTTCAAATTGTTCCTAAACCATGATTACTATTATCTTCTCCATATGCTATGAAATGACGAAGAAACAGGCGGGAAAAAAGACACCTTTCCTTAAAAATGAGCTTTCTTTACACTGAAATCCTATAATGGAAGGGGAAACTAAGACTTCCAGAAACGAGCAAGATAGAGGTCCTCCCTTAAGAAAGATGTAGCAATGAGCAATAATTTAAACTATTAAGGAGAACCATGTACATATGACATTACTTCGGTCACTTTAACACGTCCCCATACCGATTTTTAGAGGCCTCCGACCAGCTCAAGGGTATGATTTTTTCCTTAAGTATACGGGGGTGGTGATGTGAAAACTATGAGGACAACTTTTAAATGTCATTCCCCACTGGGCACAAATGCCACCAGAAACAAAAAATACAATGGTAATACAATGCAATGTTTGTTCCTGGGTTTTCTCTAAGCAAACAACACACAAGTGTGTTAAGGAGGAAACAGGAAATTTTTATTGGAAACAGCTCTCAGTTAGTTGTTTCACAAAGCTGTGCTGCACAGTTCAATGAACGAGGTCCAGGAGATGGCTGTGTATGGCTGGGAACCATTAGGCCGTATTTGCACGTTTCCTGGCATGATGGCATGACCCTACCTTCCCTTTACCCCTCAACAGGAACTTAAACGGAAATTCCCAAACCTGTCATCGTTCTCTTGAACTTGGCTGATCTTAGCCAGCTGAGCAACAGTAATTAGATCTAAGCAGGATGTGATTATTTCCATCGTCTGCTCTCTCTACCATGAGTGGGACCTCTAAGACCCCTTTCTTCTTTGAGAACATGCTCTCAAAATCAGGACTCAGTTCAAATTTATTTTCAAAATGCAACTCCAAGGAATTAGATGAACTTAAGAAAGTTCAAGCACTCTCCAAATTCCTTGGATTTCCAGAAATGTGACAGGCTCTTGGACAAAGATTCAGGAAAAAGTTGATGCTTCTCCAGCTCTGGGAAAGCACATCAGTCAGCTGTGTGAAGGCAGATGGTACTTTCTGGCCTAAACCAAGATTCCTCTTTGGTCACATGCTTTCCTTCAAATGGTAAGGAACTGTGCATAGCAGTTCTCATGATTATGCCAAAGCGGTCAATTTTATAGGACTGTGTGCAACTGGACATGATCACTCCTGTTTAATAAGAGCATTTCTTTATCTGGCAGGTGGGTTTCATAGGGCAGGGCATCTGGAGAAGCAAACCACAGCCTCAAAACACTTGAAAGCAAGACAAGATCTCGGTGGCTCTCAACCCTGGATGTAGATGGAAATGGCCTTGGGGAGCTTTCAAAAATCCAAGGACCAACCCTACACCTAAGTATTCAGAACTACTCACTTTGTGGTGGGCTTAGGCATTGTATTTTTTTTTTTTTAAAGCTCCCTAAAAAATTTTTTAAGGGAGCCAGATAACACACTTCTTTGTAATTCTCTGTCCCAGACTTTCTCCCTTAGACCATCCTAATAGTCTCCAAACTGAAATCCCATGTAAGCCTTGCCCTGCCATATGCCTAACAAATCTATTCTACTCTAAAGGACTCAGGAGTCCCTAGACTGGTTTTCATAAAACACACTTCATATATTCATATACAGACCACAGCCTTTGTAATTTGGCCTTTGCCTAACCCTTGGAAGGCTACCAAATACAAACTTGGCTCCAGTCTTACTGAACCACTTCAAGAGTTCCTGGGATGCACCATGATCTCCTACATGGCACACCCTTAATCATGTTCTCTCTCCTCCTTGGAGAAGAAAACTCCCCCTCCTCACTCCACCAACTTTGCACCTCTAGAGAGCCCTTTCTGCCCCGGAGGTGCTTACCTACTATGAGTTTCTTGGGAGCAAGAACTGTGTCCTAACCCATTTATGTACCCTAAAAGAGTACTTCTGCAACTGGAGGCACACAAATATTCATTGAAAGAAAAGGAAGAATCCGTCACTATTTTCCTTTCTTCAAATGCAGACTAAGAAGTATAACTTTAATCCCCCTTTTTATGCAACCAATAAAAATAAATGTTAGACACACAGCTGCCAAAAACTAGTTATCAGGAGCTTCCTTTGTAAAATGAATTCCTAATAGAGTTAAGTCAGACAGCAGAAGACATATTAATATCTATTAAACACTAATGTTATCTAATTACAGCAAAGAATTGACCAGCAACTAGCAAGATTCCTACCCTCAGGTGCCAAAAAAATTCTAAATATCTATTATGCATATTCTTCAGGAAACCAGGAAAGGAAAGTCAGCCTCCTTTCTTGAGGTGATCCACACTGACTCAGTTTCCAAGGTTGTTTGGCCTAACAGTAGCTGACCCCAATCTCCTTTGGGGTTTATGCAGCAACAGTCTGTTTAATTTCTCTAAGAAGAGACAGACATTTATGCAGAGCTGGTCATCCTTCGTTTTCCCCTTCACTCAGTATTTATTTATGGAACATCTAATAGGCATGCTGCTTGCCAGGATTAGGAGCAATAGAAGACACTTCTTGTAAAGGTTCTTGCCCGGAAGCAGGAATCCAAAAGAGAAGGTAATTCCCGGTTGAAGACATGGCGTCTGACTATCCTTTACTCAGGAATGAATTAGCTTCCTTAAGGGCTATTCAGAGGGCCATGTGCTTGGTAAGCCTGAAGTGCTCTCGTACAGGCAACATCAATGAGTTCCCATTTCATCTGGTGAAAAGCCCAAGCCCTAACAGTGGCTGACAGGCACTGCCCCCCATCACCCTGTCAACTGCCACCCCATCTCCATCTCTCACTGCTTGGCCTCCTTCCACCCACCCCACACCCCTAGCTCTGTTTTATTTTTCCTTCATCCAAAGCACTTAACCCCTTTTAACATACCATATAATTTACTTATTTATTATGTTTATTTTCTGTCTCTTCCTTCTGTAAGTCCCATAAGGGCATGCTTCTTTGTCTATTTTACTCTGAAATTTCCCCAAATACCTACAACATTGCGTGGCATATAGTATGGGTTCAATAAATAAATACCGGGTGAATAAATAAACCACAGACACAATTTTTGTTCTAGTGAAGTGCTTTTCTAATTTTTCTGACCTGGATCCACAATAAGAAATACACTTCACATGACAACCTGGTGCAGACGCAAATATATGTATAAATATATGCACAACTGAAACAAAGTTCATCGAACATCCTTAGAAGTGATGTAGCCTTATATTTTTCTATTCTATTTTTTAAATGCTATTTGTTACCCTACCAACATGACCAGTTTGAAATACACAATCCTCACGCACAGCTTTGTCTTAAAAATAATAAAAATAAAAATAAAAATAAAAATTAATGGAGACTGCCCAGACACACTGTCTGTGCTCGACTTTCATTTAAGGTGAAGTTTTGATCTTGTATGTAAGACTGGAATGTAGGAGAGGGGATTCAGAGTAAAGGAGATGGAATAAGCTAAATGGAGACTTAGGGAAACATAAGTGTTTGTGAAGGAATGGTAAGCAGCCAGGATTTATTGTGACATAGAGGAAAGTTCGTAAAATGGTATAAAGTGGAAAAGTAGGTTATCCCATTATCATAGATATAAATACCCTCCTTACCCTGGTAAGTTAATGAACAGCGAATATTATTTCCTCAGATGTAAAACAGCTTTGCATCTGGGTGTCCCAAACTCCATCACAGAAAGGAGACAAAGCATAACAGTTCAGGAAAACAAATCCAGGAAAGAATCCCTACTTGGTTAGGTAGATTCAAGAAAACAATCTTTTTTGGGCCTCTTTCCTCACCTGGAAAACCTGGGATTAATGAAGGCTTTGTAAATTCCATGAGTTTCTGATTCCAACATTTCCTTTATGCCCATTTCCCCTTACTAAGATAACTTTTAGATTAGATCACCTTTCTAAGTGTTTACTTCCCAGATTTATTATCCATTACATTGATACATTTCTATTTTCTCAAAAAAACTGGATCATTAGAAACAGCTCTGAGAGTTGCCCAAATCTGTGAACTTACTGTATTAAGCCTACTGCTAAAATTTCTAATTTGCTTTTAAATGGACTGATATTTTTTTATGTCCCATTAAGCCTAGGTTTGTGTTATAGAGAACAAAAAACCCTAAATGTTTGCTTATGGGTGTGTCTATAGCCCTCAAACTAAATTAAATCTTCAGAGGAAGAAAATATTTCAACTCATACAAAACCCTGAGCATTTTACTTTGCATATTTATCTTTCATATTTGTATTTCAGTTATAGCAACATCTTGGCTTCCATAGAATCAGAGTTGGGGCGTTGAAGTGCACGTTAGAACTTTTCATCTTTTTTTCTTTACAAACAAGGAAGCTGGTCTTGAGTTTGGGTAGTTTGCTCAAGGCTCCAGACCTGCCCAGTCCTCACCCCTAGGTTAGAGCACTTTCCACATATTTCAATAGCACCTACAAAGATTATCCCTCACTTAAGAAGAGGAAGTTTTGGGGGGTTTTCTGTTTAAGTTTTTTTTTTCCTCCCTCTACTTGAGGTTTGGAGGCAAATATTGCTTTCTAATAAAGAATGTTCCTAGAAGTAAAATAAAGGGAATAAAAAAAAAAAAGAACCCACTTTTCCCAGTGATGCGATGACAACTTAATAAATGGTTTTGCCTTGAAAGAAGGAAATCTTGAGAGACACACCCTACAAACTCACACCTGGAATTAGTACATGAAGTGACACTTTAGCAATGCAGAAATTAAACCAGTTGAAATTCCCTTTGGGGATCATTTAGTACAAGCGTTTGCCAAGTATTGTTTTTAATACACGAATCAGGAAAAGGCAAGTCATTCATATCAAAATATGTGCTCTTCCCTTGCAAAGGCCACCATACTGTACTAATTTAAGCCAGAGTGATACAATTCTATCAGGCACTCCAGACTTGTGTTGATGCAGTTATTTCCAATAACAGAAATATATTCCAAACTAATTTTAAAAAATGGCCCATATTACCCAGCACAAGGAGGCAAAACTGAAATGAAAATAAACTATTGATGAAATGGATACTGCATCACATCTTTCTATTTCAATCTGGAGCAGGTAAAAAAAAAAAACAAAAAACCTTTGATTTACATTAAAAAAAAAAACTCTGGATATTCTGTTAATTTAAATATGATAACTGCACAGATTAAAGAGACAATTTCAAGAAAGGAACCTATTTAGTAAAATACTTTTAAGGGCCTTTATTTTTCTGGAGCTTCATTGTTTTGTAAAATGAAGCAGATGGTTTATGATTATATAATCCATTTCCTTTATAACTTATATTCAAGGCAAAGTACCTAGTTACACAAACCTAGAATAAGCCCTATCTCCATCATTAGAGGTTGGCACACATGTTAATTCTTTCTTTTACATATGTTAGCAAAGTTTATTCTACTCAGGCCAGCTCCCCCCAGCTTTGGCTTTTGCCCTAAGTTTCCCAATTCTATACTGCAGGAAAAATAAAACACCATGCAAATTGCAGTGCTACAAAAGTGTTAAATTAAAAATAAAAAGAATAGTAAGGAATTCTAAATCAACTGCTCATCTACATTTTAGTTAATTTTGACAAATAAAAAAAAAGAAAATTAAGGAACTAATGAAACATCAAGGTGCCTTGTCAAAGACCAATGAAAATGAAAAACAGCAGATACTGGTTAGGTGTATCTTAACAACTCCTATTTTTAACCTCAAATGGGAAACACTGTTCAATTTAACTTTCTTAGTTTTATGCCAAAATAAGCCTTACTGTCTTCTAGGTAAATTAAAGAATTACTTTCATTGAATTTTCTTTTGACAACTGGCCCTCTAAATATCTATATACAATGTAATTAATGGTCAAGATTTGATCCAGGTACATCTATTTATTTAGGAACATTTCTGGTTTTAAAACTGACATATTTTTTCTACAAACAACATTAAGATTCTCATTTTGTTGCTATCCCCCTGTTTTGACACACGCTGGGGAGAAGGGGTCTGAAGTGTCACTCAACTCACGCAGGCCTTTGGATTAATCACTACTTTCTGCATCTTAGCTTTCCCTCAGTAGGAAAAGCAATTTATTTCCAGGTAGCCTTTGCAAAATCCTGGAATTTTCCATGAAACAACTTTCATAAACGCAAAAGCACTGTACAAAATCCACTTTCCATGGCTATGTATTTGAAAAAGGGAGTTGTGTGGAGAATGAATCCCTTATGAGCCTGTCATTTCTTCAGACCCAGGAGATAAGACAACTTTTGGCATCTTCTATCTCAAGTCACCAGCGTGACACAAATGGCAGAGCTGTAGTGCTCGCAGCCTAGTACACGGATGGATAACATAATTTCCAGAGTCTCTTTCTCGCCAGCTTTCTAAGTGCTGTGAGCCTGGGAAATGCCACGACCTCAGTGTGGAAAACTTTTGTCCCTCAGACATCCTCTAGAGCCTCCTACAAGAAGGAAGGCGCCTTTCTGACAAGCCTCAGGAAGCAACCTCCAGTCCTCTCCATGGGACACTCAAAGGAGGGGCAAGGAAGAGAACAAAATGTGGATGGGAGGTGCCAAAAGGCATCTGAGGACTTCAATGACCTTAGCCTTCAATTAGCTTTTGATTTTTCTCCTGGTGGGGGAAGGAGTAGACATGAAAGGGCCACCAAGCAGAGGTAGGCGTGAATGGAAAAAGAGCTTATGTTCCACTATAAAACCAAGTCTAGCAGCAGAACAGAACCCAAGGATGAGTGGGAAGAGAAACTGACTTCCATTGCATTCTGGCTGGACTTTGGGGAGGTATAATAATTTCCCTTTTCGTGCCCCAGAACTTTAACAGGCAGTCATTTTCAAGATTCCATTCAAATGTTTTTAGTGACTCCTGGGAGAAAAATTTCCCTTAGAAATATTACTTTAAAATACTTTCACCAAAAGAAACATTATTCAATATAGTCAAAAGAGGCTAGACTTTCAGAAAGTAGTACTCTAGAAAATGGTACTTCCAACTCTTTCCCCAAATGTTAAAGACAGGTGCAAAGTCTCCATTCACTAGGCCCCCAGAAAAAGAACTCAGAAACCACTAATTTTTCAATCCAAGGATACAGCATTATACTATAATATAAATAGCATTATAGCGTTATATATTCTGACCTGTGAGGACAAGCCCCCTAGAAAACTGCAACTTAACTGCAAGGTGCTAATATGAGTACCAAACACTGTTTTCTAAACTCAATCAACTCCCACCCAAAACAACTCCATGAGCTGGACACTACAGCCAGACACACCTGACTGAAATCCTGGCTCTGCCATTTACAGTGATCTTAGACAGAGTATTTAACTCCCTCTAGCCTCAGATTCACCATCTGTAAAATGGAGATAATTGCGTCTACTCTGTGGGGTTTCAGTGAAGAAAAAATGTGATGATAAATATAAACCACACAATAAATTTTCATTTCTATAATATTATCACTGTCTTGTCAAAAGTCTCAATTTTTTATAAACATTGAAAAGTAGTATTCATACTAGAAAAGTCTGACTGTTGCTTGTGAGAGACTATAAAACTATATTGGGTAACTTCCAAGATTTTCTTCCTGTTCACCATCAGTTGCAATGGGGCAAGGAGGGAATATATAACAAAAAAAAAAAACAGACAAGAAAATGAAAAGACAGACTAGATCTAATTAAAGAACCCCCAGCAGGACTTCCTACCCCTTATCACTGATGATAATCCTTAACAATAACACAGTCCCACCAAAGGAGAAGTGCAGATAGGAAGCACTCTTCTCAGCTGGGAATTTTATCCCTTTTGCATTGATTAGATTTTAAACTCATTTGAGGTTGAAAGAGAACACCAATGATTGCACTCATACTAGCAACTCATTCCTAAAAAGCCCATGTCAACTCTACTGCATCCGCTTAACCCCAAAGTCTCCACACTTCTCCATAGGCAGAGGCCAGAGTCAGAAATAAAGACAATGGAGAAAGTCTGCTCCAGAAAAGCACTTCCTCCTAATGTGAGTCACAGAAAAGAGGAACTTGGGAATGCTTTCAGAACAGACTGGATATTCACACTTTATGATTAGGTATTACTTCGCCTTGACCAGAGGAGAGAGGAAAATGTTTTATGTTTTGAATGCTGCAAGGATCACTCCTTTGCATTCTAGCCCTAAAACTCCAAAGTATCTTCAGGGCAGATCCTGATAAATAAGCATTCAGATGACTTCAGAGGAACGACTGACTTCAGGAATTAAGTGTCCCGCGCCCCCACCCCACCCCCACAGGTTTTAATTCTAATCATTGGACTGCTACAAACATAAAAGATGAAGATCACCTTTTCTCGCTGGGCCTGTTTTATAATCTCAAGAACAGGCTTGGCATGATGTAAGCCTGGATGCCATTCACACCATGGGGCCAAGGTTTTGCTCTAATGTTCTAAAACACTGAGAATTTGGTCTTTGGTAAATTGGCAGAGGGAAGGGAGAGGAAGGGGAAACATCTGAAGTTATTTTTACTTTTGCAAGGCTTCTAGCTGTTCAGGGTGAATGCTAGGGTGGGCCAAGTATTGTCTGGAGCCCTTCAGGATCTTTTTTTTTTCTTTTTTTGCATGGCCTCATTTCCTTCTTCCTGTTGCTAGGAAGGAGGGTTAAGCATGAGAAACGCGTGTTTACAATACTGGACCATCCTGTCCAGGACAAGGCTCTCTTCAAAGAAGTCCAATTCATTTCACCCACTGTACTTTGCATGCCCCATTCTTCTGGACCCAAATCACCCTTCCCTGATTATTTCCAAATTGCATATTTACCCACCTAAGTCATAAAAATACCACTCTCATTTAAACACTGCATCAAGACATAAAATCTCCATGCGGAGGCTGAGGGAACCCCAAGTACTTATTTTTGTGTTTGAAACCTCCTCCTAGAATCTCATCAATCCTCTGATTGGCCTCCATTAGCCTCCTTAAATCCAACAATAGTTCTACAAATAAAAAAATTTTAAGTTTAGGTACTCTGTGTATTTTTTTTTTACTCACTTCACAGTAACTTGTTTAACCATAAAGTGTTTTTATTAATCTGTTATATTTTCCAGAAGCACCCAAACACCCCCAATGTAGAAAACCACCCTCTAAAACTGCTTGGCCTTTCCTCTTTGAACTCCAGTACAGACCACCACCAAAACAATGACAAGTTTTTAGCTGAAGGGCACCCTTCTGCTCACTCTTTCCAGAGCCACAGGAAAATCCTTTGCTTGGCCCAGTGTATTAAAACTTGAAACATCACCTCCAGTTAGCAATTGTCAATTGCTTAGCTGTTATATAACTTTTTCACTCTTTAACACATAAATCACTGAAGTTATTTTTCTCATCCACTTTGGGGGAAAGATTTAAATTGGAGGCTACTTATTGCCATTCAGTGGAATCAGAAAAAACAGGTCAGTCCTCCTTTTGAGCTTCCAGCCTGTTTGGTGTAAGGTGTCACCCAGCTAGCATTAAAATCAATTTTTGCCAAAGGCAAACTTTCAAAAACAGCTGGGAGGGAAACTCAATCTCCTGTGCTTCATTTTAAACTCTCTGAACAGTAGTACTAATGAAAAAAATATGCACCTAGGCTTGGGCCACGCTATAAATCTGGCATGCCACAATAAAAATTAATATATGCCATTGCCAACATTTTCTCAGAAAATGTCTTCAAATCACTCCCGAACGCACATCTGCTAACCATTTGACACTAGTTCTTCAAGACTTCAGTTCCTCTAGTGGGGAGGCTGCTGACTTACAGGGTACCACTAGGACCAGCTGACCATCTGCTGCAGTCTGCAACCCAAGATGGCACCAGTGCCTCTGTCAATTCCACACTTTGGTCTGCAAATGATCTCTGCCCAGGACCAGCCTGCTGGCCAGATGGATACCGAATTAGCCAACCTCTCGGAGCTGCTGATAGATTTACATTCGGAATTCTGCAGTCTGCTGGGCTATTATTTTCCCTCCTCCCTCCAAGAAACAGAGTTTTGAAGAAAAAAAAATGTAATTTGGGAGTCAGTATTCTGACTTCTCCAGAGCGGCGACAATTTTCCTAATCAAATGTGTCATGCATGCCACCCTCATGAGTCTTTCCACCTTGGACGGCTGTGCCTACGCTGCATTCCTCTCTCTACCTCACCAACAGTGGCTGAAAATTACCTCCAAATCCTGAGAATCAGTCCATTTGCTAACTTCCGTTGGGTTAGTAATACTTACAGAAGTCAAGTGGGAAAGCTTTCTTTTCCTTAATATAGAGAAATGACTATATCCAAGGGTTTCCTTCTACAGTAAGTATAAGTTGGGTATTTGCTGAGCATCAGTGCCAGACACTGTGCTAAGTCCTTTACTTGCACAGCCCATTTGATCCTCACGACGTCGTCCCGGGGTTAACAGTTATTACCCCCATATCTCAGCTGAAGGAGGCACAGCCAGGTCGTGCCACTTGTCCAGGCCTGCCCAGCAAGCAGGCTGCAAACCTCGAATCCCGATCCCACTAGCCTTACCCGAGTCCGCTCCAACTCCCCTCGCGCCAGGGGCTGGGAGCACGCGCCCAGGCGCAGAAAATTACACACGGCAGGGTCGGTTCGACGCGAATGTTAACTCCTCCTGAGGGATCAAAGGCTCTGCCCGTGACATCGGACAGGGGCACAGTGTGCGGCAGAGGTCGCCGTGACCGCCGCCTTATTACGAAAAGAGTCGGGTGGGGCGGCGGGCTTCCTTCCTCAGACCGGCGGGAGCCCAGGGCAAAGGCATCTGCGCCGGGCATTCCAGGAAATCGGGTTAAACGCCCCCAGCACCCGAAGGAAAACTGCAGCCTTTCCAGCAGGAACCACTCACGTGCAAGCCACGGGCTGAGTCAGAGTGACTTCCCAGTGTTTAAACTATCCTTACAAAACCGGTTTGAAATTAAAACCATTGTTTATGGACTGACTTCCAAGCAGCCAAGTGCCACTACAGCCACAAAGTAAATTCTCATGGAGTCAACTGACTTGTGTTGGTGAAGCTTAGCACGCGCCGATCCCGCAACGGCTCCGGTAAGAAACCGTGTGCACGGACGGAAAAAGGCCACCGCGCTGCGCCGCGAACATGCCCGAGACCCCGGCTGCAGCCGCGCCCCTCGGGGCCGGAGGCCGGCGCCGGGGATTAGAAGAACAGCAGACAGAGCCGCCGCCGCCGGGGCAGGAAGCGTCTCTAGTCGTAACCGCCCCCGACCCCGCTCTCAGCCGAGCCCCGCCGCGCACGCCGCCCAGCGACCCCCAAGGCAGTGCGTCTCGGGAAATGAACCACGAAATTAAAAACCTCCCTCCCCAAACTATCACCGCACTCCCCTCCACCGACAGAAAACTCGAGAGACTCGGTCCCGAGTTTCCCGAGAAAGCATTTCAAAGCACAGGACGACAGGCAGCGACTTGACAAGGCGGGGTGACATTCCCTGCGCAGCGGGTCCCCTCCGCGGCTGACCCGACGGCAAGGCGCAGGTCTAGCTTACGTGTTAGGATCATCTTGTCCGGCTTCTCTATGCACATCAAGCGCGGCGGAGAGAAGGGGGGCGGGTGCAGGCGCGCAGTGGGGAAGTCGAGGCAACCCAAGGCAAGTCTGCTCCCGCGCCAGCACCCACGGCGGCACAGGGGACGCGCGCCCTCGCGGTCCTCAGCGCATCCTTGCTCGCCGCTCCGTCACCCTGACCACGGTCCCAGAGAGAACGCGAGGTCTTTCCCCAGGTCGTAAAGGGAGAGCCCTCAGGGAGCGGGACGGGAAGCCTGGGAGCGCCTGCTCCTGCAGCCGGGAGGTCCGTACATGGCCAGGACTCGCAGCTAAGCGGCCTCACACCCGCGGCTCAAGCGCACTACCCGCGCGCCCAAACGGCCGCGCCCTCCCGCAGGGCCCGCCCCCGAGAGGAGGGACCAGGCCTCCCAGCGTCCCCTCCTCCCGCGGCCGGGGTCGCCCGCCGGAGCCTCGGGCTGTCCTCTGGTCCCACCCCACTCTCCCGGGCCCGCCCCCGCCGCCTCCTCCCGCGGCTGGAATGTTTTCCCCCTTCCTCCACGTCTGCAGCGGGAAGCGCCTAAAAGTCTCCAACCCTGTGCCTCGGGGGACTGAAGCAAAGGTTGTCCCTAGGAGGCGTTTACGTCCTGGGGATGTCCGGGCTGGACGCTGGGACACCGCGCATTTTCTTTCTATCTTTGCCTTGGTAGCTCTGCCTAGCTCTTCCTACCTGTATCATTCTGTCCTCCATCCGGGTGGGAGCCGGATTAACGGAGGGGAAGCAGGGAATGGGTGGATCGGTGTTTCCTGATCGGGAAAATGGAAGGAAGAGTACTTGTCCCTAGGACATTCGTTATTCATCGGTAAAGCCCGCAGAGCTGCAGAACTAATACAGACCGGTAATAAACACTATGTAGAGACTGAGCTTTCACTTAGCACGTATTGACAATCTACCCTGAGCAATCCTGCACGGTGTTTCTGAAACCAGGGCCCTTGGGCCACAATGCATCACAGAATTTGAATTTCTAAGGGTGAGAACCTGCATTTTTATAAGCCTTCAGGTGATTCTGAGGCGGTTCAAGAGCACCCAATGCAATAGGAATCGCCATTTTTAAAGATCACAATTGAATACCACCATAGTAAGATTTTAAAAAATCCAGACCAGGTTCCAGTGAAAATTTACTTTGGAACTAATTGCTGCTTTCTGTGTGTTTCTCTGGGCAGAGGAAACTAGTGACCTAAACCCATTCATTCAACGAATATGAAGGGAGTATTTATTGTACGCCAAGGCTTTGGGGATACAGCCTTAAGCAAAGGAGACAAACATCCATTCCCTCCTGCGATTTAAAGGATTTAAAGGAAAAGGTAATGGGGCGGGACTGCTGGATGGGTATGGGGTTCCTTTTTGGGGTGATGAAAATGTTCTGTAATTAGATAGTGATGACCGTGCAACATTGAGAATGTGCTGGAAGTCACTGAATTATACGCTAAAATAGTTAAAATGGTAATATGTGAATTTTACCTCAATAAAAAGAAATTATTTCTTCCTACTTAAAAAAAAAAAAAAAAGGCCGCATTTGCCAATGACAGTGAGTGTGATTCTGAGGGGAAGCTGGAAAAATAAAGGCCAGAACATTCATTTCTCTATACGTCTACATTAAGGATTTTTCATCCTTAACAGTGATACACTGTGAGAAGCCACTTTATGGAAGAGGCATCCCATGAACAGATTTGCATTTCTAAAAGATCACTCAGGCTGCAATGTGTACTTTAAACTTAGAAAATAAGAATGTGCATCTAAAACATACTAATTTCTCTTATTTATTAATAATTTAAACCTTAAAATATACTCTATGCATCTCTCCCAAACTAAACCAATTCTCAGAATAAGTTCTTAAAGTTTATTTGCTGGATGACCTTGTATTTTAATTTGCCCTAATGTCCTCAACCCCAAATTCAATGTATCCAAATTGTAGGATATTTTGATGCTAGGTTTCTAGGAGTCAGTGTATCATCCTGCATCCCTTATATACCTACTTCCACTCAGCATTCATCTTTCCAGAATAAAACATGCTATTCTTTTCTGTCTCTTCTTGTTCAAGTCCCATTCCTTTCTCCTTGATTACTGAAGCTGCCTTCTTTAAACTCTTAACTTCATTGCATCTCTCCTGAAGATGGTGTTATGTGGACAGCTCATCATCTAACCACACTTAATAATAACTATAAAAACGTTTTCCTCAGTGATGCATTGGTTTGCATTTGTCCTTCTCTGAATCTCATCTTCTTCAGTTCTTCGGTTCATTGGCAAGGCCTGTGACCAGAGCCAAAACCCAATTTTCATAGTTTTAATTCTCACCCCTGTTAGAAATGGACATGGTCCATTCTGAAGGCTGCTTTGCTTATAGAATAGTTGTTGAAAGCAGCACTTTTAGGGCAGACCAATTGAGCAGTAAGGAGCATGTTAGCCTCTCAAAACTTTGTTTTGTTCATCTTTAAAAAGAAGGTTGTAATAGTGCATGTATCATGGGGTTTTTGTGAAGATTAAATAAGGTAATGCATGTAAGGGCTTAGCATATGAGAAGCACTCAATCCTGTTAGCCATTATTATTACATGCTATTAAGGGGGCACGTAAACAAGAACTTGCAATTTCTATTTAAATAATCTTCCAGGAGAAGATTAAAACAAAACAAAACAAGACCTTGGCTTTAACCTTTGTGAATCTGAGGAGCCTTTTACAGACCAGGAGAAGAAAGGCAGGAGTGAAAAAGTCATCAAGAGAGTCAACAAACTTATGTTTTACCAGATGAAAGAGGGTCTCCAGGGCAACTCTTGAGTCCTTCATTTTCATTTAACCTTTAACCCCTCACCTAAGATTTCATTTGACTGTAATAGGCCAATGACATTAGACTGAGTTTCTCAGCTGATCTGCATTAAGTGAGATTTGGATACTGAAACACCAGACTCTATGGGATAAGAATTAGCTCTGCAATGTACCCCATTTCCCCACCAGCAATCTACGGTCCTCCAAAACCCCTTCAATATATGGAATTTAAAAAGCCAGCATAAATTGCACTGGGTTTTTATTATCACTGTTAATGCTTTGTTTTCAATGGCCAATTAAAAAAAAAACACATATGTATATATAGTTGACACGTGGACCTGTGTCATTTACTTCTTGCCATACATGCTCTTTTTGTTATTTAGGTGTCAGCTTCTTGGAGGTTTTTCACAGGGTATCCACACCCTTCTGTATTTAGATGTTTTCCAATTCAACTGTCATATTACCAGGAAAGAAAAGTCATATACCTAACTCCTAAGTGCATGGTGCATAGCTGAGTGAATCAGACAGCTATTCTCTTTGGTTCCTACTCTACTTTAATGATTGGTGTTTGAGGACACTATCTTATGGTGAGAACTATGGAGTCAAGGACCCCTCTAAGAGGGCAGCAGTCAGTCAGGCTCAGTTGATTGTTGGCATCTGTTCCAGTTTCCTAATGCTGCCGGAATGCAGAACACCAGACATGGATTGGCTTTTATAAAAAAAGGGGGTTATTTGGTTACACGGTTATAGTCTTAAGGCCATGAAGTGTCCAAGGTAACACATCAACAATCAGGTACCTTCACTGGAGGATGGCCAATGGTGTCCGGAAAACCTCTGTTAGCTCAGAAGGCACATGGCTGGTGTCTGCTCCGGAGTTCTGGTTTCAAAATGGCTTTCTCCCAGGATGTTCCTCCCTAGGCTTCAGCTCCTCAAAAATGTCATGCTTAGTTGCTCTTGGGGCATTTGTCTTCTCTTAGTTTCTCCGGAGCAAAAGTCTGCTTTCAGAATGTCTGTGTAAGCTAAAGCTCCTTCTCAGCTCCTGTGCATTCTTCAAAGTGTCCCTCTTGGCTGTAGCAAGCTCACTCCTTCTGTCTGAGTTTATATAGTGCTCTAGTAAACCAAATTAAGGCCCATGCTGAATGGGTGGGGCCACACTTCCATGGAAATTATCCAATCAGAGTTACCACCTGCAGTTGGGTGGGGTCACATCTCCGTGGAAACACTCAAAGAATTACAATCTAATCAACACCAATACATCTGCCTACACAAGATTGCATTAAACAATATGGCTTTTTCTGGGGGACATAAGATATACAAACCAGCACAGCATCCAACAATCTTTTTGGGTTTAAAGATTTTTCAAAAGCCCCTGGATTTCTAGATTTTTATATGAAATCTCCCAATGTTTAAATGCTGGCAAGCAATTACAAAAATCTAAACTCATTCCAAGTAATTCAATCTTTGAGCTTCATTTAGCCCTTGGGCAGCTAGTTTAAACCTCTGCTCTAGTGATGTGAGCCAAGTGAGCTCTTTGGAAATTTCTCTCCCTCAGGAATTAAAAGACTCCTCTGCACTTGGAAATGTTGTAATATAATTTATGTTCAATGGAGCATGGTGAGGTTAGTGGGTAAAATAACTTTTATTTGTAATGTCCAAAGGAAATATGACAAAGAATAGAAAGTTTTGAAAATAATTTTTAAACAGGATTCAATTAAGGAAAATAATTAAATTTGAAATTTAATAGTTGCTCTTACAGACATCCATTTATTTCTAAGCTTCAGTGAACCAAGTCTGGGGGTTGCCTCCCACCCTCTGGTATTTAGTCTTTTCAGAAGTGTATAAAATTCAAGTGCTGGAGCTATAGAATGGGGAAAAAGGAGAAAAAGGGAGTGAGATAAAATTCACCCCCTTTCAATTGTACCTAGAATAGCTCTCTTATTCATACAGCTCTTTTTTTGCTGCAATTTTTGAACAATTCAAGTTCAAAATATGGAGAAAGTTAATATAGTCTCCCAGCGATATTTTTAGTGAAGTGAGGGAGTTTCTTGGAATAATGAAGCTGCATAAATGTGATCTAAATCTACTTTGAGATAACCACTTGAACTCCAAATATGAACCAGCCTAGCATAATGCTTTTATCATTCAACAATTTATTTATTAAACCCTCAAAAAGCATTGTGCTGGTGAAACAAAAGAACATGAAGAGGGAACTTGGAGGACAGAGCTCCTAGGCTGAAGTCAGAATAGACACCGTTCTGTAATAGAGCTCAGTGAAGCACTTGAACATTCTGAATTCTCAATCCTGATTTGACAGATCAACAGGCATGCTTTCCTGAGATAATTACAATATTTGCAATAGAATTTCCTTTTAAAGGCCTGTTTGAAAGGCTCAGATAGCTGATCAGCCTAAGGCCTCACCGCAAAAAAGAAGACATGAACCCAGTGTTCCTGCTATTTTCAATTCCCACTTAATCTTCACCTGTGACTTCTCTGATTCTTCCATGTGCCATCTGACGATACAAAAATCAAGCAAGTGAAAAGTAAAACATGAAGTCATTTTTGATTCCATGAAAACCAATTTAGCTGCTTTCCTGGCATGTTTTGATTCTTTATTCTGCCATTATCCTCCAATTTAATAGTTAATTTTTGAGCTTGTAGTAAATAATTCATTGAAAGCTGAGGATGGTCAACCTTATTTTAGAAGTACTAGTATATTTAATCCTTTGTTTTTTTATTATTATCAAAGATTCATTGTAAAAAGTTTAAAAATATGGAAAGTATAAAGAAATCTGCCTTTTAAGCTTGCTTATTTATGATGTTAAAAAATTAACAAACTGCACACAAAATTCAAAGATCTTGTTCTTTTCAATTACTAACTAGGAGTTTACTTAGTTTTTCCTATTGGCTTTGAGACAAAATTATTTTACAAAACTAGGTCATTTAATGTGTGGATTTTTTGTTTGTTTATTTTACTTCTAGTTATAGGTTTCATTATACATTCAAAACATATTTTAGATACCTTATTTTATTTTTCTATCTCTCCTGGTTTCACATTAGATGTCTTGCAAAGAGGGAGGCCTGTAACTGAAAAGCTAGTAGCAGGGTCTGGGTATAAGTTGGAAATCCAGGGGCATTGAGTTTTCGAGAAACTTTTTGACTTCCAAATTTTCCATAAGTGCAATGTATGTGTGTGCTTATATACTTACTAATTAAACAAAAATGGGAACACTGGTAGGTTTTTCAGAAACTAAGTACAATGCTAAAATGACAATTTTTAGTCTTTTACCTTGTAAGTATAAAACCATTTCTGATTTTGTTCTCTATCACCTTGTTTAAAACAGCCATTTATTTGGTTCCTCTTGAACTTTGACTTTGAAATCGATATCATTCTGAAGCATCTCTTCAAATAATATTCTCCATCATAATTTTGAAAATCTGAGTGGGTTCACTTAGGAGTTTATTTTCACTAAAGGAGGTGTTTTGTGTTAATTTGAGCTGTAATATGTTGCTCTTTCTTCATTGTGGATAGGCCTTAAATAAAGATACTATAGGGTAGGTTTGGCCAATTGCCTGAAAAATAGTAAATGGTTCCCTTTCTTCAGCTGCCAACTACAGCATGTTGACCATTACAGTGTTATTTCTGGAAACCCCTACACAGCTCCAGATCATTAACTTACTTTAACAGTCAACAGGAGAAAGAAGCTGTAATATATCTCCAAGCTTGGTTTTTCATGCGTAACTAACCCAGGCAATTTTCTCTTATTGATTCAGTTGAATTAAACTGTATTTTGGGGAACAGCAAGGCAAAAAATTTTAGGTTTTTAAAAGTAGACCTGGCAACAAGAATCATCAATTGTGAAAGACTGATGTTTGAAGGTTTATCAAGAGGAAAAGGACTAGGTCTCTTTTATACAGGCATTCTATTAATGAACAAACAGCTATTTCTATACTGATTATTCTCATCCTTTTGGTGGGTTGACAAAACAAACAAAAAAGGGCTACAACAGACGAAAGGCAAAACAATGCAAAAAATTAGAAAAGTTCTCTGAATATCATAATGGTGTTATCTAGATGTCCGAATTATAACAATAAATCGGGGAAGGTCCTTATGTCTATGCATGTCTAGAGAAATGAGATCTGATATAAACCATGTTCTTTACTTGGTCACCGGTGCAATCACAGGGCTTGAGATGCTCACATAAAAGTGTCTAAGCTCCTTGGTTTATTACATGGCAAAACAAAGATGTCGGATCATTTAACTAAGGATTTTAAGTTGAAGATACACTATAGTTTGAGGGGAGATATTATTGTTGCAGATAAGGAATTTGACTCATCTATCAGTACTTCAATCCTTCATACAGCTGAATAATATTCCATTGTATGTAAATACCACATATTTTTATCCATCAATCTGTTGATGGACATTTGGGATGTGCCCATCTCTTTGCTATTCTGAAGAAAGCCCCTTTGAACATCAGTGTGCAAATATCTGTTCAAGCCTCTGCTTTCAATTCTTTTGGGTCTATACACAGAAGTGGGATTGCCAAGTCATGTGGTAGTTCTATACTTAACTTTCTAAGTAAGTGCCAAACTGTCTTCCACAACAGCAGTGCCATTTTACATTCCCACCAACAATCAATGAGTGTCCCTTTTTCTCCACATTGTCTCTAACACTTGTTATTTTCCTTTTTTTGTTTTTAGTAGAAGCCATTCCAGTGGGTATAAAATGCCATCTCATTGTGGTTTTGATATGCATTTCACTAATGGCTAATAATGCTGAACATCTTTTCATATGCTTATTGGTCATTTGAATATTTCCTTTGGAAAAATGTCTATTCAAGTCTTTTGCCCATTTTTTAACTTGGGTTGTTTGTCTTTTGGGATTGAGTTGTGTGATTTCTTTATATATTCTGGACGTTAAACCCTTATTGTACATGTGGTTTCTAAATATTTTCTCCTATTCAGTAGGCTGTCTTTTTACTTTCATGATAAAGTCCTTTGATGCAGAAAAGATTTAAATGTGATGAAATTCCATTTATCTATTTTTTTTTCTAAGCTTCTGCTTTTGGTGTAAAGTTGAAGAAACCATAGCTTAACACAAAGTCCTGATGATGCTTCCCTATGTTTTCTTCTAGGAGTTTGATAGTTTTAGTTTTTATATTTTGTTCTTTAATCCATTATCAGTTAACTTTTGTATATGGTGTGAAGTAGGGGTCTTCCTTGCTCTTTTGCATCTGGATATCCAGTTTTCCCAGTACCAAAATTGGTCATTTGTCAAAGACAATTCTTTCCCTATTGAGTGATCTTGGCACCAATGTCAAAAAATTAATTGGCCATAGATGTGAGAGTTTACTTCTGAATTCTCAATTTGATTCCATTGGTCTATAGGTCTGTACTTGTGCCGGAGCCATATTGCTTAATTACAGTAGCTTTGTAGTAAGTTTTAAAATCAGATAGTGTGAGTCCTACCATGAGTCCTACAAGAATACTTTTTTGTAGGATGGTTTTGGCTATTTGGGGCCCTTACCCTCCCATAAATATTTGGCTTTTCCATTTCTGCTAAGAAAACAGTTGGAATTTTGATTGGGATTGCATTGAATCTGTAAATCGCTTTGGATAGAATTGACATCTTAAAAATATTTAGTCTTCCAATCTATTAACATGGAATGCCTTCCATTTATTTAGGACTTCTTTGATTCTTTTAGAAATGTTTTGTAATTTTCTGTGTAAAAGTCCATTACATCCTTTGTTAAATTTATTCCTAGAGAGTTGTTTCTTTTAGTTGATATTGTAAATGGAGTTTTTTTCTTGATATCCTTTTCAGACTGTTAATTACTAGTGTAGAGAAACACTACTGATTTCTGCACATTAATAAGCTGAATTTGTTTATTAGCTCCAACAGCATTGCTGTGGATTTTTCAGGATTTTCTATATGTAGGATCATGTCATCTGCAAATAGTGAAAGTTTTACTTTTTCCTTTCCAATTTAAATGCCTTTTTATTTCTTTTTCTTGACTAACATCTCTGGCTGGAACTTTTAGGACAATGCTGTGGGCATCTTTGGCTTCTTCCTGACTTAGACAGAAATCTTTCAGTCTTTCACCATTGAATACAAAATTAGCTCTGGGTTTTTCATTTGTGCCCTTTATTATGTTAAGGAAATTTCCTTCTATTGCTGGTTTTCTGAGTGTTTTTATCAAGAAGAGTGCTAGATTTTGTCAAATGCCTTTTCTTCATCAACTGGGATGATCATGTGTTTTTTTATTTTCCCTTTTTGTATTAATGTGGTGTGTTAATTGATTTTCTTATATTGAACCACCCTTGCACACCTGGGATAAATCCCATTTGATCATAGTGTATAATTCTTTTAATGTGCTGTTGCATTCAGTTTGCTAGTATTTTGTTGAGGGTTTTTGCATATATAGTCATGAAATATATTAGTCTTTAATTTTCTTTTCTTCTATGGTATCTTTATTTGGCTTTGGTATTAGTGGGATGTTGGCCTCATAGAATGAGTTAAAAAGTGTTCCATCCTCTTCAATTTTTTTGGAAGAATTTGAGTAGGATTGGTGTTAATTCTTCTCGGAATGTCTGGTAACATTTCCCAGTGAAGACATCTGGTCCTGGACTTTTTTTTGTTGGGAGGTTTGTGATTACTCATTCAATCTCTTTGCTTGTGATTGGTCATTGACATCTGTTCCTGAGTCAGTGTAGGTAGTTTGTGCATTTCTGCACAATTTGTCCAATTCATCTTAGTGTTCTAATTTCTTGGTGTGCAGTTGTTCATAGTGTCTTCTTATAATCCATTTTCTTTCTGTGGAGTCTGTGGTAATGTTCCGCGTTTCATTTCTTACTTTAGACATTTGGGTTCTCTCTCTCTTTTACCCTTGTCAATCTAGCTGAAGGCTTATCAATTTTATTGAACTTTTCTAACCAACTTTTGGTTCCATTAATTCTATTGTATTTTATTCTTTATTTTATTTATCTCTGCTCTTACCTGTATAATTTCCTTCCTTCTGCTCACTTTGAGTTTGGTTTGCTCTTTTTTTTTCTAAATCTTCCTGTTGTGGGTTTAGGTCTCTGATTTTATATCTTTAATGTAAGCTTTTAGAAAACATCTAAAATATTTTTTGAGTACATAATAAAACCTATAACTAGAAATGCAGCAAAAAAAAAAAAAAAAAAAAAAAAAAGAAAAAGCAAAAAGTAACCCCCACCTTCTTCTGTAAAGAACTTTCTGTCTTGGTATTTTTGGCTTCAAGTCATATAGGGAAAACTATTTAAGTAAACTCCTAGTTAATAACTGAAAGGAACAAGATCTTGGAATTTTGTTTGCAGTTTGTTAATTTTATTAATATCATAAATAAACAAGCTTAAAAGGCAGATGACAAATTAGTAAAAATATTTGTATAATAGATGGCAAATGGTAATATCCCTAACATGCAAATGCTACTTATAAGTCAGTAAGAAAAAGACAAAATGCTCCATCAAAATTGTAGCTATAGGATTAAATGGATAATTTGAACACAAAAACAACATGCTTTTAAGTGAACCAAAGAGTCAAGAAATCACAAGGGAAATTAGGAAATATTTTGAAGTGAATGAAAATGAATACACAATATACCAACACCTATGGGATGCAGCAAAGGCATCAATTTTTATTTTTTTATTTTTTTTGCATTTATCAGGTATGGTGGGTTTGCATGCCTGTCTCTAGGAGCCATACATCAGAATATATTCATTAAGCTAAAGTATAAACTAAGTATATCAGTTGTGTCATTTGGGGTCTTCCTCAGAAGAAAGTTTCTAAACAATACTCTTAGTTTCTAGGGAAGTTCCTCAATACTCTTAGTTTTTGGTTAGAGAAGTCTAACGAAAAACCTGACTTAAATAAATCTCTAATAGAGGATGGAAGGATGGCAAATGTATGACCAGTCAGCTTTCCTAAATTAATATGCATGGACTACTTTTTCCTCTTTCAAAATGAATTTGGTGCTTCTCTGTGCTAACAGTCTTTGTAACCCAAATTGTTCTATCCCAACAGCCTTGGTTCCCTCTATCACCAATCTCAAATCTTACAATCAGGGAAGGGAGTTCTTTCATGCTGATTTTCAGATCTTCTGTCTGACGCTGACAGTGCTCATCTGAATATTCCACAGCAGTGGAGAGGGAGGAGCTCTTACATGAAAATAAAGTATACAATGGAGCAGGTCTACCGCAACTAGGGCTAAGGCTTGAATAACGCTTGCCAGGATGCTCTGTGATTGAGAAAAGGAAAGTCTCAGGGAGACTGGCAACCAGTTTTTGGTCAAGGCCACTCACAGCTAACCAGGGACTATTGGGAGAAACTTCAACAACTATATCCCATATAAGCATGTGTGTGTGCATGTGAAGTGTGTGTGAGAGACACACAAATGGGGCCAGGCTCTACTGGCATTTCCTCATGGGGGTAACATTTGAGGGCTTAGGAGGCTTTCTTTTGAAGACTTAACTGTGAATGTTTAGATTCCATGCTCTCACTTCTCATTCCTCCTGGTACTTCCTGGACAGCAACCACCCAGTTACTAGTAATGGGTTGAATAATACTTTTATGATACTGATTAGAAATCTCTCGGCAGAATCAAAATACAGAAGGCACAGTCTCAATCCTGTTATCCCGACACAGCTGGACTTAAGCAAACTTTCAAGCCCCTCCGTTTTTACTTCCTCGCTCAAATTCCAGCCCAGCTCTTTTCACTAGCTCCTTGATCATACATGAAACTTACCACTTTCCTTTAATTTACCCCAGTATATTCTGGACATTAATAATCTCCCCATTCCCTACTTGAGTACTTGCTCGGAAACAGTTTCTTTCTTTACTTAGGGTGGAACTATCCAATTCAACTTATTTTCTTGCTCCCTAAGCATAAAATTTGTCCTCTCTTCACCTCTGTCCACAGTCCACAGAATCTGATCCCAGCCCTTCTCCCTGGCTTTACACAGCCCTACCCGGACCTTGACTCTTCCTGGTCAAGCATGGACAACATTAATATTTCTCAAACTCTCTTTTATATACGATTCCTTTTTCCTCCATCTTCAGAAAGGTGAAGAAATCCTATATACTTGGCCAGCTTTACAACCAGTTCAACAAACATCTGCACGTAGGTAGCAATGAGATATAAACAAACTCCAGTCCCTGTTGAATAGGGCTGGCATAAGGTGACTGTGAGATTAAAAGCTCCCTTAATCTCTGAGGTCCTCAGGCCTCTTGTTTGCCCTTGGTTTGCAAAGGCTTATCTAAGTGAATGACTCTCAGAGTCCAAGCCTGAGCCTTCATTCAGCTGGTGACAACACGCGTTTAAAGAACTCTTCCAACGATATCATAGGCATTTCCCAAGATCCATCACCTCTGGGCCCATATTAAATCAGCTACTTGTGTTTGAAGGTTGTTATATTACCCATAAAACCAACACGCAACACCATCTGAGTGTCTTTTGTGGTCTGGAATATATATATGATGTATATATGTATTCTAACCCTCCTAGGCAGCTTTAAAAGAAACAGAAAGACAGGACTATTTGGGGGTGGGGGAGGCTCTCTGACTTTTTTTATTATACATTTCTATTTTAAGAAACCTTCTTTTTGATTTAAAAAGTTTCACGAGTGTTTTCATCTTAACTCTAATGTAACCAAGGAGTCATAACAAAGCAGAACTGACATAGAGCAAGAATTGTAAAGGCTTGCCCAGCAGGCGCAATTACTCCTTTAAAGGTGTATTTCTTTCTTCTAATTACATTAGCCAGTGATTGGGAGGATGGTAAGTAATAATAAGGGTTTCATTGTCTGTCTTTTTTCTTAGTAGCCAGTAGTCTAATTACTCACTATATTGCACTTAACAAGGAGCTACGGGGGAGCCATGTGTGTAACTTTGGTCATGTGACTCCTGGTACAGAGTCAGGGTTGTGAGGCACATGACTGGCTGTAAACACAAGAAGCCTGGATGGCTTTAATATCCTCTTAGACAGAAGCATGACAGATTAGCCGGCGACTCCTTCCTTCTGGGGGAAACCAGGCCTCTGGCTATAGCTTTGTCTTCAGCTCTCTCTTAGATCTTTATAAACACTTTCCCCCTGAACTTTAAAAGACCCATGCTTTTCAGCAACAGTTTTAATGTGCATGAAACAAAAACTCAGATAAAGGGTTCAAGCATAAAATCTTATTGAAGGGTTTGGTTTCTCGAGATGCTTTCTACAAACTTCATGCACAGAAAAATATCCTAACGGAGAACTTTGTCACTGGAGAAGATTCCTGCCTTAAAAATGCATGAACTTTAATATGTAACATTGATTCTTAATTATTTTAAAGAAATACAACAGCTTGCTTCTTTTTATTAGGGATAGAAATTAGTCAACATCCTCACTTAAGTGTTTTAGGTAAGAGATGCCTAAAGATGGAAAAGGAGACTTGGGAAGTAATAACTAGGAATTACAGGGATGGGAACCATATGATGATGAAATACCTAGGGAAGATGAATTACAGAGAAGGGAATGTGAATCTTTATAGAACATGGATAAAGATCTGTGGGCAGATGTCTGGAGAAAATGAACACAAAATAGGACTTGAATACATGAAAAAGTACATGTTATTTACATGGGAAGACATGGTATTCACAGATGTCAGTTCTCCCTAAATTAATCTATTAATTTAATGAAATGCCAATAAAAACACCAATAGTATATTTTAGGAATAATAATACCTTTACATATATTAAGGACTGTTATTTCTGAGTGTTTTCCTTCTATTAAATAGTTTAATCCCCACAATTATCTTACGCTTATTAATATCCCCAATTTATAGATGACGAATTTAGGCAGAGTTTAAGCCCCAAATCATGCAGATAGTAAGCAGAAGAACTGAGATTCAAACGTAGGGATTCAGGCTCTAGAGTCTATGTACACACTTAAGCATTATCTACTCTTTCAAATCAATGGAACTGAATGCTGATTCTAGAAATTGACCCAGACAGCTGGAGGAATTTAGATTAAATTAAATGGAGCACTCACTGCATGTCAGAGGAGGAAAAGGTAGATGATTATTCAATACTGGAAGTGGAGACAACTGAGTAGCCATTTAGAAAAAATAAAGTTGAACCCTAGCCCATTCTTTACACCAAAGTGTTCTTCAAATGTATTAAGGATTTGAAATGCAAAATGAAACCAATCCATCAGAAAAAACATGGGTGACTGAGGACATACCATACTGTATCTTTTTTATTTTAGCCATGTGCAAATATTGCCAGATAAAATTCATTATTTAAACAGAGAAAAAAAAAGCACTAGGGCTGCCTACAGAATGTGTGTGTGTGTGTGTGTGTGTGTGTGTGTGTGTGTGATAGTTAAATGTTAGTGTCATTCAGCACTGGGATTGGGAGTTTACTCTGTCCCTGAAAAAATGTGGCTGTCTTGTGTTTATTTCTATATGATATTATAGATTGTTCATTATTTATAGTTTCTTTTTAATTGCACAGATGAACCCTCCCCACCAAGTTACTGAATATGGTGTCTGGGTTGCTTTGTGTGAGGCATGTAGGAATCTGAAGAGGGCTTGGTTAGGCAGAGACTGATCCTTTGGAGAAGTTCAGTGCCTTCAAAAGTGGCATGCTTCCTTGAAATATTTATCACGCTGTCTTAACTCCTTCAAAGACAGCCTTCTATTTTTGTCAGAGGGCTTTAGTTCTTGCATTGTACCAGGCAATGGTAGAGAAAAAATGAGCATAAATGCAACTGTGCCGGATTTTCCAAAGTTTACATGCCATGGTCCATAAGAAATGAGTTCTCAAGTGGCACAGGAGATTCTAGTTAGGTCTAGGGGTGGTTGATAAGTTTGTGTGCTCCTCTTGATTGGTATGAGTCATTATTTTGGGTTCATTTACAAAATTTTGGGATAAACCCAATAATTCCAAATGTAAAAATATAGTTGCAATGGTATCTAAAAGAAGCTTCAACTCAGGCATCTTTGCTTACAGATTATCCACAGTAAATGAAGCAGTGATTTAATTTCCATGGAGATTTGAGGCAACTATTAAAAATAAGTTGAACTATGTCTTGTCAAATATGAGTTTTCAAAAATCTGACTGCTTGAGAACTTCTAAGATGAAACGAATGCTGCATTTTCATTATGCTTAAGAAATGGGCCCATGCAGCCACGTGGGATTTGTCATCAATTACCTGAAAAGCTGCTGCCGTTTGTGCTTGGGGAATTTGTTGGTTAGTGGAACTCATTTTAAATTTATGACTTGATAGCTATTTGACCACTACACACTTTTAGGTATACTCCTTCCCAGCACTTTGCCTCTGTCCTGAGAATGTTCCCTTCTCTGCTTTAAAATTTTTAAAATCTGTTATTTATTACAAAGTTATATGTACTTCGTGAGAAAAATTGGAAAATATGGATGATCAAGGAAGAAAAATATTAGAAAAGACCACTCAATCTTCCACCTAGAAATAAGCACTATTAATAGTTTAATATTTAGATAAGGGAAATGTATTATATCACTACCTTTTTAAGCAAATTTTTAAATTCTGATAAATATAATACACACTTATGCTAAAAAAAAAAATCAAACCACATAGAATTGGTTGAACGCAGAGTGAAACTTCCCCATCTACTGAGGTAGCTGGTGTGATTATTCAGTTCATTTTCTATACAAAGACTAATATACTTTATATTCTTTCTTTCTCCCCATCTCTCTCTCTCTGTATATATACACACACTTTTTTTCCATGTATTACTATGCAAACTATTCTACAATTTGCTTTTTTCTTTTAATGTATAATGTACATGTTTCCATGTTTATACATATAGATACAACCAATTTCTTTTAAAATTTGCATAGAATTCCATTATATGGCTATACCATAATTATTCAGCTGGTCCCTATTGATGGACATCTATAACATATCCAGTTTTCCATTGCTACAATCCTGCTGCAGTGAATACCATATCCTGGTGCTTGTAGGTTTTGTATGGTGAGCATATGCCAAAAAACAAAACAAAACAAAACCCAAAAGGAAAAGAAAAATTGACCGTATGGTTGGGACATCAATATTTTCAGTCTTAGAATCTTAAATACTATAATTTTAATAAATGTCCTAGTTTATAACCTTTTCTAGGTATTAAACTTTAATCTGTTTATATTTTTAGAAAAGGCATGTTCAACAGAACTGGACATTTTCAATGCTTCAAGTTCACTAGTGAAATCCCAAGATAAATGTTTTTAGTAAAATAAGAATTAAACATTCTAATATTTGTCTTATAAGCCCATATAGTTTTGAATCCTATTGTTTACTGTACTAATATGTAATTTAGGGGCCCTCATCATGACTGTTTAAAATCTTGCTAATTTAGGATTACCCCCAAAACTGAGGTCTCCCGGTAAATATTATGTATTGATGATAACACGTGAGGATTTCTTTAATAGTTCTGGGAGGAATAAAAAACTCTGCTGCAGGTCAGTAGTAACTTAAACTGACTATTTTAACCATAAGCCAAAAGCCCATAAAATTGAATCAGACACCATCTAACTAGTTGTTGTTTTATAAGTGAGATATTTTCATACTGATGAACTGGGGAATAGACCTCTGTCTCATTTTTCATTCTGAGTCCTGATTATTTTTCAGGTATTTTAAAATGTAATGTGTGCTCTAGATTTACCCTGAATATTGCATCCCTCCTTTTTTAACTTTAAAAATTCAAAAAAATGTGACAACTTATTTTCTTGTTGCTTTGTTTCATCTGCAAGCAGAATCAAACCTAGCAAACATATGGCTACAGTATTCAAGATAAGTAATCTCCAAAATACAGTATTACTCTTTATTGGAAAGTTAGTTTCCACTAATATATTATTAAGCTCACTGTTAACCCCCAATCTGTGTCCTAGAGCAACTTCCTACCGTTAATTTGACGGCTGCCATCCCAGAGGATCCAAGTTACATTCACACAAAGGATATTGAATACATACTTTTGTTTTGTTCTGAATTTCTTCCCGCTGTGCAAAATGATTACAAGGTTATGAGGTTAGAGTGTGCTGGATACACCAGATGCTTTTTATATATTAGGTCTAACTTGCCTTACATTGTTCTGCCATGCGAAAATGTCCTGAGGAAAACTCTTCTCTTCCTTCCCACCAAAGTCCAGAAAAACCCATCAAATATTTTCTCTTGGAAATTCTGACTCTTGAGTCATTGGTAGGCTATGTATTCACACACTTCCCATCCCTTCCTTCCAGGGCTAGCAGGAGGAAAGGGTGGGTTCCTACTTTTATAAACTCTAGAATGAAAGGTTATGGAAAGTCCAAATATCCCTGTATCTGATCTGGCTAAAGAGAATGTGTGCTATCTCAGAAGTCAGGGAGTTTTGGCAAGAGCTTGCTCAGAGCATCCCTAGGAAGCATGCAGTCAGCAAGTCGTGACTTTTACAAAGTCCATCAGGACCAACCTTGCACCTCTGCCCCTTTGAAACTAGACACCTTGCTGAAGTCATTGCGTATTTTCAGAGGAGACATTCATGATAGAAAGAATAGCCACCTTCTATTGCCTTTGTGAGGGAATCATTTTTTTTTTTTTTTTCGGGTATGAAGTTTAGTCTAAAATGCCAGGATTAACTTCAGTGACTGCAATCTGATGCCTAGACAGGAAGTGTAAACAATTGGGTGAATGGTGCTCACACAGAACCTTCAGACTGATTTACCAGGAGCCCCTTGGAACTCGTCATGCATGTCGCACTGACCTTGCAAGCTTAATTACCTAAGTCGCGAGAGGCAGGATGCCTACTTCTCTGTACCATAACTCACAAATCAAAACCAGGTGCCAGTGAAATTACATTTTCCCCTCGTTGGTGTACATGATATCGAGTTTGAGGCACTCTAAGAATCTTTGGTGATAAAAGAAATAAAGCCTTACACGCAATTTGAAGAGGCAAGGTTAGAGAAAGTGCAAGAGTGGAAAGTGAAATTGAGTCCTGAAGAAGTGGGGAGAGGAGAATAGTCACTACAGGGAAGAACGTGTGTTTCTGGAAGACTGCTAAGAGTTAACTCTAGAGTGCATAATAGGAATAAGCAGAGAGGAAGGGAGGAAGGAAGGAAGGGGAGAGTAACCAAAGGCAATTGACCATTTGAAAAATAACAAAGAATTGGTAATCACCACACAGCTACTTACTAGCTTCCAAATCATTGGCCAACTGTGCTTAATCTAAGCAGACAATTAAGAAGGTTCAGACAGTCTGTCTACTGACAAAAATAATAAATACCTTGGCAGGGTAGTGGTCTAAAGGGGAATCCTTTAAAAATACTGTTCTGGGCTCTAGAAATTAAATGTGTAACAATTGTAATTTAAATGTAAATGTTTGGGGATTCTCTGGCATACTTTTCTAACTCTTATGATTTTATTGCATTTGGATCATAATTATATTCCTCTTCCTTTCCCACCAGACCAATTTACATTTTTTCTCTCAATTTTTATTTATCACATGAAATACTTTATAACAAAAATAAATTTAAAAAGACAAAACACCTCTTACCAGTTTAGTTTACTCACTAGTTTACAGTAGTAGAAGTCTTTGAAACTAGATATCATGGGAATATTTCAGGGTTTGGAACTTGCGCATATAAGCCAGCTGTGCTTTGTTTAAAATCTTACAGCTTTCAAATATTTCACTGAGAGAAACCCAAGATATCTTTTTTACAGATGCCAAGAGGTCACATTTTTATTGATTCATCTGTATGTCATATAAAAAGTCCTTAATATGTTTCACCATAGTAGAATTTTAGGATCCTTGCCCAATCACCCATGTCATCAAGCAGGGTTAATTGTGAATCTAACTCTTAAATACCGTACTTATTTATAGGATGGCCACAGTTAGTCAAACTTGTTCAAATTTCTATTAAAAGAAATATAATAAACAAACAAACAAAAGCAGTATTTTATGACGTATTTGCCAGCAGAAGAATCAGGTGACACTTTAATTTAGAAATAGTAGTGCTGAAATAATTTGCATATTTGGGGAAGAATCAGGATTATTCAAACCTAATTTTTTATTCTCAGTGAGAGCAGAGGTGAAAGCTATTTTCCAACAAGGGTAGCGAGGTTCTGGGACAGCTAGAGAAGGAATGCATCCCATAATATCTGGTTGTTCTTCCCCAAGTCAAACAGTATTTTTTTTGGGGGGGGGGGGGGGGCGTGATATCTGGGAATCTTGGTGTTTCCTCCCCCAGTGAAACCCAGAATATTTGAAAGGGAGTAGCAAATACTGTTCTTCAGCTATAGCCTTCCAACACCCTTTCTATAAAGTTTATGCATTTAATCTTTATTGCTAGAATTACTGTTCACTATGAATCTCTTTCTCTCTCTCTGTCTCTCCTTTTTGTTTCTATTATTAGATGCTATGATTTTGACACCTGGGCACCTTAGAGCGGTTGTTTAGCTCTATTTTATAAACCCAGGGTCGTAGGACTTAAGAATCTGAGTTCCAGACCTGGCGTGGGTGCCCTGAACCCCCATCTTGAAAGTTACCACTTCTGGGAACCAGAGCTGGAAATTCATATAAACAGCTGCAGAATCTAGCAAGGAAATTTATGTAATTAGCAAAGCAGGCAGAGATAGGATTTTTGGCTTCAGATTCAAATTCCACTTCATGATTCCAAGGTGGAGAGTGTTTTGTTATCTACCCACATGGGACTTATTTCCCTCTTAGGCCTCTAAATCAAATACCAGTACTGTGGCAGGAGCCCAAGAAACTGTAAGAGATTGAGGCAGAGAATTCTCATGTGTCTACTCCCAGGGCTTTGGGTTCATGGTGCTTGCTGTGCCACAGAAGCTCCTAAGTGAAATCCAAACACGGAAAGCAAAGCCGGGCATTTCACACAATTCCCCAAGTTGGGTAATGGTGGAAGCTACCCCAGGGGCCCAGTACAGTGCCCCTCAAATTCCATGCTGCTGCCTTTTATGGAGGAGTTGGAACAAAGTCGTGCATTCTTGCTTTTGGGTCTTGTTAAGGGTGGAGAAGGGACTTGGTTGGCTGTCCTTGCTCTGTGCCCTGACTTGAAGCCTTAGAACCCTCTCCCTTGCTTGAGGCACCATCTCATTCAACACTCCCGCTTTTGTTTATCTATGGTGCAACCTGTAGGTGTATCATCGCGATTATAAACACAGACAGGGGCTTTCCCCTCCCCTGCCCCCATTCCCCATCGTCTAATAACTCTCTTGGGAGAGCTGGCACTGGTCCTACGGAGCAGATCTCACACATGTCCACCATTTCTGCAGATGGCATGAGTGCAATGCCTGCTCTACCAGGAGCCCCTGCTGGGTTAGTTGGAGCTTCATCTTTGGAATGTTCTTCCAGTGGTTGTGTGAGCCTGGAGGGCAAATGGCAAGGAGGAAACAAGAAAGGAAGGGAAGAAAGGAGTGGAAACCCAGCAGGAAAAAAAAAAAGAAAAGTGGTGGTATGTTGGGGTGGAGGTGAGGGAGACCACAAGCGTTGTAGCTCTAGCTTTAAGCCATAAATCTTTGAGTCATAAAGAATGACTCCGATGAGTGGACCAAATGCTGTCTGACTCAGAATATTCCAGTGCCTGTCACAGCTTGATTTAAAACCTTGAAATGTTTCTCATTGCCTGCACGTGGCTATCAGGGTGCTGTCCTCCCAGCTTTGGTGGCTAGAACGTAGGGTGAGCCCATTTCCATTTCCCCTTGCCTCAGAGTGAGGGCCTGGGGACCCTCTCCTTACTTTCTCCCCTTTTTCTCTCTCCCTTTTACCTGGCATTGGTTAAGTCTACAGAATGATTTGGCATTAAAACCGCAGAGAGCTTAATGTGTGCACGCTCTCTGTTCAAAGAGAGGGTTTTTTTATTAGAGAGGGGAGAGGAGCATGTAAAGATTGTTAATGGCCTTCAATGTTTTTGTGAAAATACTGTGTGGTGGAGGGGATGGTGATAAGGAAGGATTTGGGGAGTGGGGTGATGGTGGGGGGAAGGGCTATAAAAGATTATTCTATATCTAACCTAAACTAATTATTTTCCTTATCAAAAAGACACCACCTATGTGTACATGAAGCAGAACTGAACCCAGAGGAGTGCATTTATCAGCAACCCTAGCATAAATAATAAGCTACAAGTCCTAAGAGCCATTTTCGATGGGAGTTAAAAGGGTGGCGGTGATCTATTAGTATAATCTGTGGGGCTCTTTCAAAGAACCTACGTCCTGCCCCTGGTTCTGATCCTGACTTAGCCCACCTTGCCCACTCCTGTCTTTCCTGACGTGTGCCCGACTGCGTTCCTGCCGCTGTTCCTTATGGAAATGTCTAGCAGCCCTTAGAGAGTCTACTCCCTGTCGAAGAGCCCCTCTGAGATGCTACAGACCAGTGTGTCTTAAATTGTGGACTTTGCCCTTTTTGTAAAAGGTCCATAAGTCAGTATTTGTGCTATTTGCAGACTGAAGGGACAAAAATACCTCACTCAGATATGTACTATTATTAAATATATAGGTAAATGCTCTTGTGATGAATAAATACCAGTTCATCACAAAAGAGTGGCTTGTTCCAATCACTGGGGAATAAAAGTACAAGCCTGTGGGAATTTATCAAAGTTTCTGACTTTAATAAAGAATCTATACCTGAAGGGTTGGGAACCACTGCTATAGAGCTAAATTTCTGGATGGCTGCCCAGATATACAGATGTTTGATAAAACAAATACTATAGCGACTGTTTTTGGAACAGTTTACTACTTAGTAGAAACAACATATGAATAAGTTCAGGCAACGATAAACAAGTGGCAGAGGGACTGAAACAAATTTGAGACTTGAGGAACATCAAAGTAAAAGCAATTAGTGTGTTGGAAACTAAATGGTGGAAGGCTACATTTTTTACAAAACTGGGGTTCATGGCACAGTCAGGTAGCCCATGATTTAAGTCTCAACCCTAAATATGTGTTACCTGGCTAGCAGTCAGAGAGAGTCCATTCTTTTATAATATGAGCACTCTTTTTAATATTGCAATATAACAAAAATATCCATGCACATTTTTATTGCACATTTGACCTGTATTTAATCGGTATTAGATTCTTCGATTGGTGGATTGCATGATTAGGTGATCAAAGTTGGGAGAAAAGAACGTGATCCACTGAGTGTGCATCACTGCCTCCAAATTCTCCCCCAAAGTATCAAGGACCAAGAAATGGTTTTGAAAGCAGGCAGGAAGTTCTGTGTTGCTATAGGTGTTAAGGTGGAGCAGATGTGGCTGTGCCACATCTCATTTGAGGGTTAATTCAACCCCATCAACTAAGCGTCTGGAGCAGCAGCAGTGGCGATGGCTCTGGATCTTGGAGGGGGTGGGTGGGTGGAGGAAAGGAGCTTACTGCTTCTGAAACAAGGTGGCTACAGCTACCAAGGAGGCATCTGCAGATAAACAGCTGCCAGGGTAAAGGTCACAGTCCTCGCTCGTGGTCCAATGGGGAGTATGTTCATCTAATCAAGGCAACTGGATGATTCTCTTCCCCTGGCTTCCCAGCATCTTTCTGTGACATCGCACCTCCTGATGTTCCCTCTGAAGGCTCCCAGTGGCATTGTGCCGGTTTGAATGTATTATGTCCCCCAGAAAAAGCCATATTCTTTGATGCAATCTTGTGGGGCAGGCATAATAGTGGGGAATAAGTTGGAAAGTTTGGATTAGGTTGTTTGCATGGAGATGCGCCCCACCAAACTGTAGATGATAACTGATGGGATATTTCCATGGAAGTGTGGCTCCACCCATTCAGGGTGGGCCTTGATCAGTGGAGCCATATAAATGAGCTCTCTCAAAGAGAAGGAACAGAGTGCAGCTGGGAGTGATGTTTTGAAGAGGAGCAAGCTTGCTAGAGAGGAATGTCCTGGGAGAAAGCCGTTTTGAGGCCGGACCTTTGGAGCAGACGGCAGCTGCCTTCCCAGCTAACAGAGGTTTTCCGGACGCCATTGGCCATCCTCCGGTGAAGGTACCTGATTGCTGAGGTGTTACCTTGGACGTTTTGTGGCCTTAAGACTGTAACTGTGTAGCAAAATAAACCCCCGTTTTATAAAAGCCTATCCATCTCTGGTTTTTTGCATTCTGCAGCATTAGCAAACTAGAACAGATTTTGGTACCAGGAGTGGGGTGCTGATGCTGCTGTGTTTGCAAATACCAAACATGTTGGAGTGGCTTTTCAAATGGATAAGGGGAAGATTCTGGAAGAATTGTGAGGAGCTTGATAGAAAAGGCCAAAACTGCTTTACAGAGACTGTTTGTGGAAATATGGACTCTAAAGATGCTTCTGATGAGGCCTTGACCAGAAATGATGAATGTGTTGTTGCAAACTGGAAGAAAGGCGATCCTTGTTTTAAAGTGGCAGAGAATTTGGCAAAATTGAGTCCTGGTGTCAGATGGAAGGAAGAAGTTGAAAGCGACAACCTGGAATACTTAGCTGAGGAGATCTCCAGACTACGTGTGGAGGACGTACCCTGGCTTCTCCTTGCAGCTTATAGTAAAATGTGAGCGGAAAGAGATAAACTTAGAACTGAACTCTTGGGTTCAAAGAGACCAGAAGCTGATCGCTTGGAAAATTACGAGCTTCCAGGGAGTGGAATCCCAGAAGCTACAGCCCAACATGAGGATGTTACCAAACATGGAACCCAGCTGCCATTTCAGTACAAGCCAAGATTGGAGATGGAATTTTCCAGAAAGGATTTGTGGAAAGTCCTATTGTCTGATGGCTTTGACCCCTGCATGCTTCATGCAAAGCCAACAGAATTTTTGTGAGATTTTTACAGACAGAGCCATTGCCAGTCTGGACTGGAGGAGACAGACAAGGAACAAACTGAAGGAAAAATTTCTTCAAAGACAGAGCCATGGAGGTTGAGGTCTGGAGTTAAGAGGTCTTGGGCTGGGAGAGTGGAGCAGCCCACACGCATGGAAAGGGTGAGTTTGCCCTGGAGGTCGAGGGCGGGCCTTCCACCTCGATGCTCAGGAACTGTCTTGCCACCCCAAGCCCCAAAGAGGGTAGAGCACATTTCCAGGGAATTGGGGAGAGCCTGGCTGCCACCACACTGTTCTGAAGGGGTTGAGCGTGTGCCCCGGAGATGGAAGGGAATCTGGGAGCTGCCCCAAGGTTTGAGGAAGGTGGGGCCAAGAAGGTGGTCTCCCCAATGTGTGGATATGTTGGAGCACTCACCCAAGCATTTGGAGAGGAAACAGCTGCCAAAAAGGCCCTTGGGAAGGGTTAGGCTCCCACTCTCTCAAGCCCCAAGGATGCAACGTTGTTCTGTTAATGACTCTCACACTTTGAAATCTAATGGAGTTTGTCCTGCAGGTTTTAGGAACTGTTTTGGTCCTGTTAACCCTGTTTTCCTTACTCTTTCTCCTTATGGCAATGGGAATGTTTATCCTATGAATGTCCCTCCTTTGTATACTGGAAGCATATAGCTTGTTCTAAGTCCACAGATCCAAAGCTAAAGGAAAAGTATGCCTTAGGACTGACCATGCCTATATTTGATTTTGATAGGATCTTGTACTTAACTTTTGTTACTGAAATGATTTAAGTTTTTGTGATATTGTGATGGAATGAATGTATTTTGTATTTGGAAAGAGTATGTTTTTCTGGGGTCCAGGGGGTGGAATGTGCCGGTTTGAATGTATTATGTCCCCCAGAAAAAGCCATATTCTTTGATGCAATCTTGTGGGGCAGACATAATAGTGGGGATTAAGTTGGAAAGTTTGGATTAGGTTGTTTGCATGGAGATGTGCCCCACCAAACTGTAGATGATAACTGATGGGATATTTCCATGGAGGTGTGACCCCACCCATTCAGGGTGGGCCTTGATCAGTGGAGCCATATAAATGAGCTCTCTCAAAGAGAAGGAACAGAGTGCAGCTGGGAGTGATGTTTTGAAGAGGAGCAAGCTTGCTAGAGAGGAATGTCCTGGGAGAAAGCCGTTTTGAGGCCGGACCTTTGGAGCAGACGGCAGCTGCCTTCCCAGCTAACAGAGGTTTTCTGGACGCCATTGGCCATCCTCCGGTGAAGGTACCCGATTGCTGAGGTGTTACCTTGGACATTTTGTGGCCTTAAGACTGTAACTGTGTAGCAAAATAAACTCCTGTTTTATAAAAGCCTATCCATCTCTGGTGTTTTGCATTCTGCAGCATTAGCAAACTAGAACAGGCATGGAGTTTTAACCAGTTTTAGCTCGATGAAAGTATCAATTGGTATGTGTGACTTGGCCTGGACACTTCACCCCACTGGAGGTGGTAGCGCACAGCCAGAGCAGAGAAACTCTATAGCAGAGGAAAAATCTTTTCTCTTTTCATAATTATGTAGTAACCATGACCGGGGCTAACTTTATGTGCCAGTTTGGACAATTTGGTAGAACAGCCTGTGAAACTACATTTAATGAAAAGAGTGTGGTGTTTATTAAATGAAATCGGGATCAGCAGGAGTTATGTGTCTGGGTTTTCCACTTTCTGGCAGGTTTGCTGTATTTTGTGGGTGCAAGTACATGTGCATGTGATAGCTCTACAGATCAATTAAGAGGAACAGCTTCAGAACAGGTAAGTTGCGGGATGGGTAGAGACCTCATTCTGTAATTAGTTTTCAGTTAGTTTCTCTTTATAATAGGGCTGCCAGATAAAATACAGAATGCCAAATGACATCCGAATTTCAGGTAAACAATGAAAAAAAAATCTTAGTATTGGTATGTCCTGTGCAATATTTGGGCTGTATTTACATTAAAAAATTTTTTTTGTTTATCTGAAAAGCAAATGTCACTGGCATCCTGTATTTTTATTTGCTATATCTAGCAATCCAATTTTATACCATAACTTTAATGGGACTGTAAGTGCTAAATTAAAAGAAAAAGTAGATGAAAGAAAGATAAGTGGCCTAATTCAGAAAGAGAATAAGTAGGCAAAGACTTTGAAGTGGCTTTGGCATGGTGCACCAAAAGGGAGCTAGAAGATAAGTGGCACATAGACTGAGAAGCAGTATTTCCGTATTCCCAGAAACATTCTAACCTCTTTACAAAGCACTCCAGTCTTGAAGTTTCAATAGCCAGCCAGTAATCTCTACTCGGATGTTCTGTTGGCACCTGTAACTCGACCCTGTTAGTTATAAAGGTGGTTGGACAGAAGGATTTCTGTTTGCCATGTGTGATGGTTAGGTTCACGTGTCAATTTGGACAAGTGATGGTGCCCAGGTGTCTGGTCAAGCAAGCACCGGCCTAACTGTTACTGCAAGTACATTTGTGGCTGGTTAATAAACCAGAAGGCTGGTTTATTAAATCATCAGTCAATTGACTGCATCTAAATGACTGATTACATCAATGAAGGATGTGTCTTCCGCAAGGAGAGAATTCCATCAGCTGGATTTAAACCAATCAGTTGAAGACTTTTAAGGGAGAAGAGAGAGCCTTTACTTCTTCAGCCAGCCAGCCTCTCCTGAGGAGTTTATCGAACACCTTCATTGGAGTTGCCAGCTTGCAGCCTGCCCTATGGAATTTAGACCTGTGCATTCCCACAGCTGCATGAGACACTTTCATGAAATCTTATATTTACAGATATCTCCTGTTGGTTCTGTTTCCCCAGAGAACCCTAACCAATGCACCATGGGTATTGTGGAAAGAAAGATTTGGCCAGGATCTCTGAAACCTAAACAGCTGCTACTGCAGCTACATTTTCCTGAAGAGTATATCCAAAGCAGTGTAAACTCCAAACCTTTGTGTAACCTACTCTGGTAAGATGGACTGGCCACACATGAGCTGCAGTGATTCTCTTTCCACTGAGTTTTGTGACTTAGATTGGAAATAGGGTGAATGATCTTGATTTTCTTTCTCTAAGCACACACCCTTAGATTGGCTCTTTGGGTCTTAACACTCAGATGGTTAGAGGAGCCAGAAGGGTATTTGTCCAGGAAAAAGTGTTAGTTTAATCCAGGTCCATTGATATTACTCCTCTTGTTGTATAGCCTGATGGTATATCCCAAATCACTCCATTGGGTTAGGGCCAATTCCCTTAGAAGAGAAGGAGCAGGGAAGGAGCTGTGTCAGTCACTGCGTCTTCAAGTGTATGGCCAAAAATATATACTCGAACAAGACTCATCGTTTTTCCTCTTAATCTTTCCTCACTGGCACAATATCATTCAAGTCACACAGGCTCAGAACCCTGGCATTATTTGTGACCACATACTCTTTAGTGTTATTCTCTTCCTCTGTAGCTGGTCAGTTATTAAGTTCAGTGCTTTCTACCTCTACACTGCATCTCCCACAGCCCTGGCCACTCGCCTAATTCAGACCATCATTACTTCCCATCAGGATGGTTGGTCATGAACTAGTCTCCTCACATCTAATTTCTCTGCTCTTTAAGCCATCTTCTTTAAAATGCTGAAAAACTTTTCTCAGACACACCTCTGATTATATACTTGGCTATATAAAATCCTTCAAACTCCACCCCCTCCTCTCCCCATGTCATGGGGTCCAGTCATGGGAGAGGAAGGCTGTAGAAGCTGAGAACCAGGTGGGGTCTGACAGACGAATCTAGAGCTGACTGGCAATTTGCTGCCCTGCAATCCTTGGGAAAATACTATAATTGTCAGAGGTGGCAGGAAAGCAGGCGGGCTTCCTGAGATATAAACCCACTTCCAAATGATGAAAATGAAGAAAGAGAAGCTGGAGAAAATTTGTTCAGTTCATCTCCTTTCAAAGGAAACAAAACCCAGAAAATGGATTGAATCCCGAATGAACAAGAAAAAGGCTCCTAGTGAGCTGAACTACACAAGTAGAGGAAATGAACAAAAGACCTTTTCTAGTGGAAGGGATCTGTGTACATTCTAGGGTAAACACTTGGCCAGAAGATAATTCAGAAAGTGGTTACAAAAGAAGTTAAGGGGTAAAAGGTACAAAAGCTAACCAGAGTGGACTTTGCTAAGCCTCTCTTTGTCTTAACATTTCCCCTGTTCTTAAGTCTAATTGGTCAAGACTTTTCCTAAAAGATTGCAAGGGAATTTAATCTTTATATTAGGGATTTGGGGGTTCTTTAGTAAGTGACTCTGATTACACAGCATTACATATATTATGTGTGTGACCTGGACCACAGCTCCCCTGGGTTTCTCTGAGGTCCTTACACTCATTTCCCTGAGGATTACGGATCAAAAGTGAATGGCTTCTCAGTGGGGGAAGCTGGGCATTTTAACTGCTAAGCCTCAAAGCTGCTATTTGTGGCCTGATTGATGATGCCTTGAATCAGAATACAGATCTGGAGGAGAGCACAGCTTTTCACGTGAGCCTTGTCACCAGGGCAGCTACAGAAATGAATTTCTAATAACACTTGCCATCGACTCACTGATTTAACTCCAAGAGGAGTCCCACAAAACAGGATTTATTTGATCCATACAGTCATCAATGGCATCACCTGTATGGATTATCTTAACCACAAGTAAGTCCAACTGGGAAATTTACCTTACATTTGTTATATTAAACCATTATTGAAAACAAAAAGCAAAAGACAAATTTCTTATTTTTAGACCAGCCAATCAAATGATTTGGTCATCAGCAACTAACAACATACACCGAGCACAGCTGACTTAGTCCATTTAGAGTGCTCTTTTGCTTTTTAAAAAAATGAAGTCCATGTTTTCTATTTATTTTCTGTGCTTGAAGAGAAATTAAGCTTTTGAAAATAAAGAATCAGGCTAGAAGTTGTCTCCGATTGGGCTGCCCCATGCCACAGTGATGAACGATATCTCTAGTTATTCCAGCACATTCTCCAGGCCCTTGGATTTTTTACTACCTTATTTTTATCATGTGGTCCCTTCTAAGAAACAAAAATGAGTCTTCAAGGCTTTGCCTGGGTGAGCAAAGAGGCACAACTAGTCTTTACTAGATTAGAGTTGCTTCTTAATAAAGAGATGTATTAATTTGAATATCAGATGATTTTCCAAAAATGTTAATGGTAGGAAGGGCCAGTAATATTTTCCTAGATGCAACTCTTCTGAGAGCGCAAGGTCTGCATCTAGATATTGTGCTGTATGTATTTCAGTTCACTGGAACACCACATGTCAAAAGAAAGTCTGATGGTGTATTTAAAACCTCTTTTACCCCCAATAGCAACTAGATGCTCTTTCCATCATTCTTGTTGTGAAAATAAGTGAGCAAGCTCCAGAAATGGATTTTTATGCTTTAAATGCATAGATTAATGGTCAGGATATCTCTGTGAATCAGGAAAGGGAGTGGGAAGGCTCAGCCAGGGGGACCTCAAAGGAAAGGAAAAGACACAGTATCATTTGTCTTTTGTTCTGAGATGGAAATAAACTGTCTCCAGTCCCGATAAGCCTCCTTTTGATCTTCCTCTTGGAATAAGGACAGATAAACAACTGGTGGTTTTACATTTGCTTTTAAAATTCAAAGTGAAGTCCACACCAAACCAAACGATCAATGGGCATTATTTCTGCCAGAAAGCCACATCAGTGACCTGCTCATTATTCTATCTATCTGCTTCCCCAAAGCGCAAAATCCCCGACAGCAGCCAGGAAATGAACTCAGAGATCAGGGTTCTGTCTTTCCTGATGGTGACCCTGTGGTTATGACGGTTTGTTAGAAGATTCTAATTTATTATCATAGTGTTAGGAGGAGCACATACTGTGCAAAGGTCATGGGTATAGGAAATGGGGTTTAGAATTTTCTGTGAAGCTCATTATTAGCCCAGAAATAGTACGTCAACATGTATCTTCATCTCCACGGTGTTATAATGGGTCAGAATGAACGTGATGTTTAATACTTGGAAATTTGGGGGTTTTACTACTGGATAGATCAAGGTTAGAATCTACTCAACATTAATCATTTTTAAGTTTTTATTAGTTCATTGTTCCTCACAGATAAATCAACCATACCCAATGGGAAATCCTATTTTTAGAATGTTAATATTTTACTATCTAAGAACTAGAAGGAAGCAGTGGAATGATATATATGATAGATAGATTTTTTTTTTTTTTTTTTTTTTTTGCTTTGGGGTTTGGATATATGGGGATTTAAGTTTTGATTCTGTCATTTAGTTATCTACAAGACCTTGAGCAAATTACTTAATCCCTCATACCTCAGTGTTTTTGTAAAATGGGGAAATAACTCCTACCTTGTAGAGTTTTACTGTTTTTAAGTCTAGAATCATGGATTATTGCCTGGCTTAGAGTAGAAACTCAATGAAGAACACACAGCTCTTCCTACTCATAAAAATCACCACTGATTGGATGTCAGGGCACCTTAGTGAGTCTACAGATAAGCCCTAGATTTTGCTTTATGTCTCTGGCCAAGTCTTAACTTGTGGAACCTCAGTTAGCCCATCTTACAAATGGAAGAGGTGGTCTAAATAAGGGTTTTATAACCCATTGCTTTTATTACCTTTCATCAAATTCTCAAAGAGATTAAGAATACAGAGGAATATTTCACAAATTAGGTCCCTCGAGTTCTAAATTCTGTGATTTATGCGATAAAGCTGATTTCAAATGTATTTAGTATAATAAGTTTATTTATTGTTGTTATTAGAACTTGACATGCTCCAAAAAGTTACCATGTATGAGAATATTCTTGAGAAATCAAATATATTATGATGAATGCATTTTAATATTACCTTTAATATTTGAAGAGCCACACAGTTCTTGTAGGAGGAGAGAAACACAATAAAATGCCTCATTTAAAACTCAGTTACAATCACTGAGAACCAAACTGACTAAACAGTCTTTGACAGTAATTAGAAATTAATTGAAGTCTTTTGAATTGAGAGTTAACGGGCATGCATTATTGATTCTGGAAGACCTAGTTCAGAATACTCTTCTGTACATTACAGAAAATGTGAGTAGACACTATTTTGTAGACATTGAATGCTAGAGGTATAGAGTCACTTAACATGTCTGATGAGAAAAATGAAAGATATGGCCTCAGCTATGGGCTTTTAATCTTGGGGCATAACTTAAGGGTCCAACTTTTGATTCATTGCTCAAAGGTTAAAGATTCACAGGAGTCCATTCTGTGGCTTAGAGCCCCTAAAGCTATGAAAGTCTGTGACATGAAGTAAAGCTCATTTAATGTTTTTGGAATATGTTAATTTCAATTTTATTTAGTAGTTATTAGAATATTTCATGGGAAGCCATCTCAAAAGCTGCAGGAGGAATATGGTAGATTGCACAGCAGTCCCCCAAAAGACATTCAGCTAACCCGTGAATGTTAGCTTATATGGCAACAAGGGCTTGGCTGATGGATCAAGTTAAGGATCACAAGATGGGGAGATGATCCTGGATTCTCCAGGAGGATCCTAAGTGCAACCACTTATCTTTTTAAGAGGGAGGCAGAGGAAGATTTGATACTGGAGAAGGAGGGGAGAAGGCAAGGTGACCATCGAGGCTGGATGATGTGGCCATAAGCCGAGGCACATCTGAAGCCACGGGAAGCTGCAAAAGACAAATAATGGATTCTTCCTTAGAGCCTACAAAGGGCCACAGCCCTGCTGACACCTTGGTTTTTGCCCAGTGATACTGCTTTCAAACTGCTGGCCTCCAGAACAAGGAAGTATTTCTGTAGTTTTAAGCCAACAAATTTGTGGTCATTTGTTACAGCAGCCTCAAGAAACTAATACAGGGACAAATGGTTAGGCCTTTCAAAGATGTGCAAATCCTTCAGTGGTGAAGGAGAGAAAAGTCAAAACTCCCCTCCTCCCCACTGACCTAGAGGACCAGTTACACTTGGGGATGAGAGCAAAAATAGAAATAAGGAGCTGCAACTAAATGATCATTCTCTCCCAATAAAATGTCAAGGATTTTTATAAATGCTAGGTGAGTCTTTCAGGATTGGTGTGGTGGTTTGAAGCTGTATGTACCCCAGAAAGACATATCCTTAAATTTAATCCATTCCTGTGGGTTCACACCCACAGGAAGTAAGACTTTTTGATGAGGCTACTTCAGTTAAGGTGTGACCCACCTCATTGAGGATGGGTCTTAATCTTACAAGAGAATGAAATTCAGACAAAGAGAAATTCAGCAAGGGGGTGAAAGCAACGAAACCGTAAGAGAAGGGAGAGACTAGTAGATGTTGTCATGTGCTTTGCCATGTAGCAGATGAACCAAGGATCGCCAGCAGCTGGTCTTTAGGAAGAAAGCATTGCCTTGACAATGCCTTGATTAGGACATTTTCCTGGTCTCAAACTTTAAGTTAATAAATTCCCATTGTTTAAGCAAATCCAATTCATGGTGTCTGCTTTAACCAGCCTAGGAAACTAAAACAAATGGTATAATGTATGTTATGTAGGCTATAGTGACCTAAATTTATTCTTTTTTTTTTTTTTTTTTTTTTTTCCAGAGTCAAACACAACAGCACTTTATTAACAAGGATTGAGTAACATGATCACAATGAAATACTCGTAAGTCTAAATGGTATCTTGGGCAGCACATAAATGATATCAAGGGTAAAACCCCAATGTTTCTGTCTCATGGTAGTTCAATGAGACAGTGCGTGTAAGCAAGGAAAGACAAGAGTGACATGTACACCATAAATTGACTATAAAACACTTCAACTTTGAGAAGGGTAATGAATGGTCATACCTGTCACTACAAGAGGAGCCATTTGAGTACCTATTAATTGGGCCAGACAGTCCTGTTACATGTTAATACTGCCTGGTACTAAACCCTGGTGTTGATTTCTTCTCAATTTAAGAATCATGCTTTTGATAGGGGCCATTAATCTTTCTCATTGAAAGAGTACAAACCAGTCTGAACTTAGAGCATTGGGTCTAAGAGTCAACTTCTTGCAACACTGATATATTTTCCTTGAGTTCCCTACTGGTGCTAAATGAGCATAATGTTACCATAATCTGAAGATGACATGGGGGCACAAAGGAGCCTATATATATATATATATATATATATATATATATATATATATATATATATGTAATGAAGAGTATCACATATCCTAGTATCATATGACATAGAATTTATGGTCAAAATTATTCAAGACATTTTAGTTTTCCTGTGGCCTCTCAATTTAATGAAGTGAAGAACACCAGTATATTATTAAAGGTCCCTTTTAATCACATGATATTTTGAAGTGGATATTTGGAATGCTCAGAAGATTCCACTTTCAGTCCCCTAAGGCCTCCTAAAACATAATTTAAGTGGGATTTGAATAGGAACAAGTATCTTCAGACTCAGTTGAAACAGTAGTAGTTTCTGTTTAAATCCTGGGAAAACCTTAGATAACATGCCTTGTTTGTAAAACTGATAGAAGACCAGATTAGCACATGAAAAGGAAAATTCACCAGATATCAAGGTGGGTAAATGCCCAATTATTTTGAGTCCTCATAATCTGTGCAAAGCTAGATGGTACAACTAGGCCAAGTCTCACTAGGCATCCAGTTTGAGAAAGATGTTTTCCTATTTGATGCACAAGGGAAGAATTTCATGAAAATGTGGGGAGGGGGAGCAGCAGCTCTGTGCTTCTTGCTGTGTTACCTTTATTATGCTCCTAGTGTCATTGAGACTAGATTAAAAATGGCCCACAAGAATGTTCTAATCACCACCCACTTTTTCCCCCTTTCTTCTTTTTCTGCTGCTGTTTCTTTTTTGTTGCTGGAGCCCCTGCAGGTTTCTGGTGTCTTGGGGGTACAATATTACTTGTAGAGGCAGATACTGTTGCTGCACTGCCAGGTCTTGGGGAGGTGGGTGGACTGCTCACAGTTTTACTGGCATCCAGTTCAGATGAAGCTCCTGCAGTTGCTCCCTGGGTCCCTTTTCCAATCTGATCCTTCTTTTTACCCTTCTTTCTTCCTCGGTAGTAAGAACGTTCTCTCATTGGTAACCATCTTTCTGGATCTGGGGTAACTTTTGGGTCATAATTCTTAGGCAGTTTACCCTTCTTTTTCTTCTTCTTCTTTTTCAAATCTCCCTGTCCTTGCTCCTTTGGTTGATTATCTCCAGCAACTTTTCCACCCTTCTTCCGAATGTACGTAGCACCAGGAGAATTTTCAAGAGCCTCAACATCTACTTTTAGTGACATACTGTCCGACGAGGGTAAGTGTTTACTAAGAATTTTGGCTTTCTCAGGATCTACAAGTGAGTAAGCAGAAATAAGCTGTGCCAGGGTGTGAATATCTTTTGGATTTTGTTTCCATAGCTGTTCTAGGTCACTAATTGCCTCCTTCTTCCGTCCATATTTGAGTTTGAAGTTTGCAGCTTCTCTTATCAAGGACAAATGAGCTGGAGATTTGGGCTGATGGTTTTGATACCACTGGATAGCTTGTGTGAAGACCTCAATGGCACTATCAATATCCTCCTCATGGCTGTACATGGTCACTAATGCAGATACCATGCCTGGTTTATGCTTTAACTCCTCTATGCTTCTCAATATTAAACATGCTTTGGAAATATTACCTTGGGAAATTTTCAGCTGTGCCATAGTCAGCTTAATTTCAGCTGCATTTTCTGGATGCTGATCTGAAAATTCCTGAAAGCAGCTCTATTGCTTTTATATGTTGCTTTTCACGGCAGAGCTGGGCAGCTTGGATTAACACAGGCAGGAGATGCTCAGGACTTTGGGACTGTAGACTGGTGGATATTTTGCGGCATTGTTCTGCCTGGTTTGTGTACATAGCAAGTAAAGCTTTATTAAATTCTATAGCTTGCAGTTGTTTCTTGGAAAGCTTAAACTCTACTCCCTCTGCATTCGTTAATTTCACCTTCTTCTTGGAGTCAAAGACATTTTGGTCCTTATTAATGGTAATGATGTTATTTGCAATTACAGCTAGCAATCCCACATCTGTTGGCTTAAGTTTTATTATCTGATTGTAAAGTTGCAAAGCTTCCTCTGTATGACCCTGAAGTTGCAGAATATAGGCCATCTGACCATGAATGATGGCGAGTTCTGCCTGTGGGTCTTCTTCAGTTCCATCAGTATCTTCTGATAATGAATGGCGGCAAAGATCTTCAGCCTTTTGTAGGATTTTCATTGCCTGGTTCAGCTGGCCTTGTCCTATCAGTGCACATGCAGCATTATAGCACAGTTCGTGTGTGCCTTCCTGGAGGCCCAAGTTCTCTGGAACCACCTTTTCCCAATTGCTTTGAGCTGCAACAACTGCTGAAAGGTTTGTTTTCCTCTCCTCATCATAATCATCTTGGGAGTTTCGGACGAGATCTCTGTACACAGCCAAGCATTCATCATAGCGTTCCAACCGATATAACACTTGTCCATAAAGCTCTTTTAGTTTGTCTGTCTGCTGGTTGGCACTTTCTATTGTCTTCAAGGCATTCTCAATTCTGTTCAGCCTGTACTCGCAATATGCCTTCTCAAAGGAAAGAGAGTTATTGGCTAACACTTTGGTGTGAGTATTGATGACATTCAAGGCTTCCTTGAAACTTCCATTCTGGATAAGGCATACCACTTTACAGTGCAGGGCCATTACATCATCCTTGTTGATCTGTAGTATTTTGTTGACTGTCTTGAGAGCGCGCGTGAAGTCGCCGTTTTGGCCATAACGGTTCACTTCACTCCAGAGCGCAGGCACCGAAACCCCCCCGCTGCTGCCACTCGCCATCTTGGAGGAGACGCGAAGACCTAAATTTATTCTTAATTCTCAATTATAGGGCTTAAAAATTTCTATTAAATGTGAAGTGAGCAATGACCTGAAAGGGTTCACTGAGCTTCCACAGGTGTCTAATTTCCTTTTCAAAAGTAGTTTACATACAGGAGAAAGTGCTAACAAATAGGGCTTCTAATTAAGGTCTTGCCCAGGGTAGAGCGAGGCTTCTTTGATGAGGAAAGGTTTCAGTCTAAAGCAAATTCTAAATGAGGCTTAACTCCTGCAGATACAAGAATGTCTGTCTTTGGGAGCAGGCTTATTCCAGTGGGGGGCAGAGCTCAGGATTAATTTACAGGCTCAGAACTAAGTCTCGGAAGATCAGTAAGTGTACATGCAATCACCCCTATAAAAAAACTTGATCATAATAATAACAACCCAAAAAGAACAATAATTATGCACCATCCATATGGCGCCATGCTTTTGAGAATAATGCATTTTTATAGACATCATCGGGGGTAGATATTTTTAAAACTAATTTATACAGTCTGGGGAATTAAAGTGGTAATTATTCAAGAGTCAAGTTCCTAGCCTTGTAAGGGTGCTTGTGCAGATATTTCGGTAAATATACTTTCATTCTCACTAACAGGGACCCCTGACAAGGTGTAGCCAGTGGATCCTCCATACCAAAATCACTTCTGGGAAAACTTCTGAATAAGAGAAACCAAAGAAAGGAAATCAACGGGTATTTAGTACCTACTATGTTTCAGGCACATAGTACTGGGCTTTTTATACACTGCAGTTCATCACATTTAATCCTTTTCTTGGAGTAAGTAGCAGTATTTCAGTGTGTTATTGTTATAGTCGGATTAAATGAGGCCATACACATAAAGAATTTAGAGCAGCACCTGGCACCTAGCAACCCCTCAATAAGTGCTAGCCTTTGTTATAATGCAATCAGAGACTCCAGTTTATTTTAAATACATTCCCAACTCACACAACTGTTAAGTGGCAGAATAAGGATTTGAACTTCCTGGATGACAGTTAGTCAGGAGTACGTTATTATTTTGAGCAAATTTCTGATATAGATTTGTATAGTTGGTTCTATTTCAAACATCAGAAAAATTGGAGGCTCTTTCCTTCCACAGCTTAACTGATCTAACAAGAGCTCCCTAAGTGAGTTCCCAAAAGGGACAAAGGAATTAGCTCTCAGAATCTTCCAGGGATTGCAAGATCCATTTTAACAAACCCAAGTTTACTCTCCTTCTGATTTCCTGGTCTCTTGTTCATTTCTGCTGCTTCTCCCACTTTCTCAAATGGATGGTGCTGCTCCCTCTGGTTTCAGATCCTCTCCAGGTAACAGATAAAGTCATTAGAATGAATAAAATGTTTTCTTTTCACTATGAGTTTAACGGTGACTGATGTTGCATGTCTTCCCAATACAGTTGTGATGGTTGCTTTGAAATGTCTTGAACACTGAGTAAACACATTTTAAAAATCAACATATTTTTGAAAGGTGCTTTCTGGAATTGTCCTGAATGCCCTGAAGTGGACAAACATTTGAAGCCTATTTTTTAAAGTTCTTGTCAAAGGTTTGGATTCTTGCAAACCTGTGAAGGACAGCCTCCTACCTGAAACAATCCAGTGCTCTCAGAGCTCATGAGGAATGGGAATTTAATATCTTCATGTATTTTCCTTCTTAAGAGTAATCTGATTACTTAACTCTTGGTGCTTCTAAAGAAACCAAATCATGGCTTTCTTCCCTTTTTTTTTCCATTCTTTTTTTCAGCCACTGGATTAAGGATAACACTACTTAGTTTATTGAATTTAAAGCATGTACAACATTACAGGTTTGGAATGATTTGAGAATTAGAGCAAGTTTTTGGAACTTTTATTGAGCTTTCCCATGTCTCAACCAAATACTAAACTATAAATCAAGCTCACTTTTTCTACTGTAAACATTGCAGACAGATGTTTAAGTGCTCATCTTCAATTTTTAGCAATTCACCCATATTCTCTGTATTAGTCAGGGTTCTCTAGGGAAACAGAACCAACAGGATATGTCTGTAAATATGAGATTTACAGAAATGTCTCATGCCACTGTGGAGATGCATGAATCCAAATTCTGTAGGGCAGGATGCACGAGTCCAAATTCTCTAGGCACGCAGAGAGCTGGCAACTCCGATGAAGGTCTTCGATGAACTTCCCAGGAGAGCCTGGCTAGCCTGGCTGAAGAAGAAGTGAAGGTCCTCTATCTGTCTCCCTTAAAAGCCTCAACTGATTGGGTTAAACCCAGCTAATTGTATTCTCACATTGCAGAAGACATTCGTTTCATTGATGTAATCAGTCACAGATAAAATCAATTGATGATTTAATAAACCAGCCTTCTGGTTTATTAACCAGCCACAAATGTCCTTGCAGTAACGGTTAGACTGGTGCTTGCTTGACCAGACAGCTGGGCACCATCACCTGACTAAGTTGACACATGAACCTCACTTCCTTTTGTCATACCACACATTTTTAGTATCAACATACTTTTGAAATAATTATAGACTCACAAGAAATTGCAAAAATGGCAGTACAGACAAGTCCCGTGCACCTGTCACTCAGCTTTTTCCATAGTGGCATCTTATACAACTATAGCGCATTACTGAAACGAGGAAGTTGCTTGGCATAATGCAATTAACTAGACTACAGACTTTAGTCAGATTTCACCAGTTTTTGCATGCCCTTTTTTTTCTTTGTATGTCTTTGTGGATAATTCTGACATCTAATCACATGTAGAGATTCGTACAACCACCAGAATCAAGAAGCAGAATTCTTCTGTCACCACAAAGGAACCCCTTCATGCTGCTCCTGTAAAGTCCCACTTTCCCTGCCCTTAATAATCCTGGAAATCACTCATTTGTTCTCAGTCTCTAAAATTTTGTCATTCTGAGCATGTTATATAAATATAATCATAAGTATTATATCACTTCTTTATGATAAACAGAAAATAAAATTATCCACTTTTCCAACATGGATCTCTAAAACTCCAAATTTCATAGAATCTTATAATTTAACTTATCAATTATAGTTCTATAATTGGATACACACTTTCTTATTTTACTTCATGAAAATAAAATTACATAATAATTGGATCTGGGTCTGATTTAGTTTTATGGCTTCTAATGCACAATTTTAATGTGTTTTTCATTTGTTCTCCATTTCCTCTACGGAAAAAAGAAAGAAGTAGTTCAAAATTGCTGAGAGAGGGCTGAAAATTGCCTACAGATAGGAACTTTCTCCCTTATAAAAAGATGGTTGTGGTAGGTAGATTAATGTTCTTCTCTCTTCAAACGTCCATGCCTAGTCCCTGTAGTTTGTGAGTGTGTTGTGTTACCTGAACATGGTTGCAGACGGAATTAAGTTTGCTAATCAGCTGAAACAGGAGGATTATCCTGGATTATCCAGGTGGGTATGGAAGAGGGAGGCAGAACAGGAAGTCAGGGGGATGTGACATGAGAATTGAACCTGCTGTTGTTGGCTTTGAAAATGGAGGAAGGGGCCGTAAGCCAAGGAATGTGGGCAACTTCTAGAGGCTGGTAGGACGGCAAATTAGTACCATAGTATCTACCAACAACAATTCTATCAAATGTATATTAAATGGAAACATATGAAATAGAAATGTTTGCATACTACACACAGCATGGAGGAATCTCACCAGCCTAACGCTGAGTGAGGGAAGCGAGACAAAATAGTATGTACAGTATGATTGTTTTTATGTGAAGGCAAAATGGATCTCTGCAGTGAGCCAGCAGGAGAGGGTTTACCTTGGGCAAGGGAGAGGGCACGAGAAGGCTTCTGTAGAGCTGGTAATGCTCTGGCTCTTGATGTGGATTCTGGTTAAACGGCATGTTCAGTTTTGAAAAGGCATCAAGCTGTACATTTAAACATGTACTTCTCTGTGGGTATATTACACTTCAATAGAAAGTTAATAAAAAATGTAATTACTTAGCATGCATGCATGCCAATTTAGTTTTATTTTCTTTAAAACACACACACAGGGACTTGACTCCCAGGGGTGTTAATCTCCTTGGCAACATGGGACCTGGCTCCCAGGGATGAGCCTGGACCCAGCATCATGAAATTGAGGAAGGCTTCTGGATCAAAAGGGGGAAGAAAATTTAAACAAAATCAAGTTTCAGTGGCTGAGAGATCTTAAATGGAGTCTAGAGGTCATCCTGGAGGTTATTCTTATGCATTATAAAGATATCCCGTTTTAGTTTTTAGTGTACTAGAATAACTAGAAGGAAATACCTGAAATTGTTGAACTGCAATCCAGTATCCTTGATTCTTGAAGATGACTGTATAACTATATAGCTTATACAGCGTGACTGTGTGATTGTGAAAACTTTGTGGCTCACACTCCCTTTATCCAGTGTATGGACAAATGAGTAGGAAAAAAGGGACAAAAAGTAAATGAAAAATAGGGGAGAAAAGGAGTATGTGATGTTTTGGGTGCTCTTTTTCACTTTTATTTTTATTTTTATTCTTATTCTTAGTTTTTAGAGTAATGAAAATGCTCCAAAACTTGTGGTGATGAATGCAGAACTATGCAATGACACTGTGAACACTGTACACTTTGGATGACTGTACGGCATGTGAATATATCTCAATAAAAATGCATTAACAAATAAAAAATAAAAAATAAAACACACACACATTATTGCCTTTGTGATCCTGGATTTGCTGTGAATTACTGAATCTTGATGGCAGCCCTAGATGTAAACCTGAAGTTTGTGGTGAATACATATTTACTGGTAGTAATCCAGATACTTATCAAATGGAAATTGTGCTTGCTGACATTCCTTTATTTCCTTAATTCATATTTCAAGGTTCTCACTAAAAGGATATCTTTTCCCCAAAGCAGGCCTATTATCTCCAGTGTAGTCAAACTAATTGCTCTTTGCTCTGCCCTCCCATGGTGCTTGTTTTGTACCTCTGTTATAACATTTACTCCATTATGTATGAAGTTGAACTTAGTTGTCTATGTATCTATCTCACACATTAGGGTGTTCACTTCTGGAGGGAAAACACAATGGCTTGTACATTACCAGATCTGAAATAAATGCTAGTTGGATTGTCTTTATTACTCTAAATTCATAGACTTCTTAAGCCAGTCATTGCTAAAAATAGAACTTAAGTGTAGACTTAAGTTTTTGCATTGTACTTTTTATAAGATTCATAATAAATCTTCAGCAAAATATATGCCATCTAAGCAAATAACAACAGTACTGATTCCTTTATAGTGTGCACTAGAGGGGAGGTGAGGATCAATTTGCTTTGCTTGAGCTGGCTGTGTTCCTACTGCTCCATTTAAGAGATGTGCAGACCAAGGCTGTGCTTCAATCAACAATTCTGATAAAGGACCGCTGCTAAAACTGCAATTTGCTTTAGACATAACTAGATTCTGCATTTCATTGATAAATCATGTCACCAATTTAAGACTCAGTTATGAATGTCAGAAGCTATTGGGGTGGAGAGGTGGTAAACTGGGACAAATCTGTAGATTCAAGGCTCAGAGCACAAATTCATTTCTTTCCTCACAGAAAAAGCTTCTTAATTGTTTTGTGAAGTTCCTTATCTTGCCTGAAGGATGATGCTTTCATATGGAAAGAGTACAAATTTTTAAACAGCTTTAGAACAGATAAGCGATAAGTCATATGATTTAAAGAAAAAGCATTGGTCTGAAAAAGGTTTTAGCAGAAGGAATTTTTCAGAGGTAAGTTTTTCACTCATTGTTCAAAGGACAAAATGAAATATTTACATACATATCTATATATTAATAATCCATCTTTAATTCTAAATAATGACTTGTTACAAGGAAAGTCCATTTAGTTATTTTGGATAAAAGGAACCAAAGTAAGCATTTTTACAATCTTCAACTGCCAATTCTTCTAACTTTCCCCCTCGCCCTTTCGTACAATCTCTCCATATAGAACTCTCTAGTGACAAATGAATGTTAGAGACAGGAGTTTTAACCATCACATCTAAAGGAAAAACAATTTCCTATACTTTGCTTAATTTTAGAACACAATTTAAACTACATCTAAGAATACTTCTTCAATGATTACTGAAGTTGAGCTAACCAAATAAATGCTTTGTTGTTTTCTAAATGTGCAGTAATGTAAGCCCGCCTTTTAAATTGTTCTCCAACATGACTAGACTGTGAAAGTTTTATGTGGTGTTCAGAATTCAGATTGAAATTACCTTTGATTTTTAAGGCTCTCCTTTTTGTAGCCATAGCATGTGTTCTACAGTAAAAGGACCCAGAAATTTCCATGAAGGTGTAATCTTAGGCCTGTTATTTAAACTCATTGGGTCTCTATCCTACAGAGCTGTGAGCCAAGGGACTTGGAAACTTGGAAATGCTCAGGAAAGGTGAACTATTACAATTGTGAATCCCAAACTAAGCACTACTGGGCCCCTGGACAACAGGCCATGAATACAAGGACACAATTCTGGGTATAACTTTCACTTAGTATCAAGTTGGATTTAATGGGTTCCTAAAGTAAATATTGTAGGACTGATCACTAATCAACTTAATCATATATAACCACTTGCTGTAACTTTATTCATTGCACAACTTATCTCAACAGGCCTATACTGTCCTATATTAACCAATTTCCCAATAATAATTAAATTAAAGTCAAAACAATCATATGAAATTATTTTCTGAAAATAGAACATCTGCTGCATTTAAACATAGAAAATTGAGAGTTGCTCCATATGGGTAAATAGGCACTTTTACTCTAAGACATAAAATATAGATGAGAAATAATGTTTTCCTAATTCAGAATTTCTCCCTTCCATTCATTGATTTCACAATTTAGCACTTGATAGTGCTCCTTGTTTGTTGTTGAAGATGCAAATTTATTTCCAAATTTATCAGCAATAAGGTCCCATTTTAGCTGAAACGTATCTACTACTATCTGATATGGAATTTCACTGTGGGGCATACAATTTACGGGAACAACAGGAAATTTTAAAGTTTAAACTGTGATTTTTTTCCTGGAAGAGTGGGGCAGAGAGAGAAAACACTTCAGCAGGTTGTCCTTAAATCTCCTGTATACATTTATCTGAGGGTAAACAAACAAACCCAGGATCCCACACCCTCTTAACTACTCAGGGACTCTGCCAATTCTCACCTCCATCTCCTGTATCACCAGATTCTTTCTCCTAAATCATTCCCATCAACATAAAAATCCTCTCTTGATCCCATTTTCCCCACCCCTACCCCCCAGCAATTTCAATCCTTTTACTTGTTCCCCTCCACTGTGAAACTACTTGGAAAGAGCTGTTGACATTTTCTGTCTTCAATTCCACTCCTTCCATTCTCTCTTGAACCCACTCCAATTAGGCTTTAACTTTTATCATTTCACCAGAACTGCCCATCTTGAGGTCACCTCTGACTCTGATGTTATGGAATCCAGGAGTCAGTTCTCAAGCTTTCATCATTTTAACCTATTAGCATTATTTGATAACCTAATTGTTCTCTGTCCTCTTTGAGGAACTTTTTTCTCGTGTATGCCAAAGAACTATACTCTCCAAGTTTTCCTCTTGCCTCATTGGCCACTCCTTTTCAGTAACTTTTGCTGGCTTCCACTATCTCTATGATATTTAATACTGGATTACCCGAGAGCTCAGAACTTTGTCATCTTCTCTAATTAAACTCCTCCTCTGGCGATTTCCTTCAGCCTCATGGCTCTAATTCCATCCATAGGTTAATAATTGTCAAATTATATCTCTAGTCTAGACCTCTCCCTGACTTCTGGACCCATCTGTTTACACAACAGCACCCCCACTTGCATGGTCAATAGGCATTTAAAACTTAATACTGAACCAATACTGTACTTATGATCTTTCCCACAAAACCTGATTTCAATTCAGTCTCCTCCATCTTCATTGCTTACAGCTCCATTTGTCTTTTCAGAATACCTTCTAATCACCCTTGACTTTTCTCTTTCTCTCATGCCCCTTACTCTCTCAAGCAAACCTCATTGGCTCAACCTTCAGAATATACTCAGAGCTGGACCCCTTCTTACCATCTCCACGTGGTCCAAGCCAACATCATCTCTTGCCTTAATTTTTCCAATAGGCTCCTAGTTTCCCCTCCTTCCATTCTTGTCCCTCTTGAGTCTCTTACCAATGTGGCAGTAGCCAGAGTGTACCTATTAAAACTTAAGTCAAATAGCATCACTCTTGTGCAAATCCTCCACTGGCTTCCTGTGTTACTCAGTACAAACCACACTCCTTACAAAATCCTACACGGTTTTCTCCTCTGTTACGTCTCTGACTTTTTCTCCCACAGCCTTCCCTTTACTTGCTCCCGCTCCAGCCATATTGGCCTCCTTGATGTTCCTTAAAAAGGAACCTGAAAAAAAAAAAAAAATCTTAGGCTTGCTCCAACTTAAGAGCTTTTCACTTATTATTCTCTCAGTCTGGAAAGCTTTTCCTCCAGAGAGCCCATGGCTGCTTCGTCACCCTTTCACATCTTTATTTAAATGTCACCTCCCCAGAGAGGCTTTCCCTGACCACATAATTCAGTGTCACTCACATCACCTTCTCCTCATCAGCCCCACACTTATATACCCCTTCCTTGCTTAGTTTTTTCACCCATATCACTTATTACCTTTAAATACAGCATATAGTTTACTTATTTATTTCTCCATTACTTGCCTCTCCCTAGTAGAATGCAAGCTCCATGAGGGCAGACACTTTTGTTTTAATTGCTCCATAACAATTTGTCGAATCAAATAGTCTCTTTAATCTCTCTACTTTTCCCACTGGAATATAAGTTCCTTTGGGACAGGGACCATGTCGTAGTCATCCCTCTATCCTCAAGTCTAATATGGTATGAGGCAAATAGTAGGTGGTCATTAAAATTTGTTGAAGGGAACTGTTGAAGAAAGACACACTCTGTTTCTTTGAGTAGTGCATTCCAAAATGGGCAGAAGAATGAGAGAAGACTACATAGATGATATAGAGGAAAGAAAGGGTAAGTCACTTAACCAAGAAATGCACAGCTATTAAATTTTTACATTACATAAACATGGTAGATACAATTGGGAAGCAAGTTGAGGTTGAGAAGATTCTGAACTTTTACTCTCAAGAAAGTAGGAATGAAAAAAATAATCAAAATCATCCGGGAATATTTGAGGTAGTCAACACTGCTACCTCTTCAGGAGCTACTAACATTTGTGGAATATTTATTATGTGCCAGCCTTATTTCTGTGGCTGTTCACTAGATGTGTGTGTTGTGTTGTGTGTGTGTGTATGTGTGTGTTTCCCCTCTGCCCTGTATCCCTAACCTGAATATTGAGTTTCTTTCTATACAGTGTCACCTTCTTAAATAAGAAGCAGTCATTACAACTTAATGTATTTTTTTCTCTGTCCTTCCTTCCTTCCTCCTCCTTCTTCTTAATGGAAAAGTACTTAAAAACTAGAATAGTTGCTTTGGGAGTTTCAGTTGCTGTACAGTAACCAGAATCATTACTTTAAGCAGGTCCACACCACAGTGGTAGTTTTAAATGGCTAAGCCAGGCTTTAAAATGGCTCCTCTAGTAGTAAAATTCTAACTAAAAGAAAGTAGGGGTAAGAATAAAATTTAGATCCCTAGTTAGCTCTGGAGGTGGCAGGGGTTTTCTAAGATATTAAAGACATTTAATTTCCTAGGTGGAATGGTGAATACAAAAATAATTTCATTATTTTTATATTCTACATTCTACATTTCTCTAAACATACAAAATATTTCATAATAAAAAAATCCAAACTGGACCAAGCCTCTTTACAAACAATTATTTAAAGGTATTTGATGTATATTAGACTTAGGCTCAGCAAAGTCACTTCAACAGCATAAAGACAGTTGTTTGTGATAAAAAATTGTAATATTACAATTATTGTCCATGATTGAAAAAAAAAAGCTTTCCCCACTGGAAAGCTATTACATAGAGGTCATTCAACAATAGAGGCTAAAATAGCCTTTTCCTGTTAAGGTTATATACAGATTCATTTTGTTTGTTTGTTTATAATTCATTTTAAACTCCAAATGTTCTTCTCTTGGCACCAACATGACTGGAATTCCAGCCAAGAAAGGAAAACCTATTTAACTCAAAGTACACGTTAGGAGTATTCCAAACTACTAAATGCAACTCAAATTAAGTAAAAACACATTCAGATCCAAATTAGGAATACAGCTAGCTTTCAGACAATAGGAAATGGGATCCTTGGCCTTTGCTTCACTACAAAGCTCTAGGCCCACTAGAAAGCTGGGCAGGAGAGAGGAGTCAGGCCTGGTACAGGCGTGTTGGGAAGGCCTGGAGTGGCACTCACTGTCCAAAGCAATGCGATGTGGCCACATCTGTAAGTTCAAAATTTCTAGTTGCTCCTTTAAAAAAACATAAACTGTTGGCAATAATTTGAGTAACAATTTGATTTAACCCAATATATCCAAAATATTATCATTTCAACAAGTAATCAATGTAAAGATAATTAATGAGGTACTTTATAATTTTGTTCTCATGGTAAGTCTTTGAAATGTGGTGTGAATTTTATACTCAATTCCATCCAAGGGCTCACTGGCCACAAGTGGCTGTGGCTGCCCTGTTGGACAGTGCAGGCCTGGGTGGGATCTTTGAGGACCTTGCGGTTCCAGCTTGCTGGTGTGAACCTGGGATGGGAGCCCCTGCTTCTCTTCCCACTGCTACCACCTACTGCAGCTGAGTTTTTCTCTCCTCTTTGGCATCAGTTCTACAAAATAAGGTCTGTCAGCTAACAGAAATCTCCCTTTCCCCGTGGACCTTATGATCACATACGCTGTGCTGGTTTGAAGCTGTTATGGACCCCAGAAGAGCCAAGATCTTTTTTAATCCAATCTTGTAGGGTGAGACCTTTTGATTAAACTATTTCCATGGAGGTGTGAGCCCACTCATTCAGGGTGTGTATCAGTTAGATCTCTCTAGTCCTTATGAGAGCTGAGAGCCCACACAGACACAGATGCTTGGAGACACTGGGAGATGCAGACAGAAGGATGTTTGGAGATGCTAAGCTAAGAGATGAAGCCCAGAGTTTGCCCTGGAGAATGTAAGAGAGGTCTCCTAGATGCTTAGAGAGAAACACCTTGGGACAACAAGCAAAGATGTACAGAAGCTGAGAGAGACAGAAAAGCTCAGAGACATTTTGGAGAAAGTCATTTGGAAACCAGAACCCATGAGCAAAGGACCAGCAGATGCCAGCCATGTGCCTTCCCAGCTGACAGAGGTGTTCTAGATGCCACTGGCCTGTCTTCAGTGAAGGTATCTTCATATTGATGCTTTATTTTGGACACTTTTATGGCCTTAGAACTGTAAATCTGCAACCTAATAAATCCCCTTAGAAAAGCCAATCCATTTCTGATATTTTGCATAACGGCAGTTTTAGCAAACCAGAACGTACCCTTTTCAGATTTTGCAAAGTGTTTCAGTGCTTGCCAAAAGAATGAATTACACTGACAGGGCAAGTCTCCTTGGAACACCTTAGTTTGGAAAGGCAACAATCATCAAATAATGTTGCTGCAAATGAGTGGCAAAGAATGAATTTAGGGGTAAACAAAAAGCTAAACTAAGATTCAGTTACATTTAGAGGAGAACCAGGACTTGGAAGATGAGAAACTGGGGTTGTGAGGTCAGGAGAGGGCTTGTTATTTCTGGTAGAGAGGAGTGGTGGTGGCGTGGGTGAAAGGATGCTACTATGGGGACAAAGTAGGTGGGACTGAGGTGATGCCAAAATCATTCATGACTGAAGGTGGGGCAGAAGTGTGGGGAAGAACTTGAAGGTGTGGCTTCCAGGGCAACCACACCTCTTCCCCACTTTTTCTCCAACAAGATTTATCCCTAAATAATGACTGCCTGGTGTAAGTTGGGAGTGGGATAATTGGTGAGCTCACGCCACACCACTGTGTGTTTGGGTGTTGGCAGATGAGGTGGAGTGTAATGAATGAGGTAGAAAAGTAGAAATGGTTGCTTCTGCCCAATTGGCATGAGCAAATGCAAACGGTACGTGAGAAGGAAAGGAAATTCAAGTGACTGGCAGTGGAAAAGGAAGTGGAATTTCTGAGGGCTCTTGATGGCTGCATGAATTACAAGAAGGCAAAGATAAATCAGAAACCGCTTGTATTGCTATTTAAACCATTACTGACAGGAACAGTAGGAGGAGAAAGTTACAGTACGTGCCTGGCAGGGTGAATTGAAGAGGCTATTTTAAGTTGCCATGAGAAATTTGGTGATGGGAGGCTCCCAAGGATAAACCTAAATGATAAATCAGATCACTGCATCCACCCCTGTTCTCTTTAATGTTGTGGTAGCTTGATCTACTGGACAAACCACAGAACTGAAGGTCAAAACTGGGATCAAGTTGCTGCTCTACCACGGACAGGCTGTGTGTGACCTTGGCCAACTCACTCTCCTCTCTGGGCCTCGTGTCTTCATTAATAAAAGATGTGGAAGTGATGGCCCTAGAGTCCTTTCTGCTTTCAAATGTCTGTGGTTTTGAGGCTTATCATCCAATCACACTGGATTTTACTCTGAATTAGACTAAGACACTTTGTTAGCTTTAACAAAAGCTAAAAATTTGGATTCAAATTTTTCAAGATTTTTTCCTGATTTGTGTTGCTGCAGGTTTAAAAAGCTCCCAAGTACTTCATATAAGAGGCAAGTACAGTAACAAGTAAAATTCAATCTGAAAAGGCCATGAGTAGCACAAACATCCACCTAGAACAATGGGCTTGGTTGGAGTAAGAGAAGAAATTTAAGTAGCTTTCTCCTGTTTGCATAAGTAGTTTGTGGCATAGCTGTAAAAGGCCCTGAGTCTGATCCCCCAATGCCCATTTTTTTATTCCTCAAATAGTTAAGAAAGTTATTATTTCATTAATTCATTCCACAGATATTTATGGAGCAGCTATCATGTTCTGCCTTGGGGATATAGCCATGAACTCAAGAACTGGAGATAAAATGGAAATGGGTAACAAACAACTGGCCATGCCTTTGCTATCACATCCCTTCATTTCAAGCATTATAGACATTGAAATTATATCTTGAGGCTGTCATGTGAGTTTTGTTTTTAAGCTTTGAAAAGTTCTGAGTTGAATGCTATCTAGAAGACAAGTTTTTTTTTGTTGTTGCTGTTTATCTCAGTGAAAAAACAGTATATGTTCAGGAAGTAATTAGTTCTGAAGCTGAAATTTTCATCTTTTTTACAAAAAGGAAATATATTGCACTATCACCACTATCATCCAACATTGTTTGAAAGCTGTAGCTAAGGCAATAAGATGATAAGAAATTGCTATAAATATTTGAAAAGATGTAATAGTTACCATTATTAGCAGAAATTATGTTATTCCTAGACAACTCAAGAAACTGAACCCCAAATAGTAAGAACTAATACTAAGATAAAAGGCAAATACCAAAATTGATAGTTTTTTCTTTCTTTTTGTTTTGTTTTTTGTTTTTTTTTAACCCCAGCAGTTACTAGAAATGGAAGGGGAAAAAGTATTCCCTTCACATTAGCTACATGAAAATTTTGGCTTCAGGCCACAGCGAATCTGTATGCATTTATCGCTGACTCTCCTGAGTGAACCTCTTTGCACACCATTGCAATTTGGCCCTGGAGACTGACTTAACTCCTGTCCTCTCCTCTTAGAAACCCCTGCTCCAGGGAGATGACCTTATTATCCCTATCTTTCAAGGTGGATCCGGGTTTTATGAAGCCTGATGCTTCTACAATTTTGGACGATGCTCTTTTTAAGAAAAACACAACTAAATTACTAATGCAAAATTAGGGAAGAAAGTGAATTTTTATTTAGAGTGAGGCAAGAAATCACAAGTAAGATTCAGATCCCTTTCTTTTTCTATCTCTTTGGGCAGTTTACCAGCCATGCTTACATAGGAATGCTTTGGATTCCAACCTGGCTTCTCCTCTCCATCCAAACACTATAACTCCCGGCACTCACAGGAGCTCATCTAACTCAGGGACTCTTAAGTATAAGTGTCATTAGCTTCTCAACAAACTACCTCTGCTCATGGATTTTGGTTTTTCCTTCTCCACCCCTTTACTCAACACCATCCCCTCCTAGGCCTATTCCAACCACTCAAGTTAACTTAAGTCTTGCCTCCTTCTTCAAGTATGCCTAGTGGAGAGACCTCTCGGGCTCAGAACACATTACACTTACTGTCTCATTCATTTGATAAGGAATATATATTTCCTTGTGACAGAGATTATATTATCATCATGTACAATTACTTAAACTTTTAAATAGATGAAGGGAGACTAGCAGGGTCAATATCCTACATCAAATTTGGAATTCATAAAATTTCTTGAATAATGTTTTTTTGAGTTACAAGAGAGGAGGCCCATTTAAGGCTTTGGATGAGGAAGTAAGTCTTTTTTTTTTTTTGTAATGTTATTTGTGAAGTTTAATGATGATGTAATTCACCATACTCACTAATAGTTTGGTGTTATATTCGCAGTTACGGTTGAAATCCCCCATTCCCTCCCATTGCTTCCTACTAACTCAGTGGGCCAGAGGAGTTTGTCTTCCTTTCTGTTTTGGCAACCCAACCCTGGCTTTTGCCTTCTGTTTTTCTACTGCTTACACCAGCAACGGAAGTTCCCAAGGATAGCTTCCAAAAAGCTTTGGCCAGAACTGGAGGAAGTAGGTACACTGAAGGGAGAAAGGATGATTCAACTTCTTTGAGCGCTTAATTTTTGGTATCCGTTCTGAAATTGCTGAAAAGAATGCCAACAAGTTGTAATTACCATGGTGCTCCCTGGGAAGTGGAAAACTGCCAATACTCTTTGGATTTTGACCAACAATCCAATTTCAAATAAGTCATTGATGGAAATGAGCATCTATTTTTGTCATTTACAGGGAATATCTGCTGCCTATAAAAATCCACATACATGCTTGATACAGTTTCATAAAGCTATGCTTCTTACCAGCAGTTTTTTGTAGGCTTAAGTGTGCAGTACATAGAATATAGTCATTCAGTCGAGTAGAAGACAGAGAGTGGCCTGCACCTAGTCTCAGAATAAGAGTAAACTTTTCAGCTCACAAGACTCTTCATTAGCTACCCACACAGAAATGCACACTTAATTTCCCAGTAAGAAAATATACCTGTGTTTAAAATATTTATCAAATGCCATATTTTTCCAGGGAACAAAAGTCCTCTTGAGGGGGGAAATCCATTTCCATCTTCAGGGAAGTGAGAGGGCTGCTTTTGCAATCAGAATAGCTTCCAAGGCCTTCGTGCCAATAGCTGTGAGAATGATTCACATCAGCTTTGGAAGCTTCCTTGGTTGCTGAATGGGCAGCCATGAATCATCCCTTGCCCTTTGTGCATATCATTCCTGATCTCCTTGGAATATTATATGAAAATTATACCTTGCATTTCTGTAAAGAATGCTTTTCCTGATGGCATCAGGCAGCCCTGGAGTAAAAGCAGGCCCTGGTGAACTGCATACCCTGGGATTAGATATGCTCCAAACATGTTTGCAAAGCTGTTTTAAGGCTGAGTCAACACACCTGATTTGGAAGCCCATCACAGGCCACAACCGGCTGTGCTGGCAAAAGTGCAAGGACTCCATTTTTGGGATTAAAAAAAAAACTAAACAAACAAAACTATTCTTTAACCCCTTCATAGCCAACTTGAAGGAGTATTTTGATCCCAAATTGTCCCTTTTTGTTATGGATAAGAAAGTAAACCTAGGAAAATCAATTTCTGTTTTTAAAATGTTAACTCATACTGAAAATAATACTGAGCATGGTTTTCCCTTTTGAAATGACTATTTCTCATTTCTTTAACCAAGGCTGATAGTTTAATATTCTATCACCTGGGAAGGAACAGCTGGTACCTCAAAGTCCAAGTTTATCACCAGTTTTCCAATGTAGCTTTGGAACTATGCAGATACCCTGGGTTAGCCACTGAAGCTTACAAAGGTATTTGGTCAGCACTTGGAGATGGTAATCATTCTATTGCAAGATCAAAAGTAGAGCTGTCTTAATCAAATGAGCTCCTACAAGTAGTCATAGCTGCAATGGCATTATTTTGTGCCTTCAAATATAAACAAACAGCTCCTGCCGGTAGTAAATGATCAAACTGAAATGGCTATGAATGAGGCTCTTTATTACTAGAGTCATGTTCTATGAAGAAGATTTGAAGGAATGAAGGATGTTTAACGTGTAGAAAAGAAGATTCATAGAAAACTTAGTAAGTTTCTTCGTGTGACTGAGGAACATCTGTGAAGAAGAATTAGACTTGTTTTTGCTTGCGTGACCTCAAAGTACAGAATAAAACCAAAAGGTGGAGGTCATCTGGAAAGAGATTTCAGACCAACTTGGGGGACTGTTTTCTAACACAGCCCCTCAGAGATGATGCCACATTAGCAAATAGCATAGAGGTGTCTGGGTGGACGCTTGATGGCCATTTGGCAGAAAAAATTATGGTTGTACTACAGCAGTATTCCTATTCTTCTGGATTTAAAGCATCATTTAAAAAATAAGAAAGGGGATCATTGTAGAAACATAGGTTGCAAACTTTAGATTTTGCTAGTTAATGGTATTTCAGTTACTATTTATTACCACCACCATTTAATAAAGGATATATTGTAATGCTAAAAAGAATAGAAATAAACAATGAAGGATAGCTCTTTAATAGTAAATAAGTACATTTTTATGAAAGATGAACCATATCCGTAAATTAAAACACAACAATCAATACTAGACCTTCTACATTGATACAAACCACACACAACACAGACACACACACACACACACATGAACCCAAAGAAGAAACAGCATCTTATGAAAGTGGTTACCTCTTATTAGGAAAAGGGAATGAGACTGGTTTGGATTTTAAAAGGGGCATCAACCAAAGGAGAGGCTAGGCCTCCCTATAATTTGCCTAAGAGCCTCCTCCTGAATGCCTCTTTGTTGCTCAGATGTGGCCCTCTCTCTCTAGCTAAGCCAACTTGAAAGGTGAAATCACTGCCCTCCCCCCTACGTGGGATCAGACACCCAGGGGAGTGAATCTCCCTGGCAACGTGGAATATGACTCCCGGGGAGGAATGTAGACCCGGCATCGTGGGACGGAGAACATCTTCTTGACCAAAAGGGGGATGTGAAAGGAAATGAAACAAGCTTCAGTGGCAGAGAGATTCCAAAAGGAGCCGAGAGGTCACTCTGGTGGGCACTTTTATGCACAACATAGACAACCCTTTTTAGGTTCTAATGAATTGGAATAGCTAGCAGTAAATACCTGAAACTATCAAACTACAACCCAGAACCCATGAATCTTGAAGATGATTGTATAAAAATGTAGCTTATGTGGGGTGACAATGTGATTGGGAAAGCCATAAGGACCACACTCCCCTTTGTCCAGTGTATGGATGGATGAGTAGAAAAATGGGGGAAGAAAAAAAAATAGGCACCCAGTGTTCTTTTTTACTTTAATTGTTCTTTTTCACTTTAATTTTTATTCTTATTATTTTTGTGTGTGTGGTAATGAAAATGTTCAAAAATTAACTTTGGGGATGAACGCACAACTATATAATGGTCCCGTGAACAACTGAATGTACACTTCGTATGACTGCATGGTATGTGAATATATCTCAATAAAAAAGAATGTTAAAAAAAAAGATAAAGCATGAATAAAGTTTTCCAAAAAAAAAAAAAAACCTACTATGGCAGGAAAGACACCAAAAATAAATAAATAAATAAAAGAGGCATCGACTTTATCCACAATATTTAATTTCTTTATGTAAAAATCATAAAACAAATAAGATAAAATGTTAATATTTGTCAATTCTGAACAGAGGAAACAAGGATGTTTCTTATGTAATTCTTTGCTTTTTTCTGTATTTAAATAAATCACCCCCACTCCTCTCAAACAAAAACAAAACAAAATAAAGCCAAAGTAAAACAAAATACCTAGCTTTACTACATTTTCTTATTTTTTTCTCACTTCAACATGCACCAGTGTAAGCTATATTGACCAACACAGCTGAATCGCAGGCCATTATTTGGGAGATAGTGGACTATTGATTCACAAATCGTATCTTACAGGCCTTCTCTGAGTCAAGCTCTGTGTATGCTTCCTACATTCCCGAGATTCTGTGGTTCCATATTCTACGATTCTTACTTTTCAGCAGATAATCCCTGCACAGTTTCTTTCAGATCTTACATTTCCTCTGAAATCAGAAAAAAAGCTCTTCCCAGGGATACTTTATTGATCATCCATGTTGATTAACCTTGGGGCTAAAAGAATATCCCCCCCTCTTCCCCATTTTACAGTCATGACATGTAACTGCATGGCATTTCACACCCAATAGCAACACAGCTGTAAGTACTTCTGTGAAGTCAATTACAATTATGGCCTGAAATGAGATGAAAATAGAGAGCTCAGCAATCTAGTTGGGGAGAGTTGAGAGGGGGGAGACTTTAATTTGGTTCCACTACCTAAGAGAAGTTAAAAATGATTCTAGATTTTTCTGTGGTTTATTTTTCCTACACGTGGTCTTTACATCTTCTAGAATGCATATTTATGTCAGGTAGTTGTTTTTTGATGGATGGATGAATGAATATCTATAAAATTTTTTAGTTCCTGTCTTTATCCTCACCATACTTTTTGTCTAATCCTGCAAACAGTTTCCAATCTGGGTTCCAAGGACATCTACTTGAGTAAAGCTAATTATGTGTTATTAGATCATTTTCAACATTTCACAAAGTTTCAAAGAATCTTCTAAGGCTTAACAAGTGTCAAATTATTTATTCTTAGCTAGAATTACATCAACATGATTTGTTAATAGTGGCTATACAATGCTGATCAGAGTCCCTACTTGGCAGCTATTTAAGCCTTTGATTTCTTTTAAAAACAGGTAGTGAAAATTATTCATTAATAAATACATTATTTATTATACTTACAGAACCATAGGCTCTATGTGGGTAAATAAACAATCAAAGGTGTCACTGAAGGAAAAAACAGTGGTAAGAACTATAAAAATCTAAATAAGTGGCAAAACTCATCTAACGAGAGCTTGAGGAACAGCCAAAAGCTGTCCCACAGAAGAGCTAATGACAAGGAAACACAAGTTTAAATCCTTTTTTGCCTGATTCTGGTTTTAGCCTGATGATTTGCCTTTGTAAAAATAGAATACTTATTTTATTTAAAGTAAAAGACAAAGTTTATTAGACATTGAGGAGGTCTCCTGGAAGCTAACATCAGTCTTAGAAGAAATGCACCATCAGAAATGTGACTTGATAGTAATTTTTAAAAAACTCAGGATGATGCCAGACAACAGTGTTGGCACGATGTTCACTTCCCAAATTAACACCTATAATTCTCAATTTTATAGTCCGCCATTTATTTTGATTTGGTACTGTTTACAGAGGCAAAGTAGAGGGGCAATACTGATTTTAGGTCTTACCTCTTCCAATTTACCAAAAAACTCTTGATATAAACCCTTGTGTAATTATATTCATTTCTGGGCAGTTCCCCTCAATGAAACAAAGTTTATGCTTTTTCTTTTCAAGTGACTGTGCATATACTTTTCAACTCAAGTGGAACAAATCAAGGTCCCTTTTGGAAATATTTATTCCTATTTGAATTTCAATTTTGCTTCTAGATTCTGGGTTACTTTGGAAATTTGTAGGTTTATTGTTCTTTAAAATAGAAAATATAGCCCATTTCTTTCAACCTTGTGAGTAACATAAACGAAAACAACACAACCTCTAGTTGCTCCCCGAGCTATAGATAAAATCCCAACTCCCTGGCCTAGCATTTAGATAATTAACTTCAACTAACATTTACACTAGATAATTAACTTCAGCCAACATTTACACCTGCACAGCGATTTACAGTAAACTCATCTCTAGTCACTGATCTCCAAACATGCCTTTCTTTATTCTTCTTAATACAATGACTAGCAAATTTCTCCTCATTCCTTAAAATGCCATTCATCAGGCACTTCTCTGGAGAAGACTTTCTTACAGTTTCACAAGCCAGGACTCAGTCCTTTTTTCTCTGTACTCTCATTGCATTTTGTATGTAATTTTATTAAATAGTTTATTTTATATTAAAAAATTATTTTTACATATGCCTTCCAAATAAGGCAGTGAGGGGAAGATGTTATTTCTATGTATTTATGGGTGATTAGGGAAATGAGTCAAATCACACGGCCAATAAGTTTTAGAGCTGAATTTGAAACTGGGTTTTCTGTCTCCAGGTCCAAGCACCTTCTCCCCTGCACCACCACCTTTTTACACCCTGTTATAATGCTCAATTTGCTAGATATTACAAGCATTGCCAATGTTTAATTTGTTGAAACTATGGTAATTTAAAAAGTTAAGAAAAATAAGAATGATTCTAGCAGCCCATACTTATTAAGTGCTTAACATATGCCAGACAAAAAGATTTCAATGCACTAATTCACTTCATCCTCACAGCAGTCTTATAAGTAAGGACTGTTATCTTTTATTTTACAGGTAAGGAAATTGAGGTGTAGAATGGTTAAATAAATTGCTCAAAGTCATCCAGCTAAAATGTGGCAGAACTGAGATTCATAACCAGGAGGTCTGGCTTTGGAACCCATATTCCTAATGAAAGTATACTTAAACACTAAAGGTTTCTCAGGATCCTAAATGAAGCTTTGGAAATGAACAGTGCCTGCAAGTTTGGTTTCAATTTTGATACTATGGAACAAAGGTTTGACTCTGGATCTCAATTAATAGCCTCAACTATAATGACAAAGCACAAAAGAAATCAGGGGTTGAGTTAGATGACTGAATTGGATTTCATGTAGATAGTTATTATGAAAGAAGCAGAGCTTTTATTTTTGGATTTTTTCCCCTCCTTCTCTTCAAATAATAATGCAAACTGGCAATTGGAAAAAAGGAAAAAAAAATCGAACAACCTGTTTCTGATTTGTCTGGGACTGCATTCAAGGTTGTGGGACTACATTCAAAACTGCATTTTCAGAGTGTCTTCAAAACAGCCATTCTCTTTCAAAATAACTTTGAAAAGAAAAATTAAAATTGTAAATATGTTGTTTTAGGGCAAAGATTTTTCACACATTGAATCATAAAAACAAAAATATTCAAATCCACTAGAGCTTGCACTGTATAGAACACCTACATATAAAATCCTAATAAAACAAAATAAAAGCACGATTAAGAACAAATACTTCATAAACATTTTATGCCCTTTGATAATATCAATTAAGAACTTTGCAAAGTTCTTTAGAGAGTAAATTTAAGAAGGCCAGTTACTTAACAACTAGAAGAGCCATAAAATATAGCTAAGAATAAGTCAAAGAAGAAAAGCTCCTAAGTTTTAATACATTAGCATAAAATACATGGTCACTAGTCTAGTTATTTAAATGCTATTATAGTTTAATAGTTAAGAAGAAAAAGCAGTTTATGCTACTGAGATTTCCAGATTCTCCAAAAGCATGCTTTATATCTGTAAAACACCCCAGGGTAGATTTTGGACATTATTGTCTATTCTTTTATAATACTGAACTCCTTATCTCTGAAAATAAATCTTGAGTGCTGCATATAAAGTTTTTATTCCTAGACACTTAGGCAAAATGACAGGTCTTTTTTCTCCAGACTTTCTTAAATAACCTTCTTTCTTTCATCCTCTGAAATTTCCTAGCCTGCCTGACTATTTCATTTCTCTTTGGGCTTCCTCATCCTTTTCCTCCTTATTTACTAATTCATTCGTTCTTTCATTCAATACTTCTTTCATGTCCTGCATTATGATTTTACTCATGTCAAAACTGATGCTTCTCCCTTTTAACACATTACGGTTCCTTTTATTCAAAGAGAGCTTGAGATTTTAATTTTAGAGTCAGTCTTTCATGAAAATGTCACAGTAGGAAGGTGGAATTCTCTCCAATGCCCCCTGTCTTCTGGGCACAAACCTTACATGCTTTACTACTTTTTGTCTCTTTTCTAAACCTAAGACAGTTGATTTCATACTGTTTCGATTATGTTCACTTACTGAATTACTGGTTTATATGTTTTCCTTTTTAGGTTGTATGATAAAAAAGGCAACTCAATACCAAGTGTCAATAACCACCATGCTTAATTCTTTTCGCATTTTTATGTTTACGATTTTTTTTCAAACAATAACCTGGCCAACTCAGCCAAAATAATGAATAGGGAATTTTACTTGGAAATCAGAAATAGGGAAGAGAAGTAAGATGTGATAAGAAATGTCTAGATTCTTTTTATCATTTTTGGAATCATGGTAGGCATGTGTATTTCTAACACTGGACAATTCCCCAATGTGAATGAATATTGAATTTCCTATGAAAAGGAAGAAGTGGAAAGGCCTGGAGTTTGTGTACAATCCTGTCTAATTGATGAGTCTGCTGTTGGGAACTGGACAAAAGTGGCTTGAGAGACTGGACTGATTTCCCATCCTCTTTTCCTGCCAGCTTTGCTCTATGAATATTTCCCCCTCCTTCTGTATTTAGCTGTAAACACAAGCTCCTACTTTCTAAGGCAAATGTTCCTCAGGGTTATGGGCAGAAGAGGAAGTTCTTCTGTTAAAGGTAAAATAGTTTTGTGATAGGAACCATACATGAAGTAACCCTTCTGGGAAACCAGCGAGAATGGCTGGGAAATAGCTTGATAAGAAAATAGCTCTGTAGTTTTATGTTAACTTAAAATCCAATCTCTTCTCTTGGAGGAATTGTTGACAGTTTGTGCTCACTCATTTCTTGGCAATCATTGTTACCCTGGAGGGAGAAGCTGTTGTCCACAAGCATTAGTGTCTTCTTGGGTCTTTGGTGAGTTTGGGGTCAATGGAATCACTGGTTCCATGCCTATCGTGGGGGTGGCTTTGAAGAGGGGCTGAAGGCTTGGAAGGGCAAAAATGCTCAGAGGGAAAAGATTTCTATTAAAGAAACCACCGTTGTTAGGACAGTGGTATTTCTGAAATCTTCATTCAGTCCCATGAACTCCAATTCATGGACAACTGAACCCAAGCCCAATAAGCTGTTGGATTTGCCAACACACAGGTGGTCAGGGCTGCGTGGACTGTGGGGTTGGAAAACAGAAGGGTCGTGGGTAGTGCTAAATTTTGACAGAGTAAATGTTTTGCAAAGCCCACTCACTTTCCGTTATTTGCAGGTGAAGGTAATGAGAACCCCTAGTATAGGTTAAGGTTAAATACACTAGCTCTCTCAGACTTTAAAGTTAGCTTTAGTTTTCTGTTGATAAGTACTGATAGGGTAAAGCTCAAATTCCAGAGTTTTAAAAAACTTTTTACCTTAGAATAAACACCTGTTGATGTAGACAATTTCAGGGTAATTTCAATTCTTTTACCCACTCCGCTATATATGCGTACATACATACATGAATACACATACACATATTCACACATGTGTACAATATACTCACAGGTATAGGTTTTAAAAGCATTAAATATTCTACTGAGGTAAAGTCATGGCTATTTCATTTCATTATAAGTAGGATACTTAGCAAATAAAATAAATCATTGGCATATAACACTGTGTTTTATTGATCTGAAAACACAACATCTTTTAAAATAGTCACTAGATATTTTGTCAGTTCCACTAATTACTTGTCACACTCTGGCTGGAAATTCTGAACCATTCTATTCATTTATTTACTCAGTCAGGAAACTGTTTTTAGAAATATATGAGAAGGCTTGTGGTCAAATTCCTTCATTGCCTTTACTTATGACTAAGTGGAGAGAATGCTTTTCAACCGTTTACTGGTACAGGCACCTGTCTTGTAGTTTGCACTGTTAACTGCAACTGTGACGCTAATTGGTTTGCTTCTTAGCACTTTCTTTATTGTGCTGCCTGAATTCTGCCAGTCTTGCAATGGGGCATTTTGTGATCACATGTTAAAATGAAACTGCTATAGACCAGAAGGCATTACTGGGAAAAGAAAACTGAACTTCAAGTCTCAATTTTACATAGGAAAAGACAGATTTTTACAGTCTGAGATGCAGACTGAAATACAGCATTTACACCTCTAAGAATAGCCAGTACTCTGAGAGGGCCTTGAAAGTGGGGACTGGCACTTGAGTGAGTGCGCGAGATGATCCATTGGGATTAGCATATATATACGTATATACATATATATATATATATATACGTATATACATATATATATATATATATATATATATACATATTTACATAGTTGATTAATGGGGAAGAAATTAAATTTTGGTAATATTTTATACATGGAAAGATGCTGATTCCCAATTTCATTCCACATACCATATTAGAATATTCAAAATCTACCAAGAAAGGTGAGTTCCATGGCTTGGATAGGTTAACAGTCTCCCTCAATTGTTTGTTCATTTGTTTTCAGCTTATACATATATGTTTCTGTGTGCTTATGGATGAACAAAAGAACTTTAAGAGATAACTCATTTGAAAATAAAATTCCAACTGAAAATAACACTAATAAGGCAAAGCAAAGTGAAGAGTAAGAAAAAGAAAGCTGACGTTTCTGGTACTCCTAATATAAATTCTTGATTTGTTGACTGTCTAACCAGATTTGGCAAAATGTCTACCTTTACTGGAGCCCACAATGAAATTATCAAGAAGACCATTAAAGTATGGGTATATAGTCCCTTTTTTTTTTCATATTGAACCTTTTCCTAGGGGAAAATTGTGCCTTGAGATATTAAATGAGGATAATATGATGTCATCAGTTTGGCAAGACATTTTAAACCTATGCCCATGAAATGTATGGACAGCTTTTTATGATTTCTTCAGCGATGTATCAAGTTATTTGATACTCAATTTAATGTTTAATGATAAATATTTAGAAGCCATGACTGCAAAATTCTACTTAATAGCCAATGACCTAAAGACACACTGGAGAAACACTTGTTCTCCTTGCCACGATAAAAATGGCCAAAAGAATACTTAGAAAACAAGTGTCAAACTAAAATATATTCTTTTGATCATAAACTCTGTTAAAAGATTCACAGTAAACATTGCTAAAGATTTGAAGAAACAAGTTTTATAACTAATTCTTCAGTGTAAGAGGTTTGGTATATACAGTCAAATGAAAGTACAGATGTTTCTGTACTATCAGTTTATAGTATTTGTTAAATTTTGTTTCAGTGATGGAGTGTGAAGGATTACCTACCCTCTTGGATTGTGAACCACTAAGGAAAGAAAAACTAGTGAAGTTATATTCTCAACAGTAAATGACTCCTTCAATAAAAATAATATTTTGTGGAAAAACTATAAATTTAGCCACAGAAAGAATTCTAGGCTGAGTTTACAGAGACAACATTGCAAAATTAACAGATGATCTATTTTAGCAAAAAAGTTAAAAGCCAGAAGTGCAGAAAATGCTATGGAATGTCACTGATGTCATACAATTTGAAATAGAAAACACAAAAATTAATAACCTATCATAAATTCTTTACAATATTTGAAATGAGATAGGGAGTGACCATAAAACCACATGGGAGTATGGGAGTAACCGTGGAGAGGTTTGCTTTCATTATCTCATGGCAAAGAACTTAAACCTAAAGATAAGCTGCTTGTTTTTTTCCTTGAACAAAAGCAAATATTTCAAAATTTCTAGCATTTCTGGGATGACAAGTTGCTGTCAGTATTATGTTACTGAGCATATATTTTTTCAAGGTCTGTATAATTTGTTTCTTCAAGATCAAGGCAACTTTTTAACAATGAGTGAGGAAATAACTACTTTATTAAAAAAATTTGTGTGATTATAAAGCATTCTGAAAGTATTTTGGAACTGTGGGCACTGTTACATTAATTTATTACTGAAATGGTGTGTATGTACCACTTATAAAAACTCTGATAAGCAAAATTTTTAAAACTCTGAATACATTTTTCTAATCTGTTAAAAATGTTTCTAGTCTCAGTAATTTCAAACACAAATTAAGAACATAAAAATGCAGTTTCCAATTCATTTGCAAGACATCAAAGAAATGACACTCATTAAAATGTCAGCAAAAATCTTTCCATAATCATTAGACCAGACTGAAAAATTTGTATCATGATTTAGTAAAAAAGTTGTCCATTTGGAGTGACACATCTTTTTCCATTCTGATGGCCTTTAAAATCAAGTGTGAATTAGGGTACTAAGACTGAAAAAAACAATGAAACATATTCTGTCACATTTCTCTGTTAAAAATCATTAATGATAAAATTTACATAGAGAGAAAAAAGATTTTTTGTATTACTAAAAATAAACTCAATTTTAAAAATATACATTTTTCATGTTTGCTTTTCATAATGCATTAGTAAAGTATGATATGCAAATGATGTACAGCAGAGGTTCTCACCTGCTCTAATGTCTCTAGACATTTGGCAGGGTCTAGAGATGTTTTCTGATTATCACAACCAGGGGAGGTGCTACAGGGATCCAGTGACGCTGCTAAACATCCTACAATGCACACGACAGGCCCCTCACAAAGAATTATCTGGCCCCAAATGTAACCCTGATTTAGAGATCCATAAATACAAACATGTATTATTTATATACAGTGTATACTAAAAAATATTTTACTCAACATGTGTACTCAATCCAAGAAGTATGGAGACCACTTTAAGTTATGATGTCTGAGAATTTAAATTATCACTTGAAAGCCTGTTTGGTTCAAAGTGCAAAATGTCTGGTATTTGCTTCAATTCACCATAGTAGCTTTCTTCAAAATTCATCTCATTTTTACCCCTGTGACTTACAAATCATGAGCTGACAAGAGAAGGACTTCTCAATTAGCAAGGCCACATTTGTATGATATCTTTAGAGCTGTTTTTTTTTTTTTTCCTTTTTAAGTGTCAGAATGTTGGAAACCAAGTCAGATTTTCATGAGTTTATATATACATTTGCATACAAAATTCAAGAAATTTAATCTCAAAGTGTGGACACTGAAATGTATTTTATGAAACTTATTCATATTTCAACATGTAATAGTTTCTAGGCAAGGAAGGGCTGAATTTAGAAAGACAGCTAAATAAAGGTTTTTGTTACTAGGCTCTTTGTCCCTACCTTGGTCAGTTTTCACAAGAACATATGAAAATAAACACAATTTTAGTCTTTATCAATCACCTCTTTTTTCAATAGAAATGATTCAATCTTACAAAAAAGTAGCAGAAGTACAATTTTAGTTTTAAAGGCAACTGTTGTGACTTTTCTATACTTAGGTGCAGGATTTCAGAATTAAAAATGCCTAGAAGAACAATAATAGCTCTCCAACTTTAAGTTCCTCTTACCTGATATTCTAACAAGGGTGGACTTACATCTGTTTCCTTTCTGCAATGGCCAAGAGTTTCAAGGCAATCATGAGTCATGACTTTGGAATAGTGATTTAGGGATGAAGTTAGAAAATTTAAAAGGCAATGGACTTTTATCAGACAGGGAGAGAAAAAAGCCACAGAGAGCAAGAAGCTGAAATCAATGAAACCAGGAAGAGAAGGGAAGGACCAGGAGATGCTGCTATGTGCCTTGCCATGTGACAGAGGAGTCAAGGATCTCCGGCAGCCAGCCCCAGAAAGTCACAGTCTTCAGAGAGAAAGCATCGCCTTGATGATGCTTTGATTTGGACTTTCTTTTAGTCTCAAAACCAAAAGCTAATAAATTCCGATTGTTTAAGCCAACCTATTCCACTGTGTTTGCTTAAGTAGCCCTGAGAACTAAGACAATGTGGAAACAAGATCTCAGAAAGTTTCTATCAACAAAGAAAAATTAACTGCCCGTTATTTGTAGCTTAATGTGCGCAAATGTCATTTGCATTCTCTGTATTATGTTCCATAGATTATTTTATATTAGTTGATGCTAAACAGTATGAAAGAATGTGAAAATTAAAAAGAATGGTAAGGGTCATTGAAAAAAGGGTCACTATTTTTCCTAAAGCCTTAAATTCTACAACAATCAATACTTCCTTGACAAAAAAAAAAAAAAAGTATGTGTTGTGGGGACTTCCTGTTCAGAAAGACTCTATCTTACAGTTTTAGTAGTTATTTACTATATATTGATATACACATGTACATTTGTGGATATCAACATCTATCCTTTTAGGTATATACGCAGATATAAAGAGTTACCTCGGGATTTCTGATAGTCCATACAATCTTAATTTCCACCACTGCATACAATCTTCCCCCAAAAAAGCATATTTCTTCAGTGGAGTTACCGAATATGCAACAACTAGAGAACAATAAAGTCATGAAGAGACATGGATATTGGATTGCTGGCTAAGCTCACTCTAGCTAGATGATTTCTGCCCATCAAGCTCTGTGACAACACAATTAAAGGTTACTTGAAATTGTAGAATACGAGCCGGCTCATATACTCAAATAATCAAAACAAAATAAAACCCTGTGTATGTTATATATGGGAATGGCAAGTCTATGGCAAAAATCAATTTTGGGGTTTAAAAGGCTAAGATTGTGGTTGCTAACTTTAGTGTGTTTTGGAGGATAGTGGTAGAGAGTGGATGTGTTTTCTTCTCAAGTTTTTACAGTTAAATGCTCCAGGAGCAAGGGTCAGAAGGAATTACAGACTTGTTGCCTGAAACTAATCTTTTTTTTTCCTTAATGAAAATAACAAACACTGTGTATCTCAACAGTTTTCTCCTGCTCTCTTGTGCAAAGCTCCAATTCCATTTTTTTTCTTAGTATTGTTTTAGGAAGACTGAAATATTTACTAAAGGAGAAGATTAAAGGTTAAAGCCCCAAAATACATCAACAAGGATTATAATATTTATTGAAGGCAAAACTTCAGAAAAAGAAAGAAATAGAAATAAACCAAGTTTGCTAATATATTGCAAAATTGGGACATGAAGTGAACAGAACAATGATAGGATTTGACCTTCAATAGAGATCAACATTTCAAAGACATTTTTGGTTTTGCAAATTCATTTGCCATGTTCAAATCCGTTTTTTAAATGATTTCTCTGACTTTTGAAAAGAAGGATGTTGACACTTCGGTATTGTACGGCGGATGGTCCTTATTTGTTATTTCATATCTGGTGGTTCAACAGAACCACTTTAGGTTTTCCATCTTTAAGTGACTTGAGAGTTGAACACTTACTTCAACATCCTTTAAAGAAGCTGTTGTATGCCTTCATTACCTTCAGAATGAAAACTACATAAAGCACTTGTCATTCTTGCTGCTTTAAAATCTCTTTCTCTGACCTGAAGTTCTTCATATTAGCCTTAGATAACCTATTTGTTATAGGTTATTTGGATTGCATATAGGTATAGGTCATTTTATCTGTATGAAAAGAACAGAAATCTAAAATGTACAGAGTTTTAGTTTTTTCTTTTTTCTTTTTTAATTTTTGCTGACTTATAACTACCAAACAAATAAATAATGGTGAAGGAGGAAAGGAAAGACGAGAATAAAATCTTCTTTGGGGAACATTTAAGGTTAATCTTGATCTGTTCCTAAAACTCACTGGAGTTACTATATTACCAAAAAACACCGTCACGTTTTCTCTGTCTTTCTACATATAACATTAGTCAGTGATACCACACCAAGGTTTGATAGGGAAAAATGTCAATTTCTTTTCTCTAGCTCTTCATAATTGAAACTATTTGTTACGGCACAAGAGTCATAAAATAGAAATAAAAAGTAGATGGACATTAATAAAGGGGATGGGAAGGGAGGGGCAGAGAAGAGTGAAGAGAAACCTTCAAACCAAAGAGTAGGTGGGTAACTTCTTCTAAATCTATATGAAGTCCTAAGAGGGAAACTAAAGCTGTGTATTCTATATGTCAGCATTCGAGAATGAAAATTTAACAAAAATCACAAGCTATATGTTGGCAAGCTAAAGCTGAGCAACAATGGGGTTAAATAAATTGAAACTAGGACTTTAAAACACCATAGAAAAGTTATTCATGCAAACAGCTGGTAGCATGAACAATAGACAAGAAACAACTCTTGACTTCAGTTTAAACAAACTGGGCTATAAATAAATGGACACTCCACAAAGAACCTAAGTTGATACTACGAAGGCTCCATTACCTGTTAAACAATAATATAAATGGCATTCTTTGTATCGAGATGACCAACTGTGCTAGCTTTCCAAGCTTCCACAAGTGCCTCTACCTGTTTGTATCTTGGGCCTCTGACTAGACTAAGTTATTACATCCTGTTATTACAGTTTAATAGCCTTGTGCTTTTCTTTGGAACAGCCAGGAACTACTGTCTCCCATGTTGATCTGTAACTTCCATGAGGAGAGGGAGTATATCTGCATTGTTTATTGCATGTCTCTCATGCCTAGCACAATGCTTGGCATGAATGAATGAATGAATGAATGAATGAATGATGACATTTATTCATTTCCTGAGACCATATTTTCTCCTTGTCCTGGTTTATGAAGTGATATTATATTGCTTTTGGCCCTCATTTTCAAAAGAAGATTGATTTTAAAATCATAATTATAAGGTGATATTTCCATGTCAGAAAACATGAGAAAGATGAAATGGATGAAAATGATAGCCTGTTTATAATGATGAACACCACAGTATTGTTGACAGTGTACGTGTGTTCTAGAGTAGCTTTTGCAGAGTAGTTCCAAGAACGTCAAACATGCCTTCACTTCTCGTGTTATCTGTGATACGTGAAATATTTTCAATATCACCATATACCAGCTTGGCAGGTGGCAGTTCTTAAAGGCAGAAGTCCAGGAATGTTTTCCATTTCACTAAATGTTTGTTTCTAGTTTTGGACTTTGCTCATTTGTTTGACCTAACCAAAGTCTGCTTACACAAGGGCACTGTTTTAATTTTTATTTGGCATGCCTTTCTACTTACTATAGTATAGGTTTAAAATAAAATGGAGTATACTGTCTTTTCGAATCTTCAGGTTTGAAGAAGAGATGTTTAAAGTAGAGTTTAAAATGAATATTAATTTACTGCTCCTCTCTTTCTTCTCCACTCAGAAATAAGGTGAAAGACTTTCAACAAAAATTCTGCCTGATAATATCAACATTAAAAATACCCCAATCATGAACTTACAAGCACTGAGAAAGCAGAATTTTCCCCAGAAATTGTAATTGGCTGTATGTAGCTCAGAAAAGGAAAGCAAAGCAAAGCAAGTACACATCTGTGCATGTACATATACACATGCCAGCTGCTTACAGCTGTATGATTCCAGTGCCATCTATGCCAGAAATGAAAACATATACTTCCATATTTATATAAAAAGATTGAAGAAGAATGTCTCACTAAATTTAACAGGACTATTCAGATTTTCAGAAAACATGTAAGTATTGGAAACTTGGGAAAATATTACAAAATTATGGTTTTAAACCCAATGATATTTTAAAGGACATCATAATTTTCAAAAAATTTAATAAATTAAATTGGCCTCTCCAATGAATCAAATATAAAACTCCAGGGGCTTCCATTTCCAGTGAAGAGAAGCTGCACAGCAGATTCCTTTTTCCTCCTTGACTCCACTTCAATAATGAAATTTCATCTTTTGGGAGCCTTAGCTACATCTGCAGTAAGGTTCCAACTGTGTAGTAAAATCTCAAACCGATGTTCAAGGAGAATTTGGCAATTTGATACACTTCACAATAATAGTTTTTTTTTTTTCTTTTTAAGAAAATATATTCTGAGTAAAATATTCTTGTGCATTCTTTTTTCCCAAATAAAGATTTTGCATTTCCTAAAGAACAACTTGCAAGCTGACAGAGAAAGTGAGGAAACCTTATTAATAACTAGGGAATCCTCAAAACGGCGAAAGAGAATGGAAAATAAGCAAATGAGGATATTTTTAAGAGGAGAGCATCCTTAAACGATCAGTTTAATGCTCTTACATTCTTTTAATAATTCCTTAGGGCAGCCACTCTCCTAATTTTGGCAGGCTTTCAAATAACTTGCCTATTTGCTTTGTTTGATGTGGCTTTGCTGCTCCACGTTGTGAAATACAGCTTGCAGCCTCTGACGATTGTTGGTTTTTCAGGCTCCTCTTATCGCTGGTGGAACTGGCATATTGTCAAGTAGTATTTAAGAGCCCTTATTTCTGTAACAGCAGAGGAGATTGGAAGCCAACGGTCTGCCAGGCGCATACCCACCCAGGCCATGTTTTCTCCTTCAGGAACATGGCAAGGCCACTCTTGGAGAAAGGTGTAAGGAGACAAACCAATTGCCATTTCCGAGAGGGGAGAACTTGATCCCTTTGTGCCCTTATCTTCCTCCACTTCTGACTTTACTGATTCACCTCTGCAGCTTTCCAGAGGAGGTATAAAGGAGGGGAGAAAAGCTCAAACTGAGCGCTCGTGGCAACGAATGAGTGAGAGGAGATGGGTCTCAGTGACGCAGCTTTGATAACAGTGTTGGCTCATGACTGGGGTAAGATATTGTCATATCCCACAACATGACACCCCAAAGGCACACAGCACTTGTTCAATCACACAGCTGTCCAGGAAGAGCAAACGAACAACATATGCCTCTGGTTCATTTCTTCATTCATGCATTTAACAAATACCTATTGAGTGTGACCATGAGGTGGACAGTGTTCTACATGCTAGGATTACAGCAGAGAACAAAGCCCCAAATCTCTGCCCCTACGAAGCTTCATGGTAATGGATCCGACATTCTACGTTCTCACATCTTTTTATGATATAGTAAAACTTTCAGGTCATTTCCCTGAAGTCTTTCAAAATAAACTTTTAATTAAAAAATAATTAATATGGGAAATTTTCTGCCTTTGGTGCCAAACTAGGAGGATTTGAATTGAAATATTAAACGTAGGAAAAATAAACTCCATCCAAGAGCTATAAAAATACATCTTACTATAAGTGCATGATTTTAAAAATATATTACCCTTGTAATGAGGTTGACGATGGGGCACGTGGTAGATTGAATTATATACCCCAATTTAGACATGTTCTTAATCTCAGTCTGTGTTCTTGTGGGTTGAAAGAAGAGCTCTTGAAGATGTTATTTTACCTAAGGTGTGGCCCAACTGAATGAAAGTGAGCCTCAACCTGGAATATTGGAGAAATTTAGACCTAGTCAGAGAAAGCCACAGTGAAGAGCCAGAAGCTGAAGTCAACAGAGCCTGGAAGAGAAAGGAGAGGACATCGCCTTGCGCAATACAAACCAAGGAGCCCCAAGGAGCCCCACACCAGAATGCCACAGACTTTCAAGAGAAAGCTTTGCCTTGCTGACACTTCGATTTTGGTCTTCTCCTGGCCTCAAAACCATGAGCCAATAAATTTCTACGGTTTAAGCCAACCCACTGTGTGGTATTTGTCGTAGCAGCCAGGGAAGTCAAGACAGGGCATATTTGAAGGGAAATTCATAATCCATTTTTTCTTAGACTTTGATTTGGCATATCTATGACATACAAACACTCGGTCTATGAAACCACACATTTTCCACTGGTTGTTTTCTATCTCATTACACAGGGCTAAGAAGGCAAGCCCAAGAGTAATGTGCCTATTTTTCTGTCCACCTCTACAAAGGGCTACAACTCATCCCTTAACGTGCCTCCCTGCTTAAGTCAGTTTATTGCCCGCAGGGCCCTAGTGTGTAGTCCCGCAGCTGCCTCCAGCCTGGTCCTTCTCATTCACTCATGCAAAGCTTTCCTAGATTATTTTTCTAACTACACTCTCTCCCTGTCTGATCCTTCCTGCACAGTTAGTTCTTGTGAACCTTCCACTGCAGTACTCTCTTCTAATTGCTTCCCTGCTCTGCTTTTAATTGCTTCTTCTTGTACTAAGCCTTTGAAATCTGGAGTGTACTCTTGCAGCAAATCTCAATCAGAAGTAGCCACATTTCAAGCAGTCAGTGAACATGTGTATCCGGCAGCTACTGGACGTGCTTGTTTCCCCCATTAGGCTGTGAGCATCGTGAGGGTAAAAGACTATGCCTTACTAATTTTATATTTAAAAGCAATTAAACATTGTCTTTAAAATAAATTTCTCTGATTTTCCTGGGTCAAAAGCTTGCAACTTCTTTGACTTCTTTCTTCCCACTTTGGAAACCATTTTAGGCATTACACAAAATTTGGGAAACATAAAAGAAGTAAGTCTCCTTCCTTGAATGGGTTCCTAGCAACTTGTAGAGATAATGCATACATGGATGCAACAACTGAAAAAAAAAAAAGCAATATAATAAATATTAAGTAAAACTCTGTCTACTAGAAGGTCTCACAATTGAGTGGTTGATTATGGCTTGGTGAGGGTGGGGGAGTGGGTGAGTGCTTTTTGAAGAAAGTGGGCTTCTGAGAACAGAAGAAACGTAGAATTTAAATGTACAGCAAAGAAGGGTAAGAGAGATGCTGGTAAAGATGGAATCCTGAGCAGAATGACTCATGGGATGAATGCAGTGTAGGTGGACTTTCTAAGCAAAGTCATTTTATATGCTATAATTTTGATCCAAGCAAGAATTGCTTTAAAGTACAAAGTATATTTTCATCAAGACCAAATGCTCCTCAACTGTTAAATATAACTATCAATAAGGGAACACTTAAAATTGGACAGTATTTTTTGTATCTTGTTATCTGATATTCTTTTCCTATTTCCCTTAATAAAAGAGACAAATACTCCTTGGGATCACTCACAGCTCATTAATTTTGTAACACGTGTTTCACAAATACTGTGTTTCTGTGGCGGAGAGAGATGGGGACACACACAGCGTTATTTATTTTTTCTATATCCAGAATGTATCCATACATCACTGCTGTAGGAACTAAATATGTACGATTTGCCTTTGATTTATTAGAGCACTAAAGTGCAACCTGAAATATACAGAGCTGGAAATGGGGACTGTTAAGTGTTCACATGTAGATCAACAGCCTTGGGTGGAGGGGCTCAGCAACAGCTCCCCGTTACAGCCAGGAGCGTCCGCGAGGCAGGCTAAGGGCTGAGTGACGAAACACAGTCCCACATGGAAGGTGTGAGGTGACTGCTTTTCAAACTTCACAGCCTAGACTCTGCCAAGGGGATAACAGAGGTTACCTGTGGGCAGTTCCTCGTGAAGACAACAAGATGAAGGCACTATCTTTTGAGTCTTCAATTCTTAGCTACTTTAGACTCACTGGATTTTCTCAGCCCTAAATGGAGGTCATCACCTTTCACAAGTTTTCCTACAAATTAAACAAACTCTCTCGTGTCACCACTTGGCCTCTCCATGGGCCCAGTGGCCTAGATGACTGGTGCTGGCTGTACACCAACGGTCGCAGGCACTGGCTGGCAATCAGAATCCCCACTCAGGGACCCATTCTGCATAATGGGAAAAACTGCTTCCAAAGGTCTTACATTTCTTCATGTCAAGGAAAGCATTGTGAAGCGAGAGGCTAAACTTAGCTCCTCTCCTAAGAGATAGCAAAGAAAGTTGAAATTCTGATGTCTACGAACTTAAGACCTTGCCAGTATTTTCATCAATTTAAATGTATTTGGCAATCTTTGCGTCTGTGGTACTGTGTAGCAGAATTTATCACAGGGAATTATATCACGTCAAGGAATACAGGACCAGTCTCAAAAGCATACATTTTTATTTAAATCTCTGACTCACATGCCCACATGATCATAAATCAGAAAAGGGATGGAGGAAACTCCGCATCTTGAACCTTTTCAGACTAAGTAGAAAAATGAAACCTCAAAAGCTGGTTCGTGTAGATTATCCTATATTGGGGTTTTGAGCTACCAGGCTCAAATTACATTCCACATCGATATTTCACTGACAATACCTGATGATGTTTTAAGCAGATTAGACACATCATTTAGAAGGCAAGTAACACATACTACATTTTTTATTTTTCCCTCACTCCTCACCAACTGATTGCTCCTTCATTAGAAGTTCCCAAATTCTATCTGCTGAAAACAGAGATGCCTAATTTTGTTGGCTCAACTATAAAATTTCAAAAAATGCTTTCCAAGTCTAAGCACCACATGTAATTTTGGAACTCTTGCTTTTCCTCACAGCTTCACCCCAGCTTCTGCTGCTTATTTTCCCGTGATACGGCTCTTTCCGTCCTCTGTTTCCGGATACTGAAAAGTCATTTTCTGTTGTAAGCAGAGGAGCTCAGGGTTCGGAATCAAATAGGTTTGGCTGCAATCCTAGCTCTATCAGTTCTAGCTGTGTGACCTTCTGCAATCTTCCTAAATACGTGTGCCTCTATTTCTTCGTTTGCAAAATGGGGAGAATGACATTCTAGGTTGTTACAGGACAATATGAAACATTATACGTAACCATTTAGCACAGAGCAGTGCACAAAGGAGGTGTGAAATGAATGTCATTCTCCTGGTCCATCAGGCTAGAAATGCCCCAGCAACTCCAAGTCCGTCAGTTGGTGTCTTTAATTTTGTGAGGCATCTTTCTCTGCACATGATCCAGCTGTGCCTTCTTTAAAGAACACTAAATGCTCATCTATAACATGACAATCTGTTTACCTCTGTGAAGACTTGTTTTTTGGATTATGTCTATTTTTTTAATCATTCCCTTGCTATTATTCTGAAATGGAAACAAGGTATAAAAGTCTAGAAAAACAATTAACCACCCAAATGATATTCATTAAAAATGGTAAAAAGAGAGCACATGAAACTAACTTTTAGTTCAACTTATGGTTCCAGAACAAACTGTCAACATTAATTGGTATAGAGACATTCCTTTGTACCCATTTTTGCACAGGAAACTTTAAAAAGAATTACTTGGTTGGCTAACACCATTGGAATGCCAATTTCCAATAAATGAGGTGCACTCCATTTTATTGGTCTGTTAGGAATATATATACATATCTATATTCCTAATATATATGAAAGTAGAGTAGACCTTATACTTGCAAAATTTATTTTAGCTTTTAAGTCTTTAAAACTGGCTTCAACTGCTCCCATCTTTATATAGTTTTTAATTTTTCAGTGGTTTATATGTTTCAGTAAAATGTAGAGTTTTACATTACACAGTAAAATAGAAACAAATCAAAAGGTCTCCTAAAAATGTGAAGAATGTCTGAAACAAACACTAATAAAAAGGAAAATATATTTAGAGTATGTTTAAGGAGCTGTTTCTTTTTGCATCTATTTTACCCCACATTGCCATGATCAGATTATGAAATTTTTGGAATTATAGGCTCTGAGGGTGTATAAAGTATCTGACACATGAAAACAACTTTTTTTTTTTTTTTTTTTTTTGGAAAACATTTAGGATCTTTTGATTTTAAGAGGTTACTTAGATCCAGGTGGACAGAAAAATAATTATTCATTTACCCTCCAAGTCTGCAGAAATTCTTTGGGGAAATAATATAAATTAAATTTGTTTGCTCATAAAGCAACCATAAAGCTTTTATAAAAATAATGAAGATATTGGTTGTTTGAGACATGTACACTAAACGAGTCCATTTTCCAGAGGATCTCATTGTCTATGAGTAGATTTCAGCCCTGTTGTTCAGAAGAGCTTGTCCATGAAATTCATGGCCATTAAATTTACAGACGTAGAGAATTTTTTTGCTTTTAGTGTCGTTGGAGGAATGTAAAATCTTTTGCAGAGTGGGAACAAATGTGCAGACCTTCTGTGTATTAAGGGCTTGAGAACCAAAGTAGAATCTGGAGGCTGCAAATGCCAGTGATATTAATTTCAGGAAATATTTGCATGTGCTTATGAGCAAGGGCAGGCTTAGACAGGTTTTGACATGTGTATCACCATACAGTGGGACAGACTTGGGGTAGGGAGCATTAAGTGGTAGTCAAAGGCAACTTCTATTCTGGGAAAAGTTCTGATTTGTTTTTCCTGCACCACCCACTTCCTTCCTCAAGAGGCGACTTCCTTCTAAACAACATTTCCTTGCTCTCTGATATTAACACAGGACCGAGTGCACAGCAAGGGCTAGATATGGGCAGTATGTACCCACATGGGTGAGTGCTTACAAATTTTCTCTCCTACGATCTCTACTAAAGCTACTCATCCCAGAGCAAAAGCCAAAGTTACTCATTCCATAACAGTCTTAGGCATCAAGTAAGATTAACAACCAAATCCAAAAATGAAAGACTGCAGAAAGTAGGAAGCATCCTTAAAAATTTTCCAGCTGGCTGTAGAAGATGGGCTCTTGCTTTAGAGGCTCAGTCATTCTTTTCTTTGCTAGGTTTTCAATGAGTTTTCCTATGTAGAGCAGGAAATGAAAGGCCAGTCTTAAGAATTCTTGGAGAGCCCAACCACTTAATCTCAACTGATTAAAGTCTATGTATAGGGCGGAAATGTCTGTTCCCTCTCTACCTCAGTGCAATTTTAAATAGAAAGCTGATATTCTTATGTACAGGTGGAAGTTCTGCCTTTTAAAAAAAATACGTATTTTTTAAAAGTGGCTCTTGACTGAGGGCTAGTTTCCCTTGGATAGCTGAAGTAGCTGCAGCATGCTTTCAGAAGTCTTCGTTCTCCAGGCACTCCAACCAAGGTAATCATCACATTTACATCTGAAGACTTCCCAGACAGGGTAAGTCAAGAGATTTGTCAGGGTTCAGGAAGGAATGCAAACCAAAGGGCCCACACCTACAACCGGGCAGGGCAAATATTTCATTCACTCTCTCCCCCTGCAAAACTTTCTGACCTCACCACTGGGTAGAAGGGAGCTAACAATTCAACTGAAAAGTATAGCAGGTGGAAGAGGATGTGTGTGTCTATGTCCAAGAGTCCATTCTGGCAAAAAACTGTAGAGATTTTCCATTTTTCCACAGTTGTAAGATTTTTTTTTCCAAAAATTGACTCAACAATTTAAATGTGACAGTTTTGGATACTATCATTTTGCATTTATATTTTGTGTTTTCTTTAGGAAATTGGAGGCACTTTCACATGTGCTTTTATTTTCATCTGTGTACTATTTTAGGTAGAGATCTAGTGATCAATGATGTGTATATGATAATGAATAATGCTAACATTTGTATAGCACTTTATAATACATAGAGATCTGCCCTATCACCTCACTTAGTATTGATAGATTCTGATAGATGGACTCAAATTGACTTAGAGAACAGTGACCCTTTCCCACAGGCCACCACATGGCCAGCTTGCATGGTCAGGCTCAGAATTTACATTCTGGAAGTCTGAACTTCTTTCTCTAGGCCGTTGAGCTGTCCTCTGGGGGAGATGCTAATTTCATCTCCTGAAAGTCATAAGGATATGGTAACCGTAGGTCCTGGGTTTTCCAGGGTGGTCTGTATATTGAATGTTCTCAATTTTCAGGCCACGTGACTTTAATTTTATTTGGAAAACATTTTTTCTCTAGATAGAGATCAAAGTCTACTCCAGTTCACTGTGACTTTATACAGTTTTGTGTCACTCTGACCCTGAGTAGTTTTGGGGGCCTTAATAAGGTTCTGGGCCTTTGATCTGGGGGAAAACGCTAGACTACTTTGGTAGACTGTCCTAGGTGTAGACCTGATGGGCTCTGAGCTAGCTTCCTTCAAGTGGCTCGAATCACAGGAGAGCCCTGGAGTACAGGCTAGACTGGAACCACCCTGAACTAATACCATGTGGTGATTAATCTCCATGAAAAACTGAGGCAAAATATGAAGCACACATGAGAAATGGTTCATTGTTACTCTTTATGGACTATGGTGGGGGGGACATGAATTACTGAGTTTAATCTGAATTCCTGCTTCCTTTTGTAATGATATTACTAACAAGGCACCCTACACCCCCATGTAGTCTCACTTAGAGATTACCCAGCAAGAACTGCATTATTCTGGCTATTTCTATTCAGATTCCTGGCAGTCGCATGTCCCCTTTGAACCCTCATTTTATTTAAGCCCTAATCCAGATCACCATAGAGATCAGATAGCAAGAACCTGTAGGCCCGAGAGGCAGGGAACAGGCATCTTAGCAGGTTTCACAGATGATGAAGTAGAGGCCGGCAGAGGTTTGTGGTTTGCCCAATATCACACAGTAAGTCAGGGGCTGAAGGAGCATGTCCTATTCTCTCAAATATATCCATTGCTATTAGATAAAGACTCAAGATGCAGGCTCTACAGCTGTTCTGAGGTCTACAGTGTCAACACACCCTCTCGAGGGAAAAGACCTGTGAGTCATTAAGACATGACAAAAGATAAAGTTTTTTGGATGTCTGCACTCATATAGTTATAACTATGGCTAGTTTATTGCTACAGAGGCCATTGTTTTACTTTTCATTTCACATTTTGGTATTGCATACAAATAGATACATTGTTTAAAAAACATTTTGCACGTCAACTGGTTTTATAGCTTTTGTTTTTCATTGAATGCACTTTGGCCTGAATATTTTGGCATTTATATAGCGGGTGTTTGGGTCAAACTTAATCTTAAAGATGACAAGTTACTTTATTGAGTGTACTCCCTCCTCTCCCTGATTTCATTAGTGAAATAAGATAATTGTAATATTATATAGAGCAGTTAGGAAGATAACAAGAACTTATGCATGTCAGAGTACATGGTAAACTGTAAATCCATATATGAATGTGAATAATTTTTGTTGGAACAAAACTGAAGTGGCCATGGTAACATTATACAAAGTTCTTATTATAATATTATTAGAGTTTTTTGCTTTTTTTTTTTCTTTTGAATTTGTATATTTGGGCAAGGAGAGGGTTCTGAAATGTGCTTTATTTCCTCTATTACCACTCATGATTCCTTTTTAAGGCATTTCCTGTTCACAAAAACAGGAAATACACAAATTACCAGGGAGTATCTAAATAACATTAAAAAGAGGTTGTGCAAAACACACATCTGATAAAGGATTAGCATCTAGAATATTTAAAGGACTTTACAATGCAAATAACCCAATTAAAAAATGGGCAAAGAATCCGAATAGATATTTCTCCAACAAGATGCAGAAATGGCGAACACACACATAAACATTCATGCCTTTAGGGAAATACAAATCAAACCCACAATGAGATACCACTTCATACCCACTAGCATGGCTGTACTCAAAAATACAGACAATAACAAGTGTTGGTGAGGATATGGAGAAATTGTAATCCTTACCCTCCGCTGGTGGGAATATTAAATGGTACAACCTCCGTGAAGGATAGTCAAAAGGTTAAACATAGAGTTACCATATGACCCAGCCATTCTACTCCTCAGTAAAACCCAAGAGAAAGGAAAACATAGGTCCATGCAAAAATTGTACCTCGATGTTCACAGCAGCATGATTCTTAATAAACAAAAAGTGGAAACAACCCAAATGTCCATAAACTGATGACTGGATAAATGCAGCGTGGTGCATCCATACAATGGAATAATATCATTTGGCAACAGAAAGATACGAAGCGCTGACACATAGTACAACATGGATGAACCTTGAAAACATTGTACAAAGAAAAAAAAGCCAGACATAAAAGACCACAAATTGTATGACTCCACTTAGATGAAATGTCCAGAATAGGTAAATCTATAGAAATAGAGAGTAGATTAGTGGTTGGCAGGGGTAAGGGAGGAGAATGGGGAGAGAGAGTTTCTTTGGGAGATTATGGAAATATTCTAAAATTGTACAAGTCTGTGAATATACAAAAAAACACTGAATTGCACCCTTTAAATGGGTGAGTTGCATGGTATGTGAATTATATTTCAACACGACTATGACAAGAGAAAGACTTCTTTTTTCCTGGATTCTAAGTTTTATATGATATTTCCCCAGACTGATGAAGACAATGTGGCTCCTAAAAGCACATACTAAATTCCGAAACTCGTTCATTTCACTCAAATTGGTGTGACCTGCAGTTATCAGAAACATTTACATCTTAGACCAGATGGATTAGTAAAATGCATTTAGTACCATACGGACCAAAGAACCTAATGGCCCAAGCTTTGATGTCGTCAAACAACTAACCAAATAACACGTTGGATAAAAAGAAAACAGATGTATGGACACCACTGCCAGAGGCTTTGATCTTATCCGGGGTGGCTGCCCGTTCATAAAGGACGCTGGGAACTTTGTTGCTCTTCCTAATGAGCCTTCTCTACTTTATTAGGTTCACTGATTTCATGCACACCAAACAGGCGGGACACGGCACTGCTTTCTAAGAAAGCACTTTGATGTTTTGCTAATACTAGCCAATAAAACCATTTCTTGCACTCACGGCCAGTAAATAATGATTATCAGATATCTTCATAAAAAACTGTGTTCAGTCCCTGCTAGTGTGAACACAGAACAAGCAGGAAAGACTGTAGCCAAGAGGCAAGAACACCTAATCAGACTCACAGAGCAATGTACTTTTACTAGTCTATTGCTTTTTTTTAATTATGAACTTCAACATGTATACATAATAGTGATAACTTTCAAAGTATGATTCAACGAGTAGTTGAACAGTAGAGAGCAAATTTCAAAGAATGTCATGGGTCACAGTTCTACAACTTCATCTATTTCCATTGTTATAAAATATATCATACATAAAGAAAGGTGTTAACTTTCGATGCACAGCTCGACAAGCAGTCATATAGGTAATTTCAAAAACTGTTATGGGTTACAGTTCTACAGTCTCAGTCCCCATTATATACGGTATATACAGAAAGGTGAAGACCTTCAAAGCACAATTCAAAGAGTAGCTATACAGCAAATTTCAAAGGATGTTACAAGTTACAGTTCCATGTCATTTACCTCCTTCTAGCCATTCCAGCACTCCAGCATCTAAAAATACATGCATATTTATATAAAGTTTCAGTATTCACAGACACTTGTTAAATCTTGTTTGTTGCTACCCCTTCCTCTCATTTAATCCTTTTCTCCATCTTAAGGGGCATCTAGGGAGTGAGCACCCTAACTTGTGGGGTGACGACAGTGTGGGGAATGGGGGATGCATCTATTGCTTTTTTTTAAAAAAATTGTTACTCAAAAGTCATTGTTTGTCTCATAATACCGTTAAAGTTAAAAAGTAAATGGCAAAGCAAGATTAGGTTGCAAATGATCTACAAGAGCCAATGTCACTTCTCTTTGAGGTTTTCATACTTGGAAGGCTGAAGAAAGACAGGCTGCCGAAATGCAGCCTATGCGACGGTGGCCTCATTCCAGAGATAGACCTGTGGCCACGGGGATTTTCAGGATTACTTCGCCATGAAACAACACGCCCAAGGGTTTTAGGCATTTGCCCTTTGGCTTGTGGGGAGAAGCACGTGTTGCACGTGTGCCACAAATACACGTGGCTAACTGAAGCCAGGAAAGTATCTCCAGAATCCCAACCTTCAGGCTCAGGGCAGGAAAAGGTGAGGCTGGTCTACTGCAGGACTTGTGTACTATACAAATAAGTGCCTATCCTTCAAGTTCTTTAAATTCTTGGTTTTATTGCTAGGCCTTAATGCCTTTTAAATCCTGATAGGAAGAAAAAAAAATCAAGTGAGGGTTTTTTATTCTTGTCAACTGATGGAGATCATTGTTATTTTATGTTTAGTGTTTCACATGTGTCACCGAAGAGCACTAGCCTTGGAATCAAAAGAGTTAGGTCAAGATCCTAGATTCAGCATTGATGATTGTATTCATTTGGGCAAATTACTTTAAACTTCTTACTCTTAGGAGTCCTTATTTGTTAAGTGAGGCAATCTCTAGAGTTTCTATCCCTGTATCTTTTAAATTAAAAAAAAAAAGGTACAAATCAGTATTGCTTCCTTATTTACAAAAGGAATACATGTTCCCTGTAGAAAATTTAGAAGATCAAGATAAAGCAAAGAGTGGGCATTTCTTTCACTTTTATCAGTCCATGATTCTTTATAATCTTGTGTGCTTCAAAGTCAACGATTGTTAGAGCTGGGAGATACTGCAGTGGTTTCCATGCCCAAGCCTGTCATTTAACGCATAAGGAAGCTGAGATGTGATTTGTCCAAGGACATACAACCTCCTTTAATTGAACACATCACTGTGACTAGTTTTAAAATGTCCTGTCTTCTAATTGTTTGTGAATGGCATCTTAATGCAATTTTATTGCGATATATCCACACACCATACAATCCATCCAACGTATACAATCAGTGGCTCACAGTATCATTGGGTGGCATTTTTTAATCTTTACCTTGAAAGTTCTCCAAAAAAGTATGAACTTTGAACCATGATTTCTTATATGTGGATGTGCTTGGTTTATTTTCTTTATAAAAGGAATCATGGTGGATTTTTTAGGGCTTCTGTGTCCATCTGTTGGTGTCTCCAGAAAACAGAAAGAACCCAAGCACCCCAACCACCTGGTATATGCAATTTGGCCCTCTGTGTCTATTAACTATGTCACATGACCCTTTGACTTGGATTTTTCGTTCTTTGGTCAACGTGGGGGCAGCTGCTTTCTGAAATTAGAAGGTGACCTCATTCTGCTGCAGACACAATATGGGATGAGTGGCAAAACACTATTATAAAAGAGAACAGCCAGGCCTAAAGAGTGGGGGACAGTCTTGGACCAATGAATGTCAAAGCCAGCACGGGGGATGACGTGCAGGGACAGCTTGGAGTTCCTCCCTTCACACTCAGCCATGCTCAACCACAGACAAAACATAAACATGTAATCATCCTTCTTTCTTTGCCATTCCAAGCTGATGGCAGCCTCATTTTCATGAACGATACTCATTTTTATCTCAAAGGAAATTTCAATACATTTTTAGTATGTTTTCTTTTCTCCTATCGGTTAAAAATTTGTCTTACAAAATAAGATATTTTAAAGACTAAGTATTATTTTTAGTATTTTATTCTTATCAGTGTGTATTCCATAGAGGGGAATTTGCATAGGATAAGAATCTTCTCCACGGGAATTTCAAATGAAGGTTCTATAATCTTACGATCAGAGTGTACTTCATCTTCAGTTTCAATATAATATTTGAACATATGATTGCAAGTGGAACAATTTGGCCTGTCATCTGCATATTTTATCAGTATAATGTTTTGATACCTGAATACACCTAAATTGTTCATTTTCATTCAAGTGTCTGATATTAAATAAATACAACCTTCATATGGCATAATTCCTAAGAGCAAGAGAGACTTGAGTTGAGGATCTGGTTGCAGGAGGATTGGTTTGTTGTCTTTCTCTGAGACTAACCATAATAACACTGAACACCTCAAAAGTCTCAACTACTCACAAGTTAAAACAAGTAAGTGTTTTCGTTTTTTCTTTTTCCTTTTTTTAAACAATAATGGATTTGCACAAGTCAATGTAAAACCTTGGCTCATGCTGTGGTTATTTTTCATACAATTTATTTATCCAACTACAGCAGCATGTAATTAACTCTAAACTAGTCCTGGTCCCTCATCTATTAGTTGAAGACAAATGCAACTTCCAATAAAACATTTAGCAAGTAGCTGGGCAATTTAGGATGGGTCTATTTTAAGCTTATTTCCTGTTTACAAAAGCATAGCAGTCTAATTCTGATTAGCATCCTGAAATCCATCTTAATTAGTACTTGTATTTTGGTTTTGTAGTTAATTTAAGACAATACACTTAGCCTTCAAGAAACTTCTGTATAAATGGAAATCTGAAAAAAATATTAAAGATGAAGAGAACTATTTTTTAGCACTACCATCTCCGAGCAAGGGCATCTAGCCAAGGGAACATCTATAAAGTGATAGAAAACCTTTGCTTGGTTCATTTAAAGAACTGTCCTGGTTCCACTTAAATAAAATGTTGGTGCATGTAAGTTATGTTTGTGCAGATGAACACTGGAGCATTTTATGGATTAAATGTTAAAGCTGTACTGAATTAGATAAGGCATCCGGAGGCTGAAAAGTTGAATTTTGCAGGGATTGTTTTGGCATAGATGAGATCCTGGCAAAGAAAGAAATTTGTGTTGAAAAACAAAACCCAAACAACAGATTTGTAAAAAAAATGCTATTTAAAAGAAAAGCCAAACCAAAAAATATTCTGAGACTCTTAGGAAAGGTGTGGATAGTCAAGTGTGAACTCTGGGGCCTGCAGCCCTCACTGCCTTGTCTGACGATTCTGGTTCTAAGTCTGCTTTTAGCAAAGGGAAGAGATGGTAGGGGCATTTTCTGACTGTTGGCTATTTTCAGCCACTGCAATCAATGCTTTGCAGGAGCCCTCTCATGTAACCCCATCACTAATCTACCCAACAGATATCACTGCCTGTTTTGGAACAACAAAAGTGAGAGTCAGACAAGTAAGTACCTTGCCCAGGCTACTATCAGGTAAGAATCTGAATCTAACTTTCATTTACTCCAAAGCCCAGGCTCTTTGTCCTATAAAATGCAACCTGTGCACATTTTGCAGGTTCTGAAAGTTGGTCTGGATCCATAAGACAGAGACTGAAATCTAAGTTCTGGGAAGAGGTCACGTGCTCAGGAGTCAGTGAGGCAACATGGCCCTGGATGGCCAGTGCGGAGGGCAGAGGAAGCTGTCTGAGCCGCCCCTCCAAACTTCCAGTGGTCTACGGGCAACGCCTTCCTGCTCCGGTTTCGGGGGATGGCTGCCTGGAAGCACTCCAAGTCACTTTCCCCCACTTTGTGCAGTTTTTTATTTTAAAACTGGGCAGGAATTACCAAGAACTGTTATTACAACCAGTGCAGATTTTAAAATCCCACCTGAATAGTGGTGGGAGGAGGCAAAAGGGCAGGGCAACCACAAAGCCCTGCAGATCAACCAGATAGAGGCCAGTGAGCCCGTCCCCTGTGTTTCCACCAGACAATGGTCGGAAACTGAGCACTGATGACCGTGATACATTAATTTAAAAAGGTAAAGTTTAGCAAATTTACTGCAAGTAAAAGGACCATTGTTAAAACAAGTAACGTGTGTACTTTTAACACCTGCTGCATCTTATCAACTAGTTGTTTCCCCAACAGGAAACCCCAACCATTTGGATGGCATAAATAAGTTGTATAGTGGTGTGCAATACGTTTTATTAACAGCCAAATAATTTATGATAGCTGTTATCTTTTGTTATAAAAATTTTACTGCTATTGAGCATTATCCAGTTATTTAATTTTATTGCTATTGAGCATTATCCAGTTATTTAATAATGAAAGCATATTTGGGTTTGCTTGCATGTTTTACTAACTGTATATCCAATTAGTATTGGAAAGCTGGGAGGGAGACAGTTAAAGGTATACTTTGTCATTTACTTCAATCTTACAGATGAAGGCAGTACCTGATGTGTTTTTAAGTATGGAGCGCCACTCAATGGGCCAAGGACAACAGTGAACTTCATGTTCATGAAGTGAGATAATAACAACTAAAAGGTGAGTCCTTTTTTCATTTGGAATATACAAGGAAAATGTGCAGAGAAAGCACTGCACTCCCCTCCAGGTTTAAAGACAAAAGGAAATTTGTAGATTCAAAAATTCCTAACTCTGTTATCTTTTTCTCCCTCTCAGAACTATGTTTCTTCAATGTGTAATATCTGAATCTACATATAAAAATAGCTATTCTGGGGCTAATTTTTGTGTCAGTTTTCTTGTACATTGGAAAACTTATGAGACATTAAAGCAAATAACTGCCTAAATTAAAATTGAATAAAAATGAATCCATAGGCTTAATCCATAGGATAACTAGAGTTTTTTTTTTTTTTAAAGTGGAAGAGAATTAAATCTTCTCCTAGAAAACACTCTCTTGTGGCCCACCAGGCCATGGTATTGAGTTAATTTTACACAGCAAGTCTTGGATACCTTACTATTTCCAATAGCTTTAACAACATCCATTAAAGCAAAATGGAGGACACAGGACTGTAAATAGCTGGCATCTGTTTTTAGAAGGATATTTTGAAGGTTAGAACTTTTGGTACTCATTATACAAAATATTAATAGTAGGAAGCAGGGAGAGGTAGTAGAAGACAATGAGAAATTAAAAAAAAAACTATAATTAAAATTTACCCATTTTCTTAAGGTATCATGGAGCCCATTTCTGAAATTCTGAATAATTTACTTATGGAAAATCTAAAGTATATTCTCTGGAATGTAAAGCATTTAAAGACGTAAAACATAAGGATTCAAAGGATGCTGAAGGAAGACTCTTTTGCAGTTTTTTGACATGTAAAATATTGCAAGATCAAGAAACATTTAAATCTTTCTTTGGGTATTATGTCTGTAAGTCTCATTTACTCTTCCAATATTTTTTAGATTCTTGATTTTATTTAAATTTCAGGGTTTATATTTATTTGTTCAATTCTGTTTAACAATCTTAGTTCAAGTCAATTGTCTGAGGTCAGTGAACAGTGTCACTGCACCTTAATTAATAGGTGATACGATTACAAGATTCTGTCTGTGGCTCTTTGTAGATTGATACTAAAAACAGAATTGAAACTTAAAATAGCTAAACCATGAATTAGTCTGCCAAGCTTGCCATGCAGTTCTTTTACTTATATCCATAGAAAAATCACCTACAATCATGTCTACGGTGAACAAAAGAAAACAGTAATGCATTTGGGTGTATTAACACTGTAGATTCTTGGATTCTTCTAGAAAAGTATTAAAGCCTCATGATATTGTTGTTACAATTCTGATACAGGTAAACATTACTGTACTTGCATTGGAGATAGATCCAAAAGATAAATTAGGGTTGTTTAGAATAAATGGTAGACAGGTCTATGATTATAACTTTTATTAGGAATTCATTGAAATAAATATGGGATTAACATTTTGAGATCATGCCTATCTGGAAGGATTTGCTATTTTCCCATGTGAACTGTTCAGTTCTGGAAACATGAAGCTATAGCTAAATGTTCCTGGCCTCTAGGAGTCGGGGGAAAGAGGGAACATGGTTGGTTCTGAAAATAATTTGGCTTTTCTAAAATAAGAAGTGAAGTACCAGTCATTGAACCTCTTCAGATTTTGGTTTTCTCTCTGTGAAATAAAGATATTGATAGCTTCTATGTCTCTAAGGCCCCTTCCAACTCTAGCCTTTGATGATTATGAAAAATTTTTCTCATACAGAAGAACAGTTACATCCCTTTGGTTGCTTTGCTTGCTCTTTTAAGTAAAGAGGACAAAGCTGCAAGGAGAGGAACCAGCTTTCTGTTGCCCAGGCTTCCTCCTATTTTGTTCGCCTTTTTGATCACACTGGAGAAATATCTGCACTATCTTCAGAACAGAGCAGGCAAAATCTCATATCTTTTCCTAGGTTAAAATTGATCATCTTTAAGACAGAGCAATAGATGATGGATGATAGGGAGGGAAAGAAATAGCGATGTGACAGCATGTTAAGTTTGGTGGATTGAGCTATCGGGGGAGGGGGGTCAGGGTATGATGGAATTCTTTGCATGGGGTTAGTATTGTTTTTGCAACTGTTCCTATAACTTTGAATTTATTTCAAAATAAAATTTAAAAAAAAGTAAACTGAAAAAAAAATTGATCATCTTTAAATAGTACAGTCCTAATAAATTTGTTGAAAGAATACATAAATGACAGGTAAAAGCAAAATTCTGACATCCTCTGGAATAAGTTAATAATTAATGGTTAAACGTATGCCCTTAAACATGTAGGTAAAAATTTATCTTCATTTTTACCCCAAATCAAGATATATATAGATATATATATTTATATATATCTATATATAGATATATATATACACACACATACATATGTATGTGTGTTTATAAATTTATAAATGTGTGTAACAACACATGTATTTATATTAAGGGATGAATATATTTTATCTTTTTAGAAGAAATCTTAAAAATAAATATATATGCACTCTGAAAAATATGAAACTAAAATCTTCAGTTTTACTGAATAATTCTCATCTTTCCTTTCCATTTGTTACACAGAAGCCTGGGCTGACCTACCTGGAAACTTTGTGTCCATTAGAAAAAAGGTGGGGAGACCCTGCCCCGTAGGTGTGTGTTTTAATAAGTACGTTTCACTAATCAGAGAACGGTCCCCCTTCCTCAGGGTGGACCAGCTCCCCTCAGGGCTTGGATGGCTGAGGGCAGCTGGGTTCAGCTCCAAGTCCTCCCCCTGACTGGGAGTGCTTGGGCAGATGTTGGGCAATTATGGCCCTGGGTTACACGTTTGGCCACCAGGATTGGCCTAATTTCCTGGAAGCTTATAAAAATCATTCCTTTCAAGTGATGTACACACTCTCTGAAGTGTGCCTCCAGGAGGAGGGTGAGCTTCCCTTAGAATACTCAGAAGATGAACAAGCACTTGAGGAGCCTATGGAGTGCCTGGCACTCTGCAGGGTGGAGAGGTGGCTGAATAAGGAAGTGGAGACCGGACCCTGCCTGCAGAGCGCACGGTCTAGTTGGAAAACAAAAACCAGGCAGTGTGGTGTGATTTGGAAGTCAGGCTCTGAATACAGAGCCACTCGGTTTGGTTTTCCTGCTGTGAGAATGAGGTTGTTTAGCTTTCACCTAGGACAGGTGTGCCTTGCAGGGTGGGGCAGTTAAGGAATTGGCAGAAGGTTAAAAAGACAAACTGTAATCCATAATAAGTGTCGTCTCCCCCCCCCTCCCCCCGCTTATCCTCCCACTATCCACAGTCAGTTCCCCTGCTTATCTGCCCACTATCTACTATCCTTGCAAGGTGGAGACTCAGAATAGAAGTTCCCAAAATAGCCTCATAATCTGTTACCAAACTAGCCCAGACTGGCTCTAAAGAGGCCTGGGCATAACGTTATAATCAGGGGTGGAGATTTGTTCCAATGGTTCCTAACCTTGCAAATTTGCGCAGGAAACATATTTCAAATGTTTCCAATTTGGGCGGGCTGCATGGTTCAAATTTGCGCGGGCTAGTTAGGCTTGTCGAATAGAATGTAACCTCTAAAGTATCCAGCCAATGGAGAAACAGGGGAGGGACTTGCAGTTATAGGTAGAGAATAAATACTGCTGGGTCTATTGTTCTGGGCGCCAACCCCCACATTTTGGTTGGGCGCCCGTTCTTGCAAGACAGTAAATAAATTCTTTTCTTCTCCACAATCGGGTGAGCGTTTATTCCTTTTTAGGAATAGTGCTTGTTTCTCACACTGCTTCCTGTTTCATGTAAAAAGGTAGATTGGGTAGAGGATTTTGAACGTGTATACCTAGGTTTTTTATTTCTCATCTACAAAGAACAACTAGCGACCTGTTGTAGCTAGTGCCCAATGTAAAGAAGCAGCTACAAAAGTAATTATGTGCAAATGGCTGGGGATGCTTCCCTTAGTAAGGACGTAACTGCACCTCATATAGCATTTCAATTGTCAGAGAAGACTGGGGTGGATATTCGAGTTGGGAATGGTGCCCAGGCAAAGGCACAAAGATGGGAGTAGATGTGTGGATGTATGGAATAGTGAAAAGGGCACAGTAACTGAAGCAGAGTGTTGAGGTTGGGTGGTAGGGGAGGCAGAAAGTTAAGAACAGGTAGGGTCTTCACCTTTTCATCCCATCCTGTCCTCCAGAGCACAAGCACACAATTGCCAAGGGTTGGTCTGTCAAGGGTATGGGTTGGGGATCTTTGGCTGTGGAGCAAGATTCCTTAATGTGAAATGTTCAGGGGCTGAATCCAGGATCCTGGCCAAGATCAGACCATGCTCCAGGCAACCAACTAAACAAATAACCAGCTCATACGCACACGTACGCACCCTCTTACATGGCCCAGACCTCAAGAAGGAAACAATCCTGATACATAATCTCAAATCTGTGCCATGTTCTCCTGCTTCCAAGGAGAATCCAATGAGGGGAACAGAGTCTTTAGTATTAGAAATGGGAAGTTTTCCAGAAGAAGAGTGTTAAAATAGTTTGACTCCTGCAGAATTGTAACCCAGAGAGTAATGCACTCCTCAAGAAAACAAAAACAATTTACAAAGTGGCTTGAAGTCAGTCGGGAGAGAAACCAGAGCCTGGGAGGTAAGCCAAGGAACTTGCATTTCTGTGATGCTTGTTCTGGTGCCAGTGATAAACATAAGTGCATCCCCTCATCTCTCTGCCCTCTGGAGAGGTATCTAAGTGGCTGCAGTGCTTTCTAAGCATAAATAATCTTAATCTTCAAATGCACAGTAGACACATGGGAACAAGAGTAGGGAAATGCTTTTTCTTAGCTCTTTATGGAAACTTCCAAAGGAATAATCTTTGGCTTACTATGGAAATTTCACCTTACGCAGATGTCTCTACATATCTCTATGCAGTTTACCAGACTGGGCTTGCTTTTCCCCCTTGATGGTGTTCTCTAAGCCACAGAAGCTTTTGAAAAAGTAAGGGATTCAGCCCAGATTCAAAGGTGAAGAAAGAAGAAAGGGCTGGGATAGTTTAAAGGAACATAAAAATGCCCTTCATCAGTGTCATGTCGACTTCATCTAGTCTTCCTTGAGAAGTTAACTTTGCTGGAGGAAAAGGATACAAGAGTCACTTGGCCATATTTCTAGCAATCTTTGGACAACCAAGTTACTAATGGCTAATTCCTATTCAAATGGAAATATAATTTTTAACTCGAAAATATCTTTGCTCTGAATGAGGAAAACTCCTACATGTATAAATCTGAAGCTTTTCTTGGTGACGTGTTAGCAGCACTGATTCTAAGTCATTTATTTCACACAGTCAGTAAGTGAGTATGGCTCAGGATATAAAGTATTAAATTAGAAATAGTTTTTGGATAGTATTAGGTTCTCTCTTCTAATCAGATTCAGGAACTTGAGAAGGGGAAGGCAAAGAAGGCCAAAGAAGGGATTGAGAGAAAATGCGAATAGCTCTAGGAGGAGAGAGAGACCCTGCGGAGAAAAGGAGAAAAGCAGCTGAGGTTTTCTACATCCAGTATTTATCTGGCTGATAAATATTTCACTTCATAAGGGGGCTTTGGAAGGTCAAATTGTGGATTTATGCCCACTTTGATCTTCTCTTCATTTGAAGTAAAAGCAGATGCTTAGAAACCATCCAAAGAGGTGAAAAGTGCCTTCAATTAAGAGTTAGGAGAAGGCCACTTAGGATGGTGCTGTTATGTAAATATGTAGTGTAAACACCTTTAGTGAGAAGCAGTGAGTGGCAAGCAACATCACATCTGTATACAAGTTTTCTCTGCTAAAAATTTTAACCTAATTTGTGGTACCATTTTCTTTTTCCTCTGGTTTATTTTCCCTCAGTTTCTGGTTTTTGAGCTTATAACTTTTCATACATTTTCGATAGTCTAGATTAGGTTCAACTGTAGACCACAGAAGGAAGATTTCAAGAAAATTAATATTTTGGAAAGGGAGCAGATATTTTGGTAAACAGAGAAGACCTAAGAAAAGCAGTTTTCTCTTTCCTTCCCTCCTTTAAGTCCTCTAACTGGCAAAGTAACAGTGTGAGGAAAGCTTTCAGTTCTTTCAATAGGGACAAAGGTTGAGAATCTCATTTCTGCATTGACCCCCCACGTGACCAGATCTTCTTCCACGCAGACCCTGCTGAGCTGTTAGGAAGCAAGAGGCATTAGCAGATCACTCACTATCTTTCAGGGGCCAATTAGTCAGTGTGGAACATCTAGGTCTTGGGTTCCTTTCATTTTCTCTTTTAGCAGCTTGCCTTTTGGTCATTTACCATGCTTCGTTAAGAAGGGTAAAACTCAGAACTGTCCTTTTGGCTTGCTTTAGGAGCTGTGATGGGAGCTTTGTTGGGGAAGGCACTAGAAGGCAATAAAGGGAACTGTGAGAATTATTCATGCATTAGAGTGGTGCCCAACTCTTTTAACTAGGAAGATTTCCTTTTTCAGGTTAAAAAAAACAACAACTTGTGCACCCCTATGAGACAGTAATTACACTATTGGTATCTGTTGAGCAAGAAAGGCATGTGCTCATGGGAAAGGTTATTTACTTTATCAGCCTTCTTGGTACTCAAATACATTCTGTTCCCCTTCCAACTCCTCTTGGAAAGACATCTACCCTGACGTATCAATACACTGAATTCCTTGTGGTTTAAGTCCAAGTAAAGTAATGAAGTTTTTCAGAAAGAACTTGGTACTGTATCTATCATCTGTTGGAAACTCTTGTCACTGACATACAAATATAGACTGTTAGGATACTTTGGAATAATGAATACTGAACATCAAGGAAAAAGGGAAAAAAACTCTCTACCTGTTCTATACAGAGTTTCCATCTTTGAAGACTTAAATTTGGAGTTGGCAAATGATCTTTTTACTTGATGATTTAATAGGTGTATGAATCAGAAGGAATCAGAATCATCTGTGATGGGACTGAGATTACAGAGAGTATGACCCTGACATATTTTTAGCAATGTTTTTTACCTATTTAGTGAATGGGACCAGAGTTAGAATTTCAGAGTACAAGTAGAGAATATGCTAACATCAAGAACAATTACAAAGACTTGCTAATTACTAATAGAACAAACTTTTCCTTTACTTTTGTATGAGCTGCTATCTGTATTTGAATGTTTCTCTTTGTTGATTGTTTTAAAAATTCTCAATGTTTGGGCTCTACCTTCTCTCAACAGATAACTTCGTCTTCATCATCAAGAAAATTGAGATCATCAAGTGCGGAGTACTTCAAATTACTAGCATCATCTGCATTCTTGGAGACAAAAACCTGCTTGTTCTTGTCTTTCTACATGTTCTTTTTGGGTTATCTCATCCTTTTCTCTGTTTGCTGATGACTCTCAAATTGGTGTCTCCTGCCCTGCCTTCTCCTGTCGGGAAACGCATACCTGTATCTGCCTGCTGGACACGTGTACCTGGACACATACTCTATATTCACCATTTCCTTCCTAGACTGTTTCTCTTCTGAACTCCCTCATCTCACTGGAACCACCACTCCTTCAAGGATCCAAGAGACAACCTGGTGGTAAACCTAAACTTTTCCCTCTTTACACTCCACACATCCACAAGTCATCAGGTGCTAATTATTTTACTTTCTAAATATCACTCAATTCCATCCCGCTTGGTTTAGCTTAGCTGTACTTTACTCAGACCCTCATAACTTTTCCCCTGGACTCTTATAAGGGTTCTCAATGACTCCCCATTGTCTAAAAATAATGTCCATGCTTCCTTGTATGATACTTGAGACTGTTCACAGCCTCCCTCTCCACCGTCACCTGCCTCTCTCTATCTCCCACATCATACTCCAGTAACACCAGACTGCACACTCCAAGCTACTGCTGTTATTCCTTCTAATGAAATCTCCTTCCCTCCTTTCTTCATCTGACTGACTCTAATCCACCATCCCTGAACCTTATAACCTGACTAAGTACCCTCCTCCGTAGTCTTATACCTCACGCATACCTGTCTCTTACCACCTATATAAGATATTATATTGCAATTTTCTCCTAATTCATCTTTCTTTCCACCCCTCCCTTGAGGATCACAGTCAAGAAGGGAGAGGAGTGCTGACAGTGAGGCAATGTTGTTTTAGAAAAAAGGCTGGAAATTCTTTGGCATTCCTTCGATTGAGAGTAGAGGTCTATTTATTTTCCCCTTGAGTCATGGCAGGATCATCACTTGCTTGTAACCAGTAGAATGTGGCCATACAACTTCTAAAACTGGGTCAGAAAAGGTGATGACACTTCCACGTTGTTCTCTGGGACATTCGTTTTGGGAGCCCTGTGCCTCACCATGAGGAGTCCAATTACCCTGAAGCTGCCATGCTGTGAGGAAGCTCAGGCCACATAGAAAGGCCACTAGTAGGAGCTCTGTTGAGCCGCAGTGGGGGTGGCCAGCTGGAAGCCAGCATCAACCACCAGATGTAACAATGAAGACACCTCACGTGATTCCAGTCCCTAGTGTTTGGATCATCTCAGCCTTTGAAACTTTCTAAGCTGAGGCCCCAGACATGGTGGAACAGATCCCCTCTGTGCCCATCCAAATTCCTAACCCCCAGAATCCACAAGCATAATAAATGATTGCTTTACACCACTAAATCTGTGCTGGTTGTGCAGCAGTGGTAACTAGAACACACACTTACAGAAGTAAACCACTCGTTAATGAACCCTTTATTAGTTGTCCTCTCTTCATGAGCTTACCGCCTCATTCTTGCACTGTGCTTTCTGGAGCCTCCTCCTAAATAAAGTACTTGCACCTAAATTTTTGTTTCAGGGACTTTTTTTTTTCTTAGTGAAAGCGAATTAAGAGATTACCCCCCCAATCAGAAACTGTTGAGATGGTTGTAAAGCATTTTAAAATACTTTTAATAACACTTTAAATAGGTTAATGAATGGGGTACAACTTGGAACAGGAGTGATGATCCTGAGAAAACATAATGATCAGAGAAGTCAACTGAGTAGGCTTAAGGGGCATAGTAACACTTTTTCTGGAACTAAGGAGATTTTTAGGAACTGTTTGCAATGATGGCTAATAAAAGGAAGGAATCAATGTTAAAGGCATGATTTCATTTATGGGATACTTTCATTTGGAGAAAAAAAATAACTGATTCCACAAGCCTGAAAGCCTACCTTTTAAAAATCCTAGACTTCCTTTTTCAATTTAGGGTGACAATTTAGAGTGGATTAACTTGACCAAGAAAAATTTAGGAATTAGGATGGTAATAGCATTGGTGTAGAGTGAAGTTATTAATGTTTCAACATATTCCATGTTCTTCCTTTTATTAGGTAGATTCAGTCATACAGCAGCGTTCTGGAAAGAGAGAGAAAGAGAGAGAGAGAGAGAGAGAGAGAGAGAGAGAGAGAGAGAGAGAGAGAGAGAAAGGGAGACAGACAGAGAATGTCTCTGCTGAAACAGAATAAATTAATGCTCAGAAAACATTTAAAATAAAGATTACACAGAAATCTTATTGACCAAAGAATGCACAGACAGCTATCCATATCAATCTAGTTTCCACCTGTGTTAATAATAAAAATACCTACAAAGGTATAGTAAGTCAAACAACTTATTTTTACACGAGCACATTCCATCTCCCAACACCCACTTGCATACCACCACCTCACTCATTTCTTTATCACATTTATCTGAGATCCTATTTAAACATCTAGAGATAATCTAGGGAGAAAGGCTGTGTTCCAGGGTCTAGCACAGCACCTGAGACATGTTTATAATATTTGTTGAGTGAATAATTCAGTGTCATAAGGCCATTGCATCCCCTCACTTAGATCTTAAACACGGTTCATTCCTGTTTTGTTGCCAGAACATTGCTCCACTGAGAAGTGACCCTTGATTGCAAAACTGTAATGAACAAAACCCAGACTGAGTGTCTCTTCTAAATACAGGCAGAAACAGACTCCTCTGTTAACAAGCATATCATCCAGATAGGCTGTGTCCTTAACCATGCTGTGAGGAGTTTACCTATTGCCCCATAAAAGAAATAAGTTGCTTTTTACAAATATTTAATGCATGACTACTGAAAATGCAGAGACAAGAGACAAAATATTACTGAAATGATGGCAAAGATTCATATTTGATTGAGTGCCAAGTAAAAGTCAGTTCCAGTTGTTCCATTAACAGTGAAAACTTCTGGCACTGCCAGACATTGCTCTCTGCTTATGCAATTTGGCACAGTTGTTACTGGGTCAGAATTACAATCTCAAAGCTAGGAGAGCCATTACTTTAGTAAGCAGGATCAACTATAGAAGATATAATACCTTTCAAAGACTGGCACACTATAGGCAGTTGTAGTAACAGTTGCCACTTACAGCTTGCCAGGCAGCTTTCTAACTGCTTTGCTTATAGTAATTCATTTAATCTCAACAACCTTATATGGAAGATGTTAATCTCCCTATTTTATGGATGCAGACACTAAGGCACAGAGAGCTTTGACTTTTGAGCAGTGACCTGTCCATAGTTTCCCACGTTGTAAGAGGAGAACAAGACTTCAAACCTCCCTAGTCTGTCTCCAAGCCACACACCACTGCTTTTCCTAACCACTATGCTATACTGCCTTAATACAGTGCACGTGTCTGATTTTGAATATATATTAGAAATGAGATCAAACAAATGCAAAGAATTGATCCGCTTTACCTTCAAGGCTAATTATCATAGACTGAAGGCTCACAATGGTGTGAGAATAGCTTTCTAACCGAACTATTTGATATTTTATTAATTTAGTAACTAGCCACATAGCATTACCTGCACCTGCTCAAAACTAATAGCACTGCCACTTTCTGGTCTGTATTCACTTTGAATGGCTATTATTACTGGTGAATTTAGCAAATAACATGTACATGCTCAGCTGCAGTTATGCAGTCACTTCAGACCATGCCTCTGTTCCCTATAATCCTTAGATACTAAGGGAAACTTGGCATTGTTATATTACACACGCTATGCAATGTTTGGTAGTATCATGTGTTATCATAAGCTACAGAAGGGCAGAAGGAACTTGAACCACCTCTTACATCATGTTGCCCAGCACTTCTTCACTTCCATCTCCTGTCTTTCAATTTCCTCCCGGTCCTTTCCCCTGTACCACTAGCATCTTCACATAATTGTTGAGAAACTCTTAAATCCCCAACTTTCACAGCAGCTTCTGCACCTCCTGGTCTTCATGAAAAGCTGGATGTCCTCTTATGACATCTCTCCTCTTGCAGCCTTCTCTTCCTCCCATATCCCTTTGGGTTAGGTGTGGGAAGAGAAATTCTCTGACCCTGAGCTGCTGTTTCCCAAATCCTTATTCTCTCAATGCTTTTGAAGTTGAGGCTATCTTGTCTATATGGAGTCAATCTGTTGTTGCTCCTCTTTATTCCTCGAAGACTCGGGTCCTTGGTTCATAGTCTTTCCCTCCACTCCAACTCCAACAGCCTCACCAGGGGAGGCAAAGTCCCTTCAGAAAACCCCCACACATGTAACCTTGCAATTCCATCAGTGGGCCACAGTTTGAATCTTCTATTGTACTTCATCCAGAAGTCTTCAGCTCGGATATCTCATTCTGATTTCAGGTCTCCCGTCCTTTTCTCTCCCCCATAGCTTAGGTTCTGGTTCAAGCTGCTGATCTCCTTCCCTGGTAACTTGTTTTTTAAATTGTCCTTATCCAGGAAAACCTCCATAGCAAATTTTAAAGCTGCAACCCACCATCTCTTTTTCCTCCCTGTGATGCCTAATTATTGCCAAAGAGAATTCCACAGCTTCGCAGAGAGAAGCCACCACCAATTTGAGCTCTCTTACTTCAGTGGGGCTCTCTTGGAGCTCTCCCTCTCTATATCAATCAGTGATTCCTCAAAACCTTCCATTCGTATCAAGTTCTGACTCATTTTTAGCAGACAACATTGTCCATGCTGCATTAAAAAAATTTTGAGGCTATTTGTTACCATCTATTTCACCTTCCCAGCCACTCTTTCCAAGTTCTCTACTGCCACAACAATCTCTCCCCTCACTTTCGTCTGTCTCTGGGTATGTGGTAGCCTCTTCCTGGTCAAAACTCTCCTTCCACTTGTGTCTTTCACCAGTCTCCTGAGTTATTGCTTACAAAATTTTCTTCTTCCCTATCTCAGATTTTCAACCTGTTTTTTTTCTTCTGTCTTTCTTTTTTCTTTACTGGCAACATCTGCCTCAGCTTACACGCATGCTTAAGTCTCTCCCATCCTGATTTTAAAAAGGACAATCCTTCTCTTCCGCCCCCATTTTAAATCCAGCTCCATACAACGCTCCGCTGCCGCTGCCACCGGGACTCGGTCTGCGTACTAGCACCCACCTACCGACAATTCCGCCACCGGGGGACATGAGCGAGTACAGCAACATAGAGGAATTCGCAGAGGGATCCAAGATCAACGTGAGCAAGAATCAGAAGGATGACGGTAAATGTTTATTGGAGGCTTGAGCTGGGATACAAGCAAGAAAGATCTGACTGAATATTTATCTCGATTTGGAGGCGTGTAGACTGCACAATTAAAACAGATCCAGTCACTGAGACGATCAAGAGGGATTTGGATTTGTGCTTTTCAAAGATGCTGCTAGTGTTGTTAAGGTTTTGGAACTGAAAGAACACAAACTGGATGGCAAATTGATAGACCCCCAAAGGGCAAAGGCTTTAAAAGGGAAAGAACCCCCTAAAAAAGTTTTTGTGGGTGGATTGAGCCCAGATACTTCTGAAGAGCAAATAAAAGAATATTTTGGAGCATTTGAAGAGATTGAAAATATTGAACTTCCCATGGATACAAAAACAAATGAAAGAAGAGGATTTTGTTTTATCACAGATACAGATGAAGAGCCAGTAAAGAAATTATTAGAAAGCAGATACCATCAAATTGGTTCTGGAAGGTGTGAAATCAAGGTTGCACAACCCAAAGAGTATATAGGCAGCAACAGCAACAACAGAAAGGAGGAAGAGGAGCTGCAGCTGCTGGACGAGGTGGTACAAGGGGTCGAGGGCGAGGTCAGGGCCAAAACTGGAACCAAGGATTTAATAACTGTTATGATCAAGGATACGGAAATTACAATAGTGCCTATGGTGGTGATCAGAACTATAGTGGCTATGGCGGATATGATTATACTGGGTATAACTATGGAAACTATGGATATGGACAGGGATATACAGACTACAGTGGCCAACAGAGCACATATGGCAAGGCATCTCGAGGGGGTGGCAATCACCAAAACAATTACCAGCCATACTAAAAGAGGACCTCGGAGAAAAGAGGAGGAAATACTAAAGTAACCCATCTGGCAGGAAGATGCTGAAGATTGGTCTTCTGTTGATCTAAGATGATTATTTTGTAAAAGACTTTCTAGTGTACGAGACACAACTGTTCAACTGTATATAGCTGCCAATTAGTTTTCTTTGTTTTTACTTTGTCCTTTGCTATCTGTGTTATGCCTCGGTGTGGATTTGTGTTTATACAAATTTTATTTGCATGATTTCATGTTAAACCTCAAATAAATGCTTCCTTATGTGATTGTTAAAAAAAAAAAAAAAAAGGACAATCCAAACCAAAGAAACAAAAACGAAAACAATGAACAGAAAAACAAAAAACACCCCCAACTAATTCTATTCCACCCCAAACATCCCTCCAATTACCTTTCTTTTTCCTTTTTAGCAAATGTCTCCAAATGACAAGCGTCCCACACCTTGCCATCCCTTCTTCCCCACACTTGCCATGCCCCTCTCCCTGAAATAGCTTCGCCTACCGGGACTCTGAGCCTGGGCGAGACTGGCCACTCCCCTGGGTTGTGCTGGGACGTTCTGCCCATTTTTACCATGGCACTCTTCTCATTCTTCTAGAAGACTAGCCCATGAAACCCCTTCAGAGCATGGTACTATGTCATGTTGATGGTTGACTCCCCACTGTCTGGCACTCTACCTGGCATGTGGGAAAGGATCAACAAGTGTTTGCTGAGTGAATGTTTCCATATAAAGTTCTATCAAATATCTCTCTGCTCCTTTTATTGCATGTTATTGTTTTAATATAATCCAACTATTTTCGACCCCCAACCTCTTGCTAATCCTGCCAGAACAAAAATTGTCTCCATTCGCTTCGTTAAGGTTCTGCAGAGATCTTGGATGGTTCTTCCTAGTTCCCAGAGTTATGCTGGCTGGAGTCAGCTGGTCAACACTAGCATCATTTCTTCACTCCTGTGCTCTTCTCCAATGACATGTAGACTTCTGGATGTCACAGACCAGAAAAATTTCCAAACTACTATGGGCACAGGATTGGACTGCTGATTTTTACCTTCTTAAATGAAGGCATTAATGCAACATCACCCAAACCACCTTGTATTATCACTTGCCATTTCATAAAGTGAGGGCATTTTAATAACAATAAAAACGTAGTAGGGCAGAATAAAGGACAATGCTTTAAATCAAATAAATAGAACACTATTAAAAATTCAGTACATTGGCCTTATTTTTCTCTCTTTGCTACATATCATTGTTAATTTCATCCTGGATTTGCACCAATGTAGGCCAGGATAGGGGTAAAATGGTTCTAAACAAGGAAGACACTGCATCTATGGCTGCTACAAAAAATTACCTATTTTTTGTGCTTACAGGTTTAGTTTTTTTTTGATGTAACCTTTGGAACACAGAATTTATTTTTTGTTCTTGCAGTTTTTCCATCTCTTTTAAATGGCAAAACCTCTTGAGGCAAAGTTCTCGGTGCAAGAACTTTTGACAAATTTATCCATCTATCTGTCCATTCATCCAAAAATATTCACTGGGCGCCTAACCATGTGTACAGAATGTAATTAAATCCTACCACTTGTGGTGTCAAGGAAATAAAACTAAGCTTAAACTCATGACACTTGGTATCTAAACACCCCTCTCAGCTTTAGATTCTTTATCTGTAAAATGGGGATAATCTATTTGAAAGAATTCTAAGATGGTGATTTACATTTAAGTTTTTTTTTTTTAGTATGTTAAACAGTACAAATACATGGTATAATAATGATGACTAGAGGTAACATAGCTCTATATGAGTTCTATATGAGTTCTATAACATAGAAACATGCAAGAATTAGAGACAAAATTAATTCCTAATATTGCCTGCATTCCCATTTATGAAGTTTTTAAACTAGTAGATCGGGGAAATGGCAGGCCTTCTGATATTAGCAAAGCATTCAACAACATTTTCTTGATGTTTTTTAGACTTTCTCAGTGATGGAATAACTTGAATAGAGTCATATTTTGGCTGAATAACTGACCTGTAAGAGCACTGATTATTGAATGGATATGGATCTGGAAAGAGATCTTTAATTGTGTCATTGATCATGTACTAAATAACATTTCCAGTGTCAAACATGACACACTTATAAAGTCTATGGATGTCCCAAATCCAAGAGAAAGAACTAATATAGGAAGAGATAAAGGCTCAGAATTATCTCCATAGGCTAGAATTATGGGTAAGCAGAAGTGTAGGTAAAATGAACCAGATTACATTTAACTGGGACAAATGCCAACCTCATAAATAGGATTAAACAAAACCCCAAACATCTCAGCTTCACAAGGGAGAAAGCCTAAGGACACTAGTTTATGTTAAAAAGTTCTTTTAAGCAAGAACTTAGGTGATCACAAGCTTTGTACAAATCAGCAATATGGTGTAGGTGATAAAAAATAAGGAACAAATATATTGTTATTATAGATTTGCATATGTCAAATGACCCAGAACAAGGGAGGAAAGAATCTTACCACATCCCACCTTGCTAGAAGCAAATGTGGAGTATCTTATTTACTAAAGAGGGCTGTTAATCTGAAATGCATCTAGGAGAGACTGTTTAGAGATCTTGAAACCTTGCCCAATAAGAAAATGTTGCAATAATTAGGGGAGCTATCTTACGAGGGTATCTTTCTTGTTTGTTTTCAAATTTTTGCAGACTCATCATGTGGAAAAGGAAGTAACATTTTATGTAATGTCCCCAAAGAACTGACACGTTGCAATTGTCCTGTTATGATCCCTAACCAAACAGCAGTGGCATAAAACAGGGATAAGAAGAATGTCTTGACCTGTAGCTATGCTTCTATTAAGGCTCAGGACTGATTTCTGAAGAAGGGTGAGTGTTATCCAGAACCCAACTGTACAGGTGATCCCACCTATGTACAGACCACACGTGTCCGTTATTAAAGTACCACATGTAGTCTAAAATACATTAAAATGAACTTAGAAAAGGGTCACACAAAGTCATCTAAAGGACCCAGCGAAAGGAGAAGCTATCATAAAATCAAGTCCCCATTGTAAGAACAGAACTTGGGGTAACTCCTAGAAGCTCAGAACTTGGGGTAACTCCTAGAAGCTTGAAACAGTAGTTTCAAGTTAAACCAAAGCTAAACTGTAAACAAAATAATAAAGCATTTGGAATGCCTATGGAATTCATTAACATAAGAGATGAAATCTCCTAAAAATATGAATAGCCAAGTGAATATTTTAGATAAAGTAATAGACATAGATCTAAAATGGGTTTGAAGGAAGAAATTGTTGTTGGGGATTTTCTTAACTTCATGGCATGGGTGTCAGAGAGTGACAATGCCCTTGTATACATGGTTGTTCTTGCATGAGTAGTGGTTCCCCTCCGCTAAAGTAAAATACTGTGTGTGTGTATGTGTGTGTGTATAACTGAACTCAGATCAAAAAAGTAAACAATTACAAAAACTTGGGGATATTTACTATTGATTTTATCCCTTTTCCTGTTTCCATAATACATGATATTAAACCTGAAAAGAGTCACTATGGCAAGTCTAATTCAAATGGCAATTGAATAGAAGTCTCCTTATTTGAGAGACCCCAAGAGCCTGCCTTCCCATGGGCTGTACATCCAAATGGCCTGAATGTTTGCTTAGAAGAGGAGGAGTTCAGTTATTCTGGGTCATTCCATATGCTAAATTTTATTTTTCCCTCTTCTCTAATAACCTCCATGTTTTAAGAAATTAGAGTCTGGAAAAAAAAAGGAGAAAAAAAGGCAGCAAATGTTGAGAAGTAACAAAACCACTGGTATGTTATAACATCTGGACTTCATCACTGCAACCCTGACATCAGGATGCAGCCCAGATGTTAACTAGAGTAACCATCCAAGCTTTGGGTGAATGTGGCCTTTCCTTAAATTTGCAAAATCCTTTTTGCAAAACTTCTTAAAAACGCAACAGCTTAGGGATATAAGGAGTCTACCAAATATTTCGGGAGGCTGGCTTTCATGCTATCAGGGGAATTCATCTCCTCGAAATGTTTAAGTCACCTACGTGGACATCTCATTCCCCTCCCTCACCAGAATAATGAAAAGAATAAAAAGCACTTGGAAAGAATAGCAAAAGGGGGAACTGTGATTATACAATGGAGACGAAGCATGTATGGAACCTTAACTGGCATTTGGGCATAGGTCAAATTCAAGGGCATTCTTTCTCAACTGCAGCCCACTAGGGTGGGCCTCCGGATTTCTACATTCTGTTTATATCCCTCTACATTTTCTAGACAGCTGAAGAACAAGGAAAGACTAAAACTGCAGACAGAAAACTATATTTTATACTTCTTTCCAATTTTGATCATTGTAATTGAATTAACGTGTAATAAAAGTCTTGTACACCTTTCACAGTTGTCTCGTTAATTCGACTACGCTGTGTAGGTTTGCATTTGGGATGATGATGAGAACATGATGCAACACAGTCTCATTACCTAGCTTCTAACCCATCCCCATCCTCACTCTCAACTGTCAAATACCATTGGAATCTACTGACCAGAGCAATGTAGAAAGACCAAAAGTGCAGTGAAAAAAAAAACTTGACCTATGGGAAGAGGGAAAGGGATACAGATTCCTGACTTACTCAAGATGTAATTTACAAAAACGGTATATATTCCCTTTTGTGATTTCCTAGACTGGAGCTGTACATGACTAAAAATCATTTAACGTTGAACAAAATTAATTTTCATTTAACAAATAATCAGGAGACAGAATAGCGATGGTTAAGGCCACAGATCCTGGAGAGAGATGATTGGACTCCCCTCACCATGTGAATTGAGAAGTGGTGCTTCAAATATTTCTGAGTGGCAATTTTGTCATCTATAAAATGGGGATAGTGCAACCTACTTCATTGTATCTTTGCGAGGATTGGTGATGAGTATGTGTAAAAAGCCTACAACAGTGCCTGGTATTAAAAAAAGCTGATTAATAACATCATTAATAATAATTCTAAAGGCAGAGATGATTCCTGTCCATCTTTGTATCCCAATATATAATGACTTAATAAGTACTCAGCAAAGAGTTTTTGACTATATGAATGAGCGAATGAATGGATGAATGAGTAAAAGAGAAAAGAGGAAATGGACAGACTTGAGGGTCAAAAACAACAGCCTTCTATTTCAGTCTGGTGGTTTCCCTTGATTTACTCCTCAACTGGCCTGGCCATCATTGTTGCTGTCTCGGCTTGTGTGGTGTCCTGCACCAGAATTCTTAATATCTGTTCCTCTCCTTGCATGTACTCTACTTTTTTTTTTAATGCAATTTTATTGAGATATCCTCACACACCATTTAATCCATCCAAAGCATGCAATCAATGGCTCACAGTATCATCATATAGTTGTGCGTTCATCACCAAAATCAATTTTTGAGCTTTTTCATTAAACCAAAATAAAGAAAAAAATATTTTAAATATATATAAAAAAATTAAAAAAAGAAATGGAAAAAGAACATCCAAACCATTCCATACCCCTTATCTTCCCTATTATTTATATATTTTTGCCATTATTTTATTGCTTATCTGCCCATACACTGGTTGAAGAGAGTGTCAGTCACCAGGTTTTCACTATCACATTTTTTAAATGCAATGTTATTGAGATAAACAGGTAGTCGACTTTTGCCTGCACTTACAAACCCAGCCCCATCTCTGCCTGCCAGTATATTGTTTTCCTGACAACTCCAGGGACAGCGTCTTTGTCACACTCCCAGCATGGAAGTCGTCCACGGTCAGCTTTGCAGCACTTGGCAGAGATCCTCACACACAGGATATTTGTTATATAATGAATATTTCCCTTTTCATTGTTTAATGCACCTGTCTTGACAGTTGGGCTTGTGTCCTACACCTTTTTGCTACCACAGGGTATAATGATGAATAAACCCATGGCATACTTGGGTTTGAAGGAAATTTAGAGAGAATTTAAGCCCATCTGTACAGATGAGGAAAATGAAGTTTATGTAGGTTACTGACCTGTCCAAGGTCTCACAGAGCTGGTTATTACTAGAGTCAGGACTGACTAAATGGATGAATGAATAAATGACAAAAAAGCCCTAAAGGAGATTTTTAAGTGATCACATGCACTTACTACCAGTATCTCAAGGGTTCAAAATTTCTACTAGCTCAAATGAGGTTTTACTTAGACTAAATTATTGCAAGAGCAATGTCTTCTCTTGTCACAGATTTCTAAAATAGTTGAACCAGTCAAGAGACAGGAGCGGACTCTTTGGAGATGGCCACATGACTCAGAATAAATAGCAACCAATGGTAACATATTGATTAGTGTTTTGAGTGAAGGATATTCTGTAAACACACTTGCAGTCCCTGACCTTTATTTATTATTTGCAGTCTGTACACTGCCTTGTTTGTATTGGGAGATAGAATCAGGGACCAAGTTCCACCCCAAATAATCAGGACATCACAAAATAGTTGTCAACAGTGGTCATGACCTGTGTCACAAACCAAGTTCTCTGACTAGAATGATTTAACTAATCTTGTCATGCAGGTCCCAGGACTGGATATGCTTACCTTAAAAAAAAAAAATGCAATAAATCTGCCATGTTCATCGAACAAGCGAGTTGTGCTATCACTATTGGTAGGGAACACTCTTGCTTTATATAACCTACTTTAAATGCTTTAGTCATCATGAGGGTGTATACTCTGGTTAAAATGATGATTCCTGAATAATGATATGTTTGTTGTATTCAGCACTGAAAATTATTTAGTAGCATACCCTGATTCCATTTAAAAACAATGTTGCTAACTAAATTCAGGATATGACGCTGACTTTGTTTATGTCAGATACAGGAAGGAAAAAAAAAAAGAGGATTAGAGGCTGTGGGAAAGCAGTATGTAAAAGGTAGAATGTTCTCCTAATCCTAACCAGCTGCCCTTGCCTGAATGCATGGGAATTTAATAACAATCTCTCTTTTTCTCTCCCTCCCTCTTTTCTTCTCTTACAATGTGTTTAGTGAGTAGCAAGCTCACTACTTGGTCTGCATTTTACCAAACCAATGAAAAAGTTGTTTTCTAGCTACAAAAGAGTCTGAGAAAATACAAGAGGGAAATAATCAAAACTCAACTTGAAATAAAATATACCTAAGTACTAACAGATTTCTTGGCTATGAAGTGGCAGGGGGTCATAATCGAGTAATAACTTAAACACAGCAAGTTTCAATTCACTTACACTGTTTTAGAGTGGCTACTATCTCAACTTAAATCACCCAGCAAATCACAAGTGCAAGGGTGAGAGAAACAAAACATTCCAGGAGCTAAAGATAAATACCCTAAGTGTCACACTCCAAACTCTCTGGATCTTTCAAATATTCCTCCTTCATATTTTTCTTTATGGACTGACAAATTATAAATCCCTGCCTTCACAAAGGAGACCGCAGCTTTACTCTGAAGTAACAGATCAAGAAAATGACAGAGAATTACAGGAAAGAAATAATGTTTTTATTGTTTGCTTATGAAAATACGCTGTGAGAATATGAAAGAATTTAGATTTTGTTGGTTTCTAAAAATGATCATCCATATATATCCAAATTTATTTAGATCTACTTTCTGATTTTTACCTCAGCCTGGTAAGGTTAAGGGGCATCGTGGACTTTGGTTTCAGGAGATTGGAGCTCAAGTCCAAATTTAAATTCTTACCATTTCTGCGGCTTTTGACAAATTATTTAAACATTTGGAGCTTGATTTTTCTCATTTGTAAATGTGGAAAATAATACCTGCCACAAATGGCTACGACAGCACTCAATGAGAGAGATGACTTATGTAAAGTGTTGGCATATAGTAGATCCTTCATAAAAATCAGTTTCTATCTCTTTTTACTATTTCATTTCCTGCTTGTCCAGGGTCCTGCTATTTCTCATATGGGCAGCAGACAGTCTAGAGCTAGACTCTAGAAGACTCAATTTCATTTTGGGAGTAAGGAAACAGAGCTAGAAAATACAAAATTTAAAAATTATAATTACAAAATGCCTGCAGCTCCTCTAAGGGCACCTGATATGACGAATATGAACACAAAAGCCTGTGGCCACTCCCAAACTATCCCATTTGAGACATTATGGATGCAAAATGCCCACAGACTCTAGTGCTGTTGAGTCAAAAAGAATGGTAAAGATCTGAAATGAGTGAAATTAGAATGTTTCAATTTTACAAATGAAAAACACGAATGTGAACACAGTGTAAGGGATTCTCTTAGGAGGGGAGGGACCTATACAACTAAGGGATCCTAAAACCTCTTCAGCTTCATGATAAATGTTCTTCTGGCTGCATGGGATAGGGAAGCAATGCTTTATTATTATTTTAAAAATACAGCTACTACTATCTTTGAAAATGATAAAACTTCTAAGAACCCATCACATTTCCTTTGTTTCTTTCCCACCTGCCTCCCTCGAATTGGCTTGTAGACTTGTTTTTTTGTAGTAAGAGATGGGAATATTGACTTATTTGAATTGGTGTGTATGTATATTCCCTGAAAAAAAAAAAAAGTTCTGGTATGCTATGCTGGTGCATTCCAGCACTGTACACAAATACAAGAGGTGGTTTTCCTGTTCAAGTAGATTCCTATCTTACTGGGTGGAGAAGACTAGCCTGAAATAGCAGCAAAGAAATGAATAAATAAAAAGAAGCCTATAATTAATTGCTAACCTTTTTAAATAGGCAAGTGCCACAAAACTTTAGATGAAATGTGCACCAGAGAAGGCTGACATGATTCTAAACATTATAAAAGTAAGAGAATGGAAAGGTAGGTAGGATTTGGATTAAGGAATCACTCTACATTTGTTGGAGAACAGCAGCAAATGATACAGGAAGAGGAATGAACATAGTGCATTAGTGGAACAGTAAAGAGATATTTATGACTAAATAGAGCAGACAGATTACAGAGGTGTCTTCACAAGCAGGTAGAGGTGGTTTGATTGGATATGTTTGGAAATTGCAAGCACAGGAGGATTTTGAGCAAGAACAGTGACAAAATGAAGACGGCAGTGGCACGCATGATGGATTGAAGGAGCAGATGCTGGAGCCAGAGAAGCAAACTTAGAGGACCTTGCCCTTGTCTAGGTAAGAAGCAACAGCATTCTGTGCCATTGGGATGGACACAGGACTCGGAAGGGGCAGACACAAGAGACACTCAGAAGGCAAAACTGACAGGATTGGCAGGAGAAATAAAGGTGGGGGGTGAGGCCACCTGTAGGGAATGAGAAGACTCTAAGGAATAGATAACAAGGTGAATCTTGGCACTGTCGATTTTAATCTGATGTTGCAGGATATCCACCATCTCCTGGAAATGTCCAGTAGACAGCTGGAGGTAAGGATTAGAGCTGAAAAGCGAGGATGGGATAAGATGAAAATTGATAGACAGATGGTAGATGACAGGTAGATAGACAGACAGTGTTTCAGTTTCCTAGGCTGCTCCAAGCAGATAGCATGAAACATGTGCTGGCTTTAACAATGGGAATTTATTACCCTACAAGCTTACAGTCTGATACCGTGAAAATGTCCAAATCAAGGCATTGTCAAGACAACGCTTTCTTTCTGAAGACCAGCTACCAGTGACTCCTCCGATACACGGCAAGGCACATGGCAGCATCTACTGGTCTCTCCCTTCTCTTCTGGGTTTCCTTTATATTCAGCTGCTTCCCTGGCTCTCTGTATTCATCACACTTATAAAGGACTCCAGCAAGAGAATTAAGACCCACACTGGGCCACACCTTAGCTAAAGTAACCTCATCAAAAGGTCATGTTTATTATTGTATGTATTGTATAGGTTTACACCCACAGAAGCAGATAAGCTTTAGGAACATGATTTTCTGGGGTACACACAGTTCCAAACCACCACAGATAAACAGACAGATAGATAAAGGAGAAAGACTCACCTATGCTGGATGGATAAAAAGCTAGGACATCATTTATATATTCGGTAGTTTGAGACTTGGGAATTATCAAAATAGAAGCAAAAATAAAATCTAGAAATAATTTATATAAAAAAAGAAGATAAATGTGCTGTACTAGGGAAGGGTTACTGACTCAAATAGTTTCTGAGTGTTGTTTGATTAACTCAGAATATGAGATAGACATTTTGCTTCAACTTCCTAATATCTTTTTTTTTCTTTTAGTTGGTCCTCTACAAGATGTACTTATATATTTTAATACAGAAAATAATATAAGCATACGCTCGTGTGTGTGTACGTGTGCACGCGTTTTGGTTTAATATTTGTCTATTGGTTAAATGGACAAGTGTTTGTGTGTCAGGCACTGCTCTAAACACTAAGGATACAGAGATGTATAGTACTGTCTCTGGTCTTTAGGAAGAACTTACATTCTAGAGGGAGAGATAGATGACAAACACACACCGATAATATACTAGGATAAATGGATTGGAATTAGAGTGATGCAGAATGGCCTCTCAGCAGGGATCTGAATGAAGAGAGGGATGGAGACATATGATTATCTGGGGAAAGAGTTTTCCAAGGCAAGGGAACGGTGATTTTCAAGAAACAGCAGAGGTCAGAGTGCATGGAATGGAGTGAACTGGGGAGGGTTGTTAGAAGGTGCAGTAAGAGTGGCAGACAGGGGCCAGTTTGGGTAAAGACTTCTCGGCCACCTGGGGATTTTATTCTAAGGGTGAAGGAAAGATACTGAAGGAATTGAGGAGTGACAGGAACTGATTTATGTTTAAAAATACCTCTCTGGTTGCCATGTTTGGCATAAAGTGTAGAGGGGGGGTGGAAGCAGGGAGGCCCACAAAGAGGTGATTGTTAAGAAAACAGTTGTGTGAGATGATGGTGGCTTGGCATGAGACGGTAGCAGTGATGGTGGTGAGAAGTGGTCGGATTCTAGATACATTTTGCAGGTAGCACTGATGGGCTTGGCTGGTAGAAGGAATGCAGGGTATGAAAAGAAGAGAGGGGTCAAAGGTGACTCAGAGTTAACCGTGAACTGAGACAAAAAAGACAGGTTTTGTGGGAAAGTCAAGGAGCTCAATTTTGGACATGTTAAGTGATTTGGGGCAAGATCCTTAACCTCTGGATTTGTTTTCTCATTTGCAAAACAAAGATAGTAACAGAACCTACTCCATATGATTGGGTAAGGATTACATAATAAGGCAGGAGAAGCTCCACACAGAGTTTAGCACAGAATGTTAGGGGTCTGCCTAAAATTATATATCAGACAGTTTAGGTAAAACTTTGACCTCATATTCTTTTCTGGGTCTTAAAAAAAGCTAAAAAGGCTTAGAAACCTCTGCCAGCTTTTCTTCCAAGTCTTTTCTTTTGGGGTAAAGGTGATAGTGTTAGTGGTGAGTATTAGTTCTAAATGCCAATTATGGCATGTGCACTAAAAATAACAATAATTTTTATGGTAGTTTTTTTCAGTCTGATTGAATAAGTAAATAAAAGGAAAGAAGCAATGGTTATTAGTGAGACGTTCTAACTCAAGTTAGGAAACTTCAAAGAAGAGATAGAAGTTTATATTTTGTAAAGGAAAGGAGACAGAATTTTAAAGAATTGCTTGAGAAGAGCATATTCCAAGAGAAATGATAAAAGGCATTAAAATCAGAAGGAGGAGAATTGATAAGCATGTGATTATGAGGAAAATCCCCACACTTTTTGCCAATTATGATTTGTATATCCTGGACTTTATCTTCTGGCACATAGCCAACTTAGTAAAATGAAAAGAGGGAAAATCATAAATTAACCAATGTTGCCAGGCACTTATCAGGAGCTGACTGTGCCACCATTTTTAATATATCTGAGATTTTTACAACATAATGAAGCACAGGGCTTTCAACCATGATAAGAAGAAAGATTACTAGATGGATGGATGAATGCAAGTGTAGTGGTCGCTTCATACATATCCAGTAGTTTGACCTTTCAAACTGAACAACCATTAGTCATGCATCTTCCTTAGTAGATGTGGAAGTAGAAACACTACAATTTTTAACATGCATATCACTCTAAAACATGATGCTTTGCTTACAGAGGACATTTTATAAGTAAAATGTTGCCACTTATTTATTTAGTAGAGTGAAAAATATACTCTGTATTAATTTTTGCAAATTAGTGCTTTCTTCACTGGAGGATGATTTAGCCATTGTTTGAGAAAAGCGTCCCTTTCCAGTGGCATTCAAATAGTTGGTACCCATGCCAGGTTTTCACCCTAGACTTCAGAGAACCCTTGGCCTTTGTGGAAACCTGTAAGGATTTTGTTTGTTTTTGAGGCGGGATATTCTGTGAGGTGTTCTTGTAAATATTTCTTAATAGAAATTATTTTAAGGATGGTATCTCTAAATTGCATTCTTTTTGCTTCCTCTAATCTCCAGATAAATTCGCCTTCCATTTTCTATCCTCAGCATCTACCACAGCTGCATTTGCACCCAAGAATAGACCCAGAAAAGGCTAAAATGAACTTTATGTTTATCATCACCTTTAATGGACACTTAATGACATATATTTTTTATTGACTGCATAATATACAACACTAAAGAGTGAAATATTATTTTAGTTACTTATTTAGTCTTTGCTTAATTCTATTAACAATTTAAAAACTCTTCCTTATTATATATAAAATTTGACTCTATTAATAACTTGTCAGTATCATTTACAGTTTAATGCTGTTTAATGTAAATATGCTATGGCTTTTATAGCATTTGAAAAATTCTCTTTTCTATAATGGGTATTCTTACATACTGTTGGTAGGAGTGCAAACGTATGTTGGAGAACAATTTGGCCACATAAGCCATGCATATCTTAGACGAGGCAATTCCATCCTTAGATATGTCACTCTAGAGAAACTTTTATACATGCATTTACAGAGATAAGGACAATAGTATCCATAGCAACAAGTATTGTAATAGTAAGTAATTGGAAACAACCTGCAGTGAGTTATAGTGAACCCCTAAAATGCCTGCCTTCCTGGAACTTCAGAATGTGACTTTACTCAGAAATAGGGTTTGCAGATATAATTAAGGTAGGACTAGAGATGAGATCATGCTGAATTAAATCCAATGAAAGTGCCCTTATAAGAGACCAAAAAAGGACACACAGAGATCCAGAGAAGATGGTCATGTAAACACAGAAGAACAAGGCCAAGGAACACAGAAGCCAAAAGCAGCAAGAAGGATTCTCCTCCAGACCCTTCAGAGGGTACACAGACCCACCAGTATCTTCATTTCCAAGGTCTAGCCTCCAGAACTATGTGGGAGAATACATCTCGGTTGTTTCAAGCCACCTAGTTTGTGGGACATGGTTTCAGCAGTCCCAGGAAACTAAAACACAACTTAAACGCCCCTCAGCAGGAGAATAAATAAATTATGGCATATACATACAATGGCAATAAGAATAAATGAACCTTATGTTGCTACCTGAATAAATCTCAGTACTATAATTCTGAGCAAAGACAGTTGCAGTAGGCTATGCGGTATCATACCATTTAAAACTTTTAAAATGTGTAAAACAATATTGTTGGAGATACTGAAATATGCAATGAGAGTATAAAACAAGAATGGGAATGATCGAACATCAAGTTGAGGCCTGGAGGAATTTCAGGGGAAATTGGGGGGGGGGGGGAGCGAAATGTGATCCAGGAGGGGCATACAGGACCTTTATGTTAGTGGTTGATATGTAGGTATTCTCGTATGTCTAAAATATTTAATAAAAATGATCTTGCTATTAGTTCATTGCTAACATATCTAAAGAAATTTTTTGGAGGAAAGAGATTTTTAGAAAGCAAAGATAACCATTTCAAATGTTACCTGAACTATATTGAATTTAAAAAACAACAAGGAGTATATTATGAAAATAACAGTTTAATCCACATGAGACCCGGTTCAAATGTCTCAGTGTAACGAATGCATGGACCATTAGCTATAGCAACATCGCCTTCATTTTACAAAAGCAATTAGTACATACTTCAGTCTTCAAAGTGAACCAGAATGACCTACTCTTAAAAAGCTATGAAAAGCAGCTGACTTCTTGACTCTTACAACTCAATTCGTACAAGATATGGGCAAGCTTTCCTTAATCATAATAAAAGTTGTCAAATGGCATTTTCCTGGGCTCGGTTCAAAAAGAGAGACCTGATGTAGGTTAGCGTGATTAAAAAAAACATGCATTTTTATTTAGACATAAGAGGATAGATCAAATTATGGCCTTTTATCAATCAGTTAAAATATTTTAAGTCTGAATAGGCAGAAAAATCTGGAACCAGGAAAAAGAAAGATGCAGAGGCAAGGACAAATTATGCATTATGAACTTATCCAGTGCAATCTCTCACTTTGAGTACATGAGTAAAGAAAAGAGCAGACAATCAGAAAAGAAGTTTGAGAGCGGGGGTGTGTGTGGGTAGGTGGTGGAGGTTAATGAGGATGGAGGGACAGGAAGGTTAAGTCGGGGACTACTCTATGTAGCAAAGTGGGAGTCACGCTCAGGGTCACAGAAATCAAAACATTTTCTGTGAACTGGCCTCACCAGAATGGGAGCTCGGAATGTGTGTGGCAGTGGCCGAAAAGGTGGGTGTGTGGTTTTCATCCATTTCTCATAGTCCCCCAAAAAGCAGCAGCAACAGCCCGTGGTTTACCCTCACCTTCCTGGTAATGCCCTCCCCAGACTACACACTACATTTTCTTTCCTTCTTCTTCTTCAATTTTTTTTTCTTTAAATTAAATGCTTATTTTTTCCCCTTTCCCAGCCTATTAGCATTTGGCTCTGATGTGCCAGCTAATCCTTGGGTATGCACAGGATGGCCAGTCAGGGACTGCTGTTGTTGTCTCAAACAGTGCAAAGGGCATTTAAGATAGATTTTCAGACAGAGCTTTGAAGAAATTTTCTGGGAGTTTATCCTCCATGTTTATCTGCAGTTGTGTAATGATGATGCTGTGCCAAAGAGCTCTGGCTGGAAATGCAGCCTTGGGTTCTAAATCATCATCCATTTACACAACATCATCACTGAAGGAGGCCTTTCTCTATCTTTGTAACTCTAGAAAGAAGAAAGAAAGAAACAGAGAGAGAGGGCGGGAGGGAGAGAAAGAGATGGAGGAGGGAAGAAAGACTAGTCACAGACTGAAGTACTTAAATTAGAGTTAATTATTGAATGTACATGTCATAAATTTGCAAGATGCTAAGTAAAATTTCTGGCTTTATTCTCTTGGCAATGATGTATGTGCCATCTGTATACAAAAGACACGAGTGAGGCAAGAGCTGCAGGTTGTCTTGTCATCCATCCATATTCTCCCACCTGATGCTCAAGGCACAGGGCAGGTTTTGGGTGGTGATTGGTTGAATGAGATCTGTAGCCTCAGAATAAAGGAAAGGGCCTTGGCTTCTCCCTTTGACTCAGAGGCACAACAGCTCTAACCTGATGGGTTCTAGCCTCTAAATAAGTCCTCTGCCCAGTTCCAATGCAATGAATGAATCTCCAAATATTAAAATCAACCCCTATGAGATACAACTTTAGAGGGCCTGATATCATCCTAATCCCCATACTTCTGCGGGTTTGGTTCCACCAGCCCCTCCTCTCCACCCTCGCTGGTTTGGGAGCTCATTTGTCCAGCCACGAGCTACACGAGTCAACATGCAAGTGCTAATTTCATTTGGCTGGAATTCACTAAATGAAATTCTAGCTTCTTGTAAGAGCACAAAGCAAAGATGTTTCTATTGCAGTCCAAAATTACATGTTCGAACTTGTTTTCATCAGTGAATAATTACAGCCCAAAGACTACCTAACCAGAGTTGAAAGACAGTATTTTTGATGGCACACTTTAGACCCGACAGGGGCTTCATCCTTAAAAGTTTTATTTTAAATGTAAAGGTGGATTAGGAATGTTCTTTCTCACCTAGTTTAGTTCTTTTCATTCGATCTCTCTCCCTCACTTCGTTTCTTTCTCTTTTTTTTTTTCTTTTTTGACCAGATGTTTCTGTTGGTGAGGAACCAGCAACACTGTCTAGACCTCTAGGACATAGTATGCAAGCATAAGCGAAAACATTCTAAGGTCACACTTCAATCTTAACCTACAACATCCTGCTATTCAAGACCAGATCAGAGATGACGGATCATGATAAACTAAACCACACCAACTGCTGAGTCAGTGATTTGAGAGTCGTCTGCAAAAAGCCAAACATGTCACCAAAAATCTACAAGATAAAACAAAGTCTAGACACCATAAAATGTGCTGTTGCCCACCACCACCCCAGTTGTCAACAACTAGATGCTACGTTGTGACTTTTATACCAGCTTCCCACAAATCAGGAATACTCTATCTTTTATGAATAGAGCTTCCTCTTAAGTCCTGTGATTCCTGAGGGGTGAGTACATGTGTGTGAGCATGCCTCTGCTTAGATGTGCTCATGCTGATCATAAATCCCCTAAAGATTTGGGGAACCAGGAGAGAGGAGGGTTATATTGTGGTATCAGGAAGTTCAGAGATCTCCAAGCAAAGTTAACCAAGTAATATGTTGTGCTTTTCACAATGGCTTGGTGATTTTCACTGTCTTGAAGTCATTAATTTATTTTTTTTTTCAGCAGTGATTATTATTTTAAATTCAAGTTTATTGAAATATATTCACATACCATACAATCATCCAGTGTACAATCAGTTGCTCACAGTACCATCATATAGTTGTGCATTCATCACCACAAGCTATTTTTTGAACATTTTCCTTGTACCAAAGTGAAAATAAGACTAAAAAATAAAAGTAAAAAAAGAACACCCAAATCATACCCCCCCTCCCTATTTTTCATTTAGTTTTTTGTTCCCATTTTTCTACTCCTCCATCCATACACTGGATAAAGGGATGTGATCCACAAGGCTTTCACAATCACATTGTCACCCCTTGTAAGCTACATTGCTATACAATCGTCTTCAAGAGTCAAGGCTACTGGGTTGGAGTTTGATAGTTTCAGGTATTTACTTCTAGCTATTCCAATGCATTAAAACTTAAAAGTGTTATCTATATAGTGCATAAGAATGTCCACCAGAATGACCTCTCAATTCCATTTGGAATCTCTCAGCCACCAAAACTTCATTTCGCATCCCCCTTTTGGTCAAGATGTTCCCAATCCCACAATGCCGGGTCCAGATTCATCCCTGGGAGTCATATCCTGCATTGCCAGGAAGATTTACACCCCTAGAAGTCAGGTCCCACATAAGGGGGAGGACAGTGAGTTCACCCGCCAATTTGGCTCAGCTAGAGAGAGAGGGCCACATCTGAGCAACAAAGAGGTACTGAAGAGGAGACTCTTAGTCACAATTATAAGCAGGTTTAGCCTCTCCTTTGCAGTAAGGAGCTCCATAAGGGCAAGTCCTGTGATAGAGGGCTCAACATACCAAACAGCTAGTCCTCAATGTTTGTGAGAACATCAGCAACAATCCAGGTGAGGAAGCCCAACACCTCTGCATTTTTCCCCAGCTCCTCACGGGGGCCCTGCATATATATTTTTATTCTCTGTCCAAATTACTTTGGGAATTAATTCAGTTTTATTAAGAATCTTTCTGTGATTGACTGAAATGATTTACTGATTGGAGATTTCTGCTATAGAGTACAGAGGATCAAAATTGATGCCCTTCTGTCACAAAACTGAATTCAACACTAGGATATTTCCACTGTTAATAAATGAAGTTGTATGCTACCTTCCCTTTTAACGTGGGACATGACTCCCAGGGCTGTAAATCTCCTGGCGACATGGGACATGACTCCCAGGGATGAGCCTGTACCTGGTATTGTGAGATTGAGAAAGCTTTCTTCACCAAAAGGGGGAAGGGAAATGAAACAATAAAACATTTCAGTGACTCAGAGATTTCAAATAGAGTCAAGAGGTCATTCTGGAGGTTATTCTTGTGCATTATTTAGATACTCCACTTCAGTTTCTAGTGTCATTAGAATAGCTAGAAGGAAATACCTGAATCTATTGAACTGTAATCCAGTGGATGTGATTCTTGATGATGATTACATAACTATATAGCTTATATCATGTGACCATGTGATTGTGAAAACCTTGTGACTGACACTCCGTTTACCCAGTGTATGTGCAGATGAGTAATAAAATAAAGACAATGTATATAAATATATATAATGGGGGGGGGATAAGGTGTATGGAATGTTTTAGGTGTTCTTTTTTACCATTATTTTTATTTTTTCTTTATTTTGGGGTAATGAAAATGTTCTAAAATTGATTGTGGCAATGAATGCACAACTATATGATGATTCTGTGAGTCACTGTATACTTTCATGGATTATACAGTGTGTGAATATATCTCAATAAAATTGCATTCTTAAAAAATGAAGAGTTGGAGCCAGTATCTTGGTAAATCATAAAAATAGCCTTTTCTCTCTCCACTTACTGGCTGCTTTTCTCAAGCCCTTATGGAATTTGCAATCTGGAGCATATTCAAGTTATGATAAATGCAAGCAGTGGGTCAAAGCTGTCTCAGAAAAGGCAAACCTTACTGCTTCTCAGGGCATCGTGGAGTAAAACCACAGTGAGCTACTTTATGTTTCCTTTACAGTGGAGGGAGCAACCCAGTGGGCCAGTCTAGTTTCTAGTGTGGGAACTTCTTCAAATGTTGAAGAACATCCAAATAACTTCCCTGGGTGGACATACCAACGCTATGGTGGGAAAAAAAGACTCTAGTTGGCAGTACCTGCATGTAACACTTTCATACCATCCTGACACACACTGTAATCACTGCTCTCACAACCTCATAATGGCTTAGAGATTCCTCTTGGCTATGATTCAAATGTTTACATTTCCATGAAATGAAATGGAATAGCAGAAAAGTGATAATTATGACTTTAAAAGTTAGTTATCAAGGAAGTCTTCACTTACAAAGAATATCTATTAGGATACGGGATGAGCATGACCCTGACATAAAATATTAAAAAACAAAACAAAACAGTAATGATTAAACTACATGGATATCCTCCTGTTAAAATGCACTTGGAACTATGGTAAATGCATGTGCAAAGAGGAGAGAGAGAGATAGAAATGGAGATAGAGAGGGATGGAGGGAGGAGGAAAGAGAGACAGAGACAGATATTGAATGATTTTGCACATACATTATGGTACCTATCAACATGAGCTTTGGAGTCCTCTTTGCTGTGTAGTTTATTTTTTCTTGCAAAATATAACCTAGGCTACAGGACAATATTTAATTTATCGCTGTATCTTTTCTACCACTCAGGCTAGTGTCTTTCACACAGTCAGTGCATAACTAGTATCAATTAATTTGGAGTTCATAAAAGGTCACGCCTATCCCCCTTTGTTACTTTTTGCTTCAGCAGGTATTGTTTGCCTTCTTAACTGTGCATCCTATGAAAAACATCCCATACTTTATCTGTTTCTGTGCCCCTTTATTTGAAGATGCAATGCTCAATCTTAAAACTTTCTTGCTTTCTTTCCATCTTTCTATCTCTATGTGGTATCACGAGACTGAAATTAACTAGATTCTTTGGAATATTTAAGTAAAGTTACTTATAGGAAAAAAATGATGCCATAACCTGGAACCTATTGTCAATATCCAAAATAAGCTTTAAATAAAAATATGAAAATTGATCAAAGCAATATCAATACAAATTCGTACTTCCCTTGTTAATTTTCTCATTGACCTCATTAACCTCTGCCATGGGTAGACAATAATTAAGTTTCTAACTAACTGAAAGCAGTGAAGGATGACACTGATCTGAAATGGACTAGATTTTTTTTGAGGCCATGTTGCATATAGAGCTGCAGTTAGTTGCTTCCATGACTGTATACTAAATCTTCAAATCTTATTATCTCAAGTATTTTTCTGCTAAAAGTGTGACTTAACTCTGGCAAATGGTAAATAAACATTTATTAATATAATAACCATGCCATATTTTTAGTAAGCCTCACCCATAATGATTTTTCTTTCCTTTAAAAAATGTGAACTAGGAATATTTTCCCTAAAACTATTATCAGAAGAAAAGGTGTCCTGACTTCCAGTTTGGTTCCATAGGAAATTCTGTGGAATCACAACAGACCTAGGACGATGATGGACTTCAGTTCTACAGTCCAGGTATTTTGAAATCTGGGAGTTATCTCATCTATAAATTGAAATATAGAATGACTTCTAATTTTATTTCATTCTGATTTCTAAATCAGTTGAGCTGATTTATTTTAGATAGAGTGACATATTTTAGACTTTCGTATACTGAACTTTGAAAATAGGTGAGCATCTCGTATTAAAAAAAAACAAAACTGATTAAAAATATGACCTCATAACACCTTGGAAGTAACAAATCTTTTCGTCCTATGAAGAGGAGAATGGTCAGTTCATCAGGGAAGACATACTCACTTGCTTAACCCTTCTTTGCAGAGAGGGACTCCTTTAGCTCCAAGGAGACACCCTGATTGATTTATTTAACGAAGGCCATTTACATTTATAGGTCACTGTCTGCTCGTGTGGGGAGTTTGGCCCACAGAAATCTGCATGGCAGTTTAAACCAGTTTTTCTCAATCTTTATACTTAAGTCCCACCCCTCTCTCCCATGGGTCCTTTATGTTCAGCATTTTGTAAGTTTTACTTCTATAGTTTGTACTAAGAAAACAATACATTTATTGAATATATTTGTAAAAGCCACATATGCTCTTTTTCCGGTACTGCCCCTTACAAGTGTGTCTTCTCTCATCCCCCAGAGAATCAATGGTTTAAAGAACAAATCAGTTATGAATTTCACCCACTACTCAGAAAGTTCTTCCTTAGTAAAATCGGTTCACTTTTCCGATGCTGGTGCCCTCTTGAGTTCAAACGTGTTACACTCACGGCAAGCAGGCAAGGATTATGTCTGTCTTGTTTATCATTCGGTTCCTAGTACAGTGCTTTGCATGCAGGTGGAACTTGATAAATATTTGTGAGATTAATTAATAATTGGTAGATTTGGAAGTTCCTGAACTTTGTCCATGGCCTCTGACTAATGGATTTTTAAGGAATAACCAAAAAATATCCTAACTTAAATGGGAATAAAAATAGTACTATCTACCTGTCAGGATTATCTTGAAGATAAAATCAGACAATGCTTTTCTAGTTCTTAGCACAGATTCTGGCACGTAGTAAGCACTCAAAATGACAGTTTATTGTTATTCTATCATTTGTCATAAAGAATGCATATAAATGATAATAACCACCATTTCTAGCTGCCACATTTAATTTTTTTTTTTTTTTTCTTTTTCTAAGTGCATGCTTAGTCTTTGGCTGTATCCATGCAGAGAAGAGTGATACTATGGCCCTCCATTTGATTATTATGTGGCTGAATATCTTTGGTCTTTTCTATGCCTAAGTCTTCATCAATAATTCCAAGTAAACTCTTCAAAACTATCAGTGGTTGATCACAAGAAATGGGAGAGAAGCACAGAAAGAGCAATGCAAATCCATCTCCCTCACACAGAAACAACTCAAGCACAAGCCCTCAGGATGACACATCATCTTTCTTCAAGAATGGCAGAATGATATTAAAAGTAAGTGACAACAACTCCCAGGAAGGAGCTTGGCCCTGGCAGCAAGGAAATGAAAATGCCCACTTGACCAAAAGAGGGAAAAAGAAAGGTAACAAGCTGAGGTCACAGTGGCTGAGAGATCCCACATAGAGTCAAGAGTCTATCCCGGAGGTTTCTCTCACGCAAGCTCCAGCTAGACATCCCAAATGGCCACAGTACGCCATGCCCTTACCAAAAGAAGTCTCCAAATACCTAGGTCCCTACATGAGATTCTATAAAAGATGCACTCGTTGTTTTCTCTCTCAGAAACTTAAATCTACCAGAGTGTTCCTATGCCAGACAAGTGCTAAAACCAGAGGCAACAGCCTCTTTAAGAACAACAATCAGATGCAGCCCCTTCCCCATACTGTCGACACCCCCTTTCAAATATGAACAAGTTAGGGTGCTCACTGCCTAGACACCCCTGAAGACAGAGAAAGAAATTGAGAGGAAGGAGTAGCAACAAACAAGATAAGACTGAACAAAGGTCTATGAATACTGAAACTTCATGTAATTATATATATATTTTTGGATGCTGGGGTGTTGGAATGGCTGGAAGGAGGTAAATGACCTGGTGGAACTGTAGCCTATAGCATCTTTTGAAATTTGCTCTATAGTTACTCAATGAATTGTGCTTTAAAAGTCTTCATCTTTCTGTATATACCTGATATCACATAATAAGGAAAGAACTGAAACTGTGGTACTGTAACCCATCACAATTTTTAAAATTGCCTCTATAACTGTTTGTTGAATTGTACTTCGAAAGTTAACACCTTTCTGTATATATTTTTCACAATAATGGAAATAACTGAAATTGTGGAACTGTAACCCATAACATTCTTTGAAATTTGCTCTCTAATGACTTGTTAAATCATACTTTGAAAGTTATCACTGTTATATTTATGTTATGTATAAAGTTCATAATAAAAAATGCATAAAAAAAAAGTAAGTGACTGGAATCAGAAATTTAAAGACCCAGACAATGACAAATTTAACTTCCATCTATACTTCAATGATTTCTGGGGAATAGAGAACTTTTAGTGGAAGGTCAATTTAAATCAGATTTTTGCTTATTATACAGTTTCAGATCCTTAAGCCATACCCATGATTAATCAGTATAACCCTCCTACCAAGTCTTTGCCTTTGGACACATCTAGTTATTGTCACTATAAGGACCTTTGGAAAAATGTGCAGACTGTTCAGACATACACCTTAAATGAAGAAAGCCAAAGAAGTTTTGCTACAGAAAGGGAGGTGTGCTAAATATCCTTTTCAAGTGGCAGCCTTGACATTTAGCATACTTTTTCCCATACCAGAGCTGGGCCACGTGCTTGAAACCCCGGGCCTGCCGGTGCTGCTGCTCTTTTCCATCTTTGGCTCCATCTATGTAACAGTTTTCCAAGCAGGTTCCAACTCGCTTGGGAACACTTTCAGATATTGTATACCTAACCTGACAAACTCATTTGCCAGGACTGCCTCCCTCACTGATGTGTGAAAACAGTTATTCTCAAGTCATTTCATTTTGGAGTTCAACAAGATCAACATGGAAATCACCTCCAATAGCCCTTTGTTTCTCTCTTGTGGTCCAGAAATAAATTCCATCTACCACTGAAATTTTGTGTTTCTTTTTCTCTTTTGGTGGCTTGTTGAACTACTTCTGTCCAAAAGGCCTAGGCAAATATAGGGGTGTCATGCTAGGAGGACAAAGCTTCTGGGGAAGTAGAGCACAAGGAAAAGAGAAGAGGGAACATAACAACCAAAACGGAAGGAGTGCCTATTACAAGCCATCAACACTTTTAAACACTTTACATAGTAGCTCATTTAATCCTTAAAATGATCTTATTACACAGGTACTACTATCTTCTTTATGTTGGTGAGCCATGGAGTAGCTTGCTGGAAGGTAACTGGCGGAAGAGCTGGATTCAAACCCAGGCAGTGTGCTGTCACAGCCAGCTCTCCTAGCCACTACATTAGGTTGTCTCTCATTAGTGACAGCCTTGATATCACATGCTCCTTTTTTTTTATTTAAATAGTAATATCTAATTTAATAAATAATGCTCACATCAGCCTTCCAGAAATGTAACAGTGTCTCATGAAGCATCACTAATAATTATCTCTCACACCCTTTAAAATCTCATATAACATTGGATATGTTTAGAGAAGTTTCTGTTGACTGGAGGAGACTGCATATTTTGAGGCATACATCACTCATGGTTAAAAAGCATGAATTACATATGCCCTTACTTGCTTTCTACTGTGAACCAATGAGGAGAAAACAGTTCACCGGAGTCACTGTTTGTGGTTGCCCTTCGCTGGAAATGGGCCAGAATTCTTGATGCCCTACTGAACTGAGAACCAATATACTTCAGAGCACGTCAAGCATTTATTTTGCTAGTGCATTGGAAACCTGGTCAGCTGGTTTCTGTAAACATCTACTTCATAAAAGACATAAGATAATGAACACTCAACAAAATAACCTGGGGGGATAGAACCAATGTATGTGAACTTACTTTATGCCCATTGAATTTCACCTGAATTGAGATTTGTTTAAATTTCTCTGCCCTCTTCATAGGCAATTCAATTTTTCCTCCTTCTCTTAAATGTTTAGCAATGGGAAGTAGTGCCGCGTGTCTTGTACAAGCTGAGTCATTTAGATTTTTTTCTTTATAGGCCATGTCTCCCTAATAGAGACAGATTTTTTTTTTTTTTTTTGCAATACTGTTTTGCATGCCTGTATAGGTAGTTTTCATCTTCTTAGATGTCTTTAAATAAACATTTATTTTCTTTTTAGTTTATTATTTCACTCCACTGTCCAAACTGATGAAAGCTACTGTACATGTGTAGTCTGGATTTTGCCTTGCCTTCGGCTGCTTTACCTCTCTGTAGCCTGAAGTTTAATTTCTCTTATTTTCCTTTAAAGGCAGTCTCACTGGCACATCAGTCCAAACTTGTTTGTGTAGCTTTCTCAAATATACATTAAGGAATTCCAGCCATCTCATGTATGAGAGACCCCAGCATCTCAATCTGTGAGGATTTTTGACCTGAAGTATTTGAAAGCCACAGTATGTATTAAACAGGTGTTTTTAACCCAAGGTCTATAGATAGAATTAAGGAGGTCTGCAAAGTTGGATGAGGAAAAATTGCATTTTTATTTTCAATAGATTCCAACTGAAATTTAGCATGTCCTTCTATTATGAATGTAGGCAAACATGCACACACACAAGAACAGCATTATCTGTCTTGTGACTTTGTCACCAATAGAAACCAGACTTTTCCATATTGCATTACAGTTGTTGCAGATATGACAAAGTATCATTTACATTCATCTGCTCCACAGTTATGGTAGTTCTTAAACCCATTCCCAGATTGCACAATGGCTGTCTTTCTGTCCACAGATGTGCACATGACACTTTCGGCCAACTATCAGGCCACTCTGTGCCTTGTGTCCTTCAGACACCAAACAGTAAAGCTGTTGGTTTGCACACTGGAGGCTTAGATGTCGATGCTGTTTCCCCATATTCTCTAGCTATAAAGCTCAGTGATCAAGGATACAAATCAAAGAACATTGCACAGCTTAACATCTTTATTCTCGCTGAACAATAACAGTCTGCACACTGGTATATTCAGTAAATAATTTATACTTAATCCCCTAGATTTTAAATGTATTACGGTGTAATTCATTCATGTTATATTACCACATCACAATTTTGCACTTTGAATACAGTTATCAAAGGTTTCCTTTATGATTCTAGGCATTTTCTTTATACACTTAAAGACATTTTTTTTCTCTCTGAGAAGAGATCCACAGGCTTCACCAGAATGCTAAAGAGATCCCTTGGCACAGAAAAGGTTGACTCCTTCTATGAGAGTGTTAAGAGTCAGGTGGCCTTCGGGAATGAGTTGTGCCCAGAAGCCAAGATGGTCTTGCATCAAAGGGGAGAGAGGTGGGTGTCAGAGGAGTGAGCTGTGCTCAAGCTGGTGGGGACACAGACGAGGTGGGAGAGGTGGGCTCATCCAGAGAAGGGCTGCTTATCCCCCGGGTACCCACTGTTATCTTCCAAGGCCTAATTCACAGAAAACTCAATGCCAGCCTCTGCACTGAGGAACGAGGATGGTGTGCTGTGGGGCTGGGGATCATGGTTATACAAGGACAGAAGTAAGAGGAACCCTGGTGGATGGAGGCTGGGGAGAAAAGGGGGGTAGGGGGGATAAGGGAGGGTGCAATTAAGGCAGTCTGGTCTGTTATTTCTCACAGACTGAGGTCCTCTTCCTAGAGGCAATTCTGTATTTTGTTTATATGAGGCTGTGGATCCCTAAAAATAATGGACAGACTACTTGTTTTATATATAAGGGAGTTTAAGATAAGGAGGGATAAACAATGAGTTTTGTACGTGAAAAATTCCCAAAAGAACTGGGAATTTTTAAATTATGTAGGGCGTATGTGTATGTATGAGCGAGAGAGAGAGGGAGAGGACAGAGAGAGAGAAGAGAGAGAGACAGAAGAAAGGACAATATCTAACAAGGAAACTCAGAACATTGTCCCTTGAGCAGACACTTAGATCACCAAAACTTACAGTGAAACTTCTGGAAGAAACTGTGAAATCTCAGATTATTTTGAGAAACTTGATCAAAGTCAATGATGCTCATGGAAATAGCATTTCTGGTAATACTAACAGAAGTCTTTTTCTTCATAGACTTCAAAACCCTTTTTACTTGGCACCTTATTAATTTCACAACAGAAAGAGAGGTTTGGATTTTCCTGCCCTCCATTCTGCAAGTGAGGGTAAATGGTATGATATATAATATCAATTTTCCTTGGCATTTAGAGAAGTGATTTTGTGTGTGTGTGTGGACGACTAACAGGTACTATTTAATTTTTGGTCAGTGGAAGGTTGGGAAAGAGAATTTCGAGGAAAAAGGACAGAAGTAAATACTCTTGCGTCTGGATGTCCCCCAAACCGATCTCCATTGGTCATACACCTACTGAGCTATAAGACACGAACCAACCACAGGGGAGGGTTTAAAAACAGTCCAGGTCTCCCTAATCAGTTAGCTGTGGTAGCCAAAGTCCTTTCTTGTCAGGTAGAGCACCTGGTTTCTCCGTGTGAATTAACTAACAGGTCCCTACTCCTCTAAGAAAACCCCAGTGTGGCAGACTGAATTATATCCCCTCAAAAGATATGTCCAAGTGGAAAGGCCTGGTGCTTATGGACGTAACATTTCTTGGAAACAGGGTTTTTACAGATATAATTAAGCTAAGGATCTTGAGATGAGATCACCGCAGATTTAGGGTGGGCCCTAAATCCAATCACTGGTATCCTCATATGAGAACGGAACGTGAGATCTGAAGCACGGGAACACAGAGAAGATGGCCACGTGAGGACTGATGCTGTCACAAGGGAAGGAGCCACCATGAGCCACCAAGAGCTGGAGGAGGCAAGGAAAGTCTTTCCCTGAGAGCATTTGTGGCCCTGATGGCATCTCGATTTCAGATTTCTAGCCTCCAGAATTATGAGAGAATAAATTTCTATTGTTTTAAGTGACCAAGTTTGCAGTAATTTGTTACAGCAGCCCTAGGAAACAAATTCACCAAACAACTTAAAGTGGTCCTTCCCTCAGTGGACCCACAATCCTATTTGGGGCTAGAGCTGTGGAAAGGTTTTCTTTTTCATCACACATAAATAACTAGCTTTCCCTCTTTTTCACTAATGAGTTTGCACTCAAAGCAAATATTCTGACTTCCTATATATCATTAATATACAACTGACAAATGAGAAGAAAGGGACAGCAAATTTCCAGGGATAATATCCTTATTCTTAGAGGTCTACAGCTGTCAAAAGCTCTTTGTTTATGAAAATGTAAGAGAAAAACTAAAAACCAGGAATGGATGACTCAGTCCTCTCAAATTAAACACCCAACCGCAATAAGATATTTTTGTGTTATCTTTAATACAACATTATTTGTGAAATCTTTCTGTTTGTAACAATGAAAAAAGACAAAATGAAGAAACCCAATTTTCTTTTTAAGGGTAAACTAATTATTATTATGGATTTTATACCTCCATATTTTATTTCTTAAACTTCCTCTGGCCAATTGCAAATTATTGCCGCTAGATAATACACTTAAAAAATACTGATAAACTTACTGGAAAGTTAGATTTCTTTAATGTATCACATTTTACTCTAAAGCAATAAAATGGTTAAATTTAAATTATTTTGCTCTCTCTCCTGTGTCTTATGGTGAGACTTGACATCATTTACTCATTCCTAGTTCTAGTTACTCATTCCTAGTTCTAGGTAATATTGCTTAGTTTAACAGAGAGAAATATTATCATGAGCATTCAGAATAAACGTACAGCCTATGCTGGTATGTAATGAGCATGTCCTCTTCATACTCTGCTTTATCACAATCACACACTTAAATTTCCCCTCTTCTAAGTCATGTCAGGACAATTATGTGAAAGTCAAATGACCTCTCATCAAGAGCACACAGCACTGAAATCTGGATTGACATTTCGAGACCATTTCTAACATTTTAACAGTTCAGAACTTCATTCAGTGTATGAAAAACAATTGGATTAGCAAAAAGGCTAAGAAAACACAAGCACTGACCCATATATGTAGATGGTATAGGGACACAGATTTAGAAAGTAAATAAGAAGCTGCCATAAAACGTTATTGGTCTACCTTTCCTGGATTCAGAGAATTTTTTATTGTGATCTTGCCTACCCAGAAGCAGGCAAAAGCCCTGTTTCCTTACTACACCCCTGCAAGCACAGTCTGCCATCTGAGTGCTGTCGCATGAGTCCTATAACATTTGAAGTGCACCACTGTATTTATTTTATTTGTTTTATTATATTTCAAACCCTGGTCTCTGGCATACCTGACACTCTCTTGGAACCCAGAGCAGCTCCAGGCTGCCAAAGGAAATACCAGTCGGCCTTCTCCGAGCAGCGCAGATCACTCACGGACACAGACCCCTTTCAGGCCCTTTTCTGCAGCACAAGAAGCCAACTCACGCCAGGGAGACGCAAAGCTGACCCTTCACAGCGCAAAAGATCTGGGGGCTTTTGCCAGCAAGTTGTTCATCGTTACTGATTACATGACGCTCAAAAGGACCTTGCTTTTCTGTTCAAGGTTGAAAAAAAAAAAAAAAAAACAAACACGCCACCACCACAACTGTCATAAACGCTTATCAAGAAATAATCAGACCAGTCATCAGAGAGGCATTAGAGAAAAAAAAAAAATGCTCCCAAAACATTAAATACTGGAGAAAAGGGGATTAAAAACATCGCCACAGCAGAAGAGCTCATTAATTACCCAAGTTAATAACTGTCTGTGTATTCCATTGTTTTTTTTTTAAGACCTCGCGTCCCTCCCTTCTCCCCTCACCTGCCAGCCGTCTGTCTCTGGTGTTTTTCCAAATAACATCCAGAGCTTTAGCGGTGGAGCCTCTGATGTGATCGCTGAAGGATCTCCGGAGAGGGGCTTTCGGGGGCTGAGCCATCACGTGGTCTGAGGGTCCCCCATCCTCCGGCGAAAAGATTTCGGCGCGGCGACCGCTCCGCTCTCCTCCCGGTGGAGATGTCCTTCCCGGGCGGCGGGCTGAAGCTCTGCGGCGCGGCGGGGCTGCCTGGGCGTGGGTCCCGGGCGGGGCGGGGGAGGCGCCGCCGGCGAGCCCCGCGCCTTCCCGACCCCGGCACTGCGGCTCGCGCTGCGGCCTCGGGCAGCGCCTACTGCAGGCGGCCTCCTGGAGCGCCGCCAAGCTCGCGCTGCGGCCACATCTGGGAGGGCTTACAAATGAGCCCACGACACACTCGCCTAGCGCTCCAGTTTTTTTCGTGGCTATCTAGATGATTCTAGCTTCCTGTGTAATCCAATGACTTGACTTGATACATGCTTGACTGTTCCTCTATTAAAATAGCACGTCTCTCTTTAACTGGCAATCCAGGCACTTTCGCATTTTTGCGGGAAAAGCAAGGCAAGGAGGCAAAAAAAAAAAAAAAAAAAAAGAAAGAAAGAAAGTGGGAGAAGGAGAGGAGAAGGTGACAGGCAGAGTTTCTTCAACTTTCAAGGCTAAGGCTTATTAACATTTGAGTTTTACTAATGCATTTGTATTTTATTAATTCATGGTTTTAGATGAGGCTGTTTATGAGATAGAAAGTTCTACCTTTAGTTGTGGGAAGGAAGATATGGCTGTGATAAGCAGATAAGTCTGGATTCTTTGAAGGAAATGAATACTTGAGTTTTAAACAAGATATTAAACAGCTCCCTATATTACCCTCCAACTGTGCTTCTACTTACATTCAATGGTTTCATTAAATGATTCTACGTTTTGCCTCTAAATAAGGTTTAAATGTCCCCTGACTTTCATGAATCTTTTAGTTCCAAGTAAGCCAGCTTCATCATTATGATTGCACATCAGAAACTTATCCCAAAAGAATTTAAAATGTGCCAAGCACTGTGAAATCAAAATAAGGGCCAACTGTTTCTTGCTACAAGATGTTCTAGAGTTTCTAAAATGCCAAATAAATCTATTTTTATGCCAATGAATTTGGCTGATTTCCTTCCTTTTAGTGCATTATTAGTCCTTTCCTTTCTCATCGTCCCCCAAATCCCATTTTATAACTTTCAAGGTCTGGCATGGAGGCTCAGTATTGGCATAAGATAGTATCTAAGGGCCAGTTCATAACCTTTGCAAGATGAGATAATGCTGTAAAAGCACTTTGTAAATTGCAAGGTACCACACAAATACTAATTATTATCATAATTACTTTAATGCATGAAATCATTTCCAACACACACTGATCTCTTGAGTCTTCAGATTTCTACAGCATGCATTCTCTTTCCCATTTAACTTTGATCACTTAATTATTCAAAGGATGATTATTAAAATAGTGAGATTGTGCTCATGAGTTACAACTAACTCTGGTACCACTGCTTATTAAGTGACCAATGTAGCCTATGTTGTATCACTCCCAAATGATTAAAACTCATGCATCTCCCCAACTAAGGTTGTGCTTCTGGATGGATGTCCACTTCTTTCTTTTAGCATTGACCTGGGAATAGATCAGGAGGCAATAAATATTCATTTCTGTGGTATATAGACTTCTGTGACTGTGGAAGCTAATTCCAAGTTAAAATTCTCCATTAAAAAAAAACTTAAAAAAAAAAAAGACTACTTAACACATAGTTCTATTTTAAACAAGGTACCCAAAGTCTCCCTCTGTCTGTGTTTCTCCTTCAGAAAGGGCTGGGTGCCTTTAAATCTGTTTAATCTTTTTCCTGGTCATGTTGCCCAGAGCAGGTCTACCTGGACCCTTTTGCAGAAGAACAACATGAAGTACCATAGAAAAAATGACATATCAGAGTTTATAGTATGAATGGATTCAGTTCAGTTTAATGAACATAATGAGCACCAGTCCTGAACCATACACTGTGCTAGGCATGGGGAAACTGAAGATGAATAAGATGTGAACTCTGTCTTCAAGGAAGAGAAATCACATTGACCACAAATAATTTCAAAATAGCATGATAAGTTCCATGATAGAAACATGGAGAGTGTTCTGGGAGCAAAAAGAAGGAAACAGCTTGGATTCCTAACTCTTTGTAAGTACTGACCTCACCTAAATTCCTAACTGAGATCTATGATAAAGGCAGGGACATAAAATCATTCCAAGCATGAATAACAGCCGATTGTATAAATTCATGCAAGGAGACTGGCTGTAAAAATAGGAAGCTTTTCTATAGTAAACACAGAAAGGAAGGGGGAGCAATAAAGGGGAACTAGTGTTTATTGAGAAACTAGGACGCACCACAAAATCTTCTAGCACTGTGCATATACCTGTTACTCCTCAGAAGATCCTTCATAGGTGTTGCTATCTCCTCTTCAGAGATGAGGAAGTTGAAGCTCAGAGAGAAAAGATCTGGGAAAGGTCAGAATGTAAATGGCAGATCTAGGATAGGATTCTACCTCCAAAGGTCATTAGCCTTCCAATAGCCTTGACTGGTCCTGAATTAGTGATGATAGTGATGATAACGACCCAACAGCGTTAGTTATCTAAGCTCAGTTGATGATAAGCTGCTGTACTTTCAAAGCTCCTTAATCACAGCCAAACAAAATAACCAGCTGGGCCCAGGGTGTAGCAGAAGCCTGATTCTGCAGGTGGGTTTTAAGTGATCTGAGCTGTGGAAATTGAAGACCAATGAGCTAAGAGAACCAAAAGCCTAGTTCAACACGTAGTGTTCAATGATAGGGCACTCAGAACTGCTCTTGAAAGTGTTCCAAAATGGACCTTCTTTGCAAAACTCCCTTTCCGGGACAATACTTGGCGGTTCTTTGTTGCCACTCATTGCAGCAGGTATTAGAAAAGTGTACTTATTCTAAGTACAGGTTTCAACTAAGAGGTTTTAGAACCTATCTAAGAGTTTGTTGTATTAAAAAGGCAGGGGGTGGGGGGTGGTTTACTTAGCATAAATGTAACATTTACTGATAGATTACTGGGGAAAAGGAATAGTTGTTTTTTAGCAGGATGGAATTTAATGATTAAAGACAGAAGGTGTGGCAACTTGGCCCTTCATTTCTGAAAACTCATTAAATCCAAATTTCGTTCTGAGGATATGTTAATTTCTTATGGCTGAATCTCAGCCACATACCATGAATATGGTATACAACCCATTCTAATACACAGCCAGTTAAAAATGTATTTTTTTTGGTCTTTATTTATTTGTAGGCCATTAGAAGTGATCCACTCCAAAAAAAGTGCTTCTTAGAATCCACTCTTTATAGAATGATTCTTCAAGTTGTATTTCTACAAGTTTTATATAATCTAAGTGTTTTGTGACTCTGGGAAGTGAGAACAGTATCTGATATAATCAGTGCATCTAAGCTTGGCAGATGGGAAAAATAGGAATATGATTTTTCAGGAATCTGCTAGGAATCAGGAGAGAAATGGGAATGCAACATTATGTTTTGATAGCTTCACAATTCCTTATCTTTGTGGTAAAAGGAGAGTTTCAGCCACTGGCTTAGTTGCTGTCTGACAAAGGGAAGCTCTGCAAACTCCTCTAGATTCCCGGGGGAGTGAGGTTTTAGTCCATAAATTAAGCTAGTGATCCTGGCAAAAGTAGGTACCTAGTATTTGCCATCTAAGATCCCACTTCATTAATGTGTTATAGAGTTTGTCTAATTTTATCTAATTTACGAATTTTGTCTTCTTACTGGAAATCAGATTTTTAATTTATAGTGTTTCTGGGTCCCATCTTCCTTGATGTGATGTTTCTTTTCCAAGCATGCATATTATAAATTCACCTTGGACTTACGGTCTTTCTCGTCTCCTGATGTAACTCACTTAAGCCTTCTTTGGAGCAATTAGAAGATTTTGGATGGCCCAAAGTGTGGCAGTTTCTTTCAAAATAATGTGAATGATTACAGGAAATGAAACATTTATTAGTCAATGCCATGCTTAGATCTGTGTCTTTGACACAGGAAGGAAGTTTTTAAAGTCCTTTTTGGTCAAGCCCTATCTGGTACCAGCAAGACAACAACAGCAGGTTTAATGAATGAAGTGCCTGCCCTGGATTATAGATCTGCCTAAAGTGCTGTAACTCCACAAAAATCATGGAGTTTTCCTCCTTCATTATGTAGGTATCCAAAAGCTCACGACCAGGAGAATTCATGGTAGGAGGTCTCTATAAATGGTTTCTGTTTACTCCAATTGATAATACCTAGCATACATATTACATGCTTCCGATGTCTGTTTTTATCATAAAATGTTTAATATGATCATCTTTAGCACCTTGTGCTATTGCAAGTGGTGGTTTTATTTCTTAACCTGCTTCTACATTTGGAACCCCAGGAAATCCACTGAATTTGGCTGGTTGGGAATTTTGTTCAATGTCTAGATCAAAGGGCTCAAGTAAATGTTGTTTACACTATCTACTAGTTATTTATTGATACTGAACCCAATAGACCACAATGACATTTTTCATAAAATCAGTGATCTCTAAACTGGGAGCAAATCTATTGATTTCACCTTGTAACCATATGATTAATAAATGTCATCTCTCATGGCAAGATGCGAAACATTGCCAACACCAAGAGGCTTGAACGTTTTTATAAAAAGCTATTTTATAGGTAGACTTAGCTTCTGTTCATGAAGGGATATAATATATATAAAAATAAGAAAATACAAAACAATATTTTTCAGAAATTGGACAATATTCAATGTAGAATTGCAACTCTGAAATAAGGTAAAAAAAAAAAATAGTTGAACCCCATCACTGACTCAATTTACTGCACGGGCAGTTTCTGGGCCACAGAGTAGGGATGGGAAAATCACACAGAACCTGGCAGTCTTGAGGTGTCAGAAATCAGAGTTTAGAGAGACTGAAGGAGCTAGAATTTGCAAAACAGAGTACCAAAGAAGAAGAGTCTCCTCATGTCTAAATACTGATCTGCACATGCGTGAGAGGAAACTCCATGAGCCTGGGGAAAGAAGAAGGCAGATCGGATCCTGCAACCTATACAGGCTGGGATTCGTTTGTGTTCCCACCAGCCAGAGAGAAGGGACCTTAAGAATGAGGCATTGGGTACAGCTCCCAGAAAAATCATGCCTCAATCCCGGGAATGAATTAATCCTAGAGTACAGGTTGCTGTGGACCTGCCAGCAGAAGAAAGGAAATCATTTAGATCAGAGCAGATACCATTGAAATTGAAAACAGACAAACAATGGAGAAATGTAATGAAACCAAAAGGTGGCTCTTTAAAAAGAACAATAAAATTGATTAATCTCTAGTCAGGAAATAGAGCTAAAAAAGCAGGCTTAGCCTCAGGATACAAGGTTAAGAAACAAAAAATCAATTGTATTTCCATACACTAGCAATGAGCAAATGGTAAAGACAATACCATTTACAACAAGATAAAACATGTGAAATACTTAAGAGATACGTTTAACAAAACACATATACAAAAACCTGTATACAGAAAACTATAAAACATTGTTGAAAGAAATTAAAGAACTAAATAAATAGATATACCAGGTTTACAGATTTGAAGACTCCATGTTGTTAAGATGCCAGTTCTCTCCAAATTAATCTAGATTCGACACAAACCCAATCAAAATTCCAGCTTTTTATTTTTCTGGAGAAAAGGAAATGTTGATTCTAAACTCTAGAGGGAAATGCAAAAGACATAAAAAGGCCAAAATAATTTTGAAGAAGACAAGAAGTGTTGGAAGATTTACACTACCTGATTTCAAGAGTTATTATAAAGTTATTGTGCAAGATTGGATTGCACTGATCTATGGTTAGACATAAAGATCAATGAAGCAGAATAAAGATTCTGAAAATAGATCCATATTACATGGTCAATCGATTTTTGACAAAGGTGCCAAGGTAATTCAATGAGGGAAAGGGTAATCTTTTCAACAAATGGACCTGGGAGTATTGGATAACTAAATGGAAAAAAAATAATAATAATCTTGACCCTTACCTTACACCTGAAACAAATGGACCTTAAACAAATACACCTTAAATATTAACTCCAAATGAACCATATACCTAAATGTAAGAACTAAAGCTACAAAACTTGTAGAAGAAAACATAAGAGAAATCTTCCTGATCTTTAGTTAAGCAAAGCTTCCTTAGTTAGTGTAAGAAAGGGATAAGTTTAGTTTCCACACAGAGACAGCATGGAATAAGGGAAATGGAGGCAAAACCAGTTTAAACAAGCCCCGTGATAAAGAGAAGAATCTGCCAGCCCCTTATATGGAAAAGTAACCATGGTTACTGGAATGTAAAGAAATATGAAGTAAAATCAGAGGCAGGAACTCACAGCAAAAAGAAAAACTTTTTTTAAACTAAATGAACTCTCTGGGATTGGCTGTACAAATTAAAATCTCAAAAGATGAATTAGTTAGTGTTCTCGGATAGGCTGTAACCTCTGTAGTACCCAGTCAATGGGGAAACAGGGGAGGGACTTGCGAATTAGGAGTAGGAAATTTAAAGATCGCCATTCTCTTCCTCTGGCGCGCCAGCCTTCCTTCCATGTGTTTGGCTGGACGCCCTATCTTGCAAGATCGTAAATAAATTCTTTTCTCCTCCAGAACCTAGAGAGCGTTTATTCCCTTACAGGTACCACTTTATTTCCGACAGTTAGGATCCACAAAGCGTAATTCATTAAAAATTGATACACTGAATTTTATTGAAGTTAAATCCTTTTGCTCTTTGAAAGACACTGTAAAGAAAAGTCAAGTCATAGACTGAGAGAAAACATTTGTAAAAGAGATATCTGATTTGTGTCCAGAACATATAAAGAACTCTAACGATTTAATAACAAAAATACAAGCAGATTTTTTTTAATGGGCAGAAGATTTAACAGATACTTCATAAAAGAAGATACACAAATAGCCAAAAAGTACATGAAAAGATGCACAGCATCACTTGTCATTAAGGACACAAATCAAAACTACACTGAGCTGCTACCACTACACATTAAAATTAAAAAGACGGAAAATAACAAGTACTGGGAAGGAGATGGAACAATTGGAACTCTGATATATTTCTGGTGGGAATGTAAATGTTTCAACTACTTTGGAAAACAGTTTAGCAGTTTACTATAAAGTTAAATATATTCTTATCCAGTAATTGCACTCCTAGATATTACCTAAGAGAAATAAAAATATATGCCCAGATAAACACTTGCATGACAACATTCATAGCAATGTTTCCCATTTATACAAAATTCTGCCAAATGCAAACTTACGGAAACAGCGAGCAAATCAGTGCTTTCCAGAGAGTGGGGTGGGTTAACTGCAAGGTGCATGAAGGAACTTTCCGTGATTATGCTTTAAAATGACAAATTGGGAAAAATATTTGCAACACCAATTGGGTGTTCATGTCTTTAATAAGCAAAACACTTCCACAAATCAAAAAGCAAAACAGAAACAATTCAATAGAAAAAATAGATAGACGATGAAAAGCCATTCACGGGATATATAGAAGCGATATAATTGAGAAATAGAAGCTCAGTGTTCAGATTTTGATATCACTGAAATTTCTACTAGAAAAGCAAATCATCAGTACTTCAAATCTCTAAACATCAACTAACATAATAGAACCTTTAAAATTACGCCTTCACAGACAGGTGGGGAGGTGGTGGTTTGCAATGACCCTTTTATCAATCACAAGGGAAGAAATGTTGTTTATGGAATAATCACTGGCTTGGAGTTTGGACATCTTTATTCAATATGTGTGGGTATGTATATGTTCCTTTACATACTGAAATGACATACCTAGTACTGTTTTACTGGATTTAATTATATGAGAGCGTTTTATGACAAAGTACTTAGGATATTATCAAAAAGAAAATTTATCTGAATGGTATCATTAAAGAATCATTCTATATTGAATAATCATCAGTATTAATTCATTTCTTAGTAGTGGCAAGCTATTAATAACCAAAACAGTAAAATGATTTCCAATCAGTAATGATATTGATTTTATTGTATTGCATTATTAAATTAGAGTATATTATTTATGTGGGTACATATTCTTTTTTCAGGGCACATAGTAGATAGAACCTTAAAAAATATTTATGTGAAGGAAGTATTTTGCTAACATTAGCAGAAAAATAACATACAACTTTCACAGTCTCTTCCTTATGAAAAGTAAGCCTGAAACCTGTTCCCAACTATTCTAAGCACGAAGAATAAAAATGGGAAAACAGTTAAATGCTTACATCCTGACTGGCATATAAAAAGCTAAAGAAAGACAAATTAGGAGAAGGGAAAAAAAAAAAGGATTGGCCTCGAGAAAAGAAAAAATAGTAGAACTGTGGGAGATTGAACATCATGATTCATTTGCACAAGTTAAATGCTAACGGAAGTGACAGTCTGCAAACTTCACGTGAAACAGGACTTATTTCACTGCATAAGGTCAAGCATGATCATGCTGAAGAAGAAAAGGGCTGTGAAGTGCCATGGAGATTTTTAGCAGGTGCTTTTTTCGTACAAATTCCCTTTGGGGGAAGGGGGCTGGGGAAACCTCCTTAATATGTAAGGAACATGGCTGGGGTCAAAGAAACTTGGTGCCTGCGGAGAGTTGAGAGATTCTCACTCTCATTTCCTCTCATACTCATTTTGGGCTTGGACTTCTTGGTCTTTGAAACTATCTGGAGTGTGGCCAATAGCTAGCCAAGGTCTGGACTGCTGGTCAGAGATGAGAATAGAAATCAAGAGGAATGTTAAAATTTGTTTTAATAGTTTGGCAGAGTAATTTTACGTCTGTTGAAAAAAAATGATAAAAAATTCAGTTTCTGTCTTTTACATCTTTCTCCAGTTTTATTTATCTAATAGTCTCTTTTAGTATATTTAACAATGGTATGGGTTAGTCAGAGATGGGGGAAAAATTGATCACCACAAAGAGTTTGGGAAACATTGCCCTAAAGTAAAGTAAAAATGACCAAGAGACTTGACTGCTTGAGTATTTCAACACTTTGTACTTTAGCTCCCTTGTATTTAGATGGAGAGGAGAGATAAAATATTCTTTTGTGAATTTTTTAATCAGCCTCTGAATTAAATATTTGCTGATATCTGCACATTTCTCCCTATTTGTTATTTTTTTGTGTGAAAAGGCAACCTAATATGCATTGCTAGTATTTCAAATTGGACATTGAGAACAAAAACAAAAATGCCTCTAAAGGAAATGGAGGTATTTTTGCCCTTGGAATTTTATGCACAATGAGTGGTTCACACCTGACACTGGGACCAAAGATTGCCAATAATGCAAGGACATTGAAACTTAAATATCCAAAGGAAAACAAGGGATAGATGGTAGCAGGAAATAGAACATGCCATTTTGTCATTTAAATGTAAAATACAATCATTCTAAAGTAAACCTCCCTTTCATCTAGCTAATTTTCAGGAAATGGTTACTGTGTCTTAGGAAAACTGCTTTGAAATAAGTGAGAATATTGGAGATCTTTAGAAGGAGCTATTTTCTTTAGTTTCTACATTTCTGTTATCTTTTCTTTATCTTAATGGTTTCCTTTGTTATTTGTTATGAGTAATGGTTGAATTATAATAAAGTAGAGCTCATCTTTTGAAAGTGCATCACCAAAAACAAAAACATAAGTCAAAATCTTCTGACATTTTTCTAGCCTAGCTACTAATTCTTACGTGATACATACATATTAAAAGCATTTTATCAGTAGTGTTTGTAGTTACCTGATGGGTTTTTGGTATTGCTGTGTACCATTTACAAAGAACTGCTTCCACCATTTTTTCCTTTACTAGTGAATAATGAGTTAAGAAAAAAGCTAATTAGATCTTTATTAGATTAGATTTAGATCTTGTAGCTGAGTTAATACTTCTGATTAATTTTGTAAGATTTTTATTCCTAGTAAAAAGTATAATCACTATCCAAGAGCTGTTGGAATCTGGACACATCCATTTTTCCAATCTTCTCTCCTTCTAAACACAAATGTCGCATCCCGCCGTCTGGGTTACCCACGGTGTCACCGTGCCCTGTGCGTTCCCACTGTCTTACTATGCCAACGCCATTTTCCTTGCCTAGAAATGCCTCAGATCTTCCTTCCCAGGTTTTCAAGGCTTACCCTCTCCCCACAGATCTTCTCTGGACCACTCAAGCCCAGGTGTCCTCTGTCCCTCAGCTAAATGTCTGTGCATTTTTTGAGTTTCTTACAACTTAACTCTTACTCTTCTTTCTCAGCAGGCTGCCAGCATCTCAAGGGATGTGTCCCCAAGGTCTAGGGTAAGGAAATCCTGAGACAGGGGAGGCAGGAAAAGCTGCACATATCTCTGTCACTCCTTCCTTGTCATTTTCCCCTTCATCCAAGGCCCTCAGCTTTCTAGTGGGGGGAAGAGGAAGTAGGAGAGAAGAGGGGCAGGGATGGAAGAGAATGAGCTGGACTGACATTTGGCTGTATTTGGATTAAGCTGGAGTAGGAATAATAGGCCTTGTTGACGAGAAGCTGAAGATTGTAGTCTTACTAAATCTGAATTTTTAAACAAGTAGTCTAGAGAATTATGGGGCACGATGCATTAAAGTGTGTGCCGCTATTCTTGAGTTAAAATGCCATTTTTTCAATAAAAAAATATTGAGTATTCTTTATGTGGAAGACGTTCAAAGGTAAATCAGACATGAATTTATAATATAATAGGGAATCCAAGTCTTCATAATTATAATAAAGGGCATAAAGGAATCAAATCCTTATGAGAAGTTCAGATATAGTACTTGGGAGTTCAGAGAAACAGTGCTGATTTCCGCAGTGGAGACTATGGAAAGCTTTGAGGAAGTAAATATGGCAATTTGGAGATGGTATGAATGGAAATTTCAGAAAATGGTAATAGTGTTAATAAAAGGTGCAGGATGTGGAGAATATGGACATTTTTGTAAGCGGCAGCTGGAAATGAGGTGTGTAGCTCAGATGAGCGGCCATGGCTGACCATTGGGTAGAAAATCCTTCAACTGGGCAAAGAAAGAGAAGAAAAGAAAAGAAAACCCAAACAAATGCCATAGAACTTATTGGATAACATTTATATTTTTTACTATCTATGTCATTTATTTAGATGCTTGAAGAAAATAAAAATAAGACTAAATTCTAGGGAATCACAAAAACATTTAAGGTATAACTTTGCTCTCCTTTCACATAAAAAGAAAACAAAAACCTTAAGGGTTAAATAATTTCACTAAAGAAAACAAAAGCAAGGTAAGCTGAAGTCATGGGAAATGGTAGAGGAAGAACAAGAAGTTGAAAACCTACCACAGATGGAGTAAAGATTTTCCAGATGTGGAATTCTTTCTATGGATCAGTGCTGTTAGCTTGGCTCACTTAGCCTCTACCAGAAAAAAACAAAACAAAAAACTATGGCTTCTTTCGAACTTCTGAATATAATCTAACTAAACCTACTTTGCTGAAATTTTATATTTTGTTTCCTTTATGAACATGTCTTCATATCTGTGATCTGCAATTATTTTTAACAGTTAGCTTATTTTTTAGATGGGAATACTTTTGGAATGTTTGAAGATATTTTTATGTGTCAGAACATCTCCTTTTGGAAAGACACGTCTCTCTCCCACAATTGTCCTATGCATCACAGAAAGGCCTGGGGCTCTCTGCATGTGAGGATTAGTGGGTCACTGCCCTGTTTATGTTCCCTTCTTATGGACCATCTGGGAAAAGCCTCCTGATTAGCTGCAGAACGATCAGTGCATCTCAGAATTAGTGTCACAAGTAAGACTTAGATGACTCAGGTTTTTTTAAAGGCTCTAAAATTTGGTGCTCAAAAATATTACAGAATAAGGAAAGTATTTTTTTTTTTGAGACAATAAACAAGCCAGTTCATAAAATAAGAAAAGCCTGACTTCCCCCTTTGAGTCACCTGCAGAGATGGAAGCTACTGTCTTCATCATTGCAGCTGGAATGCAGCCCTTAGAGGTCTTAGAAATAACAAACTAATAATTTTTTAAAAGGGATTATGGAAATGCCCCTCCCAACTCTACCCAACAGGTAAAATTTTTTTAAATTAAAAAAATACCAAGTCAGTGAATGCAGGTAAGTCTAATGGAATTCTGATTTTGCTTTCTCTGAAATTACTTTATTTAATTTTTAAAATCAATCAGCTATCTCATTCATTCCCCAATTGTGTATGTTTTATAATTTACTTATATTCTTTCACCTCTTGGTATTACAAAGTTAGCTATTATGATTTAATTGTTGACTAATGGTATTTAGTGATATGAAAAAAATGTGATTATAGTCTATCGATAATATCAAATTGAGGGCAACAATACTTGATTCAAACAAATTGCAACGCAAATTGAAAAATGAATGCCATGTTCAGGATAAAGCGGAGTGGTTGAAAAAAGGGATAATTTATTTGGTCAAAGGGAAAAAAGAAAATCCACGGCTCTAATAAATACAAGAGATGAAGGGACTGAGTTGGATGAGTGTGGCTCATAGAGAAGGGACAGAAGATGTTAGATGGGTCGGAAGTGATATGAAGCAGTAATATAGCAATGTGGCATAGTTCTGTAGTTTGTAGTATAACCAAGAAAAATTATTTTTTTGAACATGCACTATGTTATGGGTTGAATTGTGTCCCCTTCAAAAGATACATTTAAGTCCTAACTCCAGAACCCCAGAATGTGACCTTATTTGGAGTTAGGGAATCCAGATGGAATTAGTTAAGTTGAAATGAATGCCTACTGGGCTAGGGGGGGGCCCTTAATCCACTAATGTCTGGTGTCCTCAGAAGAAGATGGGAGACAGACAGACAGAAGACAGCCATGTAAAGACGGAGGCAGAGATTACCGCTGTGCTGCCCAAGCCAAAGACTGCCAGGGATTGCTGGGCACTGCCAGAAGTCAGAAGAGGGACATGGAATAGACTCTTCCCTCCAACCCCGGAGGGAGCACGGCTCTGCCGACAACTTGATTTCAGACTTTGAGCTCCAGAACTGTAAGACAAGACATTTCTATTGTTTTAGGCCACCAGGCTTGTGGTACTTTGTTACGGCAGCCCTAGCAAACTGAGACACAAGATACACCTAATTAATATTAATACGAACCATTAATGAATCAATCAATATCATTTGTTGATGTTGATTAATAAATAATAAGTAATTATTTACTTATTGTGGAGTAAAACAAACTAAATCACAAACAAAAATAAGGTGTGGTTCTTCACTGAGGCTAATCATATTTTGGGGGACAGGACATATATACAAGAAACAGAGCATGATATAAAATCATGTAAAATTAAGTGATAGGCTATTTTTTGATGCTAGTTATACTCAAGAATTTGCAGAAAATGTCTTAAATTATCTGAGTGCAAGGAACAAATTCATAAATAAGGTCCAACTGAAAGGGAGCTTGGTGTGTAAGTATGTGGAGATGTTCTGCAAATGTAGGGAGGGGCCTCCTGGGAACTAGAGCTGACACCTAGCAAGTCATTTGGGATGGAAGCAGCTACTTTCTCCATCTCTTTTTCTAGTTTGCATTGTCTCTTACTTCTTCATCTTGGTCCAATTGCTCCATTATACTGCTCCTCTTTGCAGACTGATTTCCTCTGTCACTCTACCCCAGGGCCCCTGTGAACTCTTTAAGCTAAAGCACCTGCTGCAGATTGACTTGAGTCTCTGTGGCTCTTAATTTAAAGCAGAGAGAGACAGAGACAGAGACAGAGAGAGTCAGAGAGACATAAAGAGAGACACACAAAGAGAGAGAGATTGAGCCAATGGTCAGGGGTCAGCCAATGTGTTCTCTGGCATTAGTTCAGGTGTTCTCTGCTCCATCACCTGCCCCTGTCCAATCAGCTGGCTATGGCTTAGGAGAGAAGGCCACAGAGCACGTAGGGCTGCTTCTTTAGAGACTGAAGATAAGGCAAGCAATGAAATCTTTCTGGGTCAAAGGGAGAGTTTCCCATGGATTAGAGCATTGAAAGGAAACTTTATGCGAAAATGGCACACACACCCATAATGTGGTACACAAGGTAATCCTTGAAGGAAGAGTATGATTTGGAAGAAAAAGATGATATTAGGAGAAAGATAAACTTCAGGAACAAAGGCATAAGGACAGGAATATGCAAGCTTTATCAATTATTACAGCTTTATGCTCTTTTGGCAGTGCTTTTATTAGAACATTAGGAGATAGGACATGGAGAGATAGAAAAAGTATCAGCTTTGGAGCAAGACAGAGTCATGTACCTCTCAGCACTACATAACAGGTACACAATAAATAATACCTATTGCTAATATATTTAGTAGTAGTTTTCTTTTGAAAGTCTTAAGAAATTCCAAAGGAGACAACTTAAATAATTAAAATCAAGGGCTAAGAGAAAAGAGTCACTTTTGTGTAGAGAAGAAAGTGCAGAAGTTAACATTAGTGGAGGGTGTAACATTTTAACATTTGTGAGTTTCTAAAAAAAGTTTTTGTACTAAAAATGTATTAAAAAGACCCCTTGCAGGTGCTTAGCTCTGTACTAAGTAACTTTAGAAAAGGTGCTCAAAGGACTGTCGGGAGGCAAGTTTGTGACAAATAGAACACTCAGAGGACAATGAAGGTCCATATATGATTAAGTATGAAAATGACCAGTATGTGCTATTTATGCTGTAGTTATATCATTTCAAAAATTATGAAATTAACATAAGCAGGGGTTGGCATAGAAGGCTTCCCAGTGAAGGTGGGACCTGAATGAGTCCTTGGGGGATGAGAGAGAGAATTTCTGGAAGGGAAACAGGAGGAGCAAAAGCCAAGTTATGCAGAAGCAAATTTAGGAGAAAAGTGAGGTTGCTACCATGGCTACAGTGGAAGGTGTGGGTTAGAGGAGGGTGGAAGATAAAGTTGGAAAGGAAGGGTAAGGCCAGATTATGGAAAATTTAATTTGTCAGCCTGAGGAGTCTGGCATTTAGCCACTACATAGCACATAGTTAAGACCTTGGGTTCTGGTCTGCATTGCTTGTGCTTGAATCCTGCCTCGGCCTATTCCTAGCTCTGTGACTTCAGGTATCTTATGAAACCACTTTGAGGCTCAGGTTCCTCATCCTATAATGCAGAAAAAATAACATCTACTCTACAGGGTTATTAAAAGGATTAAATGAGTTCATGTCTATAAAGTGCTTAGAAAAGTGCAGGCACATATGAAATCCTTGCTATTATTATCCATTCATGCATTCTTCCAAAAGACATGAAATCAAATACCTGCTATGAAGCTGACATTACGAAAGTGCAGAGAAAATGTCTGCTTTCCAAAGGAGAGGCTAAGTCTACTAATAATTGTGCCTAAGAGTCTCTCCCAGAGAACCTCTTTTGTTGCTCAGATGTCGCCTCTCTCTCTAAGCCCACTTGGCAGGTGAACTCACTGCCCTCCTCCTACTTGGGACATGACACCCAGGGGTGTAAATCTTCCTGGCAACATGGGACATGACTCCCAGGGATAAGCCTGGACCCAGCATCGTGGCATTGAGAAAATCTTGACCAAAAGGGGGAAGCAAAATGAAACAAAATAAAGTTTCAGTGGCTGAGATTTCAAATGGAGTTGAGAAGTCACTCTGGAGGGCATTCTTATGCACTGCATAGATATCCCTTTTTAGTTTTTACTGTATTGGAACAGCTAGAAGGAAATACCCAAAACCGTCAAACTGATTCTGTACATGGTGTAGAATCAAACTGCCTTGATTCTACACCATGTACACCATGGATGATTGTATGGTATGTGAATATATCTCAATAAAACTGATTTTTTTTTTTTTTTAAATCTGCTTTCCAGAAAATCACAGCACAATAGGGAAAACATTTAGATAAATCTGTCTCAGAAGACCATAGACTTTAAAAGGAAAGGAAGTTTGCAATCACAGTTGGAAACCACAACCAAACAACAAAGGTAGGGAAACTGAAGGAGTGATTAACTGTCCTCTTACCCTCCATTTTTCTGTTTCCATAAATTGATAGAAAAGTCTCAATTTAAGATTTGTATTAATAAGTTGATAACTAGCAATTGAGGGTTACTGGCAGGTGTTTTCTGGGGAATCTCAATGGTTTTCTTTCCGGGAAATCTTAAAAGAAAAAAAAAAAAACCCATTGTAGTGGGAGAGTGAGGGGTTTTTGAGGACCATTTTGCTTAAGCAGCACTGTAAGAACTCTTTGAGACCCGTCCTAAGTGATTACAGCAGTCAGGACAAAATAGCTCCCTAAATCCATGATTCACTATTCTCCTGAAAGAGCCAAACTGTCTTTCACACAGTCTGAAAGCAACAAGATAGGTACTAGCCTTTTCTTTGACATTGGTTAACTTGTTGTGGTTGTTACTAATAGCCTTGGACTTCCCACTTAGATAAACCCTATTTCAAAATCATGTCTTAATTCTACAATAGAAATGTCCATGGATCCATCTGGAATAAATTGTTCTCAAACTCTTACATATAAAAAAACAAAGTTTTTCAAACCAGTGGAGAGTCAAAAGAGAAGAAAAAAAATATCTTGCTGGCAGAATTGTAGGACATTTAATATTTAGGTCAAAATGATCTCTTGTTACATGTAACTTTCCAAAGTTAATGCTTATCTCCAAAGAAACTAGAATCAATGTACAATTATCTTGTAGTTACATATTGTATATATATTCACATTATTAATCAAAGTAACTGAACTGAAAATTTGTGCTGTACTTTGTAAAGGTAAATATTTGAAGTCATCTAAAAAATGATCAGATACATTTTTCAAACTAAATGGAAGTTCTTCTATTGCTTTCTAAATAAAACTGAAAGAGGCCCTTTGAATAAATTGTCTTTCTTCACGGAAACTTGAAAATGATTAATTTATCTTTTCTACCTGTAAAAGGTCAATGTCAATTAATATATTGAAATGCAAAACAGTCTCATTAGCCCATGTTGGTAGTTCAAATCATACTGCTTATAGCCATTCTTTTCAGTGTTAAGGAAGGAGCAAAATGTACACCAGACTTTTTGGGGGAAGACAGTTCAAGCTCATCAAATATTGTGGAAAGTACTGGTAGTTAATACACTGGAGAGGAACTGAATACTTGCATGGGTTGTTTGATTGATTTCAAAATATATTTCCTAAATACCTGCTCTGTGCAAGACACCTCACTAGGTGTGGAAAGACAAAGATGAATGGGTGGTTTTATACTGCAAGGAGCTCACAGCCTAGTCTGGAAGATAATTTATGAACAGAAATGCATCATAGGAATCACTAAATGCCATAAAAAAGATGCTAATGGATTGCCGCTTTCTGCTGTGGAGACGTGGAAAGACCACTCCAAGTGTAGTGGGTAACATTTAAATTGGAACTAGTTATAATTGGCATTATCACTTACCCATGTTGCTTAAAATATAATTGAGAAGAGAAAGAAGTTTGATTGGTTTTTATGATATAGTTGATTTGTTTTCCCTGCTTGGTAACAACTAAAATACCAATAGGAAACTAAGAAACATTTAGAAAATTGTCTGTATTAAAAGAAAATCCTATGAATTCAAGATCTTTGGCATTTAAGAATAGCTTATTTACGTTTTTCATGAATTCCTTGATACCTGAAGGCTAATATATTTCCTCTCAACAGCCCAGCCAACCACAATCAACTTTTCATGGGTTAGTTTACATTAGGCTTCAGAAAAATTGAGTGGGTATGTGTGGGCATACCCTAAATTCCTTCCTCATAAAAAAGCAGGCAAGCAGAGACCATGGTACTTAAAAAAGTGAACATACTCATATAAAGCCATTAGTATAAAAATAATGAAATCCATTTTCTGGGAGTGAAAAGGAGTGAAGAATTTGGAATGTTGGCCAAATCCCAGCCTGGGCCAGATAAAGACAATTTTCATTACCTGCCGAACCCTGTAAAACAGCTGGTGGGAGTGTGGGGGGCTGTCTTGGCAGTTTCAGAAAGAACCTCAATTAGGATAGAATGGTAAGATTCTACATTTGGCTTTGGGATTACACATGTACAGAGTAAAGCATTTTCTGACTTTTAAAAATCTCCTTCATTCATTCATCAAACACCAAGAAACTACAGTATTGTGAGGCATTGGGAGTACAAAGGTGAATGAAATCAAATCCTGGTCCCGAAGGTGCTCTCATCTAGTGGGTGAGACAGCAATATAACCCATTTGATCTGTTCTGTAACAGACATAAAATAGTCCATTTTATGGAGGACTCTGAAACAGAGTGGTCCTATTTTTGTTTTTTCATCAAATGCCTTTGGATCTGTAGATATTAGAACATGGCTTGTGGTGAAATTGATTGCTTGGATATTCTTTGAATAGAAGCAATGATTATCAGACTGGAAAAAAGAAATGTCTTTCTATTTCAGTATTTTTCTTTTCTTTTCTTTTTTGTCATCTGTATTTCCCTTCTCAGTGATCAAAGGCAGCCAAGAAAATTAATATCAAAAGGTACAAAGTCTGGGCTTTGTTATTCAGTGGTTACAAAGAGCTTGGAATGAAATTATGAAAACCTCCATTTTTCCCCTCACACATTTTGCACAAAGAAGTGTTTGATTTCTATTTTCTGCCTTACTACTAGCCATAACACTAAGTTTGGAGAGACTGTGACTCTGTTATTTGCTTCTGAAAGCTATCTTTCACAAGTGTTTCAGGCTATAATTATTCATTACCTTGATTTTAAACATTTTCTGGTCAGCCAAATAACCTCAAGGCAGGAGAACCAAACATTCTAAGAAAAATGACAAAGGAACGCAACCCAAGTCAGATTCTAGACTATCTTTCTCAATGACACCCTTTATACATTTGTAAGTGATAGATTCCCCAAATAACACCATTAATTAATTATGTGGCTAAGATATTTGGGATTTGCAGGGGTGATAGACGTAATGGAGGGAGTCGGGGGAAAAAAGTTAAATAAAAAGTTTTCGAACCATGTTAACTTTAAACCATTAAGATTGAAGCTAAAGCATCTTTGTACTTATAATTTACTGATTAACATATTTACAGAACACCTACTATGTGCTAATAGTTGTTTTAATCACAGGGGACACAAAGGCAACGTTTTTGACCTAGAAAAGCTGGCCTAGAGATGAGAAACACAGCTAAGCAAGGTAATAAGAACTGTAATAGGAAATATATAGTTTTTTTTAGGAGCATAGAATAATCAATGCCTAAGAAGGTGACATCACTGCTGGATCTAATAAAACATGAAGGAATTTTCAAAGCAGTGGAGGAAAAGCCTTTTTTTGGCTAATGAAAATGACCTATTTTCCAAGGACTCCCATGTAGCCTGACAAAATTCTTGAGGTGTTCTGCGATTTAATTTTATAGCGAGAGACGGTGGGCTCCACGCTACTACTCAAATATCTCGGACAGTCACATTTTAGTGACAAAAATGCAGTAACTTCCTCAGTTATATTCTTCTATTCATTAACAAACACATTCCAAATCATAAGAGTAGCTATTTTTTCCCCCATGGAATTAAAGAAAGCTATTTTCATTTAGAATGAAGAAAAACAAGGTCCATATATATATGTATGTATATATATATATGGACCTTATATATATGTATATATATATATATATATATAAATATATATATATATATATATTTTTTTTTTCTGAATAAGCCATCCTTTTCTCTACCTAGCTTACTCTATCTCGATTGAGCTATATCTATCTATCTATCTATCTATCTATCTATCTATCAAAAGGAAGTTGCATGCTAAGTTCTTGGTAGAAGTAGAAAGTTACTGAGTTGGAATGGGTTCTTTGGCATAGTATGTTGGCTATTTGACCAAAAATTAAAAATAGAGGGAAGATACTGGTACACATACAGCAAGGGTCCTAGCAGGAAACAGATGGGGCATTGGGTAATTTGAGGGGAGTTTACTAACAGGACGAATTATAAAGGTTTAGTGAAATTGCAAGGGATGGATAGTACAGTTACAACCTCTAAGCCTGATTTGGCAAGAGGACAGAACAGTTGTCAAAATCTGGACCTTTGTGTGGAAACGGCTACCTGAGTGAAGTCAGTGGAGACCCCTCAGGAGGTAGCTGGGGGAATGAACTACCCAAACTCACTGTCTGACTACCCACCTTCCCCCTGCCTCTTGTGCAGCTCACTGGTGGAAAGGGGAAGACAAAAAGGAGGGAAGATCCTTGATTTAATCCAGGCAGGTCAGCTTCCTAAGACAGAAGTAGGTGGAGGGTGGGGGTGAGGGGCAAACTGCAGATACACAGCACAATGAATTCTACTGCATCCAGATTACAAAATAGTCAGGTACGTCAAGCAGGGACATGTGAACTTTAGCCCGTGGACAACAGTGAGACCAAGAAAATGTTAAAGCACAAATTGACATGCTCAGATTATGCTTTTCAAAGATAACGCTGGTGACAGTGTGGCGAGGGTTGCCGGAGAAGTGATAGGTTCAGGCAGGAAAGCCAGTTTTGGAAGCCGTTGCAAAAATCCAGTGGAAAATGAAGCCCTGAATTAAAGCTAAGGCAGTGGAGTGGACGAAGATGATGAAAAGATAGCGTTGACAAGATATTGTGCAGGAGGTGAGAGTGTGGGAGCAGCAGGATAACCCAGGCTACTGGCTGGGTCACAGGGTAGATGGGATTCACCTACTCCAAGGACTAGCAATACAGGGGAATAATGGAATCACAGGAAAATGGGATGCAGATTATACATTTCTCAAGGACTAATCTTTGGGGAAAATCGAAGCATATCGGTTCACAAGTGATGAGTCCAACCGAATAAAGACAAGGATTTGTAATGAGAGGGTAAAATGTGGCCAACTCTGCATATACTGTGATAACCGTTGTCTGAATGAACTCACTCAGATGCCTTATGGAGAAAGAGACCTCTTTGTTCCCGGTGGACAGCTGCTGAGCTGCTAACTGGTGCCCCGGGGGAGCCTTTAAGGACTCCTGGAACAGATACCCGCAGCAGAGACACAGTTAGTGTCTACTTGGCCCGTACACATAGTGGGTTCTAAACACAACTAATTATCATAAAAAAAAAGCTCCTATTTTCCAGGGCCTCCTTTGTGCCAAGCATTGTTGCCTTACAACGACGACATGGCAGTTTCTTTATTTATATTCTAGGAATGAGGGAGAAGGAGGAAGTTAAGCAAGACGCTCAAGGCCACACAGATAGGAAGCAGATGTTCTGCAGAAGATATCTATGGCATTGAGACTTCTCTTTAGGGGCACTCAGATTCTAGTGACACAATGAAATTTATACAAAATGATTACGTCTTGGATACCATTACACATATTGGTATTTTTGTGATTCATTCTGATTTTTTTTTTTTTTTAACAAATTGGTTGCATGTTATTTCACATTCTAAAAATGCACAATTCTGATGTAAAAGTTCCTGAAAACAATATGTGAATTTGATTCTTTTTCTTGAGGTTTTCTGAATGAGCTGGGTTAAGAAATTCTCATTTGAGAAGAGGGCATGGAGGGTGCTGACCGGATGGGATATTCTCAACTAGAGTTTGGGATCCTTCAGGGCACAGACCATTCCTTATTCATAATTGCTTCCTTGGTAGAACCTAATATGATGCCTTCTATATGGTGCTATTCAATAAATATTTGTAGAACAAATGAACCAAGAGCTCTTTCAAAATTGTTTCCACTTGGAATTTTTTTGTCATCAGCAGATAGGAGAAAGCACCAGAATTGATCCCACCAGGCTGTATTTGCATAAAAACATGGATCGGAATAGAAGACAGCCACTTAAAGAACACACAGGGACAACCACCTAACTGCAGTGCAAGAATTATTAATGGAATGGGCCTTAAATGATTTTGTGTAGAGCTTCAGAAAGGCTGGCAGAATTAGTTCCAGTTGGCTTATATGAGAGGTCACATAGATTAAAAATAGACTGTCTTAATAAGGAACAATAGGCCACATTCACTTAGCAAGACAGAAAGAAATGACAGGCCTTAGGGGTGGATATGAAGTTTAATCCTATTTAAGAGCTTAATTAACCCCCAGAAGACTGAGCTTGTCCTCTGCCTTCAAGATCTTCCTTCTGTCTAGAGCAAGTTTAAAAATAGAGACTCATAAAGATCAGTATAAAGAAATTCACATTTGTATATAGAACAATCAAAATATTTTAAATAGGAGTTTGGAAATACAAGACAAGAGTTAGACTGCTAAAAAACTGTTCTTGTCCTTTACACCTTTCAAAATAAATCACACCATGTTTTGAATTGTCAAATCTGTTACCATTATTAATAAAATATTCAACGTGAGCATTTGTCTTGACATAAAGTTACTGACTTTTATGACAAAGTCATTTCTTTTCTTATATTTTTATTTTCAAACAGAGTTCTACTTCCTCCTAAACATATCCACAAATTCGCAAGAAACCTGAACCAAAATCCATTTTGGAATAAAATTCCAACCACTATAATGTTTTAATATACGGGAGAAGCCAGGTTCTGCTCAAGCATCTGAGGTGGGATGTGGCACCCAGGACCCCAAAGCCTGGATATGTCCTATTTCCAGTTGATGGTCATCTCACAGGACCTCTGTGAATTGAATCTATCAACTCTTTTAATTTGTGCCCCAGCAACATAGAAGTGACCCAAAGAGATTCTTAAAGGGTGACATTTAATTTCATGTTTTTGCTGTTGTGAAGGAAAATTTCCAGGATTATGATTAAAGTGCTGTTTGCATTATATTTATGCTTTTTGTTTAATCAGATCTTTGCTTTTCTAATAATATTTTAAAAATACTCGAGAAGCTTGATACAGTGAAATGCTTCTCTGAGGGAAGATTTAAATGGCAGAGGAAAAAGTTAACTTTGCCCCTCTTTTCTCTCAACCAATGACATTTCCATTTTCCCCTCCCAAGAACTCATATCCTGACTTTCTCCTTGGGATATGAAAGAACTTTCTGATATTCTGGAAGGTGACAATGTGTTCTGTTCTATACTTTGTTTAATTGCAGCTAATCTTGAGAATCACAGAGAGCGTCACACCCCAAGATAAACGACGGCTTTTGCTAACTTTGTTTTTCTTTGTGATGCATCTGCTCATCGTTAACCATTTGTTTCTTGTCCTAACTAGTTAACAGAATCCATTTAACAGTCTGGAGCTTTGGGATTGTAATATGAATTTGATTAACAGATATTATTAATGCATATAATGTTAGTGCCTCATTAAACTGAGCTTGTTTTGCTCTTGAATTGCTATTTGATGTAGGTTCAATAGTTTCCTTCTATCCTGAAAGGATACTTTTCAACATATTAGACTGCAGGAACCACAAACAGCCTAAACTTGAGAAAGTTTAGCTCACGCAAGCATACAAACTATGGAAACTTTTCTGTGAAAACTACCTGGTGGCAAAAAATAAGGTCACTGAAATATTATAAAGATCACATCAGATAAACTCTATTGCATTTAGGTAAAGTCACCTGAAGTCGTCTTATCTTCTCTTAGATAATCACAAAACCACAAATGGCTAAGAACTAAATGATGTGCTTCTAGCTTGGAAGCACATTTTTAATCTCTGGTGTTTTGTGTTTATTATAAAAAAAATTAAAATATTAAGACAGATAAAAAGATTTAACAAAGCTCACAATTCCACCAACCCCAGTCCAGTTTTTCATATGCCATGTTTCTCATCAGTCATTATCCATTTTCCCATAATACTATTAATATTCATAGCACAAAACAGAGAAATATTACAATTTTAACCCAGTACAATTATTCATATTGCTTCATAGTTATATTTTTGATCATATAGCATAAGCTTTAAAAATAAAGACCACATCTTTTTTCTGTGACTACTGCATAAGCACTTCTGATTAAAAAATAAATCATAGTCATAATTAACAACTGGTTTCCAGAGACCATTCCCCAGTACATTGATCAATATCTCAGTATTTTCATTAAGAAAAAAATTGTGGCTGCAGGTACAAGTAAGGCCACAAGAAGCACACATCTTAATTTAACACAATGTAATATTTATGTTAAAACATTACATGGATTTTCTTATATTTTTAGCAGAACATTTATTTCTCAGGGATTCAGCAATAACATTTGTTGAACGATCTATTAGATTTATACATTCTAGATAACGAAATGTCTATTTTAAGATGAAATTTTATTCTAAAATATATAGGAGGGAAAACATAACGAAAATGTCAACTTACCAGCCTTTTCCTTTTCTGCAATACCTGGAATAGCCTGAAAAGAGAAGAAAAGCCAAAAAATTGTGGTATTAGCAGAAAGAAACATTAAATAACATCATTAGGAAAAAAACAACCTACCATTACTGGAGCAAACATTAAATACAACCTGATAAAAGAAAAATGAGAATGTGGATTTACCAGAAAAGCTACCAAATAGATCCTTCTATGATAATCGCAAGCTATAACATTAATTGTTTTCTTTTCTGAAGACAGACTCAAACCAAAATATACCTAGATTACTCTTAAAAAATGTTGGCAGTAAATGAGATTAAAACGGCTCTTTGAATTTGAGAGGTATTTTTGTAGTCGATTTCTTTGCCCTATTGTGGGGAAAGAGAAAACGTAAAATTGGTCAGTTTCTGGACATTTGAAATCTCTGTCCTGTCCCCTGTTTGCTGTGTGTACTTGCATGAGCTACCTTACCTCTCAAGCCTCAGATTCCTCCTTTGTAAAACGGAGATAACCACACCTACTTCACAGGATTGCCGAGGAGAGCGAAATGTAATAACCATTATAGAGCATAAAAGGCCCTCAGGCAAAGATTGCTGTTATTATCATTTATCATTATGGACATTGGTCCAGGTCTGTTAATTAATTGATATTAAAGATTTAGAAGCTTATTTTCCAGGATCTATCACTAACATTATTTTTAAAATAGAGTTCTAAATGAGATGCTTTCAAAAGACTTAAAACTTAACTGTCTGGTTCTACTGTTTGTAGATACCCTAAAACAAATTAAGGAAGTTGTATTTCTGGTTCCCATTCACTTTAGCTATTCATGTATAAAATACAGTTTTACATATATATAAATACAGCATGGGGGTGTTCACTTATACCGGAAGCTTTGTGGACTTTCTTGGACCCATGTGGCTTTGACATCTTTTATTCCATAACCATTGATCTACACGGTAAGCCTGAAAGTAACATCTCTCCCCTCCTCAGGGGACAATGTCAGCAGAGCTGGGATGAGAAAAGCATTTTCGGGTAGGTAAGAGTGTGGATGTGTGTGTGTGTGTGTGAACAGGCCCACATGCACCTGCATTGTAGATCAGCATTAAAAAATGGCATCGGTATTACTTTCTAGTATTAATCATATCAGTATTAATTTCTAGTGTCAGAAATTAAAATGTAAAGATGCCAATATCTTTTTTTAACAATTCAATTTTATTGACATATACAATGGACAATCAGTTGTTCACAGTACCAGTATATAGTTGTGCATTCATCACCAAAATCAATTTTTGAACATTTTCATTATCACACCCAAAAAAGAATAAGAATAAAAGTTAAAGCAAAAAAGAACACCCAAAACATCACATACCTCCCATCCCTCCCTATTATTCATTTACTTTTTGTCCTCATTTTTCTCCTCATCTGTCCTTACACTGGATAAAGGGAGTGGGAGTCACAAAGTTTTCACAATCACATGGTCACACAGTGTAAACTAAACTACACAGTTATACAATCTTCAAGAATCAAGGCTACTGGGTTGCAGTTCAACAGTTTCAGGTATTTCCTTCTAGCTATTCCAATGCACTAAAAACTAAAAAGGGATATCTATATAATGCATAAGTATAACCTCCAGAATAACCTCTCGATTCCATTTGAAATCTCTCAGCACTGAAACTTTGTTTTGTTTCATTTCTCTTCCCTCTTTTGGTCCAAAAAGGCTTTCTGAATCCTATAATGCCAGGTTCAGGCTCATCCCCAGGAGTCTTATTCCACATTGCCAGGAAGATTTCCACCCCTGGGAGTCAGGTCCCATGCAGCAGGGAGGGCAGTGAGTTCACCTGCCCAGTGGGGGCTTAGAGAAGATGCGGATATCTTTGCAAGGTATCAACGACTGCTGAGATCATCACTTCTGGACTTTAGAGGACTTGGAGATTGACATGATTATGCAAATAATTACAGCAAAGGTCTTTCTATGGATAAAAAATAGAGGGAACTTTCTTTGGGCATGGGTTATCTATTTTGAAAGTATATTTTTGTCTTCATCTCAGTGCAAATTTGGTTGTTCAACTCTCATTCTTTGAGTGTGAAAATAGACTCTGTATCCTGCAAAACATGCAACCAAGGAGAAAATACTAGGTTAGCAAATGGCAGAATGGAGGAATCATGCCCAGGAACCAGGGCGCCAGAGGGACGGCGTAGGTTTCAAGCATTTCCCTCCACATCCTTCCATTTACAGCAGGGCCATCTGACTTTTCTTTCTACCTCAGGAAGAACTTCTCTGATTCTATATCACAGGAAAGCTGTTTCCTTCCCTTTCAAGGAAGTTATCCTACAATTTTTGGTGATGTTTGTTTATTTAGTATGCATTGTGTTTTGAAAAGCTCTTTTAAAAAAAATAAATCCCGTCATGTGTTATATTTTAAGCCTAGTCCCTGGATTTAAGGAGACCAGAGCTTTAAATGAAATTTTCTCTTTTGCGAGAGGAAAACAACAACAAAAAGGCCCTTTCATTGATGAGATTGTAAAACTCAGGTTGGTGACAGGGAATTAAGGATGTTCATAAAGAAAGTTTCTCAGTATAAAAATAGCCAACACTTAACTGTAGTAGGTGCATGACAGTTTTAAGCTTTCACCTGCATAAACTCAGTAGGTCTTTAGAACAACCTCTTGAAGTTCTGGAGAGTAAAGTAATTTTTGCACATGATTACAGTCAGTAATGGAAACCAGGACACAACCAATGGCATGCTGGCCTCTGAGCTCCTACCTACCAGAACATTTTGAAATGAAGGAGGAGCAAAGTTTGCAAGGTCCCATGATACAACAGTGACTGTATTAGTTAGGGTTCTCTAGGGAAACAGAATCAACAAGAGATATCTATAAAGATAAGATTTATAAAAGTGTCTCACACAACTGTGGGTATGCATGAGTCCAAATTCTGTAGGGCAGGCAGCAGACTGGCAACTCCAATGAAGATGTTCGATAAACTCCTCAGGAAACGTTTTGCTGGTCAGCCGAAGAAGAAGTGAAGGTCCTCTGTCTGGCTCCCTTAAAAGTCTTCAACCGATTGGATTAAATCCAGCTGACTGCATTCTCTCTTTGTGGAAGACACACCCTTCGTTGACATCATCAGTCACAGCTGCAGCCAACTGACTGATGATTTAACAAACCAGCCTTCTGGTTTATCAAGCAGCCACAAATGTCCTCGCAGCAACGATTAGGCCAGTGCCTGCTTGACCAGACACCTGGCTACCACCACCTGGTCAAGTTGGCACACGAACCCAACCATCACAGTGACTTAGGTCACAAAATATCTGTACCCAGCTATCTGCACAGGACACTTAGAAATTATCTAATTAAACACCCTCTTTTTACAGGTAAGACATCTGAAACACAGACAAATCATAATCCGACCAGCTCAGGCCTTTCCCACAGTTTATTGTATTTGACTACAGCATGTATAAATAAATATTTAACAAAAATGATAATCAGTGGGTTGGGCTTTGAAGCAAAAGTATATTAGCCTTTGTCCTAGTTTGCTAATGCTGCAGAATGCAAAACACCAGAGATGGATAGGCTTTTATAAAACAGGGGTTTATTTCACTACACAGTTACAGTCTTAAGGCCACAAAGCATCCAAGGTAACACCTCAGCAATTGGGTACCTTCACCGGAGGATGGCCAGTGGCATCTGGAAAACCTCTGCTAGCTGGGAAGGCAGCCGGTGTCTGCTCCAAAGCTCCGGCCTCAAAACGGCTTTCCCCCAGGATGTTCCTCTCTAGCAAGCTTGCTCCTCTTCAAAACATCACTCCCAGCTGCACTCTCTGAGTTTTCTCTTGCTGAGTCAGCTCATTTATATAGCTCCACTGATCAAGGCCCACCCCGAATGGGTGGGGCCATGCCTCCATGGGAACATCTCATCAAAATGATCATTACCCACAGCTGAGTGGGGCACATTCCAAGCAAATCTAACCAGCACCAAAAATGTCTGCCCCACAAGACCACAAAGATAATGGCATTTGGGGGACACAATACATTCAAACCGGCACAGCCTTCCTCTTGCCAGGGCTGATGAATCATGTAGTCAGGGCCAAATACTTCAGAATCCCACCTCATTTAGCCACACGGCTTGCTTCCATTAAATAGCTGCAATGACCATATTAAAATGTGGAGGCAGGACTTTCAAAATTTAATGGGCCTAGAATTTTATAATTGCCCTTTAAAAGTAAAACTAGATGGTAAAAACAGCTGAATATTCCTCAGCTAATTTATCTTTGAACTTTAGGGAGAATTGACTCTCTAGTAAATGGTTTATGAATATGTTCATTAAATTTGTGAAATTCCCCAGGGATGAAAGGCTTTAAAGGAATTTCAAAATGTTGACACTTGATTTTCAATTAATCAGTTATTCACTGATCCTAACTACATGCCTGTTCTGGTTTGCTAATGCTGCCATTATGCAAAATACCAGAAATGGATTGGCTTTTATAAAGGGGGTTTATTTGGTTACAAACTTACAGTCTGAAGGCCATGAAAATGTCCAAATTAAGGCATCGACACAAGTATACCTTCACAGAAGGAAGACCAATGGCATCCGGAAAACTGTTAGCTGGGAAGGCACGTGGCTAGTGTCTGCTGATCCTAGGTTGTGTTCTAGCTCCTCTCTTAGCTTCTGTGCATTCTTCAAAATGTTGCTCTTGGAGTGTTTTGTCCTCTCTTAGCTTCTCCAGAGCAAACTGTCAGTAAAAGTCTGCTTTCAATGGCTGTCTCCAAAATGTCTCTCTTGGCTGTAGCACTAAGTTCCTTCTGTTGTCAGCTCTTTTATATGGCTCCAGTGATTTACTTAAGACCCACCCTGAATGGGTGGGGTAACACCTCCATGGAAATTATCCAATCACAGGTCTTGCCCGTAGTTGATTGAGTCACATCTCCATGGGAACACTCAATTAAAGGATTCCAACCTAATCAACATCGATACGTCTGCCCCCCACAAGATTGCATCAAAGAACATGGCATTTTGGGGGACATAATACATCCAAACCAGCACAATGCTTAACATCATCTCAGATACAAAAATCCCTAGTAAGGTTTCCTTCTTCATGGAATTCACAATATAATTGAAGAAGATAAATGAGAAGACAAAGGACACATGGCAAATGCTAAACGACAATGATCAGCATTATTGCTAGAGCAGGATTAAGAGGTGTGGGAAGGCAATAGATAATTAGATCTGCCCCGATAGAAACAGAATGGCTTTCTTGGGCACTGACACTTTGGGAAGGAGATGTTGCTCAGGAAAGTCTTCTTGTCCCTCACTTCTGAGAAGAGGCATGGCTAGATTTGGGACCAATTAGTGTTCTATCAGAGACGCTCTTTTGAGTCCCCACTTCCTGTTGTGGTTGATTTCCGTCTATTCACATATCCCGAGATCCCATGGTGTTGTATTCATTTTGGGGCTTGGAGAGAAAGATTCCATGCAAATGGCTGCATAGCCTGATACAGAGTAGGTGTTCATCAAAGGTCTGTGGAATTAAAATCCAAATGCATATTTGTGTCTACTGTTTAAATAACAAGTATTACTGCTGCTTATAAGAAAGCTCCCATAAAAAGCAAATTTTTGAATTCATTAGGGGCTTTTGCTAATAGCTGCCATATGTTTCATTTGAACTGCATCCCCAGGAAGTGATTTAGCATTTCTGGCAATAAAGCAATTAAATAGGATCTTACTGCTGGCCATATGGATTCACTGTAACTTCATATTTTCTTCTCTCATTTCTTAATGGAACAAAGGAAAGTCTACTAATAACTTCCAAATGACAGGAAGAAAAATCATTCATAGTCTTTGTTATTCTTCTCTGTGATATTAAATAGGATAAGTCTTTTCTAATAGCTCACAACCACTCCTGTTCCCCATTCCATATCCTGACCCTCCTACATCTCTCAACATTTAAAGACATTTAAGTTGGTTTGTTAAGGTGTTTCACAACTTAATTTTTAAGAAGTCACTAAAATGAAAGGTTTTTTTTTTTTTATCAAAAGAGGAGGGAACAATTTGCTTTCTCTTAATGAGATCTTTTAAAGCTGTGTGTGGGGGCTTAGACTGTGTGTATGTTTGTGTATTGGGATGTGAAACAGATTGGAGAAATGCTGATTTTTACATGCCTTGCAATGTTGTAGACATATATTACTTCTTCAGGTCTGCTGCTAGGATGACCTTCTGCACTTACAGGGCAACCTCAGCTGTACACCTTATAGTAATCACAGCAACCACACAAAAGCAGCTAACATAAATAGTAACAGAAGTAATGGCTTTCATGTCTGAATCCATCTTAGTAGAATGACGATTGAAATATTCTAACTGATCGAATTTCTCTTGAAATTGTTCAGGTGAAAATGAAGTATGATTTTTCCTTTTAAATATATTATTTTTATTAATATGCCATTTCCCTCACTTGTATAAATTATTTTCCTCTTAGTTCTTTGGATTGCATACTAATGGTAGAATACTATCATTAAGCAGGTCTTTCTGTTTATCATCAAAGCCAACCCTTTTGCATAACGGGCAGCTATGATATTCTGAAAGAGTCTACTTGCTTCCTAGATTCCATAAGAGGTTTTGTTTTGTTTTGTTTTGTTTTTTGTTCCGGCAGTATACCACAAAACACTATCTTTATTTGTCTTTACAGGCAGTGCTTCTTTTGCATATTTTCAAATATTAGAGATGTTCAAAAAGTGTCTGGAATGTGCTGTTTTGTTCTGTAGGAATTTCCTTCATTTGCCTTTTTCAAAGTAGTTTAATCCACAGAAGAATCAGTGACAGGGTAATTCATTCCCTTCCCTTTAAAACACTTACTTTTGTTCCCACAAAAATATTTTACGGAGAAATTTCAAAATGGGTAATTATATCCTTAGAAATGGCAGGAAAATGTCTCTTATTGATGGTAGAGCCTCTCTCTCAGATGAGGGCACAAGAGAGCATTGTGGACACACTGAGCTACAGGAAGGGTCTGGGGACTTACATGTTTTTGGAAGACATGAAAGACAACATAAAAGAAAAGGAGGCACATTGGAAAATGGGTTTGCTTCCATCCCTTCAGTCAGACATTCTTCTGAAATCGCTCCAGTCTGCGATTTTGTTAGCCAGTCAATGATTTCAGTTCGCTTTCATTTGAACAAAGCGTTCATTGAAAAGCTGTTTCCTGATTGGCATTCTGGTGTCATCTTTTCTTAGTTTACAAAGTATTCCTCTAGCTTTGACAGCCGTCATTCTCTCATTGAAAGTATAAGCCCTTCATGGTGGAGGGGACATAGAGATCACTCAGCTGTGCTTCCCAAACTTGGAACTACCCTCACAATTTTTACTACATGCATGCATCACCTATGAGATTATTTACTTAATAATTTTCCATTAAATCCAATTTAAATAATTTTCCATTTTTACTTGACTTGTTCAAAATAGTAAAAATAAAATGCATGAATTTACAGGTTTGATTCATTGGTTATGTTATTTGTAACACACATTAAAATAAATAGCTACTAAAATTTCAAATGTTTATCTCTGTATCAACAAAGATGAACTGATAGACCACCAGTGATTTATGTTCTACTAATCTAGGAAACACTGATTCAGATCCTCCACTACCATTTTACCTATGAGGAAATTGAGACCAGAGAGGTAAGTGATTTACCTGATTTTACAGAACTTGAGTTGGCCAGATGGGAATCAGATTAGATTCTGGGTCTTGTAGTACTTTCTACACCATGTAAGAAAGGGTTAAGTTTAGCTTTCACGTAAAGACAACATGGAATATGGAAAATGGCAGCAAAACTGGCTTGAACAGGCTCCGTGGTAAAGGGAAGGAGAAAGAGAAAGCCATGACATAAGCCTAGAATCAGTGCCAGCTCCTTATATGGGAAAAATAACCGGGGTCACTGGAACGTAAAGGGATATGGGGTATAATCAAAGGCGGGAACTCTTGACAGGAAATTTAAACTAGGTAACTCTGTCTGATAGGCTGGACAATTCAAAATCTCAAAGGCGGGCTAGTCAGCTCTCTTGCATAGTCTGTGACCTCTGGAGTATCCAGCCAATGGGGAAACGGGAGGGACATGCATATTAGGGGTAGGATATAACTATTGTCATGTTCTTTTGTTTGGTGCGCCTGCCACGTTTCTTTGGTGGTGCGCCTGCTTTTGCAAGATTGTGAATAAATTCTTTTCTCCTCCACAACCAAGTGAGCATTTATTCTCTTTCAGGTACCTCTTCATTTCCAACAACAATTATTCATGAGACTGATGAAGTCAAAAGGTCTCCACGCTTTCTTCCTCCTTGTGTTCATGATTCCAGATTAACTTATTTTCGCAAGAAGAAAAAGGAAGATAATGGAAGTTTAGTTAGAGAAGGAAGAGATGATGTGCTGGTATCAGGATTTTCTTCAAGGTACACATGCATACAACCAAAGTGAATTAAGTACATGTGTTGTCATAGAAAAAATTTAATACATGTTTTGTATCCTTACTTCCAAAAAGGATTTGACATAACCTATTTATTAAAAGTTGTCAGCTGTAATAAGATTCTTTTTGGGGGGAGGTGGGAAAGACTGACTGTAACGACTGTCTTGTCAGGTTTACAGACTAAATTATAGCTTTATCTATATTCTACAATGTAGAACTTTGGCATCTCAGTTTTTAAGCATTTGAACAGAGATGGAGCTGATTATTAATGGATGTTTGGGTGCTGTTCAAAGGTATATCTTTAGTCCATTTTTTAAGCAGAGGTGGAATGACACTCCAGTGGCTATAAAAATCGTTTTCTTATTTGAAACCCTGGAATTTACTGTTAGTGCCTCTCTCTTCAACAAACCCTACAGAATATCTCACTCTAGGCTCATTTCAGAGACATAAATATTGAATTTAAGTCTGTCTAGCTCCTGACAAAACTCTGGTTGAGGTCATTTTTATTTGGAAATGGGGTCTTAGAAAAATTTGAATTATTATTATTATTTTAACTCTTTCTGCAAAGCTAGATAGAAAGAAAGCCCCATGCCTGGTTCACATTAATTTAACTCCCATCAACTTTGGAATACTGACTGACTATACTATTCGAGGTAGCTTTGGTTTTTGACGATTTGTCTGTGAAAGTTCTCAATTAAAGACCACCATAGACCTGTAGTCTTATTTTCAGTAAAGATATTCAAGATGACTGATTATTCAGAGAGCAATTGACTCCGAAAGGCTGTTTATGCACCTTTGGGTTGGATGATGTTAACCAGCAATTCATCTGCCCTCGAATGTTAAACTTATGCCATTTCATTCTTCCTAGTACTTCCTCGTTATTTTTTTTTTTTTTCCATTCTGCCCATTCTCCAATTTTTCTAGCTCAAATCATAGTTGTTAGCTGGTGTGAGACCCTCCTTCTCACAGGATCTGAGGGGCAATGAAAAGGCAGCCATCCATGCTGATGTTCTTTACTCAGGAAACTGATTTCCTTACCATGCCCCAGGCTAACAGGTAGGATGGCCCCAGTAGGGATATGAGAGGGAAGGGGGTGAGGTCAGAGTGTTTATTCCCATGGATCCCACATGGCACCATTGCTGGGAACCGATTGTGCCCTTTCACAGAAGGTCATTACTCTTCTCCAGGCAGCTGGCTTTATAGATGCCTTCCCTCTGGGCTCTGTTAATTGTGTCCTTCACTTGTGTTTTGGGTCTTGGGTGATAACAGCTCAGTTCTACTAAGCCCTTGATTACTGTACTATTCTTTGTGTTTCTTCTATGCCACATCTTTGTAAACAGTCCCTTTGTAGCCAATCTCTTGTCAAACAATCTTATTTCAAGTGTTCCTTCAATTTCCTTTTGGAACCCTGGCTGATACACCATTCCTTCTTCCTTTCTTCTATGAACAAACATGGAAATTCTCTCTTATTCTCACTCTTTCACTCTCTCTTCCTCTCTCTCTCTCTCTCTCTGTCTGCATAGGGTTAAGCAGCCGTAGAATATTATAAGCTGAAAAAGTCTTGGGAACCACTGACATATCCTAAAAGTCCATCTTAGTCCCTGGAAATTGCATTTCAAAATGGGTCAGTAAATTCTGGGCCTTCTGTGAGATATAATTTGTGACACCACCATATTGTCAGCTTACACTACGATTTATATTTTTGATCAAATCTATTGTAATAAACCACATTTTTGTTTGTGAAGATAGATGGATAGATAATTAATTAGTAGGAATGAAACCATTAGTATCTAGATTGAATTGCTTCCATGTTAATTTTCTATAGGAAACCTGTTAAATGTGCTTGTGTGTTGGACAAAAACATAAAGACTTTATCAACATAGCATGGTTAGCTGAACTTTACACGTAATTTAGAAGTCAAATAAAATTTTGACTTCATCTGTAGACATTTTACAAAATGTATTTTTAACGCATTTGTCAAAGGCTGGGTAGAAGATAAGCTATAGGGAGAGAAGGAAATAAATCAGAGCTCCAGGAGAAATGATGGAGATGAAATGACCATGTTCAGCAATCTTTGGCCAATATCATCGAGGCACTACTGCCTAGGTCTGTCCTGATCTCTCTACGGCATTTGATGATGGGGGGTGTGCAAGGTCTGGATTAAAGATACTGGGAGGGGCCAAACGGAGAGAGAAGGCAGCAGACAGGGGAAACGTTTGAATTAGGAACCTCGAGAGATCTGCCTTTACCAGGCAGGCAGAAGTTGAGGAGAGTGCTAAGAAGGTTGAGAAAGGAAAGTCAACAAGATAAGCTATGGTCAGGAGAGAACCCAGTGAAAGTAACCAAAGGGCTGAGTATTTCACAAATAACTGAGGTCCATGACAGCAAAATGCTTCAGCGACCTGAGAAACAGGCAGCACTTAGTAGGAGGTAACATTACTGAGCACTTATTCTAAGCTAGCCCCTCTTCTAATTTACTACATTATTTGCTATAACCTAAATGGCTCTGCTATCAAGGAGGAAACCAAGTCACATAGAGAACAAGGTAAGTTAATTGCCTAAGTTCTCACCATTAGTGAGTGGCCAAACTCAGATACGAACACAGGATTTTAACACAGATTAAGTTTATGTTCCTAAACTCTACTCCACACAACTTCTCTTGGACTGATACTCCTTTTTTCTGCAAATGTCCTCTGCCATGGTTACCGCAGACATACATTCATATCAAAAGAATAAGAGGAAATTGGAAATTTTATTGCTTTAAATTTTCTTTATTATATCACGATTTTGTTAAACATCATTTTTTGTTTTTCTTTTTAAGTGCAATTTTATTGAAATATATCACACACTATACAATCCATCCAAACTGTGTAATCAGTGGCTCACAGTATCATCAAGAATTGTTTTTAATTACTGAAAGGAAAAAAGAATCCCAACTAGAACAAACTTAAAGGAGTGGCTGAACACAGACCATCCTTGAGACTTCTAATGGGTGGGTGCCATGATTTTTAAAGGAGCAGGAAACTTTAATTAAAATAAAGTTAAGCCATGGAGGCATTTTCCTCTTCTAGCTGTCAGCACTGGGCTGGCTCTCCCTCCCCCCTCTTCCTGCTGAATCAGCCCTTACTGGGTAAGAGTACATTTACTGCAGCAAAAGGAGGAATCATTCATTTTTATAACCCCACTAGAAAATGTTTATACACTTTCACGAGACAGATTGATTGCTCTCCAGTTTAGCCCCATGTAAATGTCTCTTCTACAAAGAAATATAATTGAGTGACGTTAACTTTCAAGTTCGGTGCTGACAAGGAGCACTTAACGTGGAGCTAGTTTTTGTAGACCTGGAATTTTTCATCCATCTGTGGTGATGCTAAAGGACCTACTTTTATTTATAATGAGTCCATCTTTTATTGGGCTCAATAGTGATTGGTTTAGTGGCTGTTTAGTTTATGAAACCATTTAGGATTATGAACACATCAACCAAATGAAAAAAACACTCAAAGAAGTGAAAGTAATACTGAAAGCATGTAAATGACACCTGGCCCTACAGAATAATTTGCATAATAATTAAGATCTCATTTTTCTTCCACTGGTGAAGAATGCTTGCACAAAATATCACTGTTCCAGCATTGCCTCACTCCTTCCAGTATACACCTCCCCACCACTGTTTAATTCCATGACTTTATTTGGGCTGACAAAAGGCTCCTTGGGTTTTAAATTATCAAATTGACACAATGTCAAATGAATTCTAGTTCTGAATATCAAGAAGATGCTGGTTTATTCTCCTAAATTTCTCTTTTAGATTATCTGGCCTTATTACGACTTCTACTATTCATAAAATGGGTTGTCAAAGAAAAATTACACTGGGTAATGATAAACAGGCAGTGATGACTTTATTCAAAGCTATATGAAATAGAGAAGAGAGAGACCAGAGGGTATTGTTTATGTGTGTCTGTGTGTGTGTGTGTAAGAGAGAGAGAGAGAAAGAGAGAGAGAGAGAGAGAGAGAGAGAGAGAGAGAGAGAGAGAGAGAGAGAGAGAGAGAGTGTCAGTCTAGAAAGCTATCACAACAGGGAAGAGAGATGACTCAACTGTGCTGAAGCTGAGGGCAGGGGAGTTTTTAAGGACTGGGATGAGCTACTGGAAGATGACTGGAGAGGAACGTCAACAAGGGACTGTATCTATTACATAATATTATCTCCTGAGTTTACTGTGGAGGGCAGGGAGAACATGTTCTATTTGGATTCTCAAGGGCCGAGGTGAGGGCAGTCAGGGCCCTAGAGACCAGAAGAAGGCTATCTAGAGTTCAGTCAAACTAAGGCGAAGTTAAGGCTATCTTGGTTAGTGTGGTGGTTTGGAGTTGTGTGTACCCCAGTAAAACATGTTCTTAAACTTAATCCATCCTGTGGGTGTGAACCCATTGTAAGTAGGAGTCCTTTACAAGAGAATGAAATTCAGACACAAAGGGAGAGAGAAAGCCACAGGAAGCAAGAAGCTAAGATTAATGAAACCTGGGAGAGAAGGGGGAGAGCCGGAGACCACCATGTGCCTTGCCAAGGGGCAGAGGAGCCAAGGACCAGGGGCAGCTGGTCTTGGGGCAAAAGCATCGCCTTGATGATGCTTTGATTTGGATACTTTCCTGGTCTCAAAGCCATGAGTGAATAAATTCCCATTGTTTAACTTGACCCATTTCATGGTGTTTGCTTTGAGCAGCCTAGGAAATGAAAACAGTAACACAAACGGTGGGGAAATTTTTATCCTATGCTGTTTTCCAGTATCACATGGTTCAGGTAAAATTCAACACTGTCAGGGTTAAAAACTTGCCCTATCGACTCTTGTTTTTAGAAATTAGGATGCTTTTAGGGTGACTTTGCCCCCTGTAGATCCAATGATCTGTTTTATGTAATTAATAAAAGAAATTATGTGACAGCACATTTTAAAGTAAAAATATGAAAACATTGCCATTTTTCCTCCATGCATGTCATTCTCCCCTCTGCAACATGGCAGGGTGCCAAACCCACAAAGCTGATTTCATCCCAGTTATTTAAAATGCAAAATCTAGTACCAGGAAAGAATAATACATTCCTTAAATATTCAAATTTATTAAAACAGTGTTTAAAGGAACTAGACATTTTAAAGGCGTTCTACAATGAGATCCCTAAGCACCTCAATGCATTTTAGTAACAAAGAATGTCTCTTCTGTGACAGGGCCTTTTCCTCTTTCTAGTTAGCAGTTCTTTTCTTTATAGGTTGTCACCATGATAGGAGCCGTGAGTCAGAAAGGAAATTCATCTAGTTCTCCGGAAACCTGGAGGGTTTTCTGAAACTTTTATTGTTTTTTTTGTAAGAAATAAACATACTTTTAAAAGGCTCTCCTGATCATGATTCACTCCAAATCCACATGGTTCAGATGAAAGATGTGACCTATTTTTAGGTGTCCTTGATAGGAATTGAATAACTGTGCTATATTCTCTATTAGGCCTATTTTTAATTCCTGCAAGTCTTTTCTTTAATTTTGGGGTCAAAATTCCATTAACAAATGGTACTTTCCTGCCTAGTTTCCACTCTGTGGACTCTGAGTACTAGAAATTACACATTTATGGAAGTAGGCCTGAATAATATTTCTATTAGAATGCATTATTTATTTTGGGGTTTTTTGTTTTTGTTTTGTTTTGTTCTGTTTTTTTGAGAACCATAGTAAATTTTCCTTTATGATTAGCAAAATTCAGAATAGAAAATAAATCAAAATTGCTTTTATTAAATGCTTAAATTTGTTCATCAAAACATTTAAAGATATTATCTGCTGACTATTTGAACAGGTACCAACTGCTGTTGAATGTCCTTGATGATTTTAGCTTTAAATGACAACCACATGTCAGTTGCTAAATTAAATAAATAATACAGTCTTAGTTGTTCTAGTTACATGTTTGGAAGTTTTTTGCTGTGCTTAAAATGCGAGGATGATGGCATTTTTTACCTGTTTGTACCCCCCATGAGACTTCTAATTCTGCTGCCGACAAACTGTTACCTTGGATTTAGAATATAGCCTTGGAATTCATGTAGATCTGACATGCTAACAGATAATTGAACTCCACAGGACTTAAACTGGATATACAGAAACCTCAAATCTATTCCTGCAGCCTTAAGAAGGTTATTTAATCACTTCAGAACACAACTTCTTCAGTTATAAAGTTTGGCTTACCTTTAAAGTTCCAAATTTTACAGTAATTCTTAATTTGTGCTGAAATGTCTATGTTGCTCTTCAAAAAGCCTGTTAATAAAGAATTCTGCCAGACTGAAACCCTCTGAGCACTAGGCAGCCAGAACTTTCCTGCACACACAGCAGTACCCCCAAAGTTCAATGTGAAAGTTTTAAAGCACACCCACAAATTCTTTGATATTCTTCCCTTCCAAAGGTGGAGTCTAGCTCTCCGCCTTTTGAGTTTGGACTGTATGTACTGATGTGTGCTTTTTTTTTTTTAATCCAGTTTTATTGAGATATATTCACACACCATACAATCATCCAAAGCATACAATCAATTGTTCACAGTACCATCATATGGTTGTGCATTCATTACCTCAATCTATTTTTGAACATTTTCCTTACACCAGAAAGAATCAGAATAAGAATAAAAAATAAAAATAAAAATAAAAAAGAGCACCCAAATCATCCCCCCCCAATCCCACCCTATTTTTCATTTATCTTTTGTCCCCACTTATCTACTCATCCATGCATACACTGGATAAAGGGAGTGCGATCCACAAGGTCTCCACAATCACACTGTCACCCCTTGTAATCTACATTGCTATACGATCATCTACAGGAGTCCAGACTAGTGGGTTGGAGTTTGATGGTTTCAGGTATTTACTTCTAGCTACTCCAATTAATTAAAACCTGAAAAGGGTTATCTATATAGTGCATAAGAATGTCCACCAGAGTGACCTCTCAACTCCATGTGGAATCTCAGCCATGGAAGCTTATTTCGTTTCCTTTCACATCCCCCTTTTGGTCAAGAAGATGTTCTCAATCCCATGATGCCAGGTCCAGATTCATCCCCGGGAGTCATATTCCACGTTGTCAGGGAGATTTACACCCCTGGGAGTAGTGATGTGCTTTTAATGAAAAGAGTGTGGCAGAAGTGGCGGTGTGTGACTTCTGACACTGTGTCACGAAAGGTATTGCGAATTCCTCCTGGCCCTCCTTTTGGAAGGTGTGCACTGGGCAAAGCTAGCTGCTCTCACATGGGGACGCTCGAGTAGCCTCATGGAGAGGTCCACATGGCAAAGAACTGAGTCCTCCTGCAAACAGTCCTGTAAGTGAGTCACATTGGAAACAGACCTTCCAGTTGTAGTCAAGCCTTCTGACATCTTGCCTGCAACCTTAACAGAGAAGCCAAGCCAGAACCACCCAACTAAGCTGCTCCTTGATTCTTGACCCACAGAAACTATGTGAGATTGTAAACATTCATTGTTACTTTAAGTGGTTAAATTTTGGGGTAATGGCTATGCAGTAATAGATAACTAATGCAGTCACCTATATTTAAACAAGAAACTTATGACTATGTTTTTGGTACACATCTGCAAAACTATAAACTAAAACTCATTTCCTAGGGAGCTAGGTTTTTTTAAAGCCCCTTGAAATACTGTTTCATGTTCAAAGACATTCATTTACCCCTGATATAAAGAATCACAAATTTCCCCTGGTAGAATTTTAAGTAGCATTTTCTTTTGTAGCAGACCAAATGGAAATAAGCAGAAAGCTGGCCTCAATTATTTATTATTACTCCCTTTTGCCACTTTTTTGAACTTAAGCATTCTACTTGGGTTGATGTCATCATTTATTAATTTTATATTTATGGAGCTCTACTGTATATTTCAAATGAAAATAGGAACTATATTCAGCACAATAAAAATTGATTTTTGCCCTTAAGTAACTTAAATTTTTTCGACAAATACTGATGTAAACATACACAGTCAGGTATATGGTATCCAAATCATATTTACATATACTCAGAGATATGGTGACCCAGCAAAATAAATACCTTATTGAGTATTTCTATATGCTATCTTATATAATATTCACAGTAAACCTACAAGGCATAACATAGACATTGTACTGATTAGTGGTATTATTTATTTTAAAAATAAATATTTTTATGTTGATAAAATATTTTAGAGATTTTGGAAATATGGACAGATGCCCTCACATGATGTCCATGTAAACCAATACAGAAAGCTGGCTCGTGAGTGATGAGAATAGCTGGGGTACTCTGTGGCTGAATTAGAAGCTGTCAGGAGGGACCACGGAGCACAGTGGGGACAGGAAAGGCCTGTTACTTGAGAACAGTTAATACAGATTCAGACAAATCAAACTGGATTTGCTTTGTTTTGTTTTTGGTTTTGCATCAGAGAGAGCCTGGCTCTGCTTTGGTTGCTCTTGCAGGGCACTTACAAACGTGCTAACAAAGAGAATCTCCAGACACACCATTAAAAAGGAAACTCAAAATTTTTAGCAGCTTACATTATCGAGAACATGTAATAGGCATATCTCTAGGACAATTCCTTAAAAGTGACCTAAATATAAGTTCTAACTTAACCAATATGATATAGCTTTATTTTATGTTTTATTTTCTGGGTTAATCTGAATGAGGCCTTAGCTTACAAATTAAATTCAAATCATGTACTTTTGAGATGAAAAATGGGAGTTTCTTTTTTTTTTTTTTAAAGATTGACTTTTTGCCATCAGAGTAACCAGAAAGGGGCAGAAGGACACCAGGGACTGTGGTTCTGGGGTGTGATTGGCCATAGAGGGTCCCCCACAGTACATGGAAGGGACAGCCAACAAAAATGGAGGAGAAACGGGGGCTGCAGGGACTTGGTGAGTGTGTTCCCCATCTGGACTGCTCCATCCCCAAGGCCAACAGCAGCAAAACTGCTGCCAGGCAAGGGAGTGAGCAGCGGCTCTCCCCTCCCATCCACCTACCTTGACAGTTTGCTGGGGGGTGATCCTCCTTAGCCAGACAGTGGGGAACTCTGTGAGGGAACCTGGTGCGCTGTGATTGCTCTCCACCCATGGACATCCAGGAGGGTGCAACAGTGAGAAGTGGGGAAGGGAGAGACGCCATACTGGTGATCGGGAGCACCTCCAACACCTCAGAGACTCCCGGGCACAAGGCAGGCAGAGAACCGGCAGGCAGGGCCCACGTCCCACCTGCACAGTGCCCTTGATCAGGCTCCCTGCATACCTGATAGGGGCCCACATTGCAGCCCCAGGGCAGGCAGTCCCCAGAGCACATGGACATCCTGTGCACTGACTGGTTCCCCACCCAGTTTTGACTCCTCCCTCCGCACAGAAGTTCAGGGAAGACCTACTTGAGAGTGCCACCTGCTGCGGGTTAGGGAAACTGCAGTCCAGCAAGCTGTGCCTCAAGAGTGCCACCTACTGGTAGGACTGGGAAACTGCACTCCAGTAAACCAAATTATATATAAATGCTCAATTAATTCTGTCCTTCCCAAAATAACCCTATCAAGACAAACAAATGCCCCACAGTCAACAGAAAATTACAAAGCACTTGAAGGGTCTAGAAGATATGGAGAAGCCAAATGAACAAATTAGAAATCCAGAAGAGACACAAAATTTGGATCAATTAATCAAAGAAGTACACACAAGTATCAATATTATGGCTCAGGATATAAAGGACATGAAGAAGATCCTAGAAACGCATAAAGAAGAATTTGCAAGAGTAAATTAAAAAATAGTGGACCTTATGGAAATAAAAGATACTGTTGCTCAAATTAAAAATATTCTGGAGACACACAACACCATATTTGAAGAACTAGAGGAAAGATGGGGTGATGGAAAGGAAGCACAAAAGAATAAATGGTAAAAAAATAAATAAAAATTCGAAATGGATCTCAGGGAAATGATGGAAAACATGAAGTACACAAATATAAGAACCACTGGTGTTCCAGAAAGGGAAGAGAAGAGTAAAGGGCTAGGAAGAGCATTCAAAGAAACTGTTAGGGGAAAACTTCTTAACCCTTCTAAATGACATAAATATTCAAATTAAAGATGCCCAATTAACTCCTAAAAGAATAAATCCAAATAAACCTACTCTGAGACATAGACTGATTAGATTGTCAAATGCTAAAGAAGAGAGACTTCTGAAAGCAGCAAGAGAGAAATGATTCACCACATACAAGAGAAACAACGTAAGACTAAGTACTGACTACTCAGCAGGCACCATGGAGGTGAGAAGGCAGGGGTATGAAATATTTCAGATTCTGAAAGAGAAAAATTGCCAGCTGAGAATTCTTTATCCAGAGAAGCTCTTCTTCAAATTTGAGGGGGAGCTTAAATTTTTCACAAACAAATGCTGAGAGAATTTGTTAATGAGACCTGCCCTACAAGAAATACTAAAGGGAACTCTACCAGCTGAGAAAAAAAGGAAAGAAGAGAGAGGTCTGGAGAAGGGCACTGGGAGTTTCAGTAAGGGTACCTTAAAGGAAATAAGGAGAGAGAGGGGAAAAAATACATCTGACAAATAAAAACCAAAGGATAAGAAGGCTGATTCAAAAACTACCTTCAGAGTAATAGCATTGAATGTGAATCAATTAAACTCTCCAATTAAAAAATATAGATTCACAGAATGAATTTTAAAATATGAACCATCAATATGTTGTTTACAAGAGACTCATCTTAGACCCAGCATCAAAAAGAAATTGAAAGTGAAAGGATGAAAAAAATATTCCTTGCAAGCTACAGCTAAAAGTAAGTAGGAGTAGCAATACTAATTTCAGATAAAATAGACTTTATATGCAAGGATATCATAAGAGACAAAGAAGAACACTATACACACTAATAAAAGGGGCAATTCACTAAGAAGAAATAACAATTATAAATGTTTATGCACCCAGTCAAGGAGCTCCAAAATACAAGAGACAAATACTGGCTGAACTGAAGGGAGCAATAGACACATCTACAATAATAGTGGGAGACTTCAATACATCACTCTCTTCTATAGAGAGAACAACTAGACAGAGGACCAATAAAGAAATTGAGAACCTAAACAATACGATAAATGAATTAGACTTAACAGACATATATAGATCATTACATCCCAAAGTAACAGGATACACATTCTTCTCTAGTGCCCATGGAATGTTTTCAAGGATAGATGATACGCTTGGGCACAAAACAAGTCTTAATAAATTTAAAAAGACTGAATTTATTCAAAGCATATTCTCTGACTACATTCTGGAATGCAACTAGAAATCAACAACCACCAGAGAACCAGACTTGTTGCAAATATATGGAGATTAAACAACACACTCCTAAACACCCAGTGGGTAAAAGAAGACATTGGTAAATATCTAGAGACAAATGAAAATGAGAACACAACATATCAAAACCTGCAGGATACAGTGAAGGCAGTGCTGAGAGGGAAATTTATAGCTCTAAATGTATATATCAAAAAGCAAGAAAGAGCTAAAACTAAAGACCTAACTGAACAACTGAAGAGGCTGGAGAATGATCAGCAAACTAACCCTAAAGAAAGTAGATAAAAAGAAATAACAAAGATTAAAGAATAAATAAATGAGCTGGAGAACAAAAAACAAACAAACAACAACAACAACAAAAAACAATAGAGAGAATAAATAAAACCAAAAGTTGGTTCTTTGACAAGAGATCCACAAAATTGACAGACCCTTCACTAGACAGACAAAGTCAAAAAGAGAGAAGACCCAAATAAACAGGATCAGAAATGAGAAAGGAATAATTACTACAGACCCTGAAGAAATAAAAAAAAAAAACAGAAAATCATAAGAGGATACTATGAACAACTACATGTCAAAAAACTAGATAATTTAGATGAAATGGACAGTTTCCTGGGAACACATGAACAACCTAGACTGACCCAAGAAGAAACAGAAGACCTCAACCAACCAATCACAAGCAAAGAGATCCAATCAGTCATCAAAAACCTACCTACAAATAAAAGCCCAGGGCCAGATGGATTCACAGGGGAATTTTACCAAACTTTCCAAAGTAGCTATACCAATATCCGACAAAACAGACTTTAAATGCAAAGAATCATAAGAGATAAAGAAGGACACTATATATTAATAAAAGGGGTAATTCACCAACAATCTTTCCAAAAAGAATTGACACCATTCCTGCTCAAACTCTTTCAAAAAAATTGAAGTAAAAGGAACACTACCTAACTCATTTTATGAAGCTATTATCACTCTGATACAAAAACCAGATAAAGACACTGCAAAAAAGGAAACCTATAGGCCAAACTCCTTAATGAATATAGATGCAAAAATCCTAAACAAAATACCTGCAAACTGAATCCAAAGGCATGTTGAAAGAATAATTCACCACAACCAAGTGGGGTTCATTCCTGGCATGCAAGGGTGTTTCAACATAAGAAATGTAATTCAACACATTAACAAATCAAAAGGGAAAAATCAAATGATCATCTTGATAGGTGCTGAAAAAGCATTTGACAAAATTCAACATTCCTTTTGATAAAAACACTCCAAAAGGTAGGAATTGAAGGAAACTTCCTCAATATGAGAAAGGGCATATATGAAAAACCCACAGCCAGCATAGTACTCAATGGTGAGAGGCTGAAAGCCTTCCTCCTAAGATCAGGAAAGAGACAAGGACGCCCACTGTCACCTCTATTATTCAACATTGTGCTAGAAGTTCTAGCCAGAGCAATTCACCAAGATAAAGATAAAAAGGTATCCAAATTGGAAAGGAAGAAGTAAAACTGTCATTATTTGCAGATGATATGATCTTATATTTGAAACATCCTGAGAATTCGACCACAAAGCTACTTGAGCTAATAAATTCAGCAGAGTGGTGGGATATATGATTAATGCATGTAAGTCGGTAATGTTCCTATACACTAGTAATGACCTAACTAAAGAGGCAATAAAAAAAAAAAAAATCCATTCACAACAGCAACTAAAAAAATCAAGTACCTAGGAAAAAACTTAACCAAGGATGTAAAAGTCCTCTAGACAGAAAATTACAAAATTTTACTGGAAGAAATAAAAAAGGACCTAAATAGGTAGAAAAATATTCCATGCTCATTGAAAGGAAGGCTAAATATTATTATGATGTCAATTCTACCCAAACTCACTTACAGATTCAACACAATCCCAACCCAAATTACAACAATCTACTTTGCAGACTTGGAAAAGCTAGTTATCAAGTTTATTTGAAAGGGAAAAGGTCTTCGAATTGCCAAAAACATCCTAAAAAAGAAGAACAAAGTGGGAGGACTTAAACTTCCAGACTTTGAAGCCTACTATAAAGCTATAGTGGTCAAAACAGCATGGTATTGGCATAAAGATAGACATATTGATCAATGGAATCGAATTGAGAGTTCGGAAATAGACCCCCAGATCCACGGTTGACTGAACCGTATATCCACTGAACTGGGACACAACAGTCTCTTCAATGAATGGGGCTGGAAGAACTGGGTAGTCATAACAAAAAGAATGAAAGAAGACCCCTACCTCACATTGTATACAAAAATTAACTCAAAGTGGGTCAAAGACCTCAATGTTAGAGACAGCACCATAAAACTCCTAGAAGATAACGTAGAGAAACATCTTCAGGATCCAGCATTGGGAGGTCGCTTCTTAGACTTTACACTCCAAGCACAAGCAATGAAAGAAAAAATAGATAAATAGGAACTCCTCAAAATCAAAGGAATTTGTCAAAAGGTGAAGAGGCAGCAAACTCAATGGGAAAAAATATTTGGAAACCATGTACCTGATAAGAGACTAATATCTTGTATATATAAAGAAATCCTACAACTCAATGACAAGAGTACAAAGAGCCCAATTATAAAATGGGCAAAAGATATTTCTCTGAAGAGGAAATACAAATGGCTAAAAAACACATGAAAAAATATTCATCCTCACTAGCTATTAGGGCGATGCACATCAACACCACAATGAGATGTGATCTCACACCAATTAGAATGGCTGCCATCCAACAAACAAAAAACTACAAATGCTGGAGAGGATGTGGAAAAATTGGAACTCTTATTCATTGCTGATGGGACTGTATAATGGTACAGCCACTCTGGAAGACAGTTTGGTGGTTTCTCAGAAAACTAGATATTGAATTACCCTATGATCTGGCAATTCCACTTCTTGGTTTATACCCAGAAGATTTGTAAGCAGTGATACGGACAGACATTTGTACACTGATGTTCATAGCAGCATTGTTCACAATTGCCAAGAGATGGAAACAATCCAGGTGTCCCTCAACAGAGGAGTGGATTAAAAAAATGTGATATATACATACGATGGAATACTATGCAGCAGTAAGGAGCAACAGGATCTTGAAACATATGGCAACATGGATGAACCTTGAAGATACAATTCTGAGTGAAATAACTCCATCACAAAAGGAGAGATATTGAATGTTACCACTTCTATGAACTATCTGAACAATGTAAAATCAACGTCTTACAATGTAAGAATATTGGGGACATAGTGATAGACAGTAGCTAGAGAGGGGGAATGATAATCTAATATGTTCAGATATGTTAATGATGGTGAATTCAAAGGTGTGGTAATGGCTAGGGATGACGATTATTTGTTAATGGGATTATAAGAGCTGTATTTAAGGCGAATAGGAATGAAAGGGGTTGTTTAAAGGCATGCTTCCTTTAAACAGATCAGCACCAAAAATAAAGATAGCTGTTTGCATGATATACCTCTAAGGTATGACACAGGTACAGAGAGTTGACAACAGAGGGTGTACGGGAAAAATCTACATAATGCATACGAGGGACTATAATTAACAGGAATACCATACTAGTATTACACAAATACTAGGAAGAAATAATTGTGGGTTGACAAGAGCTGCGAGATGTTTTGAGTCATAAGAATTGTTTAAAATGGAGAGTGATGAGGATTGTACAACTGAGTGACGACAATGTGAGACATGGCTGGATTATGTTGGATATAACATATGCTATGTGAATTTAGGAACCCCTACTGTGTAAGTCAGGCCCTCGATATCGAGGCTTGCTCTGGTGAAACTTATGGCTGTGAAGAGGAGGCTGAGCCCACCTGTAATCATGCTTAGGAATCACCTCCAGAGAACTTCTTTTGTTGCTCAAATCTGGACTTTCTGTTTTTAAGCCTAACTCTGCAAATAAATTCATCACCATCCCCCCAATGTGGGACAGGACTCCCAAGATGAATGAGCCTTCCTGGTGACATGGGATATGGATTCAGGGTATGAGCCTGACCCTGACATCAAGGCATTGAGAGTGCCTTTTTGACCAAAAGGGGGGAAAGAAAGGCAACCAAATAAGGTTTTAGTGGCCAAGAGAATTCAGTTGAGCTCCTATGCAAGCTTCACATAGATAGGCTAAATGACCACAGTATGAGAAGCCCAAGTCAACAGTAGGCCCGAAACTTTGAAGAATACCTGGATCCCTATATGAGACTCTGTAAAAGTTTAACTCACCAAGTTTATTCTTCAGAAACTTAAATCCTTCAGAGTGCTCCTATGCCAGCTAAGTCCCGAAACCCAAAGGCAATAGCTTCTTCAAGAACATAAACTAGATGGGTCCTCTTTGCTCATAAAGTTGACATCCCTTTTCAACATGAACAGGTTAGAGTGGTCACTGCCTAGACATCCCTGAAGATCAGGAAAGTGACTGAGCTAGAGGAAGGGGTAGCAACAGACAAGATGGAATTTAACAAAGGATCATGAATACTGACTCTCTATGTAGTTTCCTTTTTCTTAGTTGCTGGGGTACTAGAATAGCTAGAAGGAAAGAATTGCAATGCTGGAAATGTAGCCCATAGCATCCTTTGAAATTTGTTCCATAGCTACTTGTTAAATTGTAATTTGAAAGCTATACATTTTTGTATATATGTTAGATTTCACAAAAAGGAAATAACTGAAGCTATGGTCCTATAACTCATAATAACTTTGGAAATTTCCTATATATCTACTTGATAAACCATACTTTGAAAGAAATTACCTTTTTGTATATATGCTCCATTTCATAATAAGGAAATAACTGAACCTGTGGGATTGTAACCTATAATTTGAAGTTGGCTCTCTATTTGTTAAATTGCACTTGGAAAGTTATCACTTTTCTGTATATATGTTATATTCTGCAATAAAAAATATGATAAAAAGAAAAAAATTGACTTTTTCCATATCAAGCAGTTGCAGAGTCTTTGCTAAATCTGAAAATGTAGGGTTTAAACCAGCCAACATGCAATTAAAATTGTGTTTTCCTTAATAAGTCCCGAAGACTTTTTGTTTGTGTGTGTGTGTCTGTAGGTGTCAATATTAATGTATATAGGTATGTACACATTTTAAGGCAACAAGTAGAGAATCAAGCAGCCTTTTTTTTGTTGCTTGGTTTGCTCAAACATTAAAAGCTAAAACAATGTTTTGAGTTTTTCTTGAAATTGCACAGGTATATCAATGAACCACACAGCAAATAGGCACTGCAAGGTCCTGGGGTCAGGATTACAACAGATAAATTCATTTTTAGGTTTCTGTAACTAGTGTTAATTATTTCATAAGAAAACTGGGTAAACAACAACAACAACAGATGGAAATCATGGAAGTTGTCACTGCTGGGTTTTTGCCTGGTTTGTTTAGAGCTCAGAAAGCCTGGAAAGGAAGAAGGGGTGAGGCCAATGAGTGTTTGGCTTTCAGAACAGACCCATTCCTCACGGAGACTCTGGGACTATTCCAAGTTTGGCAAGAAGGTATAATGTGATGCATGGAAAACATTTTTTTTTTCCTGCTTCCCATATTCATACTAAATTGCACAGTCCCACTACAACACTTCCCAAACATTTAAACATGTTCTGGGACAGTGATTTTGTACACACAGAGAAAATCTAAGAAAGTCATAAATGACGCTCTGCCACATAAATGGAGGTTGATTGGGGGATGGTTCCTGAGATCTGATCATGAGGTAGTGACATAAGTGAAACATGCTGTCAGTGAATAATTTTCAGTAAACAACTGGTCTTTTATGTGCAAATGAACAGCTGCTGGAAAATGTTGGAAAATTCTGTATAGATTTAAGAATACTATTAAGAATGGAAAAAGAACCTTTGGCACTATCACAGATGAAGATCCGGGTTGAATATTGTCTGAGAAAAGTGGAAACTAAGGGGAAATATTGTCTCGCATCACATTTAAAAATATGCAATGGTTTATTCCAAATTAAAGCAAGAAAATGGTGCTATGACCCAGTCAGTCAATAAATACCTAGTATTGCAAATCCATGTGGAGAATATTAAAAATTATGAAGTAGAGTTCCTTGACTCAGTGAACCTGAAATCTAGCAGAGACAAAAAGACATTCACATGCAAATTTCACTGACAATTCAAGACAGAAACTGAAAGGAGATATTTGACAGTAAGAGGTTTCTTACTCAACGAAAGCTTTCACTTGGAACATAGTTCTACTTACAAGTTTCAGACAAGGTGTAGTAGAACATGCAAGGGCTTACCAAAAAAACAAAAAGCACATCTACTCTTGCCCTTCCCAACTCAAAAGTCAAGTTGGAGCCAAGCAATATTGGCTTCCAATGTCTTTCCTCCACTGAGCTTGCCAAAAGAGCCTGGCAAGTCAGGGAGTATGTTTAAGTCATAAAAAGGCATTCCCATCCCAGATTAGCCAGATCAGTGGTTCTCAAACTTGAGCGTGCGTTAGATTCACCTGCTGGTCCTCTATTTCCAGCCTTTTCTGATTCAGTAGGTCATGAAGTCTAAGGTAAGGCTCAAGAATATATATTCAAGTTCCCAGGGGACATTTCTGCTATGCTCAAGGGGCCATGCTTTCCAAACTCTTGAGCTAGGAGAACACACTGACTTGGCTCAATAAGTACTGTGGTTCCTGCCTGTATTGCAGGTGATCCTATGACCACCCAGTAGAAACAGGGACTACTTGCAGTTTCAGGTTGTGTAAAGCAGGAATTGAAGAGTGATATCAGCAAAAGGGAGCTTCACAAAAGCAAAGTTTATCTATCTCCTGGTCTGAGATAGAAGTTGCTATACTTACACATAAATGCAACCACTTTTTATCAGTGCTCTGTGCCCCTCCTTTTAACAGCATGAAACACATTTTCTATTTCCCATCCATCTCCCATTGCATATCATCCATCCTCATCCACTCATCAAATATATACTGAGCTCCTACCATGAGGCATGAGTCACACTGGGGAGGAACGGGATATTAGAGATGAGCAGAAGTGGGCATTGTCTCTGGCCTTATGGAGCTAGCAGCGTACTGGGGAAAGCAATGTTATCAAATAATCAATAAAAGGCATTAAACATCATGGAAAGTGCTAGGAAAAAAAAATGGATAAATAAAGGATAAAATAACAGATAAAAATTAACTAGGCAAATGGAACTACATATGCAAATTTCCAGGCTAGGAAAACTTGACTTATGAAAGGCAAGGATCTGAAAGTAAAATCATGTGGCTGGAGTTTGGTGAATGTTGGAAAGGATGGCATGAGATGATGTTGCAGAACTAGGTGGTGACTAGGTTATACAAGACCTCATCATTTGTGTCAAGCATCTGTGATTTTATACCAAGCCTACTGAGGCATCCTAGATGCAATTTAAGTAGGTGACTGACATGATCTGATTGGTAGTTTAAAAGATCATCCTGGCTGCTAGAGAGAAAGTATTGGTAAGAAGGGACAGGCCAAGTTGGCATTAACTGGTGAAAGAATTGCCCAGAAAGAGAAATGACGGTTGCTTAGTCTGGAGTGCTAGAAATGAAGATGGGGAGAGTGTCAGATCAAAGTCATATTTGGAGGTGAATCAAGAGGCAGACACTTGGAAATGGTTGATTGTAGGCATGTGGGGAGAGGTAGCTATCAAAGAAGACTCCAGATTTCTGTCATCTGAAAGCTGAGTAGATGGTGATACTGTCTATAGAGGTGAAGACTGCAGAGGTAGTGGGTTTGTAGAGTAGCAGGGGGCTGAATTCAATTTTGAGCAGGAGGGCAACCTGTGAGACATTTACACTGTTGGTTTAGGAGTCTGGAGGTCAGGAGAGACAAGAGATGAATAAAAATTTGGTGGGTCCTGAAATTAGGGGAGATCAGACCTCCTAGGGTGAGAGTGTGACATGGGAAAAGAAGTGGTCCTGGGACTGGGGGCTGGTATTTAGGGACCAAGTCAAGCAAGAGCCAGCAGAGTGAACTGACCAGGATGAAACAGAGGCAGGAGAAAAACCAGAATGGTGTGATGTTATAGATGCAAAAAGAAGAGACTTTTCTGAAACAAGAGGAGTGATGCTGAGAGGGGAGTGATGCTGAGATCAAGTAAGATGAAAATCAAAATGTGATCAGTTGATCAAGCAATGTGAAAGCCACTGAAAAAGTCAGCAAAGGTAGTTATGGAAGTGTGGTTGGGATGGGAAGCCAGATTTGAGTGAGTTGGCTGAATGGGAGGGGAAGAAGTGAAGACATCTCTTCACTGAATCACTGAGAGATTTATTCGTCCAATTCATCTTTTGAACATATATTATGCAAAGAGACAACTAACCCCTGGGGAAAAGATGAAGGATGAAGTTTTTGCTTGCGAGTGGCCCATGACAGTCTACATGGGGAGACAAACAAGTCAACACCCTCCCACCAGACTGATTTTTTCAAATGTTAATTTCAGTATGTTAATTTCTGGATTTGTGATGATCTATTGGTCTTAGTAAACTTCTCAACTTTTTTCATGTCAAGACATACATAGAGTACACTATTGACACAGCAATAGAATGAATAGAGACTGCCCAAGGCTGGAGTCATGCCCTATAATAATACATCCTCGCCCTTGGCTCCAGTCTGTCGGATAAATGGAATCCCAATCATTCCCACGCTGGTTCATCCTGCCCATATCTCAGCCTAGGGATGGTAAGCTCTTTTCCTATCTAGGTTCTCACCAAAGCCATGATCAAGTGGCTTAGAGGAAAGAAAAGACTCTAGGAACAAAGATTTTTCTTCTGAATTTTGGAGTGGTTTGGCTTTGGGGACTTTTTGGATGTCGCCTCTGTTCTGTGACTAGGAAATACTTCTACTACTAATGTAGAATTTATCTGATAAACAATATTATTTAAAAATATTTTTAAATATTCTTATTATATATTTATGATGTCATGTCTTATTTTTCCAACTAAAGTCTAAGATCCTTAAGGACAAGAACTCTCTATTTTTTTCTTTCTTTCTTCCTGGGCTGGTGCAGTAGCTTTCATGTAATAAATAAAGCTTATTGATTGATATATTCAAGTATGTGAAATCCACATTAATCATCAGGCATTGTTGTAGTGGAAGAGAAAGGAACATTTCTCTTGATTTTAAACAGTAGCCAATGTTTAAAATCAAGGCTGACTTTCCCCTTTTAGTATCATTTGATACTAAAAGAACCTGGCAAAATTGAGCTGAGGTACAGATTTAGCAGACCAGGTACACATATTTATTGATTGACTGCTAGATATTTAACTCAATAATTTTGACATCTGATTGAGTTAATTATAGATAATAGTTACTGAGGGAAACACATTCAAACCAATCACCCACTACTCCCTCCATGTTTTCTTTCTGAATCACAGTTCTCTCTATTGTGTGGCTGTCATCCTTTCGCATCACATTTGGAGGCACCACGTCACGGGGTGACTGCAGAGACAGCACATGTAGAGAGGGTACGAGGTGATTACACAGTCATGGTTAGATTATAAACATGTGTCTTTCCTCAATACCCTTCTTTATGATTTTTTCTTTTTTTTTTTTTTTTTTGTTTGCTCATTTAAGTTTCCTTCAGACTCTCTGTGACACAACAGGCTGAAAACACTTATTCAAAATGATTTTCCTCACTCACTACTACAGCATGATGAATGTGGAAGCAGGTCAGTCTCTACAAAAGGTGAAACATGTTTCCACACTTGAAATTAGGTTATCATGAATATAAAGAATAGATGTGAAAAGGAAGAAAGAGAAAAAGAAGGATATGTCCAAAAAGGCTTAAAAGGAGCATCAAGGATATATGAGCCAGTAGGAGAAAAGTTCATCTTGGTCATTCCTGGCTCACTCTGAGCCAGGTTCCTCTGGCCCCAGGGATTTTGGTGGTTTTCTGCCTTCCAGTATATCAGCTTCCTAGGTAACAGCCTCTTGAATTGGTTACATGGGGAAATTATATGGATTGACGGTTTATACATAAGCCCAAACTTTAAATTTATTTTTTTGAAATTTTTATTTTATGAGCACCAGATCCATCAGCCTACTTTTTCTTTTTTCTTTTTTAATTTAATTGTGACTTTATTTTTAATTTTATTAATTTTTAATTGTGGTAAAATATACATAATATAATAATCATTTTAATGATTTTAAGTGGACAATTCTGTGACATTAAGTACATTGACACTATTGTGTAACTTTCATCACTGTTACCTCCAGACTGTTTTCATCTTCCCAAACCAGAAGGCACACCTATTCAGCTATGCCTCCCCACCTCCCCTGCTAACCACTTGTTTGAGTTTCCTTGGCTGCTCAAGCAAATACCCTGCAATGGGTTGGTGTTAACAATGGGATATTATTGGCTCGTGGTTGGAGGCCAGGAAAAAGTCCAAATCAAGGCATTATCAGGGTGACGCTTTTTCCCCCGGAGACTGTGGGGGTTTGGCTGATACCACCCCACTTTTTCTACTGCAGTCTCCTCTCCATCCATGCGGTGCCTGGTCCCAGAATAACACCGATGTCTTACAATATGCCTGTAAGTAAGGGCAACGCTTACCGCCAGCACCTCCACCCTGGGTCTTGGTAAGGACATACGTGCTTTATTCTTAACTTAAAAGTATTTACAAACAAAAGAAGGTAACCAAAGTGGCGCTTCCTTCTCAGTGGACTCTAATTCTGAAACATAATTTTGAACACAAATGATCTTTACTGCCTTGACAATCAAAATGATGCATTGTGAGTGACAGTTACCCTGCTAAAAAAAACACCATTATATGTTTTCTATGACTGAAATGAAAAAATGTGGCGTTCTTTTGGGTGGCAATTCAACTTACAGGATTCTTTTTTGCTCAGAGATCTGAGGCTGTGAAGCCATAACCTAAATGTAGAAAATAACAAATTCTAGGCATAATAGTAATCTGAGTCAGCAAAAAGAAACAGCACTCCAAACAAGGCTGAAAATGAAGAACTCCCAAGCTTGAGGACTTATGGTTGTTATGAGGTCATGTATTGCTTTGTTAAAATAGCTCTTGCTATAGATGATCAAGAAGGGGAAATAAGTCAGTATGTCTGATTTTATCACAAAGCAGAATTTGTTCACCAAAGAATGTCTTAAATTCAAAATGGCTATGTTAAAGTTCAGTAATGATGCAAATAGCAACATCTAAAACAAACAACAACAAAATCAAACCAAAACAAAAACAAGCTTACCCAAATTCTGAAACTCAGGATGCTATCTATTTTTTGAAATTTCTAAAATTTTGAGAAGCACAAATATTTTTTTACATACTAAAAGAATAAAATATTGATACTGGCACCAGGTTAGACCTTTTTCCTTATTTTAAGTGGCTTTAATATTATCCTTTCACTGCCTTATTCCTTTTTGCTCTTCTGTTCCTTGACATAACATGTTAAGAGTGCAACCACAAGACAGTATGTGTAACTTCTAAGGATGAAGACTCAAACCATGTTAGGTTGCTTTCAGCCTCCATAAAACAAGAACAAAATTTTTGTTCACAGACAAATTAGCTTCAGTATTTTTAATGACCTCTAAATCACACATAGTAAAACCTTTACTGAGCTGAATATTTTGGAAATGGAACAAAAATTGCATTTTTTCCCTTTATGTAGCTTTACATGAAACCTTTGTAGAAAATCATTATAAGTTGGATTAGCATATTCTCCTGCCTTGGCAAATAAAGCATAACGAACACAATGCAATCATTCTTTAAAGACTTTGGTTCTTACCTTTGGCTCCTAATCATTCTAAGCCAAACTCCCCACTGCCTAGTTTCAAAAAGTACACGTGAGAGTCAGAGAGTGAATGGAATATACACAGCATACCCTGCAAGTTGTTTGAAACATTAAAAATACGCTGTAGACTGATTTTCTGAGGTTTGCCTTTTCACTGAGAAGTAAATTACGGGTTACTTCATTAGCCCATCAATTAACCTCAAAAAGTATCATCAGTTAATTGATACTTTAGAGAACTAAGATAGTTTATTGGAACAATCTATTTAAATGTGATGTGTTCTGTATTATGCAGAGTCCCTACTGAAATGGATGACTAAGGACAATTCTGGAACCTCCTTCCCAGTTTTTAATGAATGATGTCTTTGTGCATCTTACCTGAAGGCAGAAGAATGGACTAAATCACCTCTACAGAATTTTTCTAGTGTTGCAATTCTGGAAAAGCTAAGTAAAATAACTGAATAAATTTTATTTTTTTAAAAAAAACAATGTAACTGTTTTTTCATATGGCTGTTGTCACTACTTATTACATAATTTTTAAAAATTACTTTTGTTTTCTGTTTCATTATTAAAAGCATGAATAAAATTTTGGCAAAAAACTTTTTTCTACAAATATTATATGCTTTTATTTGAGAGATGCAGAATAAAAATTTCCCTAGACCTCAAACTGCTCAAAGGGAGATTTCAAGCTGCTGTGGGAAATGGCTCTCCAATTTGTTACAAGAAGAATCTTCTCACCCTCTGTTCCTGTTTGCTAATGCTGCCTTTATGCAAAATACCAGAAAGGTATTGGCTTTTACAAAGGGGGTTTATTTGGTTATAAAGTTACAGTCCGAAGGCCATGAAAATGTCCATATGAAGGCATCAACACAAGCATACCTTCACCAAAGGAAGGCCAATGGCATCCGGAAAACCTCTGTTAGCTGGGAAGGCACGTGGTTGGTGTCTGCTGATCCCAGGTTGTGTTCCAGCTCCTCTCTCAGCCCCTGTGCATTCTTCAAAGTGTCTCTCTTGGCTGCAGCTGCTCTCCAAAATGTCACTCTCAGTTGCTCTAAGGTACTTCTGTTTGTGTGTGCCTTTATAGGACTCCAGTGATTAAATCAATAACCACCCTGAATGGGCGGGGGTCCATATCTCCACGGAAATAATTCAATCAAACATTTCACTCACAGTTGATTGAGTCACATCTCCATGGAAACCCTCAAAGGATTTCAACCTAATCACCACTAATATATCTGCCCCCACAAGATTGCATCAAAGAACATAGCACTTTAGGGGACATAATACATCCAAACCCGGCACACCCTGCATTTAAAACATGGTTTTATTCAGAATACAGAAAACAAAATACATGGTACCCCAAGTTAAATGTGAATCCCTAAATGGTTCAGAGTAACTCACTCTCCTTCTTTACCTAACATCAGTTGTTCAGATGTCTATAAAGTGTTCAACTTTATTAGACTCTACAGTAGAGAGTAAAACTCATCACAAGATCTTAGCAAGTTCAAAGTTAGCCAGCCACAACCTATTTTTCAAGAGTTCTCTGGAGCCAGGCACTGTTCTAGTATTGGGAAAACAGTGATGAACAGAATCAGAAAAGCTTCCCTCTCATTAGCTAACTTTCCAGTATGGGAAACTGACTAAAAACACGGAAAACAACTAATTTGATATTCAGATAAATGTTAAGAGGAAGATAAAACAAGGTCAAGTGGCAGAGAGTGACAGAGCTTGGAGAGGGGGGAGGGAAAGTGGCTTTCGCAAGGTAGACCATGAAGTCAGTTCTCATGGAGGTGGCATTTGAGTTGCAACCTGAATAACGAGAAGGGGACAGCCCTTCAGAAATATGGGGGAAGTTGTGTGAACAAGTACAAAACCCTTGGAATGGAAAACGAGTTTAGTGTGCTCAAAAGACAGAGCAAAGTCTAGAGAGGCTGGACCACAGTGGACAAAACAGAGAGTAGAGGGGAAAAGGGTCAGGGTATGGAGCTGGTACCAGATCCAGCGGCTCTGATCTTGGAGTTCTCATGGGAATTTTATGCTGGTTGCAATGGAAAACAGCTGGAAGATGTTAAGCAGGAGAGTTTCTTGATATGATGGATTTCTAGAAAGATTAAAGAGGATAGACTGTAGGGGCAGGACAGAAGGCAGGAAGGCCGGTGGGACAATGGTGGCTTGAACAGGGGCTATGGGAAAGGAGAAGGAAAGGGGAAATATCAGAAGATGTTTTGTAGGAAATGTTGGCAGGCCTCATATTGGATAGGTCGGGTGAAGAAAGAGAAGAATTAGGCATTGCTCCCAGGTGTTTGACCTGGGAAACTGGCTGAATTATGATGCCATTTACTGAGAAAGAGAAACCGGGGTATGTAGGGGAGAAGAAAGCAATTGTCCTGCTTTTATCATGAAAACTGGAGATGCTTATTAGACATCCAAGTGAAGATGTTAAGTCATAATAATGGCTACCATTCATTGATGCTTACTATATGTCAGGCAATTGTTTTAAGCTCTTTTAAGTGGAATAGCTAATTTAATCCTCTCAACTAAAGGCAGGAGGTAGGGATTATTATTATCACTGCCAAGGTTATAGTAAATGGCCAGGCCTGAATTTAGCTCCCAGAAAACTTGGCTCAAGGATCCTAGTTGGTAATCTCTGTGCTAAGGTGAAGAAGGAGAGGCGGGGAGAGCTGCCAGCTACAGGTATAGATTTAGAGTCATCACCTTGCAGGTGTATTTAAAATCATAGGGCAGGCTGAGATCTACAGAGAGTATAGACAGGGAGTAAAGATGGCTGGAGATACCGTCTTGGGGTCTCCAAGGTTAAAAGTTCTCCTAAAGGAAGAGGAGCAAAGGAGCAGGAGAAATAGCAGCTAGTACTAGGAGGAAATCAGGCAAATTGATAAAGAATCTTTCTATGGTTTGCTGTAGTTCAAATATAGACTTATTTAAAAAGGGAATCATATTCAGAGAATAAGACAATCAAGGGATATGCAAGCTATTTCACTTTTAAATGTAGGGTGGAAGACAATTAAGAGCTGGTTGTGCATGGGACATGACTCCTGGGGGTGTAAATCTTCCTGGTAATGTGGGACATGACTCCCAGGGATGAGCCTGGACCTGACATCATAGGATTGAGAAAGCCTCCCTGACCAAAAGGAAGAAGAGAAATGAAACAAAGTAAAGTTTCAGTGGCTGAGAGATTCCGAATGGAGTTGAGAGGTCATTCTGGATGTTATTCTTATGCTTTATATAGATATCCCTTTCTAGTTTTTAGTGTATTGGAATAGCTAGAAGGAAAAACCTGAAACTGTTGAAATGCAACCCAGTAGCCTTGATTCTTGAAGACGACTATATAACTACCTTACACGGTGTGACTGTGAAATTGCAAAAACTTTGTGGCTCCACCCTCCCTTTATCCAGTGTTTGGACAGATGATTAGAAAAATGGGGACAAAAATTAAATGAATAATGGGGCTATGGAATATTTTACTTTAATTTTTGTTCATATTTTAATTTTTTTTTTGGAGTAGTGAAAATGTTCAAAAATTGATTGCGGTGATGAATGCACAACTATATGATCGTACTGTAAACAGTTGATTGTACACTGTGGATGATTGTATGGTATGCGAATATATCTCAGTAAAATTGCATTTTAAATAAACTGCAGGGGAAAGGAGGATAAGAAGGGAAATTTAGGAGAATCAAGGGTAAATTTTACATATATCATATTAATGCTTTTAAATAAAAATATATTACTTGTTGAAAAAAAGAGCATGTTGTGTAAACTTTGAAGTTTCTCAAAGTATATTTGAAACTAACATCCTTTTTTCCCTCATGATGCATCATCCCTTGGTCAAACTGATGGAAACTCCTGTTCTACATAAGAATAGGCTTCAAGATCTGTAGGATAGTATGTATCATGTTGTTTTGGATTGAATTGTATCCCTCAAAGAGGTATGTCCAAGACCTAACCCCGAATCCTGTGAATGTAATCCTATTTGGAAATAGGGTCTCTGAAGATGTTATTAGTTAAAATGAGGCAACACTGCATAAGGGGAGGCCTCAATCCAGTATGACTGGTGTCCTTATAAGGAGAGCAAACTTGGACACAAAAAGTCAGACAGAGAGAGAAAGAGGACAGCCATGTGATAGAGGCAAAAACTGGGTTAGCTATAAGCCAAAGAATGCCGTAGACTGCTGCTGAGCCACCTCCAGAAATCCACACCCTTCAGGGGAAGCATGGCCCTGACCATACCTCGATTCAGACTTCTAACCTCCAGAACTATGAGACAATAGCTTTCTGCTGTGGTCATTTGTTATGGAAGCCCTAGGAAACTAAGCTGTATCTATTCTGCCTTGTAGAAGATTCTAACAGCAAACAAAACGGTCAAGACAACTCTAGATCTATTGTTCCATATAACCTCAGGACCATTTAATTTACCCATTTTATATTGTCTGCCACAGGTACATGACAATAAAGGAAGCAAAATTAATCAGCCATTATTTATTGGACCTATTCATGACATGTATTTTTATGATTTTGTTAATTTAAATACAACCTGGTACTATTTTCTGTCAAAATACATTTATATATACAATTGTTTCGAGAATTATTTTTAACTTTTAATTTATATTTTTATTTTTGAAGGCAAAATTCATTACAGATTGTACTTGAATTTTGGTTGGGAGAAGAAAAGATATAATGCTCAGAATCTTTCCATAATTCAGAAAGACTGAATATTTCCAAAAGTTTGTCTTTCTTTTGGAAATCCAACTGAGTGAAGTATTTTCCTTCTTAAATTTCCAATAGGTGCTTGAAACTATTCTTCTAAATTTATGAAACATAATTCCTTATTTGCTGATATCCAGAGAAGAGGATCCTTTAATAAATAGTTTTGAGTTTATTTTTCTACCATATATTCTAACATGCACAGTTGCTTGACTATGAGGCAGAAGGTTTATTATTGGGACTGAAGATGGAATTACAATGGTAGAAATTATGATGTATTAATACATGTTTTGATATTTGCTAGAGTATTTTAATATCTCAGCCTAATAAAAGTAACAATTTCAGGGGAAGATTTTTAACCCTCAAAAAGAGAAGTATTCTTTTTCTCAATGCACAAGATTAGCTTGTGTTTTATATGAAGTTTATAGCTACTGGGACCTCCCACAGTTAAAGTAGTCAGCATTGAACAATCACATTGGCCCACATGCTTGGCTATGTGCCATATCCTGGTGATCTGTTGTGTGGTAGAAAAACAGCTGGAATTATCAGAAGACTCAGTTTGAGTATGACCTCTATCACTTACTAGCTATATGCTCTTGCTTGAATCTCATCTTCTTTATCTACAAAATGAGAGCAACAGTAGTTTCTGGCAGGGTTGTTGTGATGGGTAATGTGAAAAAATTTGCAAACACCATGTAATATGCTACCCACACAAACTGATATTATTGCTTTGTGACATTAATGGTACCTCAGGAAAACAGAGTCAAGTATTAAGACTGGTGTCAAATTTGTCATTTTTTTCTAATATACAAAAGATATATAAATTATTAGAGTAGAAGCAAATGGTTTACTAAATAGTTGGCTAAAGGAGATAAAATGGCAAATACAAACAAAGAAAAAAATTCAATTTTCTTTGGCTACAGGCAGAAGGAAAACTTCCTTCCTTCCTTCCTCTTTCCTGGAGAAAAAAATAGAAAATGAATGAGGACTTATTCACACACATGCATGATAATACCTTTACTGTAGAATGGAACTCCAGAATGTTATAAGAGCATTTCATTTCTTTCATTTTTGCTATACTAAAATCTTGATCACGTAACACAGAAAACAAGGTCTATATGAAAGAATACAGTATATAGATGCTATTTCCTTAACACATTCGATATTGGCAGTATGGTTTCTAAAATTAAGCAAAGCTATTTATATTCAATTAGCATTTGTAAATTAAACTAATTATCTGCCTCATTTCAGAGTAATGAATTACTTCATTTGTAATTAAGAATGAATTTACCCATAATTATGTAAAATATAATTGGTCTAATATTTTCAAAGGTCACGATGCAGGATAACAACATAGTGTAGGAAATTCATATTTTGTAATTATTTTTAATGCCTTGATTTGATTTGATAATCATATTAGCATCAGTGAACTATAAATAGATGGAAAAATAAGGGGACAGATTCTGATGTCTGTCTATCAGTTTTCCTGTGTGTGTGTCAGGGAATTTAGGAGCATTTAAGACAAAATTAAGAAAACTGAATTTCAAACATAATGTATATGTTAAAATATATATAAAAATATTTATACATACAGAGCACCTTTCCCATCAATTTTGGTAAAATAAGACTAAAAAGCATAACATTACTGACATTTAACAGAAATTAGATTCAGAGCAAGAAAGAAATATATTAACTAAATGAATTAAGCAAGAGTTCCTTAGTGTCAAGAAGCGAGTCCCATTCTTTTATCTGCTGATGATACAAACTCCATGAAAAAAAAATATTTTCCATAATATTAATTCTACATGCAATTTGGACTACTTAGGCTCTATTTATTTATTCTTTCATTCAGCTAATACTAATGGATGGCCTATCACATGTTGAGTAATGCTTTAATGTTACCAGCCAAACAGCATGGATAGAGAAGGTACTTGATAAATATCTTGGTTAAACTGACAATTATCCTCAAAGTTGCCACAATATTGCCCTTGCAGATGGTTTGATGCAATTGAGGGAACCTAAACAGGTTGCAGTTTTGCCCCAACTTGCTTCTGACTTAGACCAGTCACTTGGCATGTTTCCCCTCAGAATCTGCCTGTAAATTCACCAAGCAATTAAACCAAACACTTTTTATGATTTGGATGGTTATACCACAAGCACTTCATACATAACACGTATATTTGGTAACAAAACAGAAGGAAATTTCTGTAAGGATAGGAGCTCAATAATATTTTTGTGGAACGGCTGATAATGAATTAATGAACCAAACAATTCTCTTGCTTGTCAAACAGGAATTATACACACTATACCACCTTTATCATAGAGTGTTATAAGGTCAAAAGACAATGAGAGAATGCATATAGGAACAATTTTCCTAGTTAAGACAAGTATACAGAGAGAACATGCTCAAGTTATACCACAACTGACCTCTAAGTCACACTGGATAAGGCACAGTTTGTGACTTTTCTGGCCTCAAGCAATAACTCTTAAAGCTATTTATAAGGACAAGATGATGCATGCAAGCATTTCACACAATTCCAGGCAAATAACAAGTCATCAAGAAATAAAGTATTATATTTTACATTTTTCCTTTTAGAGGGTGCATCTCTAGGAGTTATCACATCAGACAGGAGATTATAGTTTTAGTATTTTAGATATTTTGTTGATATTTCTGTGCTGTTTTAAAATCACACATTATTTCTGGTATGATACAGGGTAGAGATGTCTTGCCTTTATTTCACCTGTTTCACCCAAGGAGACTGGGTGGCTCTCATCTCCAGAAAATTTTCTTAAGAATCAGAGAGTATTTCTGATGTAAGATGAAAAGCACATTTCTACAAAACAAAATCTGTAAGTAGAAAGAGCATAAAGCAGGGTTCCTTAACATGGGACCCTTAGTTTTGAACTCCTAAAACTGCATGAGAAATTTGTTTGTGGATGTGCATTTCTTTTCCTTAAGAAAACAATCTCTAGCTTCCACTCAATAAACAAAGGGACCATGATTTTCTCCCTATTAAGAATTATTGGTACAGAAAGACTATTAGTCTATAATAATTAGTTTGTCAATGTGTTCATGCACAGTTTAAGGGTTTTCTTCGTTTCTTCCTTCCTAACCTCCCTCCCTGCCCCCTTCTTTCCTTCCTTCCTCCCTTCCTTCCTTCCTTCCTTCCTCCCTTCCTCCCTTCCCTCCTTCCTTCCTTTAGCAAATACTGATTGAATGTCTACACAGAGCAGCAAGGATACAAAAATGAATAGAACATACAAAATCCCTGCTGTACTCATCAAGGTTATAGTCTAGAGGGTAGAGACAGACAATGAGTAATTAAATTAAATGTAATACAAGATCAGGTAGCAGACTCTGGGCCTCTGGTTGACCAGGATGGAGGCATAGACACTGCAGGGTGCTGTTTCCCCATAGAATCTTTGAATAACCAGCAAAAACTGGCAATGTCATCTTCCTCGAAATTCTATAAAACAGTTAGAGTTGTTATAACCGGGTGAGTGCCGAATCATGGAAACACAGCTTTAAAAACAGTAGGAAGAGCTCTTGGTTCCCTTGTTGGCCCCTCACCTACCTTCTCCCCAGCGTGATGTAGGGACAGCCTGTGTTCCTACTGTATGTCCCTGGCCCAGTTCTAGGGGGAGCTAAATATAAGAACACAAATTCTAAGACTCTTGGAAGAAAACATAGGTTAGCGTCTTCAGGACCTTGTGTTAGGCAATGATTTTAAGAAATCTTTTCCACCAAAAGAGAAAATAGATAAATGAGACCACATCAAAATTAAAAACATTCGTGTATCAAAGGACTTCATCATGAAAATAAAAAGACAGCTTACAGAGTGGGAGAAAATATTTGGAAACAACATATCTGTCAAGGGTTTATTATCCAGAATATACAAAGAAATTCTACAACTCAACAACAAAAAGACATACAACCCAATTAAAAAATGAGCAAAAGACTTGAATAGATATTTCTCCAAAGAATAAATACAACTGGCCAAAAAAGCATATGAAAAGATGCTCAGCATCATTAGCCATTAAGGAAATGCAATTCAAAATCACCACGAGATACATTTCATAACCACTGGAATGACTACTATTAAAAAAATGGAAAATAACAAGTGTTGGAGAGGATGTGGAGAAACAGGAACACTTGTTCATTTTTGGTGGGAATGTAAAAGAGTGCAGCCACTGTGGAAAATAGTTTAGTGGTTCCTCAAAAGTTAATTATAGAATTACCATATGACCTGGCAACCCCACTTCTAGGTATATACCCAAAAGAATTGAAAGCAAGTACTTGAACAGATACTTGCACACCAGTGGTAAAATATCATAGTGGCCTTATTCACAATTGGTAAAAGATGGAAGCAACCCAAATTCCACCAGCAGATGAATGGATAAACAAAATGTGGTATATGCATGTAGTGGAATATTATTAAACAAACAGAAAAAAAGAAACGAAGTTCTGATGGATGTGACAACATGGGTGAACCTTGAAGACTTCATGTTGAGTGAAATAAGCAAGAAAGAAAATGACAAATGTATGATCTTACTGATAGGAAATAGAGTAAGGAAACTCACAGAATCAGAAACTAGAATACAGGTTACCTAGAACCAGGGTGATTGGAGGGAAAGGGAGTTAGTATTTAAATTTTACAGAGTTTCTGTTTAGGGTGTTGGAAAAATTTTGGTAATGGATGATGGTGATGGTAGCACAACATTGTGAACTGAATTATATAGTATTTATATTAATAATTTATTTGAATGTGGCTGAAAGGGAAATTTTATATTGTCATATGTTACTAGAAGAGAAATTAAAAAAAAAACAACCATAGAACTGTACAACACAAATAGTGAACCGTAAAGTAAACTATAGACTATAGTTAATAGTACACTTTTAATAATATTCTTTCATCAATTTTAGCACACGTACCACACTAACACAAGCATACCACAAAACTGTGTTTGTGAGGGGGTATATGGGAACTCTGTGTTTTTGCATGATTTTTCTGTAAACCTATAACGTCTCTAATTAAAAAAAAAGTAAAAAAAATAAATATAGGGAAGATGAATAAATAACACTAAAAAGAGAAGGTCAGATAACAACCAGTGTTAGGAAGAAAAATGAAGCAGAGTGAAGGGTGAGATCATGGTGGGTGAGGTTGGGTGCGGTTTTAGGGTCTCAGGCAGAGGTCGGAAATCCTCTCTGGAGAGAAGACCTTGGAGCAGAGGCCTGCATGAAGTGTAGGAGAAAACTGGGCAAATGGCTGAGTGAAGGCATTCCAGGCAGTGTTTTTGACCTGGTTTCATTTTCCGATTTTCAGGCTGGCTTTCCTCTTGCATATAGTCCTGCTTATTTTGGTTCTGTTTTGTGTTTTTCTTTCATGGGCCCAGTGGATGTAAATTTTGGGTCCCAATTTCCTCTCCTGAAAAATGAGTGTGTCTGATTAGCCAATCTCTCAAAATGTTAATGTTTTGTGGTGGCTATTGTTGTTTCACTGTTGTTATAAACTTCCCATGTTTCAAGGTTGTCCCTAGCTCTTTAACAATCTGGCCTAAGAGTAACTCTCCTAATTAATTCATCCATCAGAGGGTCACAAAGAAGTAAAATGTATGTCATTACCTTTGAAATGCTTAAAACTAATGGAGAATACTCTTGGAAAATTAAACTGCACTCCACGACTGCATTGGATTGCTGGGGGATTATTCTTGTCCTTTGGGGTGGTTTTAGTAGAACTTCAATCTATCCAAAGATTTGGGGTTTCCCATGTCATGGTATTGACATTAGGCATAGTCACGTTAAACTGTAGAGATATCCAGGGTCAAAATATTGGTACTTTGAGACTCATGCTGATGGGGAGACAAGGTGTTCGGTAGGATTTTAGTAAAAACTGATGGCCTGACTGTCAGATTTCAGCACAAGTACTCTTTTCCCTTTTGAACCAATTCCTTTACTTATAACCATAACACTCTACAAAAGAAACTAGTAATTAACAAAGAAGAAGAAGAGAAAAGAAAACCCCTAAGAAATTGAACAGCTTGACTCATCTTACCACATATAACATATAACAGAACCATTGGGAACTGTTGGGTATTTACTGTCTTCCTCAAAACTTAGATCAAAGCCAGGAGTGAAATCAATTCACCTGTAATGCAGCTTTGAGTACACTCAGGACGTTGGGTGTGGACATGTGTTGTGCCTTTAGAGCAGAGCAGAGGCTCCTGAACTTAAGCGTGCATCAGAATCACCCGGAGGGCTTGTTAAATCATAGATCACTGGGACCCAGGCCTAGAATTTCTGACTCACTAGGTCCAGGGTGGGGCCTGAGAATTTTTCATCTCATACAAGCTCCTAAGGTGCTGCTGCTGCTGCCGGGCCACATTTTGAGAATCACCAGCTTAGAGAATTCCCAGTTCCTGACTGGACAGCTGCTATTGGGCTGCCAAGGGTGTGCCAGCTATAAGGATGCTTCCCAGAAGGCCTTAGAGCAGCGCAGAGAAGATGGAGACTTCAATAAGCAAAACAGGAGGGCTTTGCTTCCTGCTATGCAGCTGCTGAGATGCAAGGCTCATTTTAAACACTGTGCTGCACCTAAATCAGTGCCCCAAAGAAGGACAGGCCCCCATCCAGGACAGCTAAGAGTGGACTGATTACATCTATACCCAAAGTGAAAGAACAGAGAGTCATCCATCAAACGCTCTAATCACACCCGAACATGAAATCAGCCAAGTTGTCAGTTGAATAGTCTTTCAATAAGTAAAATAATAATATACATAAACTGTTCACCATTCTATAAGCCAGCTAGTATTTATTTTAGCCATAGAGAGACTTCTTAAAGTTGAAATGTATCAGAGCAATAGGAAACATTTGACATGGGTGAATTAAAAAAGAGTTTATTTGCTTTCACTCTGTGAATTCCAAATGAAAACCACTCCCAATTTTGAAAAATCTAAACATTTTTGCTGAGCTGTGACAAAACGAAAATAAAGCCATACATTTTCCTCTTTGTAATAAATATGAAGCAATACATGACAGATAAAAGGAGTTACCTTATTTACAAATTCTTTATCACCTATGCTAAGAAACTATTACCATATTATTTCATGAAAAAAATGTTTAAAAATACACAGCAAATTCAGAGGAAACACTAGAAAATTCCATGTCATTAGAACAACAAGAAAAGCTCACAGTTTGGTTGAGAAAGGCAAACATATGTCAAGTCCCATCAGACTGGAGTTATTGGACTTCAGATTGTAATATGATGATGGTGAATCAAAAAATATTTTTTTAGTTTTCCTACATGGGGATGATTTAATTTTCCTCTTAATCTCCTTCCTCTTCACCCTCTACCCATTTAAAAGCAGAGAAGCTTGTTTGCTAATTGTTTATTACTCATATTAGCTGATGCTTACTCCAGCTAATCCATGCTATTTGCAGCCTTGAGTGTAGACACACCAAATCTGACCAGAAAGCGATGGTTCTTTGCCTGAGACAGGATCCTTATGTAAAAGGCTGCCGGTTTACATAACTCGATACTATGCAATGTGGCACCCCCAGTCAGTTATAATCACTGAAAAAAGCCACATTAAAACCGTATATTTGGAGCTAGATTGTGATCAAATAAAAATTGCAATAAGGGAGACGAAATTTATGGAGTGTCTACTCTGTGCCAAGAAATATGCTTTCCAATTTAGTTACATAATCTTGATTTTTGCAACATGTCTGAAGTGGATATTCTCTTTATTATTTCCATTTTCTGGGTAAGAAAAGGAGGGTCAGAGATATTGGGTGACCTGCCAAAGTCAAAAAGTTAGTAAGTGAAGTGACATATTTTAAGTCATATCTGATTCCAAAGCATATATTTTTTTTCCTACACTGGATTGCCTCTCAGCAAATGCTAGACTTTTACAGAGATGAACATAGTTTTACCGCCCTTGGTTCACTTTATGGATACACCATGTAAATTCTTCTCAGAGAGGCAACTTTTCTATATATTGGACCACAAATAAATTTACAGCAGGTGAATCTAAGTCAACCTTTCTTATTTTGACATCATTAGGGACCCAACTGTGGTTAGAAAAAGGTGATTTAGTTATAGAACTTCCCTTAAAATATGTTCAGTCTAGTGGGATGGTCTAATAAGTAGAAGACAGGGTACAGAGAAACCCAGTGTTTTTTGATGTCTGCCACAAAGCAATGCCAACAAAACAACAGTAGAAATGGTTATTTAGCTACTACAACTCAAAAACTATTACCATGATGACAATGACTATAAAAACAGAAGGCATATTGACATGTTAGAAAAGCAAGTGTGGATAACATCAATTGGGTGGGTTTTCTTTCCTCATGATTTAGAAATATGGGAATGAAAGTAATAACCACAAAAGTGGATATCACTTTGTAATTAGATATAGCTTGCATATGCTGTGAAAAAAAATATCTAATTATGTTTACACATTTAACATAGAAAGTTTACTAAACTTACTAATTATTTAATTATGTCACCAGATTGTATAATAGGTGGATAGTAGGAAATGATAAAAATGCTACTATGCTGACTGAGAGGGCAAATACTATAACATAATTCCAGAAGGGTGAATTAAGAAAGGGACTTGGAGTCTCCCCTCCCCTACTTATTTTGCAGATGAGGCGAGTAACACATGCTACCCCAAAATATATAAGGCAACACTGGCAAAATTGAAAATAGAAATATCACCTCAACAATAATTGTTGGAAACCTAAATACACCAGTCTCATCAATAGATAGAATTTAGAAAGATTGAAATAATGCAAAGCATCTTCTCTGACAATAATAGAATGAAGCTGGAAATCAATAAAAGGTGGAGAACTGGAAAATCCACAAACACATGGAAGTTAAATAACACATTCTTGAATAATCAGTAAGTCAAAGAAGATATTGCAAGGGAAATCAGTACATATCTTGAGACAAATGAAAATGAGAACATAACATATCAAAACTTACGGGATGCAGTGAAAGCAGTGCTGAGAAGGAACTCTGTAGCCCTAAATGCCTACAATTAAAAGGAAGAAAGAACTAAAATCAAAGACTTAATTGCACACCAGGAGGAACTAGAAAGCAAGTAGCAAACTAAACCGGAGGCAAAGAAGGAAAGAAATAACACAGAACAGAAATAAATGAAATAGGAAATTAAAAAAAGGAAAACAGAGAGCATAACAAAACCAAAAGTTGGTTCTTTGAAAATATCAATAAAATCAACAAACTTTTAGCTAGACTGACAAAGGAAAAAAGAGAGAAGAGACAAATAAAATGATAAGTGAGGGGGGGGCACATTACAATTGACACCACAGAAATAAAAAGGATCATAAGAGGATACCATGAATAACTTTATGCCATCAAATTAGACAACACAGATGAAATGGACAAATTCCTAGAAACACACAAACTACCTACACTGACTCTAGAAGAAATAGAAGACCTCAACAGACCAATTATAAGAAAAGAGATTGAGTCAGTCATCAAAAACCTCCCAACAAAGAAAAGCCCAGGACTGGACAGCTTCATAGATGAATTCTACCAATCATTCCAAGAAGAATTACTATCAATCCTGCTCAAACTCATTAAAAAAATTGAACAGGAGGGAACACTATCCAACTCATTATATGAGGCCAGCATCACCCTAATACCTAAGCCAGACAAAGATACTACAAGAAAAGAAAATCACAGACCAATTTCTCTTATGAATATAGATGCAAAAGTCTTCAACAAAATACTTGCAAATCAAATCCAACAGCACATTAAAAGAATTATACAACATGATCAAATGGGCTTTATCCCAGGTATGCAAGGGTTGTCTGACATAAGAAAATCAATTAATGTAATACAATGCAATAATAAAACAAAACTCATGATCATCTCAACTGATGCAGAAAAGGCATTTGATAAAACCCAGCATAATTTGTTGATAAAAACACTTAGAAAAAGAGGAATAGAAGGAAACTTCCTCAACATGATAAAAGGAATATACGAAAAACACAACTGACATCATACTCAATGGTGAAAGACTGAAAGCTTTCCCTGTAAGATCTGAAACAAGACAAGGAAGTCCACTGTTGTTCAACATTGTGCTAGAAAGTTCTAGTCAGACCAGTTAGGCAAGAAAAAAGAAATAAACGGCATTCAAATTGGAAATAAAGAAGTAAAATATTCACTATTTGCAGATGACATGACTATATAGAGCAATTCCTAAAAAAAAATCTACAATCGAGCTAACACACAAATTCAGCAAAGTGGTGGGTACAAGGTCAACATGCAAAAATCAGTAGTGTTTCTACACATTAGTAATGAGCAATCTGAGGAGGAAATTAAAAAAAAATGCATTTACAATTGCAACTAAAAAAATTAAATACTTAGGAATAAATTTAACCAAGGATATAAAGGACTTGTACACGGAAAACTACAAATCTTTGCTAAAAGAAATCAAAGAAGATCTAAATCAATGAAAACACATTCCATGTTCATGGACTGGAAGACAAAAAATTGTTAAGATGTCAATTCTACTGCAAATTATTTACAGATTCAATGCAATTTCAACTAAAATTCCAACAACCACTTTGCAGAAATGGAAAAGCCAATTATCAAATTTATTTTGAAGGATAAGGGGCCCTGAACAGCCAAAAACATATTGAAAAAAAAGAACAATGTTGGAGGACTCACACTTCCTGACTTTAAAGCGTATTACCAAGCTACAGTGGTCAAAACAGCATGGTACTGGTACAAAGATAGATATATTGGTCAATGGAATCAAATTAAGATTTCAAAAAAAGATGCTCACATTCATGGGCCATTGATTTTTTTAAAATATTAAAAATAAATTTATTAAAAATATATTTGAACATTCATAGAAAAAAAATCTGAACATACATACACTGTGTTTTCTGGGGCTATTTCTGGGAGTGGAGCTGGTTAGCTACCTTTTTGTATTCTTTGATTTCTCTCTCACTCTCTCTTTTTTTTTTCCTCACCATGATCATGTGTTACTTTAAAAATTAATTTTAAAAATCTAGATACAACTATTCTGGTAGTTTGAAGAGGAATAGCAGCATTTCCAAGAAAGAAAAGCCCCAAGATCCAATCTAAAGCAGTGCTTCTCAAACTGAGGTCCTCTCAGGTCTCTGAGGAGCCATATGGGCAACTGATTTTTTTTTAAATTCAATTTTATTGAGATATATTCATACACCATACAATCATCCACAGTGTACAATCAATTGTTCACAGCACCATTATATAGTTGAGCGCTCATCACCACAATCAATTTTTGAACACTTTCATTACCATACACAAAAAAGAATAAGAATAAAAGTTAAAGCAAAAAAGAACACCCAAAACATACCATCCCCTATCCCTCCCTATTATTCATTTACTTTTTGTCCTATTTTTCTATTCATCTGTCCACACACTGGATAAAGGGAGTGGGAGCCACAAAGTTTTCACAATCACACTGTCACACCATGTAAACTATATAGTTATCCAATCATCTTCAAGAATCAAGGCTACTGGGCTGCAGTTCAACAGTTTCAGGTATTTCCTTCTAGCTATTCCAATACATTAAAAACTACAAAGGGATATTTATATAACGTATAAGAATAACTTCCAGAATGACCTCTCGACCCTATTCGAGATCTCTCAGCCACTGAAACTTTATTTTGTTTCATTTTGCTTCCTCCTTTTGGTCCAAGAAGCCTTTCTTAATCCAATAATTGCAGGGCCAAGCTCATCACCATGAGTCATGTCCCACATTGTCAGGCAGATTCACACCCCTGGGAGTCACGTCCCATGTAGGGGGGAGGGCTTAGAGACAGAGATGGGCATTGGATTTTTAACAAGGCTGCCTCAAGTTCACTCATTTGGGAAAAAATAATCTCTGCAACAAATGGTGCTGAGAGAATTGGATACCTACAAAAAATGAAAGAGGACACATTTCTCACACCATACACAAAAATTAACTCAAAATGGATCAAAGACCAAAGTGTAAGAACCAGGAATATAGAACTCCTAGAAGAAAACATGGGGAAGCATCTTCAGGCTCTTGTGTTTGACAAAAGTTTCTTAGACTTTACCCCCAAACAAAAGGAACAAAAGAAAAAATAGATAAAGAGGGCCTCATCAAAATTAAAAATTTTGTGCATTAAAAGACTTTGCCATGAAAGAGAAAAGTGAACCTACTCAATGAGAGAAAATATTTGGAAACCACATATTTGATATGGGTTTAATATCCAGAATATATAAAGGAATTCTCAACAATAAAAAGACAAAAACCCAATTAATAAATGAGCAAAAGACTTGAATAGACACTTCTCCAATGAGGATATACAAATGGTAAAAGCACATGAAAAGATGCTCAACATCACTAACTATTAGAGAAATGTAAATCAAAACCACAATGAGATCTCATTTTATACCCACTAAATGGCTACTATTAAAAAAACAGAAAACTACAAGTGTTGGAGAGGATGTGCAGAAATAGGACTACTCATTCATTTCTGGTGGCAATGTAAAATGGTGCAGCTGCTGTGGAAGACAGTTTGGCATTTTCTCAGTCAGCTAGGTACAGAATTCCCCTATGACCTGGCAATCCCACTGTGAGGTACATACCCAGAAGAATTGAAAGCAGGGACTTGAACAGATATTTGCACACCAGTGTTCACAGAAACATTATTCACAATTGCCAAAAAAAAAATGGAAGCAACCCAAATGTCCATCAATAGATGAATGGATAAACAAATTATAGTATATACATACAATGAAACATTATTCAACCATAAAACAGAATGAAGTCCTGATGTATACGACAGCATGGATGAACCATGAGGGCATTCATTATGCTGAGTGAAATAAGCCAGACACAAAAGGGCAAGTATTGTATGCTCTCACTGATATGAACTAATTATAAGTAAACTCATAGAGTTAGAATCTAGACTACAGATTACCAGGTGATATATCGGGGTTAGAGAATGGTGAGTTGATGTTTAATTTGTACCGGATTTCTATTTAGGTTGATTGTAAAGGTTTGGAAATGGATGGTGGTGATGGTAGCATATTATTGTGAGTAAAATTAACAGCTCTGAATGTGGTTAAAAGGGGAATCTTTAGATTGTATATGTTACTAGAATAAATTTAAAAGATAAAGCATAGGTTGTGTAACACAATGAACCCTATTGGAGATGAGGGACTGTAGTTTATAATACAAGTATAAGAACATTCTTTCATGAATCACAATAAATGTACACTACTAATACAAGGAGTTAATAATAGAGTGGCATATGGAAAAAATACACCTAATGTAAACTATGGATGATAGTTAATAATATTATTTGAATTATTTTTCACCAATTGCAACAAAGGCAACTACTGTTAAAAAAATTGGTAAATTACAAAAAAGTGCTAACATCAATTGTGATAAATGTTTCACACCTTGGTGTGTTGATGGTGGAGTGGTGTATGGGAATCCTATATTTTATGCATGATTGGTTCATAAACACACTTCTCTAATAAAAAAATAACAAAACAAACAAAAAAAGACTTTTGCCCACATGTGATGTACTTAGCTAGTGGAAGAACCAGGAATAGAATTTGAGAGGACAGGATGCTTTAGAGATGGAACTTATTGTTTCCTTCCCTAATGACAGATGGTCATCTATTGCCTGAAGAGTCAGGAGTTACTGTAATAACAAATGGATTTAGAATTAAAAAGAGAGTTGAGTCTGTTCTTCTAAAGGGTAAACAAAGAGTATTATTCATTGCAGAGAAAGTAGAAGGAATGAGAGTCTCCCTGAAGCAGCAGGAAAAGGATATGTTGGGAGAGAGGCAGGGAAGGAGTCAGGAGACAGTTCAGTGATGGGATGAGGTTCTCTTGGAAGAGAAAATTCATATATATAGTTACTATAAGTTTAATTGAGGGTTAGCTGAGGTAAGTTTTCATTCATACCCTCAAACTTAGCAATGATTCAGGGTAAAAAGATAAAGTATTTATTTTATGTTAGGAAAGTAGGTCTCATAAATCTTTGGTGATGTCATCCACGGTGTTATCTGTATAAATACTATATAGACCATCACATTTGTTATTAGGATTTTTTGTACTATGCATCTTTCATTTCATGCTACTTATGCGAAAGTCCTGTCACAACACTAAGAAATGACATTGCAAGAGTCTCAGACATGAGTAAAGCTTTTCAGAAAATATGCCGAGTTTTGCACTTTGGGGTTACTTAGCATTATCCTTGGAGGATGTTATGTTGTCTGTCCCTGAAAACCTGGCTAAGTTTTGAGTATACCTGATTTTTCATGTGAAGAGCTTCACAACACTACTAGAAGAGGTTCTTTCAATTCATCTAGAGTCTTGAACTGTGCTCCAATTATGTTGGTTTTGAGGGAGGAAAAATTGTTCACAATCACAGATTTTTGAATTAGCGACAGCAACAAAATGTAAGCTAGTTTGAGTCTGCAAACAGGTTGTGGGCTAAATGTTCAGTTTCAAGCTTGTTGTATGGAACTCTGAAATCACTTTCCGATAGACAAAACAACCTATGTGATAGCTGGACTGCCAAGTCAGCTCACACAATCCCTTTAAGCTATAACGCACAAAAGTTGAACCTGTATGTCCAGTTCTTTATAACAAGTCACAAGTACCAAAAGGACTCAATGGAAAACTGTATACAGTCCCTCTACTGGAATGGGCTCACTGACCTTCCCATCATCCAGGCCGGGTTGTGTCCAGGAGAGAGGCACCCGAGGTACAGGGTTGGTGGTGGTTCTTGCCAGTATAAACACTGAGTTCACAACTGCTATTTTTTTTTCTTTATTTCTCAGTCCCTGTGATTGATCTCTTGCTTCCCTTTTTACAGCCACAGCAGTTATATCTGACAAGGTTTTGTCTTCTCCTGTGTCTGGAGTTAGAGGGAACATATCTAAGACCAAAATATGCTACTTTTGGCATTTTTTTAAGTGTTTTAAAAAGCAATGGAGAAACAAACCACATAGTCATTAAGGAAATCTCTCAAGTGCTTCCCTTGTGCATGCACACTTTATGGAAAAATAAAATCACATTTAAGTAACAGTGATGATGCAGGAAGCTTTATCTACATTTCTAAGGAAAACAGACACTGGCAACCCTAAGCATGCCACTACTACAGCTTAAGGTTGTGCAGGGGATTTGGGGCAGAGAGCAGAGGGACTGACATGCTTGGAGCAGCAATGTGTGTGTGTGTGTACATGTTGTGTGTGTGTGTTTGTGTGTGTGTGTGTGTGTTTGTGCCTGGTTTGTGAGAAAGGTGCAGCTCTGGGAATTTAATCTCTCTCCTGCAATCTACAGCCCATTCTGGATCCTTGTGTGCAGTGATTGGCAAAATCAGTTTGAAGCTTAGAGGTTAGTCTCAGGTACTAGCAGGCAGAGAGGGAAGGGAAGAAAGAAGTGGCTGGAGTATTTTTATGGCCACTTTCATGAGGCCTGGGTCACAAGCAAATCGGGCAGCATAAGTAAGCTATAGTCCCCTTCTACACAGGTGCAGAAGCATAAGAAGCTCATTTCAGAACTTGAGGTATATACAGATTAGGTGCTTTTTATAAGAATACAGAGCAGAGCCCCAGAATCTTCCAGGAAGAGGGAAGAAAAAAAGTCTTTAGACATTTCTGGGAGAGAAAAAGGGTATGTGTTAAGGCAAGGATGTGAGATGTAGCATGGCGTCTGTGAGGGTGCTATGTGTAGGCTTTAAGGTTGGGTACAAGCAGTTCCATATTGCTGGAGCTTAAGAGGCATTATATGGCAAGGGCTGCAAAACCAGGCAAGAAAAATGGGAGGTGCCAGGTCATACAGGGCCTTGAGGCACCCTTGGGAAGTTGGATATTATCCTCTAGAGCATAGGAAGCCACTGAAATTTAAGAAGTGACAAGGACAGATTCCCATTTTGGATGGATGAATTGAGAGATACGTTGGACAGAGATTTAAGGATGACAAGACTGAAAAGGACACCAGTTAAGAGGATGTTGCAAGAATCCAAATGAAAGATGATAGAGATTTTATGGAGACCATCACTGTACTATTTATAGTAAGAATGGAGGGTGTGGTTTCAGATTCAAAAAATAGGTATTTCTGGTTAAATTTATCTTAGATCACCCTGAAAAACATATTATAATAGTTAAAAAAAAAGAAAGAAAAAACTCATGAGGAAAGAAAAAAATGGAAGTGAAGATGTTAGTCTAAAACAAAGATAACACAAACCAAATCAATAACACGTTTTACTTTGGAAAGTAGATGGACTGCTGGTAATTTACTTTATAGGCTGCAGTAAGCTGAATTCTCAGTCTTATTTGGGGGAAGCTAGTAAGAAGGAAGCAGTTTCTTTGAACCAGAAACACTCAGGAATTGGAGATACTAGTTACACTGGTAGGTGGGGGTAGGCATATGGGGTTGTAAAGAGGAGGAATGGGTGAAACACTTTATATATAGCAGTTAGATTTCCAGATTCCCTTGGACTGCCCCTTTGCCATTTCAGTAGGAGACAAGAAGTTTACTCTCTGGAGAGATTGGCCAGACAAGTCCTGGATTCAAGGATATTAGGCAGAGCTGAGGGCAGAAGTTGGAGCAGCAGTGGAATTAGAGTAAGTGAAAGTTTTCATATTCTCTTCTTTTGCTCAGTTCTTTGAATTTTGAAACCCAGACATTACCTGCCCCAATTACATAGGAAGCATTGGAGGGTTTATTTCTGAAAAAAATTTGCAGCCGAAGAGAAAAGACCATTAGATGTCAGCATTTGAGAAACTTCTGGAAAACTTCTCAGTCTCAGCCAGATCACTAGTCACCAGTAAACAAGTTTTATTTACACAATATTCTTACAAATGGGATCTTCTCCTGGAAGCTTTAAGCCACCCATTTTGTGGTACTTTGTTATAACAGCCCTAGGAAACAAAGACATGGACTTACACCCAAGTATGTCACTGTATATTCTTACATCATCAGAGGTAAATCAGGTAACTTAAATCCGTGATAGACAATCTCACAGAGGACTGAGAATCAGAGTGGCATTGGACTTCTGAAGAACAACGTTAGAAACTAGAAGACAATCCTGTAATGCTTAAAATTTCTAAGGGAAAAGGATTTCCAACCTAGAATTTTATACCCAACCAAACTAGCAATCAAGTATGAGAGAAAATGAAAGAAACTATTCCGACATGGACATTATTTTAAAAAATGGCCTTCTATGCACCATTTCTCAAGAAGCTATTGGAGAATCTGCTCCATCATAATAAGGCAGTAAACCAGAAAAGGTGAAGATAAATGGATTCTAGGAAATAGGGACTCCAAATAGGATGAGCCAATGAGAATGCCCTAGACAGTGGTGGAGGGAAATTTTGTGTTGACACCTGGAAAGGATAACAAAGAAGCTACAGAACAGCAGAAAAATAGAAAATCCTGTAAGAAATAACAATAAGAAAAAAAAAACTGACAAAAAGAAAACTGATACATTAAACAAACACATCAACATATTGAAAGAAGTTTTATAGCTCTGGCAGAGAGTTTGGAAATGAATTTGTTAAAGGAATATAGAAAACAAGTCTGTCTTCCACCTGCAAAGGAGGTAACTAAGGGAAAACAAAAGTAGTTTCAAGTAAGAGAATATAATCATACTACAATACTAAGGTAGTGAGTGTGTTATAGAAAAGATAAATCCTTATCTTTAGTAGCTAAAAAACTAAAGATTAAAAAGTCAAGAAAAATCAGTTGTGTGTTATTTAGAAGTATAAAATAAATATAAATAGAAACAGCAAAATGATTTGAAAATGCTTGCTTTGGAGAACGGAAATCAGGAGGAGAAGGGACGGAGAGTAGGGGTCTACTAATTTTTGTTATACACATAGCCATGGTGCTTTGATCTGTAAAACATGAGAACATGTTTTGTTGGTAAATATAAAAAGTAAACATCACAAAAGGAAAAGGAAGCAAAATCATCTGGATTTGATGTTGACTGAGTTTGGTAGGTGGAGGCAGCAAAGGAAAGCAAGTTTTCTAACTGAATGAGATTAGGCAGTGACCTTGATTACAGGAAAGGAGCAGGCAGCCAGTGGATGGAAATATGGCAGGAAAGAGAAAAGTCACCGTCTCTATATTTTGAGTTTGAGGATGGATCTGGCCTCACAACAATTGGTTCAAGCTGCAAAAGGACCCTATCTCTCTTACTTGCGTCTCTTTGTTTACTGATTTTAATCTCTGAGACCAGCTTTTCCATACAGTGGGGGCTAAGTCTGTGGGCATTTTGGAGATTACATCTTTTAGTGTGTGACCAGGCACCAACTGAAAAAGGAAGTCTTGTTTGACAGGTCTGAAAAATTATGGAGCTATTATGATGACCCGAGCCTGGATCACATTCTCATCTCTGTGGCCAGGTGTCTGGGTCTGTTACAAGGAGGTGATTAGAAGACACAAATACTACCTACCAGTCTACAGCTGAACCTTTTGTTTAAAATTTTAATGCCTTTTTTCAAGGTCCATCTCCAGATATACCCCAACGATAGATTTTTAACTGCCTCATCAACAATTCATTTAGCCTCCCTCAACGACACCGATTGCTTTATCGCTTGTTTGCCCTTTATCATTTATTGCCCTTAGCTGACTTTTTTTCTGATGCATATTTTTGGTGTCCTTTCCAAGATTTTAAGCTCTGTATGTGGAAGTGTGAAGTATAACTATAAAGAAAAACATGAGAAGGCTTATATCTACTTGAGTATTGTCCATGTTGTAATAGTCAACTTGTAAGGTTTAGTATTTCTATCCCTCATACATTTAGAGAATACTCTTTGTGATTGTTTTCAAACTTAAGTACTCACTCTTTGATAGCTTTTAAAATATTTGTCCTCTTAAAGATAATTATATTTTTAACAGTCAAATTTAGTGATATATTTTATGAACCAGATTTTTAAAAACATTTTTGATTTTGATCTAGATTTTTGAAGTGGATGAATTCAGGGACAGGTTTCATGAATGAGGTAGGTGACTAAAAGGTGATGATGTTTTTTTTATGGTTTGCAAATTGGCTTTGAATGCCCTTCTAATGAGGGGGTCAAAACTGTTTTAAACAATGAGACCATTTATTTAGTAAACACATACATAGTATTTACTATGTGCTAGGCACAGTTCAAGTATTTTAAAGATATAACTAATTCATCTTCACAATAAACCAATGAGGAAGATACTACGATTATCCCCATTTTATAGATGAGGAACCTGAGGCACAAATAAATTGAACAACTAACGTCACGAACTAGGAAGCAGAGTTGGGATTCAGTCCCAAGTCCATGTTCTATGCCACTGATGATATTCTGCACCACCAATGTAATGTTAATTTTTCCAATGTTATCATGTAGAAACAGGTTGCAAACTTATGCCTTTGAGCCTATTCTCCCCGCAGCCTGCTTTTGTACAGCTATGGGCTAAGAATGGATTTTTACATTTTTTGACAACTGAAAAAAAAAAAAAAAAAGGGAGAGAATAACTATTGTGGTACATGAAAATTATATGAAATTCCAATTTTAGTGACTGCAAATAAAGTCTTATTGGCACATAGCCATGCACATTGTTTGACGTATTGTCTATGTTGCTTTCATACAACAACAGCAGAGTTGAGTAGTTGCGACAGAGACCATATGGCTACAAAGTCTAAAATATTTACTCTCTGACTCATTAGAGAAAAAGTCTGCTGACCCTTGACTTAGAGAAACAATAATTGCACATGTTCTGACACATTACTTAAAAGAAATTCCAAAGGAAACCAGTTCCAGTAATTTGTTTTTGTGGTTTTACTTTTCTTATTTTAAATTAATCTTCCTGCATATAATAACATATGTCCATTTATTCAACAAATGTCTAATTCGTATATGACAGACATCACAAAGAAAAATTTTAAAACACAAGAAAGTATAAAGAGTAAAAGAAAAAAACCTAGTACCATTCCTTTATGTTCAGTTCTCATGCCTCCCAAAACATGCATGCAGGGCTTTGCACACTGTAAATGGTTAATGCATCTTTTTTAATAATTAATTTTATTGCATTTTATATGTAGGTAGAATGTCTTTCCTATTTTGTGCTGAATGGCCCCATGTGTTTAGAAAGAGATGAAAGGAAATAATCTAGGAGCAGATTTATGATGAAAAAATGTAAAAAAAAGTGCAAATAGAAAGAGGCAATGGAGCATTGTGAGTGGAGTCAGGTTTGCCAGCCACTGTCTGCCTTCAAATCCTGCAACACTACAAACTTCCTAATGAGTTAAATTGACACACTACTATAAAAGTGTCTGTGCCTAATTTTTCTCCTCTCCCAGTGGTATTCTGGAGCAGATTCTTAAATATTTAGGAATTTTTGCTAGACATTTGTTAAACAGTTGGTAGCTTGAAATTGGCCATAGTGTGAGGATTTACACCACAGAAATTGGGAAATGCTACAAATTAGGGCTTCCCCCATGTGGTTTACCAGCAAGCTACTGACAATACCCATCTCATAAGCTGGTGAGAATAAGATGCGTTACAAGTAAAGCTCAGTACAGTGCTGGTTCATATAAACTGGAAACTCTAGATTGGACAGATCACTTTCTCTCCCTAGCTTCAGCTTAGTCATCTGTAGTTTTACATGCTTGGAGATTAGAGGATCTGTAAGGCCTCAAAGATTCTATGAACACATAAGTTTACAGGAAGGAAAAGATATGATGGTTTAGACTTTTAACATTTCTATTAAGAAAAATTGTTTGATGTGGCATAAGATACCAAGCAGATAAAAATAAGGTCAAATAAATATTTAGGCTAAACATTAAGAATTGCTTTGTAATATTATGTGAGTTATTTTATCCTTCCTTTAAAAGTAGAGTGTTCATTCATGTGTAGATGAATGTTTCTTTTTTTAAAGTTAAGTGATAAATATATAATAATAGAGATAAATAAGTAGATAAATAAGGTAGATACCTAAATAAATTGCCCAGAAATATAGTTAAAGCTGAATAATTTTTTTATCAAATAAAGATACCTGGGAATTTCCCTTTATTTTTACAATTCAAAATATGATTCATTTTAAGATATGCAGAGATGGGTAATGGATCATTTTAGATAAATGTTTCACACCTACAATTTTAATTTTCATTATATCACTGGACAGTAATAAGAGAATACATATTTTAGTAAAGGCATATATTTGGAATAGCCAACTTTTAAGAGGCTATCATCAAGATAAAATAGTCATGTATCTTTTTAAAAATATAGTTTAATCCCAGTTATGAATTTATTTATTTATTTACTTAGTGCAGTTTTATTGAGATGTGCACACACTAGATAATCATCCAATGTGTACAATCAGTGGTTCACAATATCATCATACGGTTGTACATTCATCACCACAATCAACCTTTGAACATTTTCATTACTCCAAAAAAAAAAAATAAGAAGAAGAATAAAAATAAAAAAGAACACCCAAAACATCCCATACCCCTCATCCTCTGCATTATCTGAAAAGGTTTATTTTTAAAATTTAGCTTCTTATAATAGTTGGGTTAAAACAATTGTTTAAAAAACACTTCAGTTAAAGGACAAGTCACTCTTATTTGTGTTGACGGGTTGAATAGTATGTGTGTGTGTGCGTGCGTGTGCCCTGGACATGGGATCCTATTCACATGCACATACTTGGAAAGGCATTAGATGGAGAAGGATGTAAACGGGTATCTTTTGTGTCCCTTCAATTTCATTCCATATGTGAGTTTACTTTTACGATGTAAAAATAATTGATTAACCCAATTACTAATATGTCATTAATATGTGTGTGATACATTGTCTTTTTTGGGAAGAAGAATAATTAAATGATTACGATAACTGTGGTTAAGGAAAAATATATTAAATTTGGGGCTAGATTATTTACAATACTGACTGCAAACCTACCAGGAATATGGGCATTTTAAACCATCCAAGTAATAACCTCATTCTGTGGAGAGGATAACAAAAGTTGAAATATGAAGAAACTTACTTTTTTAAAAAAACTGTCTTAGGAAAAACAACAAAAAAATAAACAGCACCACAATAAATCTGTTTTATTTGAAAATTAACCCCCTTTTCTTAAAGCTACTGTACAATTTTCATATCTCAGATATATTACTTTGCCTTCTCAGTTGTTTCTTGTCAACAAATGTCACTTTGCCATGAATGGTGAACTGAGGTTGCTTTTTTTAAGGCTGCAACCTGGACAGGCTATAGAAATTAAGCCAAGGTGAGGCCTGCCCTGCTCCATTCTTGGGGAGAGAACACCTCATGAGAGGGAGAGGAGATGGACATTCAGGTCAGGGGTTTCAGACCATGTCAAGATTTTGCTTTTCACCTGCATATATGACATTTCTTCTGAGTCAGAAGGAGAAAATATGTTTGAACTCATAGATAATACCTTTAAAAGGTGTCACAATCTTTTACTACTTGGTTTCTCAAAACAACAAAAGACTAGTTTTCTTAAAGCACCTTCCAAATCGGATGTTCCGAACTACGTTAAGTCATGGCATAGTTCTCTGTTTACTCCTGAGGAATGATGGTGAAATAGGCTCTTTCTGCTTGGCACTGACACACGCTTCTCTAGTTGTTCTCCTTTGGGATTCTGCCCTCCAGCCATCACAGAACGCCTTTTTTTTTAACTTCAATTTCCAGTGCTCTTTCACTTTAGACCCTCCAATGTACGGTTTACGTTGCCTGGAAACTCTGTCTCTGCTCCTTTGCTTGACTGATTCATTCATTTTACAGAGTTATTGATACCTTATGTTTGCCAATCTCCTTCCAGGTTTAACTTACCTACGACTTTTTCCAAGAAGCCTTTCATGACCCTCCTGACTAGTTAGATGCTCTCGCTGCGTGCTCCCACAATAACCTGTACATCTCCTACTCTAGCCCTTCACATATTTTATTGCCGTCACTGCTTTTATAACTGTTTTATGGGTTGGAATGAACTGAAGCTTAGTGAAAGAGGGACCTGGAACTATCTTCTCAAGTTTGTGTATTCCCAGCCTAGCACAGTGTCTGGTGTCAAGGAGGTGCTGAAAAAAATTATGCTGAGTAAATGCCAGAATAATTGCCAGAGTTTTTAGTTTAGGTCTCCATTTAAATAAGTACAAAACAAGCATCAAACAAACAAACAAACAAAAATAAACCATTGTTTTTCATTGAATTGTTTGGTTTGAAATTCATTTACACACCAAACTCACTAGCACATTTAATTGTTTTTGAATGCCACCAGTACTAAGCTCACTGGTAAGCTCTAGAAATGTGGAAAATGAGAAGTTTAAAATCAATGAATGTTCTCCTTTCAAATGAAGTAATAAGACCTCATTGGGATGGTTGTAAGCAGAGTTACATTGTTGAACCATCTGTTAAATATCTCACTTTCTAGAGTTTGATTACTGTAAAGAATAAAAATTCAAACATTCTAAATATTACAATCACATTTTATAGATTTTGATACCTGGACTGAAACTTGAACAATCCATTCCTCTACCAAATAATCATTTATTTGCTACCATTCTAGAACAATCTATGTAATTCAATTCAAAGCCCCAAGAGTATTCTTTTGGCATGTACACCATAAAGTAGTATTAATTCAGTTTTAAAAATAGTGTTGTTGTTTTTTTTTTCCCTAGCTAAGCACTTTTATGATGATGCAAGGAAAGTCGTTTTTTTTCTGGAGTTTGGAATAATAGCCCTTGCGTTAGCCGTGTCTTTACAGGGACTGATATTATCTGGCCAGATTTCCCACAAGGCATTTCCCCTTGAACTTTTAATGAAATCTTATTTAGACTTTTAGACCTGGTCATGAACTCAGGAACCGTCGAGTCCAGCTCCCTTATTTAAAGATGAGGCAATTCATGGAAGCAATGTAGTTATTTTAGATTATTTGTTTTTCTTACTCCTCTGTTTGGACATGGTTTATTAATTTTCTTGGGGTATGGTAGGAACATATTGGAAGCAAAGTAGGTATTTTAGGTTATTTGTTTTCCTTAATCCATTGCTTTGTTTGAAATGTTGTGGGGTTTTTTTTGGTTGTTGTTTGCCTGTTTGCTTTTAATTTTTTGATAAACAAAGTTAAAAAATTGAAAAAAAATCAGTAGAAAAATGGGAGTAAAAACTAAATGACAAATAGGGTGGGATGGGGGGATGGTTTGGGTATTCTCTTTTCACTTTTATTTTTTATTCTTATTCTGATTCTTTCTGATGTAAGGAAAATGTTCAGAAATATATTGTGGTGATGAACGCATAACTATATGATCATACTGTGAACAGTTGAATGTATACCATGGATGACTGTATGGTTTGTGAATATATTTCAATAAAACTGAATTAAAAAAAAAAAAAAAAAGAAAACATGTATTTGTAAAAATGATTTCTTGTGTCAAGTGTTTGTGCAATCAGAACTGAATTGTAAGGTATTCTTGTAATATCTAGTTATTTTGAGATTTGTGTAATGAATTCAGATATATGGACCAATAAAACTGATGAAACCAAAAAAAAAAAAAAAAAAAAAAAGATGAGGCAATTCAGTCCCAAAGAGGCTGTGTTGACCAAATTCTTTAGTAAGATATCCAAAGCCTTTCACAATTTGTCTCAGTTTACATTTTAACTGAAGTTCTCTTCACTCCCCTCCACCACATATTTCACCTCACCAGATTACTTGTCTAGCATCCTTCCATGTCCCTCTTGAAGCCTCCCTAGACTTGACTGATGCACTCCACAAAAAAATTAATTATTCTTTACTCTATGTTTCTTTAGACTTTTTTCAAATGCTTGTACAAGATTTCTCAAATTATGTCATGGTAATTTGTGTTAATTTACATTCTCCATTAAATTACAAGCTTCTTAAAGTCAGTAGCTAGGCTCTATTTTTACCCATTACCTTTGGCCCACAGTATAGAACTTTAATAAATTAATTTTTTCCAAACTTCATTTCTGAAGATCGCACGGCTAATAAATGTGAATCCATTCCTCTACCAAATAATCATTTATTTTCTATCATTCTAGAACATTCTGTGTAATTCAATTCAAAGCCCCAAGAGTATTCTTTTGGCATGTACACCACAAAGTAGTATTAATTCAGTTTTAAAAATTGTGTGTGTGTGTGTTTTTGTTTTCCCCTAGCTAAGCACTTTTATGATGATTCAAGGAAAGTTGTAAACAGGAAGTCAGGATACCAGAACCTGGGTATCCTGACTTCCTGTTCTGTGCTTTCTATTCCCAGACCACACTTCCTTTTCAAGATGCCAGTCTGAGAGTTTTAGAAGGTCTTCTAGGGTAAAAGCACTTCATAAGCATAGGTCAGAGAAGCCTCCAAAGTTCCTTCCTCGATTCAGAGTAATTTCCTAGTTCACTGTCTGACATCTACCAGTCTGAAACACACCATACCAGAGCAAACTGTTATTTTTCTTATTGGGTAAATTTACCTCAACTATTCAAGAGCACGCAGTCAAGTTTGAATTTTACTTTTATGATTATGCAAGACTTGTGCATGGTCACGTTTTGGGATGTTTTATAGAAAAATCACTGATGACCCAAACAGATTAAAGGACAATGAAGTTAAGCCTGGGACAATTGTTCTTTGAACTCTGGCCCATCCTTACTGGGTTTCTGCTGTTTTATTGCTTTTGGCCCTTCCTTAGGGTTTAGCAAGGATTGTAAAATTCTGAATACAAGAAGACAGGTTGACTTTTCTTTCATGAGTCAAATACCAATTCTTCTCATCTTCATAATTTTCTTTTTTGAGAATTACAATAGTTGAGATATATTTACAATAGGAGTGTTGAATTGTAGAAATTGAGATGGATGAAAACATCTATTTCTTTTTTTCAATGCTGTATGAATATCCAGAATTAACAATGTCTTAGAAAGACAGCAATTCCCTGAACATGTAAAAATGCTTGGAAGAAATTAGAAGAGGGCCCTTTGGTTATGAAAAATAGAAATTCCACTCAGGGCATGCACTTTATAAAAATACCTGTACATAAGTTCTCATAAATTTGATCAGCTTTAAAGAAATGAGAACTTTCTGAAAATCCACAGATAAACTTTTATAGACTAATTCTGCTATAACATTGTGCTTTTTAACAAATGTTCTCCCATCCACCTTAAATTTTTCTGGAACTAATTTTTGTAAGTCAGAAGATTCTAACCTACTAATTAGCTGAAACCAGTTATATTAGAACAAGCCACTTTTCCATTCTACACAGAAATGTAAAAATACAAATACAAAGATATTTTTACTTATAGTTGAACAATCTGAGGAACTTCATTAAAGCTCTATCTAAACTTCCACCTCAAAATATCAATTTTGTTACTCACAGATTAGTGAGACTGCAAAGGATATGTGCTGTCTAGGTAGAAGGATGGGGGATGGACTTTATAGTGCATTTATTTCATAAAGTGCTTGATTATTCTAGGTAAGAATTTTTTTTAGCAGCGTGGGCTATTATTAATTTGATACCTACATTTTCTTCTAGTCTCCAGTGAATGAAAGAAATGGAAAAGAGTTTTTCTCTTAAAAATAAATATTAAAAGTTTCCCATTTTACCTGTTATAGTCCAAAGGAAAATAAAAAAAGACAGTGGTATGTAGAAAAGATTTCTCTTTTTTCCCAAACCTAAATACCCAAGATAGCCATTTCCTTTTTCTTTTCTTTCTTTTTCCTTTTCCTATGTACTCACTGACAGAGTGAGTATGTCACCATTAAGACTAAGAAATATTGCAATTTTATGAATGCTGGAAGATAATCATTTGCAAAATTATTTGAAAGGCAATGCCCATTTTATTACGCAAGCAAAATACTGTTAGGAGTTATCTTTTTTAACAGTATTTGTTCTCTTGTCCTCTCTGTGTTCTCACAAAATCCAGCTCATAAGCGGATTCAGATTTCTTGGCAAGTGAAATGGCTTACTTTATATACTTAACCCATCAATTTGACTTTATTGGGTAATGTTATGATCAGGTAATACTATACAAATCTGGGCAAATGAGTCTTACTTCAAAGACCTGGGTCTCAGATTATGTGAAAAGGGTCCAGTTCTTCCAGCAGACGTGCACCTGTGGCTCTGCTTGAGGTCAGTGGGAATCTCACCTATCAGAAGGGGTGATGTTTGCTTTAAGCTGGTTCAGCAAAACACAGCTCATTCTAAAGAAAGCATCAAATCCAATGATGTTGAAATTTGTTTGGAACAGCAATCCTAAAAAGGATCTTGTGGCATCCTAGAGTGCTTCCAATTATCTAAGGAGTTTTTCAGAATTCTTTAAGGAATTTTCAAAATATATTTAACTGTTCATTATGAGAAAAAACGATATAAATAAAATAAAAATACAAACCCATGCCATGATTTCAGGAGAAAAGACGGACAGTATCATAGATTTAAGCAATGAAAGACTATTGCATCTTTTTACAAGCTGGAACTTAAGTTCTAAAGCATTGCAATATGTGCCAGAATATACCCAAAGTTAAACCAGTGATATTCACTTTGTCATAAAAATGAATAAACAGAAATGCCCAGGATATTGCAGCTGCAGTTTCTACACTTGACAGTGTTTAACAGGAATGGGGCTATTGCTAATTGAAAGATTTATAAACAGTTACTACAGCAACATTTTAAAAGTGGGTATGTCTGATTCACCAGGGGGATATTTAGAAACTATTCTCCCAGAACAATGGAGAAGAATTCTTCCTTTGCCTATGACCACAGATTCAGACAACCTTGGTTCAAAGTCTTGTTCTACCACTCGACAAGCTCAGCTGCCTTGAGCAATTTATTTCATGCTCTTAGTTTTCTCTTCTGTAAAATTAAGAAAATAATACCCACCTCGCTGGGTTATTGAGAGAATTAAATGAGATGATGGAACCACTTAATGTCAACCACTAAATGTTTAAGAAGACAGCAGAACTTTCTAGCTTCCTGCCCGAAAGGAGCAACCTGTTGAGCAGTGGCTTAGGTGGAATCAGTTTGGAGGGCAGAGCTGAGTTAGGGTGAGCACATATTTAGCCTGTGGAGTTAATCCAGGAAGCTTAAGACCAAGTCTGCTGGGAAGATGGACCCAGTGACACTATCTGACGTGGAAGCTGAGCAGTGATGCTTAAATGACTTTCTGGAAATTAACCAATAAAACTTAGGAAAGAGTCTATGTTTTGGCCTGGAAAACTTTCCTTGACATCCTCAAGATGAAGGCCACAAAGTGTGAAATTAGGACATTTGTTGAGGGGCATTCAAACTTATGGGTGCTCTGTAAGGTGGAAAGCCAAGTGCCTGAGAGTATAATTATTTCAAGGAAAAGCCGTAAATTTGAGTTGAATTCAGACATAGGTTAAATATTTCATCAGTGCATTAGCTCACATCTACCTTCTACTTTTTGAGCATGGACATCTGTTTCTCAGAGTCAGTAATTAATTATTATTGCTTAATTTTTAATTGTGTGTTAATACTATTACTCCAACAAAACTATAAACAAGTGGGGAGTGGAAGAGGGGAAAGGAGCAAACATTTTGCTTATAATGAAACTCAAACTTGCTAACGTGTCCAGACTCTGTGTGATCTACTGCATCAGCCCCTTTCATTCCTCACGCACTCCATGATCTTTTCTTTCTCAAGGCCTTTGCCCAGGGACCCTCCTGTCTAGAATTCTCTTTTCCTGGCTCTTTTCATCTACATGACTGGCTTCTTATCATCCTTTAAGTGTTTCAATATCCTAGAAAGGCTTTTCCATACTACCCTATCAAAAGATTTGCTCCCATTTGTCTCTATTTTCTCCATTTTAGTCCTTTCTTTTTCATTTCCTTATTACAATGCACCCATTCATTTATTCAACAATTCCGCCTACATAAACACTAATCATGCAACTGCACAAATAATGACAACTTCCTAATTCTGTTAAGATCCACAAATGAGAGTCCACGGAACTGATCTGTAGTTATTTTGCTTTGGATTTCTTCATAGTTTGTTGTCTATCTCCCACTTGAATATATATTCCTGGAGGACAGAGTCCTTGCTCTGTCTTGTTTTCCATTGCATCCCTAGAAAGCATGCATCTTACAGGGACTTAACATATGTCATTAATAAATGAGTGCTAAGTATTTGCATTTGCTATTTCTTTTAATTCCCATGGCAACCATGAGAATTACGTACACTTATTCTCATTTTATGAATTAACAAAATTGAAACTCAGAAAAGGGATTAGTCCAAGGTCATAAAGCTGGTGACAGAACTAGAAATCAAACCTAGCTCTTATCCCAAAAGTCATTGTTCTTTCAAATGGTCAAAATGGCAAATTTTGTTATATGTTACTGCAGTTTAAAATAGAGAAAGAGTAAAATAAAATAAAAAAAAAGTCACTGTTCTTTCTCTTACAGAAAGGAAATGGGAGAGGTGAAGAATAAATGATCATAAATTGCTTGAATATGATATAAAACCTCAAATCATTGGTTCAAGTGTTTTCATGTCTTCTCCCCATAAAATAAGAGAGCAAAGTACAAAAAACAAAACAAACACCACCACAGTAAAAGAATCTTGTAACTTCATTTTCCAACAGCATTACAGGACCAGCAAGCACCACCAAGCAAGCTCAAACATTCCTTAGTATTTGAAGATTGCAAAATTAGATTTCACTTGGATCTCATTCATATTTGGCACCAAAATGATAACTTGAATGATCAAGAATAAAGCTGCATGCTTGTGTGGCATTTGCTTTACTTGGCTGAAGGAAACCAGATATAAAAGTACGTGCTCCCTTAACTCCTTCTGGGCTCTAAAAAGTTCTCTAAAATTTGAGAGGAATTTCTACAGTGGTTTCTTTGTTATCTATAATTTGAGTGTGAGCAGAGAGGTAGGTGTGTGTATTTTGACCACATTTATGCTTTTTTCCTCTCTCTTTTTCCTGGGTCTCTTCTTCCAGATATTGGATAATAGAGTGCTAGACTTTACTTTAGAGAGAAGGCAGGAGAGAAGGAAAAAGGCAAGAGAATGAAAGAGAGAAAGGAGCGTGAGCAAAGTGAGAGAACAAATAATAAAGGTGGTTTCTGATCTACATTCTCAGATGGCTTACTGAGCTCTGTGTGGGGCATCAGCTCATCAACTTGTGTTTAGCTTTGCTCTTCAGTTTTCAACCCATTTCTAGTTGTTTCTGAACAACAGTCAATCATTATTTTTAAATTTCTAGGTCTCTGGGTAGTGCTACTCCTCACATTTTTGTCAAGGATTAAGCTCTTGGTATGTTTGAGATTGTGCGGTAAATCTGTACCCAAAGGCGTTCAACACCCTTCAACTGGGGAAAATCGTCTTCCTGTTCTGATAGTTAAATCACATTTAATCCAATCTGCATTCCATTAGTATAATCCTCAGCAATTCAATTCCATTTTAAACTTCTATTTCACAACCTCTATCCTGTTACTAGTCTATATTTTCTCCACTGAAAGCATGTACCTTACAGGGACTTAATATGTGTCATTAATAAATGAGTGCTAAGTATTTACATTTGCTCTTTCTTTTAAATCCCATGGCAAACATCAAGGGACTACGATCCTGGGATTCCTTCATTGTCATAAATTGTGAGAAACTACGTTGAGGTAGGCTGATTATACCTGTCCTTTGGAACAGAAGCACATGCGGCTGCAGAATGCAGAGAGTCCAATGAGCACATGGCTTGCTCAAGTTTCTGATCCATCCCTGTTAGTGGTGTGTGATTGCACAGCTCTCCTCCCTTGAAGGAGGGATTTCTGGCCTCAGTTCACCCCAAAATACTATGAAATTTCAGGATCCTCCAGAGACTCCGGTGATTCTGCACCTTGATCCTACTCTGGGCGTGATCAGCACTGAAACAAGGGATACCACGGAAGACACGGGAGGGACAGATGCCATGGTTTCTCTTTTGAGAATGCTGGACTCTGCCTTTCACAATTAGCAACCTACAACCCCTTCATTGTATGCTCCTGAGGAAGCATTTGCCAGACAGTGTTGCTCCTGGGTTTCCAGACATGTGTCATTTCCACCGCACATTTAGTAGCACAGAACTGCCTGAAGTGGGGAGACGGGAATGTCAGGCATGTCTCACCCAGGAGTAGGTTTTTATTTAAAAAAAAATCACTCAACTTCTAGTGGAAATGTCAACCTCCTAGCCCTATTCTTAAAAATAAATAAATACAAGGAGTTCCCCATGTGAGAAGCACATAAGGGACTCAAGATATTCATTTCCATGAAGTCACTCACAGCAGGTCTGTCTGGAAAAAATGCTTTCATCTTCTGCAAAGAGAGGGGCAAGTCACAAGTGAGAAGGTTTAAGGACCAGGTCTTTGAAGTACAAGGTGAGGTGGGATAAGTGATCCTTTGCTCAGGTGAATTGGGCCAAGCCAGAATAATTTCCAGGTTCAACTCCATGTTTGTTGCCTAGAGCTCATGGAATGATAGACGTGTACAGCAGAAGCTTAGAGGTAATCTAGTCCAGTGATGTTCAAACTGTGTTTCCCGCAGTCCTGGCACTCCCACAGGGGCATGTGATTGAAAAGGGAGGTTGAATTAATAGGGCTCCATACTGTTTCAGCCAGGACAGCTCTGTTTTCACCTGCTTCATGGATTGTAGATTACGTTAATATATTTAATGCATCTACTGAACATCTCTTATGTGCCTGGCACTGTCCTAATTGTGGTGATGTGGTAGTGATCAAAGTAGATGCAGATATGGCCCTTGGCCAAGGGAGCCAGCAATCTGTGTAAGGTTCTTTAGGGGCTGGTGGGTGGTGTGTGTGTTTGGGTGTTGGTGGTGGTGGTGGTGGTGGTGGTTCTATTTTTTTTTTTTTTTTTAAGAAATTTTATTTTGAAATAAATTCAAACTTACAGGAACAGTTGCAAAAACAGTTCAAACCCCATACATAGAACCCCAGCATACCCCAACCCCCCTCCCCTGATACCCCAATCCACCACCTTTAATATCCTGTCACATCACCGTTTCTTTCTTTCCCTCCCTCTCTCCCTCCCTTCCTCCTTCCTTCCCTCCCTCCCTATCTATCATCCATCATCTATTGCTCTGTCTTCTGAACATATGAGAGCTAGCTGCACACATCTTTGAAAAAACACTATAATTCACATATACCTTTCCCATGGACAAGAATATTCTTTTATGCAATCCCATTAAGTGCAGCTAAGAAGCTCAAGAAATTCAACATTGATACAAAGCTTACATTCTATATTTCCTTTTTTTTCCCCTTGTGTCCCATCTGTGTCCCTTTCAGCCTCCTCTCCTCCATCCTCAGATCCCATCCAGGGTCATCCTTGGCATTTAATTGTCATCTATTTAGACTGTCTTTTTTTTTTTTTTTCCAATTGTGGAAACATATATATAGCCTAAATCTTCCCATTCCACCCCCTCCCTAGCATCCCATTAGTGGGATTAATCACATTTAAAATGTTGCAATGCTATCACCTTCCCACCATCCATTTCCAGAAGTTTTCCTTCGGTGGTTCTATTTAAGGAAGAAGAAACTGAGGCCAGGGTGGTGGTTTGAAATTGTATGTACCCCAGTAAAACATGTTCTTAAATTTAATCTATTCCACTGTAAGTAGGACCTTTTGATGAGGCCACTTCAGTTAAAGTGTAGCCTACCTCAACCAGGATGGGTCTTCATCCTATTACTGGAGCCCTTTATAAGTGGACTGAAATTCAGACAAAGAGAGAGAAAGTCACAGGAAGCAAGAAGCTGAACATCAATGGAACCCAGAAGGGAAGGGAGAGACAAGGACATGCCACCATGTGGTCCTGCCATGGGACAGAGGAGCCAAGGATCCAGGGTTGGTTTGAATCTATTATGTACCCCACAAAAGCCATGTACTTTTAATCCAATCTTGTGGGTACAGACTTATTGTGTGTGGGCTCTATTGATTAGGTTGTTTCCATGGAGATGTGACCCAACCCAATCGTGGGTGGGACCTTTGATTATATTATTTTCATGAAGATGTGGCCCCATCCATTCAAGGTGGATCTTAATTAGTTTACTGGCATCCTCTATGAGAGGATAAAAGGCATTTTGAAGAGAAGTCAGAGACACTTAGAGAGAAAACACCCACAGACATTTTGGAAACAGCTATTGAAACTGTAACCAGGAGAGAAGCTAAGAGACAAAATCCAGAGTTTTCCCCAGAGAAGCTAAGAGATGACCCCCAGATGCTTAGAGAGAAACACCCCAGAGAAACAAGCAAGGGTGCACAGGAGCTGAGAGAGACAAGCTAAGGCAGAAGCCCAGAGACATTTTGGAGAAAGCAATGGAAACGAGAAACTAACCCCAGGAGAGGCCCAGTAGACTCCGCTCATGTGCCTTCCCATGTGACAGAGGAACCCCAGATGTCAGTAGCCCTTCCTCAGTGAAGGTATCATCCTATTGATGCCATAATTGGGACATTTTCATGGCCTTAGAACTGCAAATTGGCAACATAATAAATCCCCATTGAAAAAGTCACTCCATTTCTGCTATTTTGCTTTTGGGCAGCTTTAGCAAACCGGAACAGGCTCTCTTGCATTCTTTGCCACATTGCATCACTCTCTTCCTTTCCTTAATGTGTGGGGAACAGTTTCTCTCCAACCCCCATTCCCACCTGCTCACTGTCCCAACCATGAATTTTGCCTCTTTTCCATGTCTCTCTTGAAGCTATAATGTTTTTATAATGCTGAAAATTAGAATAAATGTGGGATGAAATTATCTTGCTTTTGATTCCATGCTTCTGTCTTGGTTTTCTTTTACTCTCTCATTTAACATCCCCCATATTTTTTCTAATTTTTGATTTTGCCTTTAGTCTTGGTCACCTGCCCTGCTTACTGCACACCCTCTTCTTTTACTCACTGTCTCTCAACCTGTTGGGGCTTGCAAGGTCAGATCTGATCAGGTTTTCCCAGAGAAGGGCAAATTGCAATGTCTCTGACTCAGGATGTGGAATTCTTAGTCAGTCAGTCCAGAACCACGACCTGCTAGGAAATGCAGCCCAGAGAAATGCTGGCTGCCATCCCATGCTGTCCTTAAATGCATTCAGTATTCTGTCCTTGGTTTAAAGTTTGGCTTTCCTATTTGAATCCTCATCAGGTAGCCTGATGTAAGGAAAAGCAAAAAGTAAATGCCACTTACCAAAGATCTTCTCCTGAATTGTTTCTTTCGTTCAGCATTGTGTCTTTAATATACCAAAAATATGCCTGTTTGTTTTGCAGAAGAAGGATTTGTTTTCTTTACACAGGTGAGCACAATGCATCCTTTAAAGTATTTTGAGGTTCTCCAAGAAGGTTTCTCTGTGATTTTAATTTAATACTCCATAGTAAAAGTGAGGGGGTCTGTGGTGTTTTTAGTCTCCTGTGCATGTTTTCCTTCACTTGCACTGGACAACTCTGGGCACCCAATCTGCCAGCCCACCAGTGCACAAAAACAGGTGGTAGAGGGTTTGAAACTCAGAGAGTAGAGGGTTTCAAGAGAATATTCAGGTTAAATTTGCAAATGAGGATGATATGATATTATTAGGACAAGAGTCTTGAGAAGTTTTTGAGTTTAGAGAGGGATTTTACAGAAATATTCACACTTTCTTCAAGCCCCAATTATGATCAATAATTGTGTGGGGTTTAGAATACTGTTGATGGCTTTGGAATCATTTTCTAATGACCCTATTCAAAAACTAACTCTGACCCTGGCTTCAAGTGACCTTTGTGTTCCAGAGAGCTGAATTTATTCCAGTATTGTACAACTCACAGTGGAAAAGACACAGAGCCGTTTTGTTGAAAGAAATTATGCTTTGCTTCCCACTTTACAGTTGAAACAACTAAGGCAATGAGAGATTAATGTCGTACAGTGATAAAGGGCCTCTGAACACCATGTCTGTCTCCTAGGACAGTATATTTTCCATCACACCAAACTCAAGTCCATTTGGCATTCTAAGGTCCTTCTCCATGTTTTAGAAATGTAGGTCATAGAATAGTTTTTTGTAGTCTTTATCATAAATATTTAATCCACTAAAAAGTATTACTGGTGCTTTTGGCTCAGTGATTCTCAAATTTTAGTGTGCTTACACAGTTCTGGGGTGCTTGTTGAAATGCTGCTTCTCTAGTTTACATTTCTGACTTTCTAAATCAGAACGGGGAGGTGTTCCGGTTTGCTAATGCTGCCAAAATGCAAAACACCAGAAATGGATTGGCTTTTATAATGAGAGTTTATTTGATTACAAAGTTACAGTCTTAAGGCCCAGGTAAGGCATCAACAATAGGGTACTTCGCTGGAGAAAGGCCATTGGCAACTGGAAAACCTCTGTTAGCTGGGAAGGCACATGGCTGGTGTCTGCTTGCTCCCAAGTTGTGTTTCCAAATGTCATTCTCGAAAAGTGTCAACGTCAGCTTTCAATGGCCATTTTCAAAATGTCTCTCTAAGCTTGGAGCAGCACTGAGCTCCTTCTGTCTGAGCTTTTATAGGGCTCCAGTAAACTAATCAAGACCAATGCTGAATGCGTGGGGCCACACTTTCATGGAAATAATCCATCAAAGGTATTACCCACAGTTGGGTGGGTCACATCTCCATGGAAACAACCTGATCCAAAGATTCCAACCTAATCAACACTAATAAGTCGGCCCCCACAAGACTGCATCAAAGGACATAGTGTTTTAGGGGACATAATACATCCAAACTGGCACAGGGGGGTTGGGGGAGATGCCCAGATACGTGCATTTGTGCTATGGAGGTGTTCTATGTCCCACTGTTGGAGAAGCACTGCTTTGGTTTAACATTAATAGATCCAAGAAATTCTTCAATTTCTTTTTTGAATTGCCAATAGAATTTCCATCAAATGAATATGGTGTGAATGGAATGTACCCTCTAATAGAACATTAATAACTTTAAAAAATTTTTTTCCACAGAGGGAAAATTGCCTCGGCTCTTCAGCTGGGTACTATCCTACTATGCCAACCTGAGGTACTTCATGGTTTTCCTTCAGCAAAAAAAGAAACTGCACTGCTGCATGAAGAACAAAGCCACACCTTAGTCAGCCAAGCATGCCCTTGTCACTTAAGAGAAGGTTCCGGGGCTCTGAGGATAGAAAGACAGAGAGATGCAGAAGGAAGAAAGGGAGGTGTGAGTTCTTTATCTCAGGAGGACAAGAAGGAGGTGTCAGTTCTTGAATGAAGGTTTTCTGCAGGATGGGGCCTGAAGGCATAGCAGGTGTGGGTGATCTCCCTCTGCTCAGAGTGTAACTTATTCCTGTCTTCATCTGGGAGCACGGTGAGAATTAAAGAGCTCTTTTCCTTTGCCCAGCACTGTAGTACATACAGGCCCATTCTACACGTCTCCAGTGGGTTCTGTATGCTTTTAAAGAATTTGTTTTGGTTGCTAATGCCCTTGCCAGGACTAAATATAGTCAAATAGAGAAGCCAGGAGGTTTTGCTCCTGCTTTCAGGATGGCCAGGAGAATCATGATTTGGATATCTTTGTCTTACCATTCATTCAGAATCCATCAAACAATTGAATGCCCGGGTTGGTACCGGGTACCACACCAGACAACGGGGATACAAAGATGTATAAACCAGGCTCTTTTCCTTGTGTATTCCTTCTTTTTCAGGAGCTGACAATCATGAGGATGGAGTAGACATGTAAACAAATAAGGGCACTAAAGCATCCTAAGGTCCAAAGGGAAATCTTCTAGGTACCGTGGTAGACACAAAGAGGGAAGATGCATAGGGGATTTTGAGCTTTCTTTATGCTACGTGTTTGGTTTACTTGTAACCTGCTTTTACAGATAACACTAACAATCAGGATAGCTAGTTGCACTTATTGCTTCACATGCATCAGCTCAGTAAATACTCCCAGTCATCTTATGAGACAAATAACATTATTATTTGCATTTACAGATAAGGAAACAGGCTTTGAGGGGATAAATAAGTTGAGTACAGAAGAGAGGCTTCCCCACCTGCTAGGCCCCTGTGGCCCAGTCTACAGGACACTTTGTTAAAGAACTCCTACTCTCCTTTCATCCCTTCCACATCTCCTCATCTTTCCATTCTCAGAGTCCCAGCACCTTCTCTTTCATGACAAGGACATATTTGGCTGACTGAAGTGTTGCCTTTGCTCTATAGTTGCAGCAGCACAACAATAATTTCAGGTTCTTTTTTGGCTGGAGGGAAATCATGAATTCCTTGAGGTTGACATCATGGGATAGTACCCAACTGAAAATGCATGGCAGCTTTTCCTCTGTGGGAAAAAAATTCTTACAAAATATCATCGTTCTCTTAGAGGACACTGTATTAGTCAGGGTTCTCTAGGGAAACAGAATCAATGAGATATCTATAAAGGTAAGATTTATAAAAGTGTCTCATGCAACTGTGGGGATGCATAAGTCCAAATTCTTTATGGCAGGATGGGTGAGTCCAAATTCCATAGGGCAGGCCATGAACTGGCAGCTCCGATGAAGGTATTCAATGAACTCCTCGGGAAATGCTTTGCTTGCTAGCTGAAGAAGAAATGAAGCTTCTCTCTCTTTCTTCCTTAGAAGTCTTCAACTGATTGGATTAAATCCAGCTGATTGAATTCTCTCATTGAGGAAGACATGCCCTTCGTTGATGTCATCAGTCACAGCTGCAGCCAATTGACTGATGATTTAATAAACCAGCCTTCTGGGTTATTAACTAGCCACAAATGTCCTTGCAGTAACAGTTAGGCCAGTGCTTGCTTGACCAGGCACCTGGACACCATCACCTGGCCAAGCTGACACATGAACGCAACCGTCACAGACACATTCCATTCAAGCCGTACTTATTTGTGAACTGAGCTGGCCCTGGGTAGTACTGGGAAGGTGAACCCAGGTAGTCTCAGCTTTTAGGCTAAAAGGCCCCCACAGAAAGGGAGGTGGGGATTGGATACTAGTGGTTTGCAGTTCCTAGAACAAATAAGTTTCTTCAGAGCCGAGATAAACGGTGCCAATGCTGGTGATGCTCTTTTGGATCAACCCTTCCCCGAGGACTGCTAGAGAATAGGAGTGAGCAAAGCAGGGCAGCAATTGCTTTAGTCATGTTCCCTGTGTGCCCCCCATGGACTGTAAGTGCCTGGAGAACATGGAGACTGTCTGATGCTTCTCTATATCTCCCACTGTGCTGTACGTTGGTTGAGGTGCTTCAAGTAAGTTCATTTTTTCTCTTTCCAATTTATTGGCACTTCCTTTCATAGTCTAGTGCTAACATTCATTATTTTAGGCTTGTGCAAAAAAAAAGATAATTGTCCCTACCAAGGTCATCAAAGAACTACTTTTTTGTTGTTGTTAATTAAATGGGCAATTTGGGTCTTTATCTTACCTCACATTAATTTTCTGCAGTATTTAAAAGTGTTAACCATGTTCTCCTTCCTGAAGCTGTGCTCTTTTGGCTTATGTGACCAACACCTTCTCACAATTTCGTGGATTTTCCAGTTTAGTCTCTTTTGAGGGTTTCTCTCATTCTTCCCATATCTCAAGCAAAAACCTTGATATCAACTTGACTTCTTTCTTAATTCCTGATATTCAAACTCTAACTGAGCTAACTTAGCCCAAGTGGATCCCTGCCTTCCCAATCCTCACTGTTAAACAAATATACAACTCACACGCATTCACACGTTATTTGGCCAATGGAACTGCATTATGTTTAGTGGCTCCAACCAGGATCATTGATTCCATCCCCAAGGGTAGGTTTTCTCACACCATATATACTTTTTGGAATACATATGGGGGATCCTCAAATGAAAATTGGGGATTATTTCCAAAAGAAGGGAAAATGGGTGGCAAAGAAGCAAATAAAAATATGTACTTAAATCTTCTGCTCTTATATTCCCCAACTGGCACCATTATCTTCCTAGTTGCTCAGTCATTAGATAACTTGTTTCCTCCTTTCTCCTCACTCCTTACATCCAGTAAGTTACTTTATTTATAGATTTTAATTGTGCACTATCTCTTGGATCCATCTACACGTCTTCACATTCCTACCACCTCGGTTCAGGCCTCATTCCTGCCTAGATTAGTGTAACAACCTTCAAGATAGTCACCCTCCCTGGAATCTTTCTAATATGTTCTCTTGCCATTCACAAGAGATTTTTTCCAAAATGCACATTCAGTCATAATTTTTCTGCTCTTAAAGTCCTTTGATAGAGTCCCCTCATCTTCTCTGTCATGGTACGGGAAACACTTTTGGTTCTTTCCAGCCTCACCTGTGAACATGAAGATCCAAAAGCATGCTTGGTGTTTGAAATCCATGGTTCTCTAACCTGTGCCATACTGAACCTATTGGAAGTCTGTGCTGGGGGCTTCTCACCTCCATACTTTTGCTCACACTGACTTTTTCCTGGAAAGTTCTTCCTTTGGCTCTATACACCAGCACCTGGGTAGATCCGACTCTCTTCAAATATTCAAGAAGTATTTTTTGAGCACCCACTGTGTGCTACCTTTCCCTGATCCCCACTAAATTGCTTTAAGTGTCCCACCACCCCAGGCTAACCTGAGTTAGAATTGCTTGTTTATTAGTGTGTCTCCCTGTTTAACTGTGAACTCCTTGAGGAACTCCTCTAGTGTCTAGCACACAGCCTGGCACACAGTAGGAACTCAAATGATTATTCAGTGAGTAAATAAGATGTAAATAATCAGAAGGTAATATCTGGTATTTAAAAGCATCCTCACCTACTGAGCAAGCACATCTTAAAGGGACCAAATGAAAGCAGTGGCACTCATAATGATACATCCCCAAGCTCTAAATCCTCTTGAAAATCCATTCACCAGGGAGTGACGGAAGAAGATAATAAATGCACTAAAACGGATTGGGAGATGATACATCTGACCTGAAATTTGAAGTTTCCCTTATTGGGAAAAGTTATATCTCATTCCTATTTAAATTTCACTTGCTACTTCTTTTAAGAATGTGTGCATATATGACTTTGGTAATGAGAAATAGGATACTAAGGGCTTGAAAAGAGGAGGCTTTAAAATAAAGAAAAATGACCTATATTGAGGCTCATTTTAAAAGTCCCAGAAAATTCCAAGTCAAAAGTCAAAAAGCATGCTTTCTTTAATAATTGCTAATAAGGATTAAACATTTATAGAGACAAAAGCAATCAGTATAAATCATTGTCCCCGTGGCAGCGTATTTGCAGTCACTTTGTACACAAACAGCAGCATTGTTCTAGGGTTGGTAGCCAGCTCAGTGGCATTCCAAGGAGACATCCAAACAAATTCTTCTGTGGTGATGTGGGAAGAACATCATTTCTTCAGAGGCACCAACAAAGTGCAGGAATTCCCCAGTTAAGTGTTTGTGTTCGCTATTGATGAAACACTGAAGCTTACTCGCAGGTGTTTGAACGACTACAGTTATGAAACAAACACAGTTCATGAACTCTGTCATATTTTGACCAAATGCTAAAGTATTTCTCCCATTTTCTTGAATACAGAGGAACATGCCTTTGTTAGAAATAGGAAAGTTAATAGAAGGGTACAAGATGCTCCATTTCGAAAGAAAGAGTCTTATTAACTCATCTTGATATTCAGTTTAGCATAAGATTTTTTTCATATGGAAAGAGGCCCATGATTTAAGCTATTATGAAGTCAGAGAAAAAATTTTCCAGAAATATATGTAACTCTAATTTATAGTATATTTTCTTTGGAATACTCTCAATGGGGCAAGGTGGTTGAGATGCTGTCAAATACCATGACACAGCATCTACCATGAGTTGTCAAGAGCAACAAAGAAGCAAAGCTACAGAAAGCAGCAAAGATGGCTATAGCCAAAACGCAAGCAACTATTTTTAAGATGGGTGAAAAGAGGAGTGTCTGCATTATTAATCTTTTCCATAATCCTTGTCTTCCCAGATAATGGCCATGTTCATTACAGTCATTTGGAATAAAAAAAGTGTGTTTGGGATTTTCCCCTGACAATAAAAAGCCTTCTTCATCTTTCACTTTGCCTGTGCTTGAATGTTCCAATCTTTCTGGGGACTTGACTCTGTAAATCACTCCTTATCTTATGCTAGAGCATGTAGGACAAGGATATCCTTTCTGGGGCTGTTGATAAACTCATCTCCTTAGTCAACCCAATTGTCTCAGTGACTTTTTCAATTACAGATGCAGCTCTCTTACTTAACCCTAGCACAGAAAACACCAGAATTTGAAAACGTAGTCACTTCACACATACATTTGCCATAGAATTTAAACAATATGCAAACAGAATATAGTTAAAATATTACTGACTCATCAAAAATATACAAGAGCACAGCTTTTGTATAAATTTAAATATAACAATGGCTACCATTAATAGAGGGCTTACTGTGCCTCAAACACCCTGCTAAAAGATTTAATTCCGTAAATTCACTGAATTATTGTGATGAACCATTCAAAGGGGCTAGTTTGCTTAGTTTTTTAGATTCTCAATTGGCTTATCATAAATACTTAAAAAAAGAGAAAAAGATAAAACTTACAAAGTTTGCATCCACACATATAGTGTATCCAGCTTTACAAAATGTTAAGAATGACTTATAGATTGTTATTACTTTGTTTCATGGAAATTTTTGCATAATTTCCAGGTTTGGATTGCTTTATCAAAATTTAATCAGTTTCTAGAAGACTTCAATAATATAGAAAAAGTCTTACTGAAGGACCCATTATATGTACCTATAAAGTATCATTTTCTGCTTAAGAGGTATGTGTGGAAATGCTGTAAATGAAAGAACTATATTTTCTTGTAGTGTATCATTTTTAATATTCAAAATTTTGCCTCTTGAAATAGGTGTCAATGGAATAGAAATGCAATGTCAATGGTTGTGTAGCTTGTTATGGATTTAAATCTGCCACAGTGGAGCCCTCCAAACCCATGTTTTGACTTATCCTTTGAACCAGGAGGTCAAAGAGCAGACCAACTCAATCCTAAATGCTTTAAATCTCCTATCTAAATTGGAAATTTTGATGACTAATTTTTTGCCATGTGATGATAATTAAAAGGATCGTTTAGATACCATCAAAGCTTGGCCACAATTCTAATTCAAAGAGGAACACTAAGTATGTGCCACTCGTTATTTAAAAATATTTGGAAGGGTATTGAACTTGGGTTAAAAAAACATGAGCTATTAGGTGTACGTGTGCATGTGTACAGTTGAACTTCATTATTCGCAGATTCTGGATTTGCAAAGTTTCTGACTTGCTAAAATTTATTTATAACCCCCAAATCAATACTCAGAGTGCATCATTTGTGGACATCTGCAGGGGCAAAAAATTTCAGTTGCCTGATGTGCATGTTTACAGCTAAGGTTGAACCAGGCAACGTTCTACCTTCTTATTTCAACCACCTACTGTAAATAAGGGTCTTTTTCATGGAAAATTTGGCGCCATATTTTTCATACTTTTGTGCTGTTTTTTTTTTTTTAATGACTTCATTGTTTCAAATGGCCCCCAATTGTGGTGCTGAATTGCTGACTAGTGTTCCTAAGTGCAAGAAGGCTGCGATGTGTCTTATGGAGAAACATGCATGTTAGCAAGCTTTGTTCAGGCATAAGTTACAGGGCGTCGGCTGTGAAGTTCAATGTTAATGAATAAATGTATATATTAAATAAAGTGTCTTTCAACAGAAGCACACATAAACAAGGTTATGCATTAATTGACTATTGAAAATGTTCTGATGAGAGGATTACAGGAAACTAACCCTGTATTTTCCCTGGGTACAATGGTTCAGTATGCATGGAGGCTTTATAGAGTATAATTACTGTGAATGACGAGAATTGACTGATATGTCAGCACCAAAATCTCAAGGAATAGAGACAGCTAGAATACTTGTTATAGTGACTTATAGATTTTCTAATTTTCTCTTAATATTTTCACAAGCATGAAACCTGAAGAAGTTTGAATCATACTCTAATTACCACACTGAGACAAAGTGCCCAAAGAAGGAAAGCTGTTTTCATGTAGTTTTAGTAGTGCCTTCTATCTTAAGAAAATGTTTTGACTGTGCAGAACTGATCACATGAATTCTTAAGCTTATTGTCTGTGTAGTGGCTCATATTTTTTTTTATTACAGAGGACATGGAAAGCATTTTCACATTATTTCATAAACACCATTCAACAGCACATGTGATTATTTACTTGTTTTCTTATAACAATGGGGGAAAAACACTTGTTTCTGGCAGGTGGCCTATGGTTTTATCTATTACTGCTCTGCAGTCCAAATTGAACTAGGATCATCACGCTTCTTATCTGAATGAAGAGAATTTGGTTTTCTGACCATCAGCATATTGCAGGATCCTGAGAATTGACTTGTGTTTTCAAGTATCTTTTTTCCCCACAAAAGAGAAGTATATTCCAGACAAGTAAGCCACTATGTTTAAAATCATTGAAATGCAAGGAAATGCAGGCTGTTTTTCACTCCATATTGGATAGTCATAGAGAGATTTTATTTTGGAGGTTGACAAATCAAGGAGTGGCCGCCAGATCTGGTGAGAAATTTGGGGGATAATTACAAGTGAAATAAGGCAAAGCTGGTGAAGGTTTTCTGGTGCCATGCTTTGTTTCTTTCGCCTGTGCCTCTGTCTGTACTTCAGTTCACGTACTTCCCGTGTGATCTGGCACTGTGAAGGCACACGGCGGGCCCTGGGTTCTCTCCCTACTATGAAACGCAGCTCCTCTTTTCTTCTCCGTGTCCACCAGAGACCCTTCCAATCAGACAATTTTTGAATATTGGAAAGGCAATATAGTTAGAGTAGAAAATGTGATTCTGTTTTAGTGGAGAGTTAGACACGTTAGGAAACGAGGCAGGTGTGTGTGCAGGAGGGTGGACTGTTTTGTTTTACTGATTCATAACCAGGAGAGAGAAAGTGAACATTTAGAGCCACCAGCACACTTCTTCTCTCTGCTTATGATTCTGCCTCAGGATATCGTTCCAAAGCTTTGGAAAGGTAACTGCCAGCTTTCACCTTGAGAAGTCTTAGGCATGACTGAGCCAGGACCAGAATACTTGTTTAACGGACATGTAATCCTAGCTCTTGTTAAGTGACTCAGGTTACTGGGTTTCACTGTGTTGAGATTCTTCACCTGTACATATTGATTACTGGGTGGATTTCATGAGTCTTTTATGTGGATTATATTTGTCAGCAGATTGTAAATAAAATGTGGAACAAAAAAGAAACTACCAGTGACAAGAAGCAGGAGCTGAGTGTTTTAGCTGCTTCACAGTCTGGCACTCTGATTTATGTGCTTTGGGTTTGGGTAGATTAAAGTGTTTTGGGTGGGATAAGTTAAGGACAGTGGGGTACACTGCAGGGTTCTAAGGCTTATCACAAGGAATCCACTAAGTTGTGTACTTTCAAGTTCAGAGTCAGCATCTTACTTATGTTTCAATTTTCAATGCTTACTATCGAGATCGGACATGGTAGGAGCTCAAATTTTTGCTAAGTGAATGAATGAAAAGGGGAAAAAAATGGAAGTATGGAAGTAGGAGACAATCATATTTATGCATATTAATAGTACCTTTAATTTACCAATACTTTCAAAAAGTAATCCTGAAAGAAGTTACAAATATAAACAACCATATGACAAGGAGGCAGTTGTCAGCCACAATAGTTTTCTTTGTTGTAAGGAGGACATCTATTGAGTAAAGGATTTTATAAAACAGTGTAGCTATATTCTTGCAAAGTGAACCATGTTGAAAATTAAAAGTTTGTAGAAATAAAAATAGCAGATATATGTCAACATCGCTTAATTATACTTAGCCATAGAATCTTCCAGGGATAGAACAAAGTCAGATACTCCCTAGAGATGTTTTGCTTTACTTGTACTTTCATGTGAATGGCATTTGTGCTGCAATGTATATTTTCATAGCTCTACAAGTCCTGAAAACACCTGCTGTGAATTTAACTGTTTACAGTTTCTGAAGAGTCATTTAAATCTCTATTGTTTCAGAATAAATTGGAGGCACAAATCATAAATAGGTAACTCATAATGGTAAAAGATGAATTTATATAAACCTAATTTGCCTCATACTGTAGATCTCCTTTTGTGTTTGTGAGGTTATATACAATTTGACCAGAAGATGGCAGCATTCTGAAAGATTAAAAAAGACAAACAAAACAGCAAGTAACTGCAATTACTTTGCTTTTTAATCTCCAAGGTTTTCATGATGCTAGATAGTATTTTAATTACTGTTAATCTTTTATGCCTGATATCCTTGTTTAAGGTGTAAAATGCCTTCATTCTGGGAAAAATAACTTAGTTATGTTAAGAGCCAACTGGAATTATTTTCCTGTCAGAGAGGAAAGTCCTTTGAAAGACCCCACAATTATCCACAGGTTATAGAATTTTTAGTTAGTGTTGTATCTTTTCTCTCAGGGAGTAAAACGTCATGTCTGAAAAGGCTTTATATGGTAATCAAATTTCTGACCCAGGAAGAGATTGTATATTGTATTAGGATTTTTCCCTGAAATATCTGTTTGGGGTGGAGGAACATTCTTGTGCAATATAAAATGCACTGTGTAAAAAGCACAATTAAAAAATCTCAAACGACTCCTCCATGAATATCTATCTATCCAAATTACTGTATTTGTTTATTTGCAAACCTTTCAAAACTTTGCATTGCATCTTCAATATATTTTAGATTCAGACATCTGATTACATGTTTGCCTTTAGTTTGTGACAACACTGGAAGCCCTTCAGCAGCTGACGGCAACAGAATTTTCCTCACATGTCTAACCGACAACTTTAATTGAATTTAATTGAGAAGACTCACAGAGTAGCATACAGTGCATGTCCTTGCAATGTCTCTTCCAATTTATACAGCAACTGGAATTATAGTCAATACACCATGATGGTTTTCTTTAACCCAATTAATGAGTAATGTTTACTCTGTATCTCAGAAGTATGCAAGGAATAATTAGGAAAAAATAAAAATATATTATGTTAGCAGTAATAAAATATTGGAATAATTTTCTTTTTGTGCATCTTTTAAATTGCATCAGATAGTTTTGTCATACATGAAGCAATAGTTTTCTGCCTTCATGACAATGTTTTTTAATGGAAGATTTTGTAGGTATTTTGTAAGGAAAAATTGCACTTATTATTCTTTTGTTTCAAAAAGAAGAACAGCCTTTCAGTCTGAGTCTGAATATAAACAGATATCCCTGGGGCCTATTCCAGCTGCTCATCCAGCTGCTCATCCAGCTGGTAAGTTAGAATGCGCCATCTTCACTTGCTCTAGGACACCACTGATTCTGTGGAGTCAGCCTGACCTAATTCCCTTCACCCACGCCTGATCTCACCATTCGAGATGCATTAGGAATAGTTTATTAATGAAATCTATCCTTCTTCATCCCGGAAAGCTGAAGTTTCTAGATCTCAGCCACAAACTGAACATCCAGCACCTCTGTCCAGGGAGAGTAAATCTTTTGTCATTGGACCTCTTTCTCATCATAGTTCCCAAGAAAGTCTAACAAGTATGGAAAGAAGTTTCATTAACATCTGCTGGAGCTGAAGAAGAAACCAGGCCCCACTGTAGAGAGAAATTATGTCATGTAGACCACTAATTAGAAAAAAAATTAAAAGTCTAAGCAAACTTATATTATATTATCCCTAGAAAAATATGGTGCTCTGTTTACAAATGACAATAATCATTCTTTCTTGTGTTCAAAGTTGTTAATCTATGGCTTAATTTTAAGTTGGCACACAAACTATTATATAATGTTTTAACATGTCTCCTAATTGTTGTTGAGAAGTCTTGAATGAAAAGACAAAGGTTTAGGGAGGAGAGACAGCTAATTTTCAAAGTAGAGTACTGAAGAGGAGAAGGGAACATCAATTAAAATGCACAGATTGTCAGACTGGATAAAAAGCATGACTCCACTATAATTTAGTTTCTTGTAGACTCACTTTAAATATAAAGACACAGATAGGTTAATTAAAAAATTAGAAAGAGATACACAATGTAAACACTAATCATAAGAAATCTGGAATGACTAAATTAATATTGGACAAAGTAGATTTTAGAACAAATAAAAGTACCAGAGATAAAGACGGATATTTCAAAATGATGAAAAGATCAATTAACCAAGAAGGCATAACAAATCCAAACATGTATGCAACTAATAAATGAGTCTCAAAATGTGTAAAGCAAAAATGGATAAATCTGAAAGTAGAGCTAGACAAATTCACAATAGTTGGAGATTTCAATATTCTTCTCTAAATATTTGACAGAAAGATTAGAGACAAAATGAGTAAAATATAAGACAACCCTATCAAGTAATTTGAGGTAATTAAATATAAATAACACTCTGCACAAAAACTGCACAATACGCATTCTTTTCATGTGCACAGAGATCTTTCTCTAACATAACAATATCTGGGACTCTAAAACAAAAGAATTGCAATCCTACAGCATATTTTCTCTGACCACACAGAATTAAATTAGAAACCAAAATTGAATGATATCTGGAAAATCCAAAGTATTTGGAAATTATAAAAAGCACAATTCTAAGTCACCCATGTTCAAGGAAGAAATCACATGGGAAGTTAGAAAATGCTTTGAATTGAATGAATATGCAAAAAATGCATATCAAAATGTTGGGGTGCAGCTTAAGCAATGCTTAGAGGAAAGCATTCAGCTTTAAATGCTTATATTAGAAAAGAAAATTGGTCTAAAATCAATGATCTATACTTCTACCTAAGAAGCTGGAAAAAGAAGAGAAAGTTAAGTCCAAATTCAGAAGGAAGGAAGGAAATAATGTATACAAGATCAGAATCAATGAAATAGAAAACTGGCAAACAATAGAGAAAAACAATGAAACCAAAAGTCTATTTTAAAAAAAGTCAATAATTTGACCAATCTCTAGCTATGCTGATCAAGACAAAAAAAAAAAAGAGAGAAGACACAAATGATTAATATTAGTTTTGAAAGAGCTGATGTTGCTACAGATCCTATAGATATTATTAGGGTAATAAAACAATATTATGAACTATGCCAATAAGTTAGACAATCTAGAAGAAACTGATAAATTCCCTGATAGACACAGATGATTAAAACTGACTCAAGAAGAAATAGAATGTATGAATAGCCTCTATCAAATATAGATATTGAATTCCTAAATCCAAACTTCCCACAAAAAAAACCTCAGGCACAGACAGCTTCCTTGGAAAATCCTGTAATACATTTTAGGAAGACATAGTATCAATCATATACAAATTCTTTACAAAATAGAGGGAGAGAAAATCCTTCTCAACTCAGTATGAGTTCAACATTACCCTGATACCAAAACCAGACAAATACCTTAGAAGAAAAGAAAACTACAGGCCAATATCCCTCAGGAACATGTACCCAAAACTCCTTTTAAAAATATTTATTAGCAATTGAATCCAGCAATATATAAAAGGTTTTTGCCTTAGGAATGCAAGGTTGGTTTAACAGTTTAAAACAATCAATATATTTACAAATCAATGTATTAAAACAAAAAAGAAAACCATATGCTCATTTCAATAGACATGGAAAAAGTATTTGATAAAAGTTATCATTTACTCATATAAAAAACTCTCAGTAAATTAAGAATAGGAGGTAACTCCCTTATTGTGACAAAGGGCATCACTAAAAAATTCTACAACTCATGTAATACTTAATGTGAAAGACTGTGTGCATTCCTCTAAGATATGGAAAAAGGAAAGGATGTCTTTTCTTACACATCTTTCAGACATTTTATGACATATCCTAGTCCACTCAATAAGGAAATAAATAAAACAAAATAAAATAATGAAATGAAATAAAACAAAATAAAAAGTAAAAGCCATAGGGATTTAAAAGGGAGAAGTAGAACTGTCATTAATTGCAGGCAAAATCTACAAAATTACTAATAAAACTAATAAGTAAGTTTATTAAGATCACGGATATAAAAATTTGTATTTCTACAAACTAGTAATGAACAATTAGAAATTGAGATAAAAATAATATCCATCAAAAAAATTAAAATGTTAGTTGAACACCCAATAAAATATCCACAAGTCCTATACTGAAAATTAGGAAATACTGCTAAGAAAAATTAGAGACATAAATGATTGACGATGTATACATGCTCAACAATCAGAAGATTTGTTTTTAAGATCCCAATTCTCCCCAAGTTAATGTATAGATTCAATGCAGATCTCATTAAAACCTCAGCACACTTTTTTTTTTTTTGGTAGAAACTGACAAGCTGATTCTAAAATTTATATAGAAATGCAAAGGCCCTAGAATAGACAAAGCACTTCTAAAAAGGATGAATAAAGTTGGAGAATTTATACAACTTGACTGTAAGATTTATTATAACATGATAGGAATCAAAAAAGTGTGGTGCTGGCATAAGGATAGTCATATAGAGCAATGAAACAGAATAGAGCCCAGAAAGAGAGCCATACATATGCAACTGACTGACTTTTGAAAAAGGAGACAAGATAATTCAATTTGGAGAGGATAGCCTTTTCAATAAATGGCATGGGAATACCAGTCAGCAATAAAGAGAATGAATTACTGATATACATAACAATATAGATGAATCTCTATGTCTATGCTGAGTGACAGGAGCCAGACACAATAGATGACTTAATATACAACTCAATTTGTGTGAAACTCTAGAAAAAACAAATCCCAACTACAGTGGTAAAAAGCAGATCAGCGAATGCTGGGGCTGGGAGTGGGGGGATTAACTTGGAAGGGCACAAGGGATCCTTCTGAGGTGATAGAATGTGTTCTATGTCTAGATTGTGGAGGCAAGACTGGATTTATGGGCATATGTTCCAATTTGCTAAAGCTGCTGGAAACGCAATACACCAGAAACACCAGAAATGGGTTGGCTTCTACAATGGGGGTTTATTAGTTTACACATTTACAGTTCTAAGGCCATAAAAGTGTCCAAACTAAGGCACCAGCAAGAGGATACCATCACTGAAGAAAGGCCGATGGCATCCGGAACACCTCTGTCAGCTGAGAAGGCATGTGGCTGGCGTCTGCTTGTCCTTTGCTCACAGCTTGCACTGTTCTCAGCTTCTGATTCCAGTGGCTTTCTTTATCTAAGCATCTGTGGGTCCTCTCTTAGCTTCTCCAGGGCAGACTCTGGATTTCATCTCTTGGCTTCCCTCGGCTCTCTCCTGGTTCTGGCTATTTCTGTGAGTCCTAGCTTAGCATCTCCTGGGTTATTTCTGACTGCATCTCCAAATGTCTGTGTCTGTGTCTGTGTCTGTCTCTGTGTTGGCTCTGAGTTCTCTGCAAAATGTGTCTGCATTTTATCATCTCATAGAGGATGCCAGTAAACTAATTAAGACCTACCTTGAATGGGTAGGGTCATATCTCCATGGAAATAATCTTATCAAAAGGTCCCACCCACACTTGGGTGGGACACATCTCCATGGAAACAACCTGATCAAAAGATCCCACTCAGAATAAGTCTGCCCCCACAAGAGTGGATTAAAAGAACATGGCTTTTGTGGGGGACATAATAGATTCAAACCAGCACTGCATAAGTCCTGGTACTCACATGGGACCCTGTGCACAAAAGGACTTTGCTCTTGGTTTAATGCTCTGATGTTGCCATCTTGAAATCTGTAATAATTTCATCTTTGAACTTATGTTTTGTAAGTGAAGTCCAATTGGACAATGAAGAATGCACACGAGCAGAGGAGACGTGTGCTACATGTGTGCCCACTGTTATTTGCTGCTCCAGTCACACATGGCCTTTACAATGCCCCATAGGCACAGAATTCCTCTGGACTTATGATGTTTGGGGGTTCAATGAGACTCAAAGCAAGTACAAGGTGAACATGTTAAGTCTACAAAGGAGGAAGAAGGAGTGCTGACAGCTCCGAGAGGCCACACATTCTATTGGAACTAGAACTTGCTTTGGATGCAAAAAAAAAAAAAAGCAAAGGCAATCTAAGAAACATGAATGACTAAGGAACCCTATCATATCCTTTCTCACTCTTGTTACTTGCCTGTAGTCACCAATCACTAAAGCTGAAATGATGACATAGAAGGAAAGAGAAAGATAGAGAAACCCTCAGCTCCTTTACATTTCAGTCTTCCCTACTCATCAATAAATGGAAGGTAGAGAGTTTCAGTATAATATGCAAATATTAAGAACATATCAAGAACTTAAATAAAACAGTTGAGTAGTCTTGTGCAGCTTTTCTGCCTTTCTAAGAATGAAACACATATGCAAGAACAAGCTACAAAGATGAAGTATGAAATTTTGGTGATTGCACATATGAGTTAAATGTATGTTTGCATTTAAAACTGGGATTGCACAATATAAAGATGAATGGTAAAGTTCAAACTAATATTTAACCATTTTAAGTTTCCTTTAGTAAGCACACCATTAAATGACAAATAAAAAACACAGTGACAAGTTGATAGAGAGAATGCAGAAGAAAGGAAAAGTTTCATATTTTTGATAATTTTAACAGCATGTTTTCCTGCTTTTTGAAAAGAAGACTTGCATTTTCATTTTGTATTGAGTCCTGCAAATTATGCAGCCTGCCCTGGGAGGTGATGGTTATATGGGTATACAGATTTATCAAAAATCATTCAACTGTACATTTAAAATGGATACATTTTATGTATGTAAATTATACCTTTAAAAGTTTATTAAAAAATGCATTTTTTTCTCCTTACTTGCTTCTGCTTTTTATTCCCCATCTTAGTCAATGATCCTATATTCTCTCAATTTCCCAAGACATAAATCTTGACCACACCTTTGAATCTTCCCTTTCTCTTATTTTTGCAAAAGACCAATTTTAAGACTTTATTAATTCTACCTTTCATAGTGGATATGAAGCTGCACCTTGCCAGAATCAATACCTCAAAATATTAGCTGCTCTTCCCATCTCCCCTTGACACCCCCCATAGCCTCCCACCCCTTGAATGTATTTTTTTTCCTATTACTCTTAAAGATCTAGATCTTTAAAATAGAAATCAAATCATTTTATTTTCTCATTTTAAAAATGCCCCCACCTTGTCCTTAAAGGAGATCTCCACAAACTTTTCCAGATGGCGATTCCAGCTACATATCCTGCCAATTGGTGCCATGCAGCCATACTTTAGTCAAATTACATGTCCTAATATGCCCTGAACAACTGCTTTTTTGTTCTATGGTGCTTTTTACATGCTACTCTGGCTGACTGAAATGCCCACCCCCCTTTTTCACCTGGGTAATTCCTATTCATCGCTAAAGACCTCAATCCATTGACATTTTCTCTGGGAAGTCTTACCTGAGAGCTCTTGCTTTCTCTAACAGAATTAATACAGTTCTTTACCAGCTAATCCTTACATCTGATACTAACTTTAATTTGGTATTTATTACATCTTGAATTACATTATTACATTACAGTGTTTATTCCTTACATCTCAACACACTTATTACACATTGACTATATGCTTCTCCTGTCCAAGTGTGAGCCCTGTGAAAGTGAGGGCTACGTCATGTGTGGTAGAGACTGCATGGCTATGCCTTGATTACCTCCTCAGGGCCAATGCACTACTTTCTCTGCTCTTGGGCATCGTGTCTTGTCGTCGCCAGTGGTTGTGATTGCTTTCTTCATTGGGAAATGCCCTTGGCCACAAGGAACTGCCTCACTCAGGTGACATCACTTTCCAGGGCAGCCTAAAGCCAATGATTGGCTGGTGCAGGGATGCCGAGGTCCAGCTCATTCTGAAGCACCATCTTGGCTTTAGACCCAAGGCCTCAGTTGTAACTGCAATGCAATTCAGCACTACCCTCTGCCCCATAATGCCTTCCTCACTTCCATCCATGTCTAGCTCCCGACAACACTCCACAGCAAACCTTCGCCAGTCAATTCTTGGTCCCAGAGTCTGTTTCCAGGGGTCTCAAACAGGTCATTCATTTTTTTTTTTCCTCCTTAAATTCTATCCCAGTGCTTAGCATAATGGCTATGCATAGCCATAGTAAATTCTTCATTGAAAAAAAAAAGGATTGGGTTTTGTAATATTAATAGTATTAGTGTTCAGTTACATTATAAATTAGAAAGGCTTTGGTTATTAAAAATGATTATTTCATAAAGGCATAAATAGATCAGTTAAACAAACATTATATAGCTAATAATATTGTTCTTTATATTTTACGATAAAATATGCAAATGTCTGATGAGTATGTGAAAAGTTTAACATTGCTAGTAATAAAAAATTGTCCTTTAATAATTATGCAGTTCCTTTTTGGTCTATGTGACTATGGAAGGGAATATTAGGAATGTAGAAAAAGTTACATAGAATTGGTCTTGTAGTGTTATGTATAATATTGAATTTAACACAGAAAGAAAAACTACTAATGCATTACAAGTAAGGAAGTGATTGCACAATTATGCCATATCTACAAAATGCCAAAAATAAAATTAAGGACTTGAACTATTATGTTGTTAATATTTTTAAAGGATATATCTTTAAATGGACATTCTCCTAGTTATGAGTTCTAAGTGTTCATCTACCCTCAAATTATTTAAAATTCTGACTTTATTTCCCAATAGAAACAACATAAAAATAAAAGGCAGAGACGTTTATCTAAAACTCAGAGTTCTGAAGTACAGAATCCCTCCCACATTAAAGCCGCAGTGATCTAGGCTAGCAGAACCCTATACAGGGCTAAGTCACATGACTGTAATCCAGCATCTGCTCTCTTGCACACTTTTAGGTTTCTCACTGTCCCTTCAGGGTGGGGGACTCAGTGATGAGGAGGCTTGGGGGTGAATGCATTGCCCCCAGAAGCAGGGAAGTTTCAGGGGCATCTTCACCTGATGCTCTTGCAAGTGAAGGAGACATAGATCAGAGACTGCCTAGACTTATGGAGAAATTCTTCAGCATTTTCCTCTCTCCTATAATTTGTTTCATCCAGCATTCAAACAAAATTTGTGCTATGGATCGATCCAAGAAAATCTTATTCATAGCTCACTGGATGAACAGCTTTGTTTTTCTTGCTTGTTTGAATGATTCTCTGCTTTTCCCATATTATGACTAAATTGGTAAAGGCCTGTTTAGCAAATTATGACAGTATCTGTACAATGATAGGGCATTCAAAATGAATCAGCAACAACAACAGCAAAAGAAAACACACAGAACAATCTACACTAAAGAGGAAACAAATCGAGTCGTTTTCATAAGCATCAACTGGTTTTCCTTGGAAGGAGTCTACTTAACCAGGACATCTGGGTTAGACCCCATCGTTACAGTGGCAAGAACACAGACTCACTAAAAAGCAGAGGCAGCAAAGCAACAGTGCAAGGAGTATGCACTACTGATTCAAAGGAAAAGAACCTAGCATGTAACTTACAAAATACTTAGAACAGTCAAGAAAATAGATATTTTTCATGTGATAGTGTCTTAAGGCACCATGAGGATAAAAAGTAGACAATTCCCCAACTTCTATATTTTTGCTATATGACCCCAAATATTTAGATGTGTCATTTTTGAAACACTTAAATGGTTCATTGATATTTTTATTTTTTCATTTAGGAATTTGGTACATGGTGGACCCAGCTCAAAACTGTAGTCTAGAAGGCCCTCAGTATAAACTTTATGGGACTGCTCTTGAATATTCACATGGAATTCCTGGTGAAATATTTAACTGATTTGACAGTCTTTAAGAAGTGAAGTCCAGAGGCCATCAAATACAGGGGGCAGAATTAATAATCAGTCTGTTAGCAGGAAAGTAGAAAAAATGAGGACATATTGAGTAAGTAATTAGGGCATTGAGACAACTAGGTTTGAAATGAAGAGAGTCCTCTGTGAAAATGGCTTACCCATATTATTATTGCTCGGTGAGATGAATTATATTCTTGGTTGCTGTGATGTGGCACGCTGTTGACTTGCCATTTTACAGTGCCCAGAAATAACTGGAAGTTGTTATTTCTCTTGGATGAAAATACGAACTGGATTCAAGAAGTCACATCAGCTCATGGAAAAACTAAATTTTTCTCATTGTAATGGAGATAATGTGCAAGTACTGTTCATACGACTGAATCTTAGGTTGCCTAGAAGACTTTTGTTTGTTTGTTTCTTGTCCTAAAAGACTCTATTACATTCTAATTGTTCCATCATTCATTCACATGTATTCCATTTTCCCCCACCTTTCTTTTGATTTTAGGAATTCTGCTCCAGAAATCAAATTAGCCAGATTACTAAAAACTAAACACAGACAATGAAGGAAAAAAAAGTTGTGCCAACTCAAAAATTTATTTAAATACCATCTGCTCAGAGTTTAGGATTCAGTCAGTATATCTGGGTTGAAGTTCCACTTATTCTGGCAAAATGACACTCCCAGATTCAAAGTGAAAAGGTCTCACATGAGGAGGTCATTGTGGAGCTTGAGTACACCATCTCAAACAAAACTGTCATGAGTTAATGCGTAAACGGATTGAAAACAGATGTCAATATCTTAAAACATAAGAAATGAGAGAATTCTGAATTTATTTTAAAAATAAAAGCAAATGGCCCTACAAATGTTGCTATTTTTCTAAGTCCAAGATTAATGAATTACATATTTATTACTTTAAAATATAGTACTTGTGGATGGAATGCTCAATGCTTTAGAATCATAGAATTCTAAGAAGTATTTCATTATAATAATCATAGAAAGATTTCCTTTTTAGAAACATTTTTTCCCCAGTTCTCTGGTGGCTCAGCTTTTCTTTAAAAAGCTCTAAACTTTGCCTTAATTTTCTTACTAATAATCAAAGAAGATCTTGATGAACAGAGACAAATATTTCTTTAAAAATCCACATACTCTTATATTACTGCTTAGCTATGTCAAAATAAAATCGCCACATTCAAAATCATTATAATCAAAGGCATTTTTCTAAGACCATTACATTTTTGTTTCAATTTGTTAATTGTATACTATACTAATTCAAATTTTTGATGTTTCAGAAAAGATTGACTAAACTTTCTTTGAAAATTCTGTGTATCATTTTTTCCTTAGCTATCCTGAATATTCTACTTAGGATAGGAAAGCCAATAATATCATATGACATTATGAAATAACTATTTACATTTTAGCCAATTTTATATATTACCTCGCATTTTTTTCCCCTCAGACTGAAGTAAAAAAGGAGTATTTGCAGTTCCCATTTATAAAAACAGCAGTGCTTTTATCCCTTTATTTTATTTAAATAGCAAATAGCATTAGGGGAAATTATTAGCTTTCGTAAAATCCATCTGATAACTATATAAGCAAAAACATAGTATATAAAACCTGGTAAAACAAAATAGGGATCATTACTATAATTTTGAACATGAATTGAGTTTTTTTTTGGTTTCTTTTTTTTTTTATTCTCACAGTTTATTATTTATTACAGTGAGGGGATACAAAGTAAAATAAGGAAAGGGAAAAGGTGCATGGGGCGAAGTCTAGAGGAAACCAGGCACAAGCATCCCAGTGTCCTTTCCCAGTGGAGCCACATGGGACACACTTATGAACTGAATTTTAAATGATTCTTTAAGATGATGTGATTTGAATGCCCCAAACTACATGCTTTTATCAATTTTAGGGTTTTCGCCTACCATTAATATATCACACGCATAGTTATTTTAGGTTAATGATCATATCTATAAGATATGTGATTGCATTTAGACACAAAATTTGGTTTACATTGAAACTGTTATGGGGAACCATGGTGGTTTTTCTTTTTCTTTCTTGGATCAATTTAATTTTATTTATATGCTGTATAATTGGGACAAATATAAATGCCATTTTTATAGCTGCATAGCAGATCAGTTTTCACATGTACATGAAACATTGCCTACTTTATGCAAAGGAAATAATTCCTGTCAATGGACTTGAGGCATATTAATTTTTTTTAACGAAGCTGGTAGAGTGTTCACCGTCAGGTCTCTTTACTGGATAAGTGCTTGAAATGGAACTGTTTAAAAAACCCTTAGGTGTAGCACTTCTTAACCTTTTGAGGGGGGGCCTTCAGAGTCTTGAAAATCTGATGAAGCCAATTAACTTGTTCCCAGAAATGAGTAAATGCTGACATACATACATAATTTTAAATACAATTTCAGGGGTTTCAGAGACCATCCTAAATCCATTCATGAACTTCAGGTTCAGAATTCTTTTTCTAATTCTTTTGTGGCTAACTCATCATTGATCAGTGTCGTAACCTGACATCTTTAATAAATAAATCTCCATCAAAACTATATTTTATTGCCTTTATAATTTTTATTTTTAAGCAGCCCTACATGGAAATCCTCCTTTTATAGAAGAAGCAGCAATTACGAGTTGATTATTGGTTGTAAAAAGTACCCATTAACCTCTATTTTTCTACTTTTAAAAGGCTTTGTCTTTAGAAGCCCTTTCTCAGATCTTTCTAAACTTCAAATTTGCTATCCCAGGTACAGATACCATTTCACTCCATCTCAGGTAACAAAGAACAAAACTACACTTGTGGTTTCTGTGTTTATTCTAAGTAATACTCATATAAATTTATAAATATATTAGTACAATATATTCTGAATGCTAATTCTGTGACTACATAAGAACTTCATATTATGAATTTGGTTTCATTAAAATTCAATCATGCAGTAAAGCATACAACATAGGCTTTTGAAAAATGACATCAGGGAATGGATGTATTTATATACATATGTAGATATACATAAGGACACATTGATAGATCTATATTTTATATATAAAAATTATATACACAAAATATCTGTGATGGATGATTTGGCAGCTTTTAGTGAGAAAATGATATTAGAAGCATGTTATCTATACCCTATTCTGATGAGACAGCCACTGCTGTTTAATGTTCAGTAAAAATGTTCTCATGCATTTTGAGAATTCAAATGTCAGTGATTTTTCGCTTCCAATAAAATGACATACCAAACTAATTTATACTAGCTCTGAAACCAGGTGATTATGATGTGAATCTCTGTAGAAAGCAGTGTTCATGAGCATGGAAGATCTGGGTGCAGCAGCAACTTGGGTGAGCCTCTATGAATCTCTGTTTCCTCATCTATGAGCTGTAACAACAGCATTACCTCAAAGGGCTTTTGTGAGGGTTCGATAAAATATGCTTTACAAGTTCATAGTATAGTATTCGTCACATGGTATGCACTCTATAAATGCTTGTTCTTTTTATTTTTGATATTATTGTTTCATATTCAGAAAATAATTTTCTCTGTAATAATTACCAGGCTAAAACTTTGGAGTGTTCCTAAAGCTCATATCCCGGTTGCCTCTTCTTTTACCAGGTTTTGCTCCATATTCACAGAAAAACTATGAGTGACAAATATGGTTCTTATATATGTGGTGGTGAAAATATAAGTTGGTAATTTTAAGAACAATGTAAGTTAGACAATATCTTATGGGATGAAAAAAGTGAAATAAGATTCTCTTCCTAAATGACTTTAAATTGAATAACATTCATTATAATAACATTATGTCAAAATTCCTACACAGTTGTCACCCTCCTTTTTTCTTTTGCATCCACTAAGGGAGGACAAGTGAAGCCAGACAAGAAAATTACTATTCACTTCTATCATGCCAGAGGGGATAAAAATAATAGATTGTATGTAAGTATCTCACTAAATCAACCATAGCATAAACAGTTGTGTTTTGGGGTTCACATTGAGAGATTTTTCTCTTCCAGCAATAGGTTAGACTGACCATGGAACTTTTGGAACTGTCAGTTGAAGTGGCTAAAATATCAGGTTAACTGGGGCATTGGAGTTTGTTTTCCTTTTTAAAATCATGTCAAAATTCCATGAAATCACAGGGCAGGACATATTCCTAAGGCTTTATTCTGGCCATCTTCCAGCAGCCTTTAGGAAGGATTTTTTTTTTTCTCTTTTTGCTTAGTAGCAGGAATTTATTATCTCACTATTTGGGAGGCTTGAAGTCCAAAATCAAGACATTAGCAAAGCCAAGCTTTCCCCCCAAAAGCCTGTAGCTTGCTACAATCCTTGGGGTTTCTTGGCTTACATCTCAAGACAGGATCTATTTTAACCACTCAGGAAAGGAGTTGTCTGTCTCTGCTAGGTGTCTTTCTGCCTACCTTTAGCTCCTGCCCCTCAAGAGCTGATGATTTTCTCCCCTCTTCTCTCATCTCTACTTTGATAACAATTATCAAAAGATTAGCTGTATATTCAATCTGTGGAATTAGAGCTACTGTTGCCATCTTGAACTTGGAATAAGACCTATTTGCCTTTTTCACCTTACAGCAACTGCAAATATTGAAGGTTAGTAATCTACGCTGTATTTGATATTTTCAAATAGATTATTTTATTATTCTAGTATGCAATATGTTTGGATATAAATTACAATCTCTCCCCAAATTCCGTAAGTAGTTTAGGTTATATTCCAAGCTGCTCTGTACAGTAGTGGTCTCTGTCATGTCCAAATGATTGAAGTCTCACCACAGGTACTAGAATTCTCTTTCACAAAGCAACTAAAGGGTTTTTTTTTTGCCGGAGGGGAGGGGGTTGGGAAGCACTTAGACTAAGTTAAAGACATATATATTTGTACAGCTCTTAATGATGTTCTCTGTTGTTCTACACAGCTGAATGTTAGATTTTCCTTGTTCCTCCAGTTACTTATTTTACAAATAAAATATTCTGATTTCCTTTTTAGCTGGAGCTTGGTCTCTTTTAAATAACTGCATGATTAATAGTGATTAAATGAACACCTAAACTTAGAGGTATCTTTAGGAACAACATCGATAAATTGCTGAGGTTTTAGTGCCCAGCTTTAAAATCTTTCTTGTAGTATGCTATATTAATTAATAAACGGATGATTCAAGTTGCCACCAACCAAGGACAGAGAGATATCAGTATTTTTCTCTATAATGAAAGAAAGCACTTCATATCAAGTGATATAACTACCACGGGTTGTTTGTGGAGTGTCTCATATGAAAGTTATGATGAGACTGTTTCAAGGAAAAAGACAGAGTTTGGAGAGAAGTTGATGAGCTTCATGCAATGAAGCAGTAGGTCTCTCTTTTTTACCTAATCTGTTGCATGGCAGCAGATTATTTAACCCTTAACTTTTTCATTTTTGTGTGAAATACATCACAGAAATCTACTTTAATGCTTAATATTCAACATGATGTATACATAGCATTTATGAAAAATCTGAAGACTACTCATTGGTCCCATTCTAATAATAAATTGAAAAGAAGAAATCTTATTGCAAAATAAGCACTTACAAACCCAGAGACCTTACATACAAAAAGAAAACCAAATATTTGTGGTAGTTAGTCACCATTATAAATAGATTTCACAGCAGGAAACCAAATGCAAAATGAAATAATTTGAAAGGACAGTTAGCATTCTGTGAAAATGTGATATTATGAAGTGGAGGGCTAGTTCATTATAAGTGGTTGTGTCAAGTAAGTGTTCTGGAAAATTCCACTTGACCTTAAAATTGAATTTTTAGTTCCTGCTGAAAAGGATGACTCTGAAAGATGCTTGGATTTTCTTTCTTTTCACAGAAATATCCACACTGTTGTTACACATCATCTATTCCCCAAGCTCCAAAGTGAGGAGCATTCTAAAAATCTCTCAGAAAACAGATAAAGTTCTTTATTCTTATAATTCAACCCAGAAACAATTGAAAACATAAAATTGATCCATAGCTCATGACTTACTTTCAAATGGTAGTAAAAAGGGAGTATACACCACCGATAACAACAAAAAAATAAAACGCAAACAGAAATTAAAACTCCCTTCACCCTTCCCAAATAATAGTCATTTTTCAAGCTACTTTCATTATTGGCCATATCTTTTAAGAAAGTTCCTGAAAGCCTTTGACAGTGGAGTCTTTCTCTATGGGTAATTTAGCTTGTTAGAGGATTTTACTAACTTATATTTCAGAAGCTGGACAGAGTTGCATGTCCAGTTGTCTCTCCCCACTTGTAGTGTGAGTCACACTGTGTTATGCATCTTTTGGTTGTCTTGAAGTGGAATATGGTGTTTGGAACAAGTCTACCACATGGATTCTCACTGTTCACCGATTGTGATTGTGCTTCCCAGATAACAAATCATACTGGAACAGCTGGATACATATTCACAACCCATTTTATTTCCAAGTCAACAATAAATATTTGACTTGGGGTACATGAAATACTCTTTCTGTTCAAAAATTATTTTTTAGTATTTCTTAATTGTGCCTGTGCAATGATATTTTGGTCAACTGATTTGGTAACCATGAAAAATTTGAAGAAAGAGTATGTCACAAAATACTGTAAGGGATTAAAATCCTAGGAAAACTGACAGTTTTACATTTTTCATTCTAAAACTTAACTGAAGAGGGTTACCATAAAACATATGCACATATCTGTATGTAATTATATACTGGCTGTATATGTAAACATGGGGGTATTGAGGAAAGTCTATAGAACTGCACACACAGTTGTGTAAAGTGTTATAAATTATAAGGTGACTGCACATTAAAATCTGTATGTTCCAAGGGAGAAATAGTGGATACCAGTGGTAATTATTTTAGAATACATGATTAACATAGAATAGGGTGAAAAGAGCTGCTCTGCAGGATACTACTAGTTCCTTTAAAAAGTGAATTAACCTTCCTTTCTACTTCATTCTTACATGTCAGCCTCCTACCTCTCCCTGATGCTCAAATTCCAATGATTCTCACAACTTTCAAGTTAAAACTATTGAGAGGTCCTTATCCTTTTCCTTAATGAGAATGTGGTAATATGAGAACCTCAGGTTTTATACTTTAATTTTGCATTAACCTTCTTTAACCACTATGGAAAAAGAAGCACACTATTTCACTGCAATCTGAACATTGGTACACATTATTTTTGACCGTAATTTTTCAGTACACCCCCAAATAGCATTATTCAGTCTGTGGTTGGTTCCTCCTATTCCCACTATAGACAGAATTATCATACTGCTTACAGCATTTCATTGCATTTCGCTCTTTACATGCTTATCTCCCTTTGCTAGACTGTAAGCTGTTTAAAAACAGAGAATACGTTTTATTCCTTTCTGAGTCTTTTTCATCTAGCATAGTGCCCAGCATGTAATAGGTGCTCAATAAATGTTTATTCCATCAAAAATGCTATCAATGTAATTAATAGAAGATTTAATTTCTTTTTAAATATTGAAGTCTGAGTTTAGACAGTAGCTGGCATATCTGTGATTTAAATGATACATTTTCATTCTTCTTGGAATTGCAGCAATCTAACCTGTTTCAAATTCAGAGCATTGATTCCTACTTCAGACTTACCTTTGCCTTTCATTTTAAAGTCAGGTGAGCAAGCCATCCAAACTTGTTTCTCTGTCTTAAGCCAACATGGGCATTTAAAAAATAATATCATACTATGATTTTTACTAAACCAGTAAAGGTTATTTTGGAACTACTGTGACTTTAGATATTTGAAGTAGTAATTAATTCCTCCATAAATATTACCTTTTAGACTCAAATACTGCTTTCCTGATTCAGGTCAACTTTTTATGTAAATGGAAAATGTCTTTTATTCACAATGGAAACCATGCTCTGTTATTCCACATAGTAAATGAGTCTCTTTTTCATTTGTTTTGGTAGTATCTGTAAAGTTTATGAAGCATGATAATAATAATGACAGGAGCTTACATTGATTTTTTACTTAGTCTATGCCAAAGATTTCACTAAGTGCTTTACATGTGCTACATCATTTAACGCCTACAGAAAATGTATGCTGTGGATAATTTTATATATATGTACACCGAAGCTTAGAAAGACAATTTTTTTCAAGGTCAAATAACTGGTGATAATACTGGATAGGATAATAATACAGGGAAAGCCATCTTCAGAATTTATACTCCTAGTTCTTTAAAGCTCTGTGTATCTGGTAACAAAATGCAATTATCACGTTCTGGATAGTTACGGATCTGTGACCTGTTTTGGTAAAGCACTTGAGTTATCATCATTTATTTTAAAAAACCATGTTTCTAAGGTTATACTTAAATACTATCAAGTCACTGCAGCAAAGACTTCAAGAGCATTTCATCTATATGTAATGGATGAGACAGCAACTCTTACCTGATGTTCATCAACATTTGCAAGTTCAGACTAGCTGCTATTTACAACTTACCATAGCCTTGGGTTTGGTTCCAGAGATGGTCACTGGGGTGGGAGATGGTAGGTCAGCAGACTCGGTGTTAGAAGACAGATTTATTTGTATCTGATTTACTGAAATGGTATCAGCCCCACTTTCAGATCCTGATTCCATATCCTATTAAAAAAAAAAAAATGCTTTGCTATAAAGGGCATGTGCATCTTCCCTGCATGACTTTCTCTCTCCTCCCACCCCCACTGTCATGTCACCCACAATTATGCACTGTTTTGTGATAACAATTGTATTTTTCGGAGGGTCCTCTTCTAAGATGCAAATATTTAAGAAAGAGGTAACATACTATTTTGGTAATTTAGCAGCTTATTGTGAATTGGAAGGGCAGTAGTGGGAGCTAGGTAGGGCACTGCAGTGAAGTTTGGCAGTAGAAGTCCACAGACACCCCTTGTCTGCGGTGTGATCTTGAGCAACTCAGGTTATCACCCTTCAGGCAACTCAGTGCTGCCCAGACTTCCTCACAGTGTCCTTGTGGGTGTCAAAAGGGTTCTCATTTCTCTTCACCTCACTTTCTTCTGTGTTCTCCTTAGACCTCCATGTTGACGTCTACCTCAGTGGCCCGGGATCATTTAGTTTAAGCCTCTATCTAAAGAGCCATGAATTATTTGAGGGCAGGGATTATGCTTTGTCCTGTGTAAAACAATTCCCTTATTTAAAAATGGGTATAATAATGGCATGCTCTTGTAAAGTTCACAAGGATTAAGCAAGCTATATATTCAAAGTGCATATTATAATTTTCAATAGTTAGCCACTAATAATTGTATTATAATTGTATATCAGTATATGCATTGTATAGCAACACAAATATTGTATTATAAATATAAATTATATTGCTATAATTACGTCTTCTTAGAAACTGCTGTGTGGTCAAAATGTCTTCTGAGTGGATAAAATTACTCAGCAACCTCCCCAAAGGCTATCTAATGATGCTGCAGAGCTCAGAGGAAAAGGAGGGGTAAGGGGAGTATATAGGGGAATGTGGCAAAGATAAGTATCACTTACTCTGCAATTTTAACCTGAGAAAATTATGAGTTAAATCTTGCTATGTCAATTCTCTCTAAACCTCAAACTTTTTACCATGATCTACATGATCAAATATCATCTGCCCCACATCCCAACTCTCTGACTTTATGCTCTGCCATTCTCTAATTTCTTACTATGTTCTAGCCATACTGGTTGTTTGTCAGTTCTTCTAATACACCAGGCTAGATCCTACCTCAGGGACTGTGCCTTTGTTTGCCCCTTGTCTGAGAATTTCCCTTTGCTGGCCTCTTCTTGTTATTTGGAGTCTCAGCTTGATTATCATTACAGAGATTTTTTTGATACTTCAAGCTAAAGTAATTTCTAACCTTCAACCTCCACAGTATTATCATTTTCTATTTTGCAAATCTATTACCCTGTTTATCACCATCAAACAATTATATGTTTGTCTATCTATCTATCTATCCATCCATCCATCCATTCATCCATCTAATCTGTCCATCCACCTATTCATTCATCTTTTTCTAATCCTGGTCTATCTATCTCTACTACAATCTGTACTTCAAAAGAGCAGGAAATTCATCTGAGTTGTCCGGTGATATCTCTCAGAACTTTGTACATAGAACATGCTCACTAAATACTGTTTTAGGAAAGAACTACATTAAGAAATATCAATATCTCTCCTTTCTTAGTCCTCACAATAGAAGTGGTTTTATAGTTTCTGCTATGAAAACATAAATCACCAATAGCATTGAGACTAAATTTTCTCCATTTGGAAGGGTACAATTGAAATACACAATGTTAATGAATATGAAAAGTGCTACTATGTTTTAAAGTTTTAAAATATGTGTGTGTAAAACAGATAACTCTTACCACATTTCTCATGCCCTGAGTGATTTCACAAAAGGGGCCATCTTTTTTTTTTTTTCCTCTCTTTTGGCCTGGAAAAAGCAAACTACATTTTCACCTAATAAAAATATGATTCGTCAAAGTTTTAAATTGACTCCAGGATTTATTGTTCTTTATACACCTTATTATATGTTTATATGTAAGAATCAACATTGACGGGGTAGTCATAAGTAGTAGGTAATTTATAAGCCATTTACATTTGTTCTTTACATATATCAGACATCTTTTGCATTAGTTTTTTCTGTTATTGATTTGACTAGGTGAATAACAAGATTCATTTGCATTTTTTCATCATACAATGGTTCTCAGATGTGACAGGCTTTACCAAATGAAATGAGTTTTACTAATCTACCATTGACTGTGGTTTATATGCTATAGATCATGCATTTTGTAGCATTTATCTCCTTTAGTGTTCCCAATCTTATGTGGAAGATATTATCATCATCACTGGGTAGATGACAAAGCCAGTGTTTCTTTGGAGATGCGCCCCACCCAGCTGTGGGTGATGACTCTGATTGGATATTTCCATGGAGGCATGGCCCCACCCATTTTGGGTGGGCTTTGATCAGCAGAGCCATATAAATGAGCTGATGGGCAGAGGGAACTTAGTGCAGCTGTGAGTGTTGTTTTGAAGGGAAGCTACAGCCAAGAGGGACACTTTGAAGAAAGCACAGGAGCTGCAGATGAGAGACAGTTTGAAGATGGCCTTTGAAAGTAGACTCTTGCTGCAGAGAAGCTAAGAGAGGACAAATACCCCAAGTGCTACTAAGAGTGACATTTTTGAGGAACTGCAGCCTAGAGAGGAATGTCCTGGGAGAAAGCCATTTTGAAACCAGAACTTTGGAGCAGACGCCAGCCACGTGCCTTCCCATCTAACAGAGGTTCTCCAGACACCATTGGCCATCCTCCAGTGAAGGTACCCAATTGCTGATGTGTTACCTTGGACACTTTATGGCCTTAAGACTGTAACTGTGTAACCAAATAAACCCCCTTTTATAAAAGCCAATCCATCTCTGGTGTTTTGCATTCCAGCAGCATTAGCAAACTAGAACAGATTTTGGTTTAGAAACACTGAAGTCAGACTCTGTGGCAGGGCTAACATGAAAACTCAGGTGAAAATGGGAGAATGTCCAGGGAGACATACAAATATGGTACAACAGTACTAGAGGCCCAATTACAGGTAAGGACGTGGTTCTGGTCCACATGTCTCTTAAACTTCTCTATCACATGGATGAAATACCCAAAGACATTATCAATTTCTCCTCAATTACATGTTTACTCAAAAACAATTAGTAAATCAAACTTCAAAATACCTTGTTATGGGGAAGGAAATGCCCTGAATGTCAGAGAAGGGTATTCTGCTTCCAGAAATAGTACCGATCTCATGGTGAATGAGTAATCTGCACCTTGGGAAGGCAATAATGTGGTAGAATGAGCATGAACTTTGGAGTCCGGCATGTGGGTGTAAATCCCACCACCCGTGTGACCTTAGGAAAGTTACTCATCCTCTCTGAAGCTCAGGTTTCTAATTTTAAGGTTGTCAAGAAGATAAATGAGATCACATATAAAGAAAAAATGCTCAGTAAATATTACTGTCTTTTTCTTCTTCCCTCACTCCCCCGCCCCCTCATCCTGTGAAAATGGCTACAGTTATCCAGCTCTAAGAGACTGGCACTCTGTGGGTGTTTGGGACAAACTCAAGTTTTTAAGCTTCAAAGGGAAAACCAGACCCTGAGCTGTGGTGACTACTGAGGTACAACCAACGTGTAAAGCTCTATTGAGGTAGCCTCCATAAAACCTGGATCTCTGCCTTTATTTTAATATTTTTTCTCCTTAAAGCCATTCTTAAAGTCTCCAGGATTTATTATTCTTTATACTCTTTATTACATATAGGACTCATTATGCCATTTTCTCATAATTATCTCAAACTGGGGGTCTCTATTTCATTGTATGTTTTGTCCTCTCTGCTAAACTATAAATTCACTGTGGAGTAGGAGGAAGAGACAGAGGGACTTTCTCCTCTGGAGCTGGGACGGTGCTCCTTGGTGGATCCTAAGATCATAATTGTACTGTTATAATCCCATTAGTCCATAGGGCAATTATCAAAAGGATTGGAAAGTACCTGTGGGAAAACTGCTGATGAGAGCACGTCAAAAGTAGCTTTTAAATACCAAGGAACGCAAATAAAGAGCAAGAGATGACCTAGAAAAACATAAAGACCAAAAAGAATTTTGAGGTTTGTGGGATTTGCCTTACTCATCTTTAGCCCAGTGCCTGGTGTAAGTGAGTACAGAGGGGGAAGGAAAGGGAATTAACAATTACTAAACCTGTACTCTGTACCAGATCCGTGTTACACATGTGTTCCTTAATTTACTTCCCTCAATAAGCCATTAGTTAGGAAGCAGTATCTCCGTTTTCACATGAGCCTGAAGAGGAGAAATTAAATATTTTTCATGTGTTTCCAGGCAGTCAGTTATAGAGCTGGCATTTGAACCCAAATTTGTCAGACTCCAAAGTTCTGAACTTTCCCACTGTATTATTTTGTCTTCTGAAAGTATAGAGTGAGCTGAGAGCTTAGAAAAAGATCTTTATTTACAGAACCAACAGTTGTTCAGCAACGGTGGGGTGATATTTCATGAGACAGTACATGTAACATAAAATCGAGTTTACAGTTTAAATGGAGGCAGAAGATGTAGATGTACGCAAATCTTAAAATCACTGCCCATCCTAGCTCCTGTTTTTGTTTCACCTTTACCATTCAGTACACAATCAAGTCGGCTAAAGGCTATCTTGCTTTCTGGGATGGAGACAAGATGGGGTTGTATTTAGCAGAAATCTGGGCTGTGTCTTGTCTCCTAAATAGAGGGGATCTATGATAGCTGACAGTAGAGAAAAAAGGGGGGAAGATTAAAAAGATAAGGAGAGATTTGCAATTCACACCAGAACAGGTTTAAAGAGAAACATGACCCCAGGCCTACATTAATGGCAAAGAAATACTAAGTACCTCCCAGTGACAAAGATGGATTCCTGGCCTTAAGAAGGTTGATGAAAATGAGTATGGAGCCTCTATACATCCTCCATATGTAAAAATATTTAAAACATGCTTTAATATTGGTCTTCAGGAGATTACTTTGATTGCATTTCCTTCATTTGGATGCCTGTCATATATGCTAAAACTAAAGTATGTGCAAGACACTATGGTGGCACCAGAAAAGAAGTAATTGATTCTGTCTGGAAAGAGAGAAGATTTAAGGAAGACTTCATTGTATGAATCCTGAGGGATAAGAAAAAATTATCCTGAAGGTTACAAACAAGAACAAAAATTCCATTTCTACTGGCTTTCTAGGTTGAAGTATTTAATTTCATACTTATCCATTTTTAATTATTATTTTAAAATTTTTCTCAAGCTATTAACATCCCAATTACAATCATCTAGAATAGGAGTATGGTGTAGCAGCTAAATGCCATGGCTGTGTATCAAGACTGGCTGGGTGTGTATCCCACCTCTGGCACATGAAATTACTGATTTCTCTATGCCTTTAACTAATCTGAAAAACTCTGTGAACAATAAATGTGTTACCATATGTAAAACACTTGGAATAGTACCAAGCACATACTAAGAGACAGCTATATTTTAATCTATTTATTTACTTTGAAATATTCTACCCCACAGTCAGAATCATTCTTGAATAACTTCAGAATCAATGGTGGAATTTGATATGGAATAGTTCTATTTTAGTTGGATTCTCAAATTTATATACATGAAAACTTCTACCTCTTTGATCTTAGGTAAATACATAATTTCTTGACTTAATGTGTGTTTTAATGTATAACATAGGCAATAACTGAATTGAAAAGGACTTCATGGCTTAATTAAAAATAAGCTCTACCATCACATTTGCTGGATTTGCACAAACTAAGCCATTTCATATGAAGCTAATATTAAATACATATAGTATATAGTCAGTCTTGGTCTTCCAAATTTTATTTTGAGCCTAAGAATCTCAAAGGGAGGGTCTGTCTTACATGAAATTAATGCATGGTAGAATAAAACTCTCACCTCTGTCCTACTTATTCTGAGTGAATTTTAGAATGTTCCTGTTATTCTCATCTAAATTATTTCTTGTAGTGTGCTGTGTTAGTTCCACCAGCATCCACCTGTCCATCCATCCATCCATCCATCCATCCATCCATCCATCCATCTATCCATCCATCCATCCACACAACAGATATGTATTAAGCATCTTCTACATGCATGCAAATTTGTGAGACACTGGGATTAATCACTAAACAAAAAACACATAGTACTTGCTAATGGGGTTTATATAATATCAGAGGACTCTGATAATTAGGGAAACTACAACAAAGAGGATTTGATCGCCAGAAAGTATAATTTCCCAAGGTAACCTTTCTGTCTAATGATAACACATTTTCTTTTGAATCACATACTTTGACTCTCTGCATGAAACAGAGAATTATTTCAATGATCTTTATGGGAAACCATCAGTGTCACATATTAGTAGACCCTGCCATCAAAGATGTTTAATTTGCAAGAAGGACTGTATAAAGTACAGAGATACCATTCTCTTCGGGGAAAAAAAGTGGAAAGTAGGAAGCTCACAGGGACGTGCCGCCGCAGGTTCGTCGGTGTGCTGGATGGAGAGGAGCTGCTGCTGAGAGCGTTCTCGATGTCCTGATCGAGTTGGTCCAGTTTCATAATTAGCAGCACCATAGAGTCTAGCCGTGTCCTATCTCGGTCTTCTCTTATTTCCTGAGGAACAGAACATGTTGTTATTGGAATTGAAAGGCCATTTCTTGGAAAAAAATAAAAAGTTCCCTGTTCTTCAGTGTGACAAAGAGGACTCTGAATAATAGTCAGTTTTCTATTTAAAGGGGAAGGGTCGCTCTATTCTGTATCATCAATGGGCTCTTCATGGGGAAGATACTGACTTAATGCCAGGAAAGCATTTTACATGAATATTCAATATACATGTTCTGGAGTAAAGTGCAAAGAAAAAGAAATGTTCACCAATGAATGCTGATGCATGTTCACAATTTTCCAATGAATATGAGAATATTTTTGGAAAAATATTTCTGAGTCTGGTAAAAAGTGGGAAAAGAATTGAGCAACAGGTTTTTGGTTTGTACAGTGGCCAGTTTTCCTTGCATAGGACCATTAATCTACTGCTGCAACAAGCTATATTGTTGCCAATATTTCCTTTCAAAATTCTTTCTCTTTTACTATCTTTTGAACAAAGCCTTCACAAGAATGTATATTTTCTTAAATGACCATGGCTACTTATTTTGAATTTCCTACAATATAGACAAATATTTATAATATAGACATATATTTTTGGTTATAGCTGTAGCTAAACCTTGTCATTGACCATATAATTATTTGGGCATGACTCTTTACTATTCTTGTGTGTTCAAATCAAGACAACTAGTATTAGGAATCTTCCAAATTTCCTGTCTTGTATGAGATGTTAGGTTTGGGTAGGGTATTGGGTGGAAAAAAAAAAAAAGAACCATGGGAATTACAGCTAGATGGTTCTTTAGAAGCAAAATATATTCAGGGATGTAACAGACTCAGGCTTAGTACTTCTGAGGCAAATAATCATTTTTGGCTTATGTTGCCCTCTTCCTATCTGTCTAGATATTTATGCAGGTAGAATCAGCTTTAAAAGGACTACCAATAGCAGACCCCAAAAAGAAGACATGTCATGACAGAAGCCTGAGGGGTGTCAGTTCAAGGGTAGCAGGTTGGGAGCTTTGCTTAGCAGTGGGATGAATATGATGATTGCCTGAATCAGCAATTTTATTTAGTTTATGGCATTTTTTTCTTATTCCCTTAAATTTCCAAGCCACCAAAGGATAGGGAGCAGGATAATGTCCCTGATTTCTTTAATTCTGTAGGGGTCTAAATACTTAAATGGCTAGTTACTTAAATAGCTTGTTACTATTACAGAGACATTCTCTTTAATATGGCAAAATAATTGGTTTATTGGATTAACTTGTTCAAAGAATCAATCAATTAAGCTTACATTAGATAAGTTATTTTAGTAATCAGAACTTGCATTTGGCTAAACACGTTAGTAAGTAAAATGGAAAGAGCTAGCCCTGTTTCCTCAAAGACTGATTAATTTTGAGATTAAATTAAAAATATTTTTGAGATCTGTTAATTTCTTCAGAATACTTTGTTATTATTACTTCAATGTCCTCCCATTGTCCCTGTAGTCTAAAACATTTAATGAAACTCTGCCAGATTTAAGGAATTACAGAACTGTTGTCATCATAAAGTTCTATTGTGATTAATAGGCTTCATAATATTTGCTAACAAACAGAGCTGATCCTTACTATATATCATATCTAAAAAAAAATGCTATAGAGCTTTGTTAATATTTGAGTGTTATTTATTGTAAAATCCTACTTGTAATTTAAAATAGAATCCCAGAAATATTAGTGATTATTCTATGCAGTCCTCTTCAAAATATTCCAGAAAATGGAAAAATCTGACAGATGAGAAGACTCAAAGTCCCCTTAATTACTCTTCCAATGTGTTTGCTTATGCAGTTCCCTTCTCTTAAATCAATGTTGTATTTGGCAGGATGATGTTCTTTGCATCTCTGTATTCACATATGCATGATCGTCTTTCATATCTCAGCGACAGCATCCTCAAGGACAAAGATTATGGTTTTTCTATCTGGCAGGCATAGAGTCAGCTTATACATTGTACATGCAATGAGTTTTAAGGGTTAATAATAATGAAATCAGTAGGAACCAGTGAAATAACACCTCCCCAAAGGCTTACAGAAAATATATCTTGATATTTTCCAGCTATTTGAAATTAATGTTGGATAAAGCAGTATACCCTGCAGATATTCTTGACCTATCAGCAATAGTTTCAGAAACAATTTGTCTTTGGATTAACTGGATGCCCTGAGATTGTGCTTTAAAAACATTTTCAAATCCATGGGCTGAGCATCAAGTTATTTCAAATGATCTGCCAAAAGGAATAAAACCAGACAGCCTTGCTTTATGATATTGCTTTTAAAGAAATAAGCTTATTCCTTTTCTGTTTCCTTCATATATGCTTACTTACTCACTATTGATTACATTCAGCCTGAAGTGTCAGATACACAAGCCAGTATCATACGTTACGCATTTATAAAACCTCACAAAAGAGAGTGACTGCAAACCTAATACTTTGGGTAAATATTATTGTCGTTGTTTTTAAAGACCAAGTATTCATATTTCACAAAGTTCTAACCTCTCATATGCCCATGGCTACACTCCAGCAAATAGCTCATACCTGAAAAGAGCAGTGCATTTGCAAGTTTTGGCTAGGTTGATCTACAGCGGAGCCTTACTTTCTTGCTGTCACTAAAGTCCATGAAGAGCAACTTATTAATAAGTGAAGCTGCCTATTAATGAAGTGCTTGGTATTTCAGTAACTAAACCCCTTTAAATCAAGGCCTAGATGTTAAATTCTCTTCCCTCCCATTTTTCCTTCCTTCTTTCCTTCAGCCCTAGCTGTTCTGGGTCAAGCAATATTAAAGAGACCATCCGTCAGTGAACAAGAGAGATAAGATCCCTCTTTTCCTGGAGTTTACAATCAACCATGAGAAGATAAACAACGAGAGTAAATAAATTCATAAATAAGATTGTTTTAGATGGCAACTAGTGTAAGAAGAAAATAAATAGGGTAATGAGAAATACAGGGACTACAGGGGAGGGGTCCTATATTATATAGGGTGGTCAGAGACACACTCTGCATAAGTGAGTGTTTAGGCCACGTGAGATGGGAAGAATGAGATAGAGAAAAGAAAGGAAGAGAGGGAAGGAAGGAGAGTGGGAGGGAGAAGGAGGAGGAGCAGGAGGAGGAAGAGGGAGGAAGAGGAGGAGGAGGAGCAGAAGAAGAGGGAGAAAGGAGAAAAGAGGAGGAAGAAGAAGAAGCTGAGAAGGGGGACGAAGAAAAAGAGGAGGAGGAGGAGGAGGAGGGTGAAGAATAAATGCAACAATGTTGAGGTAGGAAAGAGTTTGGTGAGTATGAAGATCAGATAAAAAGTCAGGGAAGCTGAAAGAAGGAAAGCGAAAGGGAGAGTAAATGAGTGCCAGTACAAAATGATGCTGGACATAGGAGTAGCCAAATCCTATTTGGTTTTGAAGGCCATAGTTAAGAGAGATATTTTATTCCTTGTGCAATGGGGGTGACTGGCAGGATGTAAGCCAAGGAGTGGGAGATCTGACCTCAATGTAAAACTTGCCCAGTACATATTGGCAATCAATCATTTTTAGAAATTTACCATAACTTATATCCATCAATGCCCCATGATAAATATGTGCTAAACTGCTCTATTTATCCCAAGATTATTCTTCTAATCACAGAGTTACTCCTTTTTATGCTGAAGTCCAAACTGGACCAATATATTGCACTGATATAAAGAAATAACAGGTACTTTTTATAGTAAGTCCCTATATATTTTGAGATCAAAGAGGGCATAACTCTGGGGATAAATTTCTTAGAAATAAGGGGTGGTGGGTGGGCAGCGGTATGTTGGAAACTGTTTAGCAACTGGATTTCCAAAAAATGAAAAGATAACAGGCAAGCTCTGATTTGTAGCATTTTCCAATTTCTGTAGTATAAATACTTCCATAGCAGATTTCCAGCAACTGACTAGACATTATTGAATGAAGAGTTGGGAAGAAAGGCACACAGATGGCTCTTGAGAGCTTATGTGAGCTGGTGTAAGCTGTCTGGCATGGGTATGGTGCCTGCAGCACACACTCAGGGAGGGGGAAACGGGTCCAATAGGAATGAGAATAATTCTCAGAATTTGACTCAAATAGAAGCACTGATAAATAGACCATTAGCTGTAATATGGTTTACTCAACATAATAATGTATTGAAATAATGCATTTCATTTATTTAATTCATTTATTTTCTTTAATTTTTACTCTTTTAGCCCAGGTAAATTTAAATTATTGATTTAAATTTAATTTTCACCTGGAGATTTCTCTATTTTCCTAGCAGGTGCTCCTTTGTCTGCCTTCCTTGTACTATCTGTTAATTAGTTTATGTTTGTAAAATTTACCATAATTAAAATATTTTATGTTCATATTTTTACTTAAGTCAAAACACATTTCTTTAAGTTTCTTATTGTATCTCTTGGATATGTCATTCAACACCTAAGAACTTAGAAATATAGAAGCCCAGGACTGTGGTTATCAGTTCCAGTGCTCTGACTTTGCAGATGAGGAAACTGAGCTCCAGAGAGTTTCAAGTCCAGGTCACTCCTCCATTGATACAGAAACCCTGTCCTTGTCTCTTTTCATGACCCCATTTTGTTTCCTTCCCCGGGAAAAATTTTTTTAATTTAATACCAACTTATACATCATGTATTCTCTCCTCAACTCTTGCAGCTTAGTTTCTATTCCTTCCAATGAACTGAAACTATGTTTTTGAAGAACACCAATGATGATAACACTTAATTACAAGAAACCTTTGAAATCATCCAGCCTAGTTCCTTAAACATTTACTTAAACATCAGCCCATTGTTGACTACCCACTATGTGATTTCCCCTGTTCCCTAGGAAGCAGCCCATTCTGTATTTGTAAAACCATAAATTATGGAAATGTTCTGGAGTCAAATTCTACCTTCCTTTAACTTTATAACTCTTCCTCCAGACATACAGAGAACAGGTAGTGTCTGCTCCCAGAAATGACCTTTGAAATAATTGAAGAACCATATTGTACCCACTTTCTGCTTTTCTAGGTGATTTACCCTGAGTTCTTTTAATTATATCTCACATGACATTTTTTAAAGTCCTGTTTACTTTTCTTTGAATATGACATAATTCTGTCAATGACTCAATTACAGGTTAGTACCCAAAATTTAATATATTACTCTACATGTTCTGTGATCAAGGCAGAGTAGGCAAGTATTTCCACATGTTCTGTATACCCTCCTTAATGCAGCCTAAGAAAGAAATGCCTGTTTATTAGAACACTAATGGGCTATTCTTAAAGGGGCAGGCACAATCTGCTGTCTCAATGAGGAAAAGTACTTGGTTGATTGTGAGCTGAACTTGGGTCAACAGTGTGATAAAGTCTCCCTTTCCAAATACATTTGCCTGTGTAGTGATAAAAACAGAAACATCCTGTTGCCTTGAGACTGCAACCAGCTGTTGGAAAAGTATAGATAATATACGTGGTTGCTGTGGAGGAAATTTCCAGTTATATTTCTCTCACACACAGTTAAGTCAGTAGATAGGCAGATTAGAAGAGAAAGTTTTATTCAATTTGGTTTGCTGTCACAAATCTAATATGGCCAGGTCACATGGTGGTCAGCAAGATATCAGAAAGATGCTCCTATTTATTCCCAGAGAGAAAAAGTCATGTTGTGACAGTATCCAGGGGAGATAAAATAAGTTTCTAGGGAAGGTGAGGTCATTAATATGGTGACATAAGACATCCTCTAGAAAAGTCTTCCTGCAGAAACAACTAATAAAAGGACAAATGCCACCTGCTTAGAACTCTGGAAGACAACAGATATGGGAGAAGGACCCCAGAAATGCTGAATCAAAGAAAAAGAGGAATAGTCTCCAAGATCAGGTAGGAGATTTTCTTTTCAGACCCACCAGTCTGGACCCCTCCCCTTCACTTTGTCCTACATGGCTTGGGAGTCATACAGAGGCAGTACGGCCTGGGTCCCTCTTGCTGCAGATGTAGACTACAGAGCCACTCACAGCAGCAAGTTAGAGCCTCATGCATGCCCAGGAACAAGGACCCAAGTCCACAGAGATGCAGGGATGAATACAAGCAGCTGAGGAGTATTGAATACAAAAGGGCCCAGCAAGGAGGGGGACCTAGGCAGAACTGTTGGCAAGAGGTGAGCTCCCTCAATCCTGTCTCTATTCGCTGAGCCACCTAAACTCAAACCAGTCCTTTCTGGATTGACCTACCTTTCTGGATTGACCAATTCTGGTTCCCTGGGACAGGATACACAAATAGAGAAGAAACTGGAGGCAGAAAATCCTCACAGAAGAAAAGGGGAAGGGGCACTGAACTGCTGTAAGAAAAGATGGGTTCCAGAACTGAAAAGTGTAGGGAAAAGGGGGCACTGAATGAGGGAGAGAATTTAAACAAATCAAACAAGCTGGGGAGAAAATTCTGCCAAAAACAAATATAGCAGATCAAGATTCCCAGAGAAGGAGCAGAGGAAATGAAGCTTTCTCCTGGAGGTGAAACAATTGCACAAAAAGTGCAATCTTAAAAATTGTACAGCATATTCAGGGCAAGAAACAGATGAAGAATAGCTGAGAAAATCTGAACAGTTAAACACAGCTGTGATAAAGGTCAAGAATAAGTTGCACCAAGCATCAAAATAGAGCCTTAACACATAACCATTCAACAGTAAAACCCTAGGCAAGAGTGAGAAACTGCCCTTCAGATTTAACACATCAAAAACCTCAGATGCCCAGATATCAGCAAAAAATTTCAAGCCTTACTAAGAAGGAGGAAGATATGGCTCAGTCAAGGGAACAAATTGAAACTTCAGAGGAGACACAGAATTTAGAACAACTAATTAATGAAATTCAAACAAATCTAAATCAATTCAAGGAGATGAAGGAAAATATGAATATAGAGCTAAGGGATATTAAGAAGAAAATGTGTGAGCCTAAAGAATTTGAAAGTTTAAAAAGAAACATAACAGAAAATATGGGGGTGAAAGACACAAAAATGGAAATTAAAAATACATTAGAGGCATACAGCAGCAGATTTGAACAGGCAGAAGAAAGAATCAGTGAACTAGAAGACAGGACAATGAAAATCACACAGTCAGAAGAACAGATAGGAAAAAGAATAGGAAAAATTAAGCAGTATTTGAGGGATTTGAGTAACAGCATGAAGCGCAAAAATATACATGTCATGGGTGTCCCAAAAGGAGAAGAGAAGGGAAAGGAGCAGCAAGAATATTGGAGGAAATAATGGCTGAAAATTTCCCAACTCTTATGTCTATGTCTTACATGTCAAGAAGTGTAGCATACTCCAGACAGAATAAACCCTAATAGACCCACTCTGAGACACATAAGCTAATCAGAATGTCAAATGCCAAATGAAAAGAGAGAATTCTGAAAGTGGCAAGAGAAAAGCAATTTGTCACATACAAGGGATCCTCAATAAGTCGAGTGCCAATTTCTTGTTAGAAACCATAGGGACATGAAAGCAGTGGTATGATATATTTAAGATATTGGAACTGTCAGCCAGAAATTATCTGGCAAAGCTGTCTTTCAAAAAATGAGGGAGAGTTTAAGATATTCACAGATACACAGAAATTGGGAGAATTCATCAACAAAAGACCCACCTTATAAGAGTTACTAAAGGGAGTTAAGCAGGTTGAAAAGAAAAGGCAAGAGAGAGTGGCTTGGAGTAGTGTGAAGAAATGAAGATCCTTAGTAAATGTAACTGAAAGGGTAAATGCAAAACCCAGTAGTACTGTATCCTAAATATACAGCTCTACTCTTTAATTCCTGTAAGAGTCAGAATACAGTTGAGCAAGAGAAACACATATTTTCTGAAAATGGACATGCAAAATATAAAGTGGTAAAGCGGGACAAAAGCAACATAAAAAAGGGAAACAGAGGGATGTGGGAGCAGAGGATGTGCTTGCTATTAAAGCTAAGTTGGTATCTTTTTAAATTAATAGCTTACAGATGTAGGTTGTGTAATAGAAATCCCTGGATAACACAAAGAAAGTATTTAAAAAGTATACAGAAACAAAATGAGAAAGGGATCAGTCAGCTACATCACAGATCAACTATACAGAAAAGGAGAGTTGCAATAAAGGAAAAGAGAGATGAAAAATGATAAGACATATAAAATCCAAAGGACAAAATGGTTGAAGTCATAAAGTACTGCCTTTACAGGAATAACACTGAACACTAATGGATTACATCCCCCAGTCAAAAGACAGAGATCGGAAGCATGAATACAAAAGCATGATCCAACTATTTGTTAAATTCTACCAATCATTCCAAGAAGAATTAATATCAGTCCTGATTAAACTCTTAAAAAAATTTGAACAGGAGGGACCACTACCTAACTCATTTTATGAGGCCAACATCACCCTAATACTGAAGCCAGAAATAGATGTAACACGAAAAGAAAATTACAGACCAATTTCTTTTTATGACTATATATGCAAATATCCTCAACAAAATACATGCAAATTGAATCTAACAGCACATTAAAAGAATTATACACCACGACAAATGGGTTTTATCCCAGGTACACAAGGGTGGTTCAACATAAGAAAATCAATTAATGTAATACACTGCATTAATAAAACAAAATACATGATCATCTCAACTGATGCAGAAAAGGATTTGATAAAATCCAGCATCCTTTCTTGATAAAAACACTTAGAAAAATAGGAATAGAAGAAATCTTCCTCAACATGATAAAGGGCATATATGAAAAACACACAGCTAACATCATACTTAATGATGAAAGACTGAAAACATTCCCTTGTAAGATCTGGAACAAGAGAAGGAGGCTCACTATCACCAGTGTTATTCAACATTTTGCTAGAAGTTCTAGCCAGAGCAATTTGGCACGGAAAAGATATAAAAGGCATCAAAATTGGAAATAAAGAAGTAAAACATTCACTATTTGCAGATGACATGATCCTACATAGAGAAATTCCTGAAAAATCAACAACTGAACTACTGGAGCTAATACACAAATTCAGCAAAGTAGTGGGGTACAAGAGCAACATGCAAAAATCAGTAGTGTTTCTATACACTAGTAATGAGCAGTCTGTGGAGGAAATAAGAAAAAATTCCATTTACAATTGCAATGAAAAGAATCAAATATCTAGGAATAAATTTAACCAAGCATGTAAAGGACATGCAAATGGAAAACTACAAATCTTTGCTTAAAAAAATCAAAGAAGATATAAATTAATGAAAACACATTGTATGCTCATGAATTGGAAGACTAAATATTGTTAAGATGTCAATTCTACCCAACATGATTTACAGATTCAATGCAATCACAATGAAAGTTTTAACTGCCTACCTTGCTGAAATGGAAGAAACAATTATCAAATTTATTTTGAGAGGTAAGGGACCCTAAATAACCAAAATCATCTTGAAAAAGAAGAACAAAGTTGGAGGACTCACACTTCCTGACATTAAACCTTATTACAAAACTACAGCAGTCAACACAGCATAGTACTGGCACAAAGATAGACATATAGAACAATGGAATCAAATTGAGAGTTCAGAAATAGACCCTCACATCTATGGTCAATTGATTTTTGACATGGCTAATTCACTTGATTGGTAAAGAATAGTCTCTTCAACAAATGGTGCTGGGACAACTGTATTTCTGTATGCAGAGGAATGAGAGAGGACCCCTATCTCACACCACATACAAAAATGAACTCAAAATGGATCAAAGACATATATATATGAAGCAAAACTATAAAGGTCCCAGGGAAAATATGGGGAAGCATCTTCAGGATCTTGTGGTAGGCAATGGTTTCTTATACTTTACACCTAAAGCATGAGCAACAAAAGAAAAAAATAGATAAATGGAGCCTCATTAAAATTAAAAACTTTTGGGCATCAAAGGACTTTATCATGAAAGTGAAAATACAATTACTCAATGACAAAAAATATTTGGAAATGTATTTGGTAAGGGTTCAATATCCAAAATATGTAAAGAAATCCTACAGATCAACAATAAAAGGACAAACAACTCTATTTAAAAATGGGCAAAAGACTCAAATAGACATTTCTCTAAAGAGGATATACAAATAGCTAAAAAGCACATGTAAAGATGCTCAACATCATTAGCTCTCAGGGAAATGCCAATCAAAATCAGAAGGAGATACCATTTCACACCCACTAGAATGGCTGCTATTAAAAAAAATGGAAAATTGCAAGTGTTGAGGAAGATGTGGAGAAATAAGAACACTCATTCATTGCAGGTGGGAATGTAAAATGGTGCAGCTGCTGTGGAATACTATTTGGCGGTTTCTCAGGAAGTTAGGGATAGAATTATCATGACTGTGCAATCCCTCTACTACATTTATACAAAAAAGAATTAAAAGCAGTGATGCAAACAAACATTTGCACATCATTGTTCATAGTGGCGTTAATCACAATTGCCCAAAGATGAAAACAACCCAAGCGTTCATCAACCAATAACTGGATTAAGAAAGTGTGGTTCATACATATGATGGAATATTATCCAGCATTAAAAAGGAATGAAGTCCTGATACATGCAACAACATGGATGAACCTTGAAGATGTTCTGCTGTGTGAAATAAGCCATATGCAAAAGGACAAATATTATATGATCCCAGTAATATGAAATAATTAGAATAAGGAAACTCATAGAGTTAGAATCTAGAGTACAGGTTACCAGGGTCTGGGTTGGGAGTGGTGAATGGGGAGTTAACGCCATATTTGTACAGAACTTCTATTTAGGTTGATTTGCAAAGTTTTGGAAATGGATGGTGGTCATGGTAGCAGAACACTGCAAGTGTAATTAACAGCACTGAATTATATATGTGAATGTGGTTAAAAGGGGAAATTTTAGGTTGTGTATATGTTACTACAATAAAAATTTAAAGAGAAAAAATAGAACTGTACAACACAGTGAAAACTATTATAAACGATGGTTTATAGTTTATAGTACAATCATTATAACAAATGTACTACACTAATGCAAGGTGTTAATAATAGGGTGGCATATGAGGAAAAATACACCCTAATGTAAACTATGGATTACAGCTAATATCACAATTATAATATTCTTTCATCAATTGTAAGTAAGATACCATGCTAATGAAAAGTGTTAGTGATGGAGGGGGGAGGTACATGGCAATGCTGTATTTTTTACATGATTTTTCTGTAAACCTACAACTTTTCTAATTAAAGAAAAGTATTCTAATTAAGAAAAGGATTCAAGGGTGTCATTCTCTCAAGAAAGTCTTTGAATTCATAAAGCTTACGCAAGAGTTATCTCCACAACCTTCTTTCTTTCCATTTTGGGGGGAGACAACCCCCTTCCCTCTCTCTATCAAAATGTTCTTAATTGAACAGCACAAAACACAGAACAGATAAGGTGGTGTGGAGGAGGTGCCAGTTACCGGACATTATACAGACTGGGAAATGTGAAGTCCAGAGAAAAGGGTGCCTCCCCTAGAGACACACAGGCTGTGTTTTCCTAATGCCAAGCATTTGGAAGAGAACCAAAACCTTTACTAAAATACCCGGATGCTTCCAAATAGTAGAAGTTTGGCTCAGCAAACACAGCATTGCTTGAATGCCCTGCTTGTCAGTGAGTTGTGGCATCACATAGACAGTCATAATAAATTAAAGGCTAAGCTGGGAATAGAACTAAGACTTCCTGGTTCTTCATCCAAAGTTCAGGCCCTTCACTGACTTCAATTTCATATGCATCTTACTGGCTCTTCTGGGCTGGTAGTACTGTGTGCTCACCCACAAAAGAAAGGGACCTTTTAGCAAAAGACTTGGCTCAACTTCATCCTGAATTATTTGATCTGCAGCCAATTGGACTAATATGTGATCTCATATTCGTGTTATATATTTCATTTGACAATAAATTCCCCATTTTAGACTTTCCTTTCTTAAAATAATATCCTGTTTCAAGAAACAGAAAGTTATTAAATCTCTTTTTATTCTTCAAACACAGTGAAGATTTTCATCTGACTTGACAGTCAGAAGCTAAAGATAATGTAATTATCCTATGTCAGAATTATTAGGAAAGTTAAATGAGTCAGCCTTAATTTCTATCCTGCTGCATTTCAGCATGAAAGTTATGTAGACTGGAAGGGGAAAAAAAAATGACAAACCAACAACTGTCTCTCTTTTTGCCAGATGTGTTCTGTTCAACCCAAAACTCTTTGTATATTATCCTTAATTAATAATAACTTGTGACAATAGCATTATAATATTATATAGTGGAGAGTGATTAATAATATCCTTAATTAAAGTTGCCACAAAGCATCTTTTAACTGACATGCAATCATTAAGTAATGATTATGGCTTCATATTAAGGGTTTGTACTCACTCTCTATCTCCTTCCATTTATAAGGCATGGTGAAGAAAAATAAGTCTCTCTTTTGCTAGTTGTTTAAACTCCAGCTATGCTTCAAAAGGAGCATTTCTTTTGAACCTTTCTTCTGGACCTTTTGTAAATTACCTACACAGCTTTCTAAACGGTTTCAAAGGACATTTATACAGCTGGTTCTAAAGAGTGCTCAGAAGTGGCAGGTGTAAACCAGGGAGAGAACTGTGTGGGCATGCTTCTTTATCTCAGGGAAATCTAGGGATGACTTCCTCTACTTGCTTTAAAGGCCCATTTTTGGACTCATATATGATTTTCTACCTAAATAATTCGGTAAACATTCTGAAATTGATCTCCACTTGAAGTGCCAAAGTTGGAGGTTGACCTTCATGGTCACTTAATACATTTGTTGGCACAAATCAGCCTTTCTGAGTTTATTATTTATTCTGTGTCATCATGTCTATGTGACACCTGCAAATGCCTGCAATTTTTAAAATAATTGTCAGTAATTTTTTTGCTTGGACTCAGACAAAACAAAGACAGAACTTTTCCTTGTTTGAAAATAAAGGGAAACATCTATTGACCATTAAAATTCCTGTAACTGTTTTCAGGAATACTACAATGGACTTTCCTTAGGTGTAGATAACAGAAAATGGAAGTGAAAATTTGTTACTTTTCCATGAAATATAACAATTTAAAAAGACAGCCTGTATTAACCTAGCTTCTGCCAACTTTTCTAGTTTCACCTCTCATCACCCTCCCTGACCCTGTCCAGTGTTCCTCATATGTCAGTCATCCTAAGAACCATCACTATATCTTCCTCAATATTTTTCTCACCTTTCTACACTTAAAAATATATTACAGGAGAGGCGGGGCAAGATGGCAGACTGGTGAGCTGTATGTTTTAGTTACTCCTCCAGGAAAGTAGGAAAAAAGCCAGGAACTGCGTGGACTGGACACCACAGAGCAATCTGTCTTTGGGCATACTTCATACAACACTCATGAAAACGTGGAACTGCTGAGATCAGCGAAATCTGTAAGTTTTTGCGGCCAGGGGACCCGCGCCCCTCCCTGCCAGGCTCAGTCCCGGGGGAGGAGGGGCTGTTAGCTCCAGGAAGGAGAAGGGAGAATTGCAGTGGCTGCTCTCATCGGAAACTCATTCTACTGATTCAAACTCCAACCATAGATAGACTGAGGCCAGACACCAGAGACTCTGAGAGCAGCCAGCCCAGCAGAGAGGAGACGGGCATAGAAGGAAAACAACACGAGAAGCTCCAAAGTAAAAGCAGAGGATTTTTGGAGTTCTGGTGAACACAGAAAGGGGAAGGGCGGAGATCAGGCCTTGAGGCGCATATGCAAATCCCGAAGCAAGGCTGATCTCTCTGCCCAGGGCACCTTTCCTTAATGGCCCTGGTTGCTTTGTCTATTAGCATTTCAATAACCCATTAGATCTCTGAGGAGGGCCGTTTTTTTTTTTTTTTTTTTTTTTTTTAAATCCTTTTTGCTTTTTCTAAAACAATTACTCTAAGAAGCTCAATACAGAAAGCTTCAAAGAATTGAAATTTGGGCACGTCAAGTCAAGAGCAGAAATAAGAGAGCTCTGAGACAAAAGGCAATAATCCAGTGGCTGAGAAAATTCACTAAACAACACAACTTCCCAAGAAAAGGGGGGTGTCCGCTCACAGCCACCATCCTGGTGGACAGGAAACACTCCTGCCCATCGCCAGCCCCATAGCCCAGAGCTGCCCCAGACAACCCAGTGTGACGGAAGTGCTTCAAATAACAGGCACACACCACAAAACTGGGCGTGGACATTAGCCTTCCCTGCAACCTCAGCTGAATGTCCCAGAGCTGGGAAGGGGGAACAGTGTGAATTAACAGAGCCCCATTCAGCCATCATTTGAGCAGACTGGGAGCCTCCCAACACAGCCCAGCAGCCCAGAACTGCCCTGGGGGGACGGCACTCACCTATGACATAGCACAGTCATCCCTCAACAGAGGACCCGGGGTGCACAGCCTGGAAGAGGGGCCCACTTGCAAGTCTCAGGAGCCATACGCCAATACCAAAGACTTGTGGGTCAGTGGCAGAGACAAACTGTGGCAGGACTGAACTGAAGGATTAGACTATTGCAGTAGCTTTAAAACTCTAGGATCATCAGGGAGATTTGATTGTTAGGGCCACCCCCCCTCCCCGACTGCCCAGAAACATGCCCCACATACAGGGCAGGCAACACCAACTACACACGCAAGCTTGGGACACCAATTGGGCCCCACAAGACTCACTCCCCCACTCACCAAAAAGGCTAAGCAGGGGAGATCTGGCTTGTGGAGAACAGGTGGCTCGTGGACGCCACCTGCTGGTTAGTTAGAGAAAGTGTACTCCACGAAGCTGTAGATCTGATAAATTAGAGATAAGGACTTCAACTGGTCTACAAACCCTAAAAGAACCCTATCAAGGACAGCAAATGCCACGAGGCCAAAAACAACAGAAAATTATAAAGCATATGAAAAAACCAGACGATATGGATAACCCAAGCCCAAGCACCCAAATCAAAAGACCAGAAGAGACACACCTAGAGCAGCTACTCAAAGAACTAAAGATGAACAATGAGACCCTAGTACGGGATATGAAGGAAATCAAGAAGACGCTAGAAGAGCATAAAGAAGACATTGCAAGACTAAATAAAAAAATGGATGATCTTATGGAAATTAAAGAAACTGTTGACCAAATTAAAAAGATTCTGGACACTCATAGTACAAGACTAGAGGAAGTTGAACAACGAATCAGTGACCTGGAAGATGACAGAATGGAAAATGAAAGCATAAAAGAAAGAATGGGGAAAAAAATTGAAAAACTCGAAATGGACCTCAGGGATATGACAGATAATATGAAGCGTCCGAATATAAGACTCATTGGTGTCCCAGAAGGGGAAGAAAAGGGTAAAGGTCTAGGAAGAGTATTCAAAGAAATTGTTGGGGAAAACTTCCCAAATCTTCTAAACAACATAAATACACAAATCATAAATGCTCAGCGAACTCCAAATAGAATAAATCCAAAAAAAACCCACTCCGAGACATATACTGATCACACTGTCAAACATAGAAGAGAAGGAGCAAGTTCTGAAAGCAGCAAGAGAAAAGCAATTCACCACATACAAAGGAAACAGCATAAGACTAAGTAGTGACTACTCAGCAGCCACCATGGAGGCGAGAAGGCAATGGCATGATATATTTAAAATTCTGAGAGAGAGGAATTTCCAGCCAAGAATACTTTATCCAGCAAAGCTCTCCTTCAAATTTGAGGGAGAGCTTAAATTTTTCACAGACAAAGAAATGCTGAGAGAATTTGCTAACAAGAGACCTGCCCTACTGGAGATACTAAAGGGAGCCCTACAGACAGAGAAACAAAGACAGGACAGAGAGACTTGGAGAAAGGTTCAGTACTAAAGAGATTCGATATGGGTACAATAAAGGATATTAATAGAGAGAGGGAAAAATATGGCAAACATAATCCAAAGGATAAGATGGCCGATTCAAGAAATGCCTTCACGGTTTTAACGTTGAATGTAAATGGATTAAACTCCCCAATTAAAAGATATAGATTCGCAGAATGGATCAAAAAAAATGAACCATCAATATGTTGCATACAAGAGACTCATCTTAGACACAGGGACACAAAGAAATTGAAAGTGAAAGGATGGAAAAAAATATTTCATGCAAGCTACAGCCAAAAGAAAGCAGGTGTAGCAATATTAATCTCAGATAAAATAGACTTCAAATGCAGGGATGTTTTGAGAGACAAAGAAGGCCACTACATACTAATAAAAGGGGCAATTCAGCAAGAAGAAATAACAATCGTAAATGTCTATGCACCCAATCAAGGTGCCACAAAATACATGAGAGAAACATTGGCAAAACTAAAGGAAGCAATTGATGTTTCCACAATAATTGTGGGAGACTTCAACACATCACTCTCTCCTATAGATAGATCAACCAGACAGAAGACCAATAAGGAAATTGAAAACCTAAACAATCTGATAAATGAATTAGATTTAACAGACATCTACAGGACATTACATCCCAAATCACCAGGATACACATACTTTTCTAGTGCCCACGGAACTTTCTCCAGAATAGATCATATGCTGGGACATAAAACAAGCCTCAATAAATTTAAAAAGATTGAAATTATTCAAAGCACATTCTCTGACCACAATGGAATACAATTAGAAGTCAATAACCATCAGAGACTTAGAAAATTCACAAATACCTGGAGGTTAAACAACACACTCCTAAACAATCAGTGGGTTAAAGAAGAAATAGCAAGAGAAATTGCTAAATATATAGAGACGAATGAAAATGAGAACACAACATACCAAAACCTATGGGATGCAGCAAAAGCAGTGCTAAGGGGGAAATTTATAGCACTAAACGCATATATTAAAAAGGAAGAAAGAGCCAAAATCAAAGAACTAATGGATCAACTGAAGAAGCTAGAAAATGAACAGCAAACCAATCCTAAACCAAGTAGAAGAAAAGAAATAACAAGGATTAAAGCAGAAATAAATGACATAGAGATCAAAAAAACAATAGAAAGGATAAATATCACCAAAAGTTGGTTCTTTGAGAAGATCAACAAGATTGACAAGCCCCTAGCTAGACTGACAAAATCAAAAAGAGAGAAGACCCATATAAACAAAATAATGAATGAAAAAGGTGACATAACTGCAGATCCTGAAGAAATTAAAAAAATTATAAGAGGATATTATGAACAACTGTATGGCAACAAACTGGATAATGTAGAAGAAATGGACAATTTCCTGGAAACATATGAACAACCTAGACTGACCAGAGAAGAAATAGAAGACCTCAACCAACCCATCACAAGCAAAGAGATCCAATCAGTCATCAAAAATCTTCCCACAAATAAATGCCCAGGGCCAGATGGCTTCACAGGGGAATTCTACCAAACTTTCCAGAAAGAACTGACACCAATCTTACTCAAACTCTTTCAAAACATTGAAAAAAATGGAACACTACCTAACTCATTTTATGAAGCTAACATCAATCTAATACCAAAACCAGGCAAAGATGCTACAAAAAAGGAAAACTACCGGCCAATCTCCCTAATGAATATAGATGCAAAAATCCTCAACAAAATACTTGCAAATCGAATCCAAAGACACATTAAAAAAATCATACACCATGACCAAGTGGGGTTCATTCCAGGCATGCAAGGATGGTTCAACATCAGAAAAACAATCAATGTATTACAACACATTAAAAACTCGAAAGGGAAAAATCAATTGATCATCTCAATAGATGCTGAAAAAGCATTTGACAAAATCCAACATCCCTTTTTGATAAAAACACTTCAAAAGGTAGGAATTGAAGGAAACTTCCTCAACATGATAAAGAGCATATATGAAAAACCCACAGCCAGCATAGTACTCAATGGTGAGAGACTGAAAGCCTTCCCTCTAAGATCAGGAACAAGACAAGGATGCCCGCTGTCACCACTGTTATTCAACATTGTGCTGGAAGTGCTAGCCAGGGCAATCCGGCAAGACAAAGAAATAAAAGGCATCCAAATTGGAAAAGAAGAAGTAAAACTGTCATTGTTTGCAGATGATATGATCTTATATCTAGAAAACCCTGAGAAATCAACGATACACCTACTAGAGCTAATAAACAAATTTAGCAAAGTAGCGGGATACAAGATTAATGCACATAAGTCAGTAATGTTTCTATATGCTAGAAATGAACAAACTGAAGAGACACTCAAGAAAAAGATACCATTTTCAATAGCAACTAAAAAAATCAAGTACCTAGGAATCAACTTAACCAAAGATGTAAAAGACCTATACAAAGAAAACTACATAACTCTACTAAAAGAAATAGAAGGGGACCTTAAAAGATGGAAAAATATTCCATGTTCATGGATAGGAAGGCTAAATGTCATTAAGATGTCAATTCTACCCAAACTCATCTACAGATTCAATGCAATCCCAATCAAAATTCCAACAACCTACTTTGCAGACTTGGAAAAGCTAGTTATCAAATTTATTTGGAAAGGGAAGATGCCTCGAATTGCTAAAGACACTCTAAAAAAGAAAAACGAAGTGGGAGGACTTACACTCCCTGACTTTGAAGCTTATTATAAAGCCACAGTTGCCAAGACAGCATGGTACTGGCACAAAGATAGACATATAGATCAATGGAATCGAATTGAGAATTCAGAGATAGACCCTCAGATCTATGGCCGACTGATCTTTGATAAGGCCCCCAAAGTCACCGAACTGAGCCATAATGGTCTTTTCAACAAATGGGGCTGGGAGAGTTGGATATCCATATCCAAAAGAATGAAAGAGGACCCCTACCTCACCCCCTACACAAAAATTAACTCAAAATGGACCAAAGATCTCAATATAAAAGAAAGTACCATAAAACTCCTAGAAGATAATGTAGGAAAACATCTTCAAGACCTTGTATTAGGAGGCCACTTCCTAGACTTTACACCCAAAGCACAAGCAACAAAAGAGAAAATAGATAAATGGGAACTCCTCAAGCTTAGAAGTTTCTGCACCTCAAAGGAATTTCTCAAAAAGGTAAAGAGGCAGCCAACTCAATGGGAAAAAATTTTTGGAAACCATGTATCTGACAAAAGACTGATATCTTGCATATACAAAGAAATCCTACAACTCAATGACAATAGTACAGACAGCCCAATTATAAAATGGGCAAAAGATATGAAAAGACAGTTCTCTGAAGAGGAAATACAAATGACCAAGAAACACATGAAAAAATGTTCAGCTTCACTAGCTATTAGAGAGATGCAAATTAAGACCACAATGAGATACCATCTAACACCGGTTAGAATGGCTGCCATTAAACAAACAGGAAACTACAAATGCTGGAGGGGATGTGGAGAAATTGGAACTCTTATTCATTGTTGGTGGGACTGTATAATGGTTCAGCCACTCTGGAAGTCAGTCTGGCAGTTCCTTAGAAAACTAGATATAGAGCTACCATTCGATCCAGCGATTGCACTCCTCGGTATATACCCGGAAGATCGGAAAGCAGTGACACGAACAGATATCTGCACGCCAATGTTCATAGCAGCATTATTCACAATTGCCAAGAGATGGAAACAACCCAAATGTCCTTCAACAGATGAGTGGATAAATAAAATGTGGTATATACACACGATGGAATACTACGCGGCAGTAAGAAGGAACGATCTGGTGAAACATATGACAACATGGATGAACCTTGAAGACATAATGCTGAGCGAAATAAGCCAGGCACAAAAAGAGAAATATTATATGCTACCACTAATGTGAACTTTGAAAAATGTAGAACAAATGGTTTATAATGTAGAATGTAGGGGAACTAGCAGTAGAGAGCAATTAAGGAAGGGGGAACAATAATCCAGGAAGAACAGATAAGCTATTTAACGTTCTGGGGATGCCCAGAAATGACTATGGTCTGTTAATTTCTGATGGTTGTAGTAGGAACAAGTTCACTGAAATGTTGCTATATTATGTAACTTTCTTGGGGTAAAGTAGGAACATGTTGGAAGTTAAGCAGTTATCTTAGGTTAGTTGTCTTTTTCTTACTCCCTTGCTATGGTCTCTTTGAAATGCTCTTTTATTGTATGTTTGTTTTCTTTTTAACTTTTTTTTTTCATACAGGTGATTTGAAAAAAGAAGGGAAAGTTAAAAAAAAAAAAAAAAAAAAAAAGATGTAGTGCCCCCTTGAGGAGCCTGTGGAGAATGCAGGGGTATTCGCCTACCCCACCTCCATGGTTGCTAACATGACCACAGACATAGGGGACTGGTGGTTTGATGGGTTGAGCCCTCTACCATAAGTTTTACCCTTGGGAAGACGGTTGCTGCAAAGGAGAGGCTAGGCCTCCCTGTATTTGTGCCTAAGAGTCTCCTCCTGAATGCCTCTTTGTTGCTCAGATGTGGCCCTCTCTCTCTGGCTAAGCCAACTTGAAAGGTGAAATCACTGCCCTCCCCCCTACGTGGGATCAGACACCCAGGGAAGTGAATCTCCCTGGCAACGTGGAATATGACTCCCAGGGAGGAATGTAGACCTGGCACCGTGGGACGGAGAACATCTTCTTGACCAAAAGGGGGATGTGAAAGGAAATGAAATAAGCTTCAGTGGCAGAGAGATTCCAAAAGGAGCCGAGAGGTCACTCTGGTGGGCACTCTTATGCACACTTTAGACAACCCTTTTTGGTTCTAAAGAATTGGGGTAGCTGGTGGTGGATACCTGAAACTATCAAACTACAACCCAGAACCCATGAATCTCGAAGACAGTTGTATAAAAATGTAGCTTATGAGGGGTGACAATGGGATTGGGAAAGCCATAAGGACCAAACACCACTTTGTCTAGTTTATGGATGGATGTGTAGAAAAGTAGGGGAAGGAAACAAACAGACAAAGGTACCCAGTGTTCTTTTTTACTTCAGTTGCTCTTTTTCACTCTAATTATTATTCTTGTTATTTTTGTGTGTGTGCTAATGAAGGTGTCAGGGATTGATTTAGGTGATGAATGTACAACTACGTAATGGTACTGTAAACAATCGAAAGTACAATTTGTTTTGTATGACTGCGTGGTATGTGAATATATCTCAATAAAATGATGATTTAAAAAAAAATGCTAAAAGACAAAATAAAATAGTTTTTCATAAAAAAAAAAAAAAAAAAAAAGAAGTTGAAGAAAATACAATAAAATATTAGCATGGGTTAATTTAAAAAATATATATATATATTACAGTTTTTATATATGAATGTTATATAATGTATAAATTATAACTTAGTATTTTCTTAATACATATTATAGTACAAAATTATCAAAAATTTCTAAAATACCTTATCATGTAAACCATAGTATGCTTTGGGAAATACTGTGCTAGTACTAAAGAACGTCTTTTGATTTCTCAAATATGCCATGCTCTCTCTCATTTGTGATTCGGATCTCCAGATTTAGCAAACTGAAAAAAAAAAAAAAAATAGTATGCCCATTCATATTTGAACTTAAAAAAAAAAAAGAAAGAATGTTTTAGTACAAATATATCCCAAATATTACATGGGACAACAATGCATGACACACATATATATATACCAAACCAATTTTCATTGTTTCTCTGAAATTCAAATGTAAGTGGACTTCTTGTATTTTATTTGACAACCCATGTAATTTTTTTTTTTTTTTTTGACTCATGTAATACTGTTCCTTTGGCTATAACACACTTCTCTCCTACCTGGGAAACCCTTGGTTTCAATGCAATGTCCCTCTAATGGAGAAGGCTTTCACTGCACCGATTCCTTAAATGAATGAATGAGTAATTGCTTCTGGAATTTAGTTATACAACTACAACGAATGGAAATTTTCTTTTCTCTGTATCTTCTTTAGTATTATTATTCCATTGATTGTATTTTTACCCCCATACCATCCAATTTTCAACACTTTGCAATGTTGACATTCATTTGTTCTCCCTCTCTTAAAACGTTATGTTTGTACATCTAATCACCATCACTGACCACTCTAGGTTTTCTTAAGTTATACAATCCCAGTCTTTATCTTCTGTCTTTCCTTCTGGTGTCATACATGCCCCTAACCTTCCTCTTTCAACCATACTCACACTCATCTTTGTTCAGAGTACTTACAATATTGTGCTATTATCACACAGTATTATGCTATCCATTTCTGGATCTATACAATCAATCCTGTTGAACCTTATGTACTCCTTCAGCATCAAATGCCCATTTTCTAACTTCTTTCTATCTCCTAACAACCTGTTTTCTCAACTGTAACTCTCAAATTTTGCTCATAAGTATTCATATTACTGAGTCCAAAGAGTATTTGTCCTTTTGTTCTGGCTAATTTCACTCAGTGTAATGTCTACTGTCTACCATTTTGTCTTCTGGATTTTATACGTGCTCCAGTTTGCTTACGAATTTACAGTCCTGAGGCCATAAAAGAGTCCAAACTAAGGCATCAACAAGAAGATACCTTCACTGAAGGATGGCCAATGTCACCCGGAACATCTCTGTCAGCTAGGAAGGCATGTGGCTGGCATCTGCTGGTCCAGGTTCTGTTTCAGCTCCTCTCTCAGCTCCTGTGCTTCCTTAGCTTAGCCTCTCCAAACATCCTTTTGTCTGCAAATCCAAACATCTCTAAGCATCTTTAAGCATCAGCTCCCAAGTGTCTCTTCAAAAGTCTCTCTCAGCTGCTCTTGGGGCATTTTGTCCTCTCTTAGCTTCTTCAGAGCAAACTCTGGGCTAGCATCTCAAAGTATCAGCAAGCATCTGGATCTCTTGGCTTAGCATATCCCGGGACATTTTCATCTCTCTGCTTTCTGTGTGAGCTCCCTTTAAAGGATTCCAGTAAACTAATCAGGACCTACCCTGAATGGGTGGGGTCAAATCTTCATGGAAACATTCAATCAAGAGCTCACACTCTAATAAGAAAGTTCAGTAACTCTGTCCCCACAAGATTGCATTAAAAACATGGCTTTTGGGGGGACATAATATATCCCTGAGGATGAGACTCAGAAAGTTGTCAGACTTTCCTGTGAGGCCTCTAGACACTGAACTTTTCCTATCCTGCCCAGTAGGTGGCACCTGTCATCCTGCAGCTCCCCACTGGTGTAAAGAGGTGTGTTGTCTTTAATTCTCAGTAGACTCTGTCCCTGCCAGGGGCTGAGAGTGTCAGAAGCCAAGCTTAAGCTGTTTTTTTTTTTGTTTTTTTTTTTTTTTCCTCCCCAGGTTCTAGAGTCTGAGTTCTCTGAGGGAGGGCAATCACTTGAACTGGGCCCTGCCTCCCCATTTTCTTAGGGAAGATAAGCCCTTTAGGGATCTGTCTCCTGCCTTTGACTTCTTCCTTTGACTCTCTGACTATCTTAACTCCACCCTTGCCTGGCTCAGAGCTGACAAATGAAAATGCCTGAGGCTTTCCTAATGAGTTACTTAGAATGAAAGGAAAAAAGGAAAATGGAAAGAAATCCCCTTTTCAGAACCAGTCCCTAGCCCCCCAGTTAACAGTCAAGAACTGGAGTTGGTGCCCAGTTCTATGTGCCCCTTTTCTCAGGACACAGCCCTTTTCCAGTATTCTGAACTCTGCCAATTCCAAAAGCCTCTGTATTTTTTTCCATCAGCCTCACCTCCTCTCTGCTTGGAGAAATCTCTGGGTTTCTTTCCTGCTTGTCCAGGTTTATCTGTGCTCAGAGCTTATATTCAGTAGCCCAAATTTGTTAATTGTAACTGCAATTGGAGCTTGGTTGAGCTGTCTTCCCTTCCTCCTAGTAGACTGCTTCTTTTTCCCAGAGAGAAGTCTTTCAACTCAGCTGGCCATGCCATTGGGGGAGTAGTGCCAGCTCTGCAGTTTGGGGAGCTTTACTTACAGTACTATGCTTCAACCTCAGCAATTCCACCCATTCCAGACTGGTGTACGATGTTTGTCCGCACACAGATGTCCCCCAACAGTTGTTCCAGACTATTTGCTAGTTGTTCCTGGCTATATGCTACTTGTCCCAGGGGACTAATTAATTTCCACACCTCCCTATACCGCCATCTTGCCCCACCTCCTGTTTCATGGTTTCTGACAATAATTAGGATGAGAACGACTAGATTCTCATCCAGAGTAATTCCACAATAGGAAATCCATCAATGTTATCCCCTATATTAGAGATTTAAAAAATATAACAAATGTCAGAGAACATTTGGACTATTCAAAGCTTATTTTAAATCACCTGTTAGTGACTAAAAACAGAACAAAACGAATTTTTAGAAAACCTCTCTTAGGTTACAAGGACTTAGAATGCATACTTCCTAACTTGATTAAGAGTAAGTATTGAGGATAATGGTGAAATATAGGCAAATTCCCATAAAATTAAGAAAAAGTAAGAGTTCCCTATCACATATTCTATTCAACAATGTACATGAGGTACCATGCAATGCAGAGAAAACAGCAACAAGAACAAAACAAAGACGATTGTATTACAAAGGTGGAGAACTTGTAACTTAAAAATTCCAGAGAATAATCTGATAATCTTTTAGAACAAACAAAGAATTTGGATCAACAAAGAAAACCCCAAGAACATTCTTGCCCACTGCCATAAGCCATTTAGACAATGGAAAAGAAAAACAATTCAAATCACAGAAACAACAAAGAATGGAAAATACTGAGTGACTGAAAAAGAAATGAGCAAGAATTTTAAGGAGAAAATCAAAGAGTACATCAAAAGATGTTAAAGAATATGTGAACATTGAGAGATTACATAATTGAGGGATATGTAATTGTTCTGGGCAGGAAAACTACTTGGATCACACTTTACAGCTAATTTGTTATGAATATTGTCCTGTTTTCCCTCCAGAATGTCAGTCACACAAGGCAGCAATCAAGGTCACTGATACGACCCAAGAATCTAGAGCAGTGGTTGTCACAGAACCATCACACGTAAGTGTTTGTTGAGTGGATTAATGAATGAAAGAAACGTTAATTCTCTTTGATTTAATTTAGAAATCCAAAGGAGTCCAAATCAAAATTCCTTGGAGATTTTTAAAAAATGGAACTAAAAAAAAAACCTGATTCTTAAAAAACAAACATCAAGACCAAAAAAAAAAAAAAACCCAGAAGAAACAGGAAACATTTTTTTGTTTGTTTTTAGAATGGATGACTTTAAATATACATAAAAGTAGAGGAAAGTAGTATAATGAACTCCCATCTATGTATCAGCTTAAAAATGAATAATATTTTGTCAATTTTGTTTTACTTATTCTTTCCAAATTTTTTGAAACAGTATTTTAGGTAAATCCCAGACATGATATCAGTTTGTCCACAAATACTTTAGTATGATAAACTAACTTTAAACTTCATCTGAAAGAGGGAAGGAGTAATAATAATTATAAAATCTTTAAAAAATAAAATAATCCAAGCATTCTATGAAACAAGACACTATATTTAAAAATCCACCAGGGAAAAGACTGATGAAAGTTAAAGCAATTGAAAGACTGGGAGAAAATATTTAGTGAATACATAACAAAAAATTAGGATATTATAAAAGATAATCGAATAAAAAAGGTCAAGCCTGAAAAAAAGGCTATTGATAGAAAAAGAAAATATTAATAATCTAAAACCTCAAAACTCTACTGGCAATCAAGGCAATGTAGATTAACTTTAAAAATGAGGATGCCTATTTTTCATCTATCAGAGTGTAAGAAAAAAAATCTTGACCACATTCAGGGTTGAAAATGCCTTTGGAAATGGGAGTTGATATAGCATGTTTGGAGGGAAGTTTGACAGTGGCTATTAAAATTAAATTATGGCTTATCCTTCAACTTGGCAATTCTAATTTTAGATGTCTATCCTAGAGAATCACTTGTACCAAGGCTAAAAATGAAACAAAACAAAATAAAAAAATGGTGCACAATATTGTTCATTGAAGATTTTTTTCCCCCTAGTGTTCAAAGAAGTAGAAATAACCTACATGGTCATCAACAGAAAACTGTTTAAATAAATTAATAAATTATGATCCTTTTATTTCTTGGATTGCTATGCTGTAGTTGCTAAGAATGAGTCATTCCCCTGCAATGACAGAGCCAGGAGTAGCCTATACAACGCTTTAGTTCAAGTTTGAAACATGTACCCTCTGGATAGATGCAGCCCCCCCACCCCCACCCCTGTGCCACTGATTGATGAATAAAGGCTGCCCATCAGGCCCTACTCAGCTCTTTAGTCCTTGTGCAGTGCACAGCCCACACAGCTGTATTTGGGGCCTTGCTACTCACAGGTAAACCATTCCAAGGGGGTTTGTTGAGTGAGGAAAGCAAGGTGAAGAACAATATCTTATAGCATGAATCTCTATATAGTGAACAAACACACAGACACACAAACATGCACACGCAGCAAAATTCTATATTTCTATATGTATGTGTGTAGATGCATGGAAAATAATCTGGAAAGATACCACTGAGCTGATGAGACAACATCACTGGGGATGGGTGTGGGATTTGGAGGCAGCAAGGGACTTTCACGCTCTTTTCTCTGTAGTTTGAAATTCTTACAAGTATGTGATAATGAGTTACATTTGTGTTCATTGTTATTACTTATTAGGTATTAAAGTGAATATTTATTATAAACAAGAAAATACATTACTACAAATTACACTTTTAAAAGCTGACAACAGCACAAACATGAAAAATCCAATCCCCCATCCCCAATTTTATTAGTTAACTGCCTAAAACACCTTTATAATACTTCTTTTCTACCTTTTCTATATCGTGAACAGTTGAAAAAATTTCTGTTCTCTCTATATATTGGCATACTCTGAAGTCTTTAAATAATCATCAAAAGTTCCTATTTATCTATAGGGGAGATGTCCACATATTCAGTAAACAAGACTACGAAATTGTACAAAAGACACATTTCCGTTTTCATATGTGTAGAGACAATTGATCTTTGCCAGTACTTCCAGCCCCCGAATTCCACCTTCCTTAGCCAAGTCTGTTGAGATCCTGCTAATCTCTTTCTGTGACAGTCACCCTCAACATGTCGACTCTTGGCTGGGACCAATTTGATTTACGACTGGCTCCTTTCTCTTTACTCATCAGAATTCCACTCCTCTTTTCACAGATTGGACATGTTCTTGAATATTTATGTTGTTTCTTTTAGCTCAAAAACAGAAAAGAATACTATTATGATCTCGACTCTCTTAGCCATAAACCCAAATTGTCATTTGGTGAGCACTGATATGATGGGACTTTATATGGAAAAGCTAAGATTTAAAGAGATCTAGTAAGTGAGCATATAAAATATAATTTAGAAGATGCTGCATTGTGGTTTTAAGGCAAACATCCAATGGGTTAGTTATAAAACACTTGCAATGAACCAAGAAAAATACTCTTACTTGACAAATTTTTATTTTTTAAGTCACATGACAACCAGTGCCATGCAATGTAACCTGAAGGAATTTCATAAAATTCTTTAGTTGCTAATGTTGATAAACACTTAACCCAAATAGTGATTTAAGTAAATACACTTCAAAGTTTTTAAGATGTTAGGCAACTTGCTATGAAAAATGATTTCCTCAAGCAAAAGTAAAAGAGGATATGTTTATTTTTTCCTGCATTTTCTCACTGACATTCAAACAGGCTAAAAGCTTTAACTTTTTATCTCATTTATTTTTTTTTTTTTTTTTTTTTTTAATTTTAATATTTTATTTAACCAACCATATCCAAGATATCATTTAAACACATAATCAATATAAAATTGATATATTTTACATTTGTATCAAGTCTTTGAAATCTGGTGTGTATTTTACACTTACAGCAAATCTCAATTTGGACTAGCCACATTTCAAATGCTCAGTGGCCGCATGTGGCTATGTTGTGGCCATACTATACAAAGATGGACCTCCTACTCAAAATATGTTTTAGATATTGAGCTCGATGACACTACACATTTACACACACACGCCAAGAGGGCAGAAAATGTTTACTTCATACATATGAGGCTTTTGCAGGAGAGCAGGGCAGACTTCTCAAGCTGGTCTGAAAATGGTTTGAGAGTGGGGAAAGGAGACTGGCTTGGTGTTTCCACGGGTGGGAAGAGGGTGAGGATTCCCACATCCTCAAAGGGGTTTGAATGGTTTGAACCTCTTGCCAAATGAGGGAGCACCCAGGCTTTCTTATCAGCTTGCCCAGAATTGGGGTAGATGGGGAATGAGGAGTAAAGCTTTGAGCTGTCAGCAAACATCAAAAAACGGAATCAGACTCCGTTACAGGCCAGCTGCTACTGGACTAGACAATACAGAACCTAACACTTTTTAAGTATAATTTGTCTGATACTAACACAGATTAACCTTTCTTCTGATTAGTACATGTCTGTCACATATTTTCCTTCCATACTTTCAACTTTGTGTTTCTATGTTTTAGATGTCTCTTTTAGCTAGGGTGTGTTTTGCTCTAAAATTCAATCTGACAATCTCTTTCTGGCTGATCTAATCCTTGTATGTTTATTGTGAGTACTGATAAATTTGGACTTGTTTCTGCCATCTTTATTATTTTGTTTACCTACCTTTTCCATTCTCGTTCCTAAACTTTGAATTTTTGTTTATTCCTTTTTGTTGTTGTTCCATTATTTCCCACTTCTACAGTTTGAGATTATGTATTTTTTTCCAGTAATTACTCTTGGAACTTTATCTTGCATACTGAGAAAGACTAAAGTTGGTATTAATTTCTTCTTGAGAAACGTAAGATCAATTCTCTTCCTAAAACGCTGATCAATTCTCTTCCCACTGTGTATTCTATTTTGTACATAATTTGACATAATCATATCTAACACGTCTAAATCTTCCTATATATTTATCCCCCACCACCACTTCTCCTTGTATCTTAGATCTTCCTTCTGAGATCATTTTCTTTCTCCCTGAAGTATTACATAGTTCATTATGTTCTTGGTATTTCTGCTGGTGTCAATTTCTGTTTCATTGTGACAAGGTCTACTTTGCCCTTATTATTGATATTGTAGATTTTTTTCCCAGCACTTTAAGGGAATTCTACTTTCTTCTGGCTTCCTTTGTTTTTTGAAAAGTCTGCTCTCTATCTTGTCATTCTTGTTTTAACAATCTTTTTTTCTTTACATGCTTTTAAGATCTTCACTCTTCGGTGTTATGCAGCGTCTTACCCTGCTTGGTGTAAGTTGTGCTTCTTGTGCTTGTAGGTGTATGCCTTTCATCAGTTTCTCAGCCGTTCTCTCTTCTAATATTGCATTCTCCCCAATGGGACTTCACATACATGGTAGACAACTACCCCCCCCCCCCACCTTTCCTAGTCTCTTACATATTTTCTACTTTCTTGCCTGTTTCTGCTGCATCCTGGCAATGTATTCAGCTCTACTTTCCAGTTTACTCATTCAGTTTTGTCTAATCTATTTAATCATTCATACTTTTGATTTCAACAATTACATTTTCATTTCTAGAAGCTATTTAGATACTTAAAAAGCAATATCATTTTTATTTCTTGCTCACTGCTGTGGCTCCGTCTTCCATTTTCTTTACTATATTTTTGTATTGATTTTCAGCATTACAAAAATCTGAAATTCTTTGGACCTAGGTCTTTTGTGTCTGTTGACTCATTTAATTAAGTGGTTTGTTTCTCTGGTGTTTGGTGATTTTTTTTTTTTTTTTTTTTTAATCTACGCTATCAGCAGAAACAGGGCAATTCTTCTTTAGGCCTTCTGAGTTTAAAATAAAGTATGTCCTTAACAAATGGAGATTATCAAACACATAAGGAGGTAGACCACTATGAGAGTAAGAAGAAATAAGAAACACATTAGAACTCCAAAACTGCAGATATTAGTGTTAAGCCACAGGATAACTATGTATGAAATATTAAAAAGAAATACATGTTGCAAACAGAAAGATGAGCACACAAACTATCAAGAATAAACAGATACTAAAAAGAGAAAAATCTGCTAACTTCTAGAAATGAAAAACTTGTTGAAATAACATTAAATGGATGGATTATACAGCACATTATACACAGTTAAGGAGAAAATTTTAAGTTATATTTGAGGAATTTATCCAGAATACAGAAGAGATAAAATAGGAAGATAAGCTAAGAGATACGGAGGATAAAACAACAAGGTCTATCATATGACAGACTGAACTTACAGGAGAAAATGAAGAAGGTAGCAAGGCAATATTTAAAAATAATACTGTATCCATATCCAAGGAAATGCAAATCAACCCAGTTGAACTGTCTTTTTAAATAGGGAAGCGGGACACACTGCTATGTAGGTTAGGGATCATAGTGCTTATTACTTTCAAGTTGTATTTAGACATATCTCCCTCTTATTTTATGCTCCTACATTATTAAATATCATTCTCTACATGTCAACTTGCTATTTATCAACTGAATGAATCCCCACAATACCCCAATGTGCTATATGTTACTTCTATCCACATGTGCCTGGGTAGAATTCCAGGATCTTGGATGGAAGGGATGTTTGAGGTCACATAGGCAAATATTCTATCCTACAAGGTCCCTCGGAAATGTCATCTAGTCTTTCCTTAAACAAAGCTATTGGCTGCCTTTGATGTCACCCAAGACTACTCTCAAATTACACTGACATATTCTGAGGTTTTATGGAAATCTCTTTAAATTTGACCCACAGATCCTAGTTCTGCCTCCCTGAATCACAAACAATTCCATCCTACTGTTAAAGTATTTTAAGACATTGGCCACTGACCCCTACTCTTTTAGTTTGTATCAAGCATCCAATTCTCTGAACTATTTTTTCTCCATGGATTTCCCATTTTCATTCACTGTGGAAGCTACATGACCCATTAATAAACGGTCAATAGACGCCTTTCCAGATTGATAACCAAAATAATAAATTGGCGCAGTTGATTCCCACCATGGAGGGCTGTCTTTTTACCAATAGGCACTTGAGCATCACAGGACTGAGACCTGTATCCCGCCCACCCCCCCCCCCTGCCGCCGCCCCTCTTCCTCCCCTCTTACAGCTAAGTACATTCTCTAGGTACATCAACACTGTGCTTAAGGCAACCATTTGTACTGAAACCAAGTAGATGCTAAGAAGAAGTGATAAAAATCAACTTTTTTGGAGGCCCAGTTTGATATGATCATAGGCAAAACAGGGTGGAGAGGAAGTGTTGCTGTAAAACTAGTGGGCTAACAAAGATGTCTGTTTGGAGGTTAGGTGAAGCCAAGGTAGCTTGGGCTATGATTATGATTATTCCTATTGGTGATCAGTCATCCCAAGCATACACCTGATTTCTAATCAGAGTACTCACTTCCTGGTTTGTCTGAGAAGTACTAGAGTTTTCTCTCTCCCATCCAGCAATAAACTCACATAAGATGGACTTTGTTTACAAAAGATAGGCTACATTTATTTAGTCACAATTAGTTGACTGACTCAGTGTGCCTCAAGACCACAAAGATACCATTTCTCCTTCACTCCATTATGAGTCCTAGGGCTGGGGTCCAGAGTGGCTGGAATGCTGCTTGGGGCCCATTCACAGGTTTACAAGTTTCTCATTGAGAGCAATCTGTGACTGCGTGAGATTGGCCAGGTAGGTCACCATCAGCAGGTCATTGATGTTGCTGTTGAGCATGGTCTCAAAGTCATCAGGAACTATTTTGGGTACTTGGTTAACCAGACTCATCAAGAAGCGGCCCACAGTATTGTCAGCTGACACCTTTCCAGACAGTACATCCTCTGCATATTGCAACACTGTGCTTAAGGTGTCCTGGATGCGAGCTGATGCTCCTCCTACTTGCTGTAGGTCACTCGAGAGTCCAATCACCCGGTTGGGGCTAAAACAGGTCTTCATGATCAGGTCAACTCCAATGCGTTCGGTGTCATAATATGCATATTTCACTGTCAGAGGTGTAAACATCACCCCCATGGTCCTCCCAGGAACACCCATCAAAGTGCTGACATAGGCCTTGATGCTCATGCGGCCATTCTGGAGGCTTGTGTCCACGGTGAGGTGAATGGGATTGGGAGCCTCCCGGCTGTAGTATTCGTGGATCAGCACAGAGTGCTCTGTGATGTCATGGCCTGTAGCGTACCAGCCCAGGATGAGTTCATTTGGAGAGACTTTCTTGTGTAATTCATACATGTTCTTAGCAAATTCCATGTCAACAGCCACCTCATCTTCAGACTCATTGTGTGGCACTGAAAAGCAATTGGTGACTTCTACTGAGTGTTTGTCAACAGTTCCCAGCAGAGTCCCGATAACTCGGGCCGCACCCTCATTCCGTCGCTCGTAGCTGTCCACGATGGAGGCCAAAATGACCGGGTGCAGCCTGACCACGCGGCCGCCAGGGAAGGGCCCTGGGAGGGCCGGACCAGGCAACGGCGGCGCGGGAGTCTGCGCCGGGGCTTGCGTTGAGGTCGGAGCTGCCGCCGCCGCCGCCGGATCGGAAGATGGCGCCGGAACCGGCGCTGGAGCTGGAGACGCAGCCGAAGCTGGGGCTGAGGCAGGGGCTGGGGCCGGCGTAGTAGCAGGTGCCGGAGCTGGAGTAGCAGGAGGAGAACTCCCCGGTACCGCCGGTGTGGCCATCTTGTCCAGAAAGCTCATTTATTTTTATTTATCATTAAGAGCTTTTAAATAACATTAGAAAGAAGTAATGAACAGTGATTTTTTTTTTTTTTTTTGGTCATTTGTTCTCTGTATACAACAAACAGTAATTATGGAACAATATAAAATAGACAGTTACTTTTTTGCTTGCTAGGTATAGAGTGTTTGTAAATTAAAAAAAGAATCATAAAAATACAGATGTGGAAAGTATTTATGACAGACAGTAATATGTTATTTTACTCCAAGAAGTCAGACCAATGTTCTTGTAGATCTTACCAAGTGTACCCTGCAATGGCCCAAAAAAAACTATGCCAAAAATTAGGATATGTCTTGGGATCAGCATACCCAAAAAATGTTTCTTATTTGTGAAAAGTGAAAAAATCCTCTCAGTATGCTTTCAACCTAAACTTGCTCAGTTGAGGGTACTTTCTCGTCAACTGGGCACATGTACGGTGTACCCACTCCCATTTATCCCAATTTTCCTATCTACAGATTTCCATGTCACTCCTACATAGATTTTGTGGCTTTGGCCCCAATTTACTGTTTTCCCACATTCTCAGTTTACCATGCATAAAAATCACCCATAGAAATTCTTAAATATGCAGATGCCATGCTATGCAATTAAAATAACTGGCCCTGAGTTACATATATCAACAATGAAAAATCACCACAACCTAAAAAAACAGAAGTAGCATTGATTTTTGAAAAAAAAGTTGCAATGGTGAGTTTTCAAAGCTACTAATGAAAAGATCATTTAATCAGGATTTACTGTCATGTTGTTAAATATTTTAACTTTTTAATCAGAAATATGGTAGTTTTATGCCCATATTAATAGTCCATATTAGAAAGACCCATCCAACTTTCCCAATATCATCTGTTGAGATTATAATAAATAAATATTGGGGCACTTTCTCATATAAGGAGTATAATGTTCTTTCTACCACACGGAACTTTCTCTGTAAAAACTAGTTATTCATATTGCCTGAAATCAAGCATGTTAGGCTATATTGCCATTTCATTTCTCGTGCTGAACCATTTTGTAGAACAAAAATGGTCAGATGTTAGGAATCTGATCTGATAGACACAGCCTAAGTCTCTACCGGTTTTCTCCCAATTTCCTCCTTTAATCTTAATGTGAGGACTGAAGGTGAATCACACACTTCAAATATATTCCAGGACTAATAGACAGACACTAGAGAAAGAAGTAGGGGTCCACTGGGTCTGTTCTCTGATCCTTCTGTCCTGACAAACCTACCTTATTGCTCTGCTGACACATTTCTCCCTCTTTTTTTTTGTTTAACTGATCCGTGATTTTTACTGCCCTGCTCGGACTATTCTCAAGGAAACTTCAGTCTCCTTTATTAATTTAAAGAGCATTCATATTATTAGCAAGCACATTTCAGTAGAGTGGTATAGGTTCTGCAGTATATAGAGGAGTAAATAGGAGGGTAGAAATAATGAAAGCAAACCAATGTCAATTTAACTGCAGGATGTGTATCATTTATATTTAACATATCTATTCATTTCACTTACCTCTTTCTGACCAGTACTAATTTGAAAAGGAATATCTACTCAGAAGTAGCTGCCTGATATTATAAAGCTTTTCCTACATGTTTGGTCTCTTCCATCAATTTAAAAATCCATGTGAGAAAGGATGACCCTCTTGCTTCTTTGTAAACTCTCAAGTACCCAGCAGAATGAATGCACATAGTAGGACTTAACATATACTTTCTGATCAATTAACAACGAGTTATCTACTAAATCGCTGTCTTTACTAAAATAATATCTGTCAATCTATGCAAGTCAAAGTTTATACGGAAAGCATAATCAGTAGGAGAATTTTCCTTCTGTATTTCTTCTTAATTGAAGAGAACTTTCAGAACCACTGATGAGAAAATGTGTTGGCAGGAGAGTGGTTCATTGTTCGTGTCCTTACAGGACTTAGCCTAAACTCAAAAACGTCTTTGTGGTATAATATTTCTGAGGGAAAGGGACATTTGAAAAAATATCCTTTTGCTTCCAAAATATTGAGGTTACTCATCCTCCAATTCCCTGAGATCATTAAGACCTGTTTGTTTGTCTTTCTCTTGTGCTTAAGGAAACCTAACAATGTGTTCTTGTTTCCCAAAATGCGAACAACTCAACCCATTTTTCTGCCTTGAGAATTTCTCCTGCAATAAACCATACTGGAGAAAAAATTTTCTTTATATATGTGTATCTTGCTCGTTCTTCTTATAAACTATGGGCCCATGAAAGGGACCCATGCAATTCTATGGCTTTTAATCGAAATGATCAAATTCAATAATAAATGATTCTCTAAATAGGTGACTGGCAGGAAGTACACATATAAAGTTCCTATAATTGCTAGTAATTCTTTGGCCATCAATTGTATAAGCACAAATAAACCCAGACAAAAAAATAGACTGAACATGCTTGTGCATTAGTGGTCTTAAGGAGAATGTTAAATAGGATTTAAAAATGAGTCTTGAGATTCAGATTTTCTTAAAATACTATGTTTGAAGTGTATATATAGAATATATGTTTAATAAGGCTTGAATAAATGACTAAATGTAACTTTCTGTGTTTTCATAAGATAGGGTTTCAGACATTTCAATATCACCCTTCTCAGAAGCACAAGGTAGACGGACTAGTAATTCTATTATTTTCATGGCAAAATCTTGAAAGAAATAGACCACAAAGTAGTAATAGAACATTAGAGAAGGAAAAGACTTTGGGGATTATATAACTCAATCACCTCCTTTTACCAATGAAAAAATAGCCTTAGGTTAGTTGGCTTACTTAGGTTTTCACTGTGGATGAGAGTGGCTGGAGAAAAGGTGAAAATACACCTTTTAAAATTGCATACTTTTTCTGCATACATTAATTGACAAATTAATGTTTAGGGCACTGCAACTCTCCTTCTCCTTTTGGGTGTTTAAATTAATCTTGGAGTTAATTTGGTCCATCTCTCTTTCTTTTGTCCTGATTTCAGGAAGGGGGCTGTGGTTTAAATTTTTTCCATATTTATTGTACAATTATTACGTCAATAACACAGTGTTGTGTACAAGAGATTAAAAAATTCCTCTTTTTTTTAGGAGTTTATATTCCATCTGGAAGGCTGATATGCAACAATCAGCCCAAACAAAATGGAATGAGTCTAATATTAAAGCAAAGTGCTATGAAAGCAATGAAAAGCAGATTCTAACTGGATGATACGGGGGCAGCTTCACAGAAAAGATAGCAATTAAACTGAAAACTGAGTAAGATTGGGAAGGATGGAAGGCATGGAAGTACACAGTAAGTTGGGAATATGATAGGACATAAGACTGTAATAAAATAGGGTTGGATTCTGGTTGAGTTGGGCAACCATTATAGACTCTAGTTCTGGCTGAATTCTTTTGCAAAGTACAATAAGAGATACACACGAAACACATATAAAGAGTGGTTAAAATGAATTTAATTGCCTATACTTTTTTTTCATGATAAGCAGGGTTATCATAAAGTTTATTATCTAAAATAAAATAAGATTCTTTTGAGAGTAAAAGGGTGCACTATTAATAATTAGACTGGACAACAAGTGTAAACAGGGAGAGTCTCAGGCAAATGTGAATGCATGATCATCCTAATTATGTGATAATGCAGATTTAACCATTATCAATGTTTTTATAGCACTTAACTGTTTTCAAAGTATTTACACATGCAGAACCTCAGAAAACCCACGAGAATGGGAACCAAGGAGGCTATATACAAGGGACTTCCTACCACTGGGTAGGGGTAGGGGGTAGGGGATTTTCCACTCAAGAGAACCAACTTATAAATGAGAAGGTTCAATCTAATCTTAGGCAAAAGGAGTTTCGATGCTCAAGGATATTTCATTACATTTCTAGCGTTCTGGCCGTTAGGTCAGATTCTTTCGTGAGGGGCTGGACATGTTCTAGTGCTTTGATCTTGTAGCCTACAAACCCTGCAAACCAGTTTCTTTCTTCAGCCCTAGAAAAAACAGGTAGAGACAATCCAAATGGCATGAGCACCCCAGGGAGTCACCCTGGTTGCATTCCTAAGAACGAGAAACTCATGAGGGTTATGAAAGCCCAGTTCCCCGAGCCCACCATGCACAATTTCAGGGGCACTGCTGCCATGGCCAGATTCCAACGCAGCAGTCCATGCCGTGCATCCCTGGTCCAATTGCATAGGTCCCCCCCCCCCCCCCCCGCCGGCTCTGTCCTGGAAGCTTACCACATATGTATTTTTCTGCTTTTTCTCTTCAACCATCAACTCCCCTTCACTAAGTCTTCATCAAGATATTTTTATGTGGATATAAATGAGGCTTTGTAAAAATATATTGCAAGTAGAAAAATGTAAAGAAACTTTTCTGACCTCCCTCCATCTCTTACTGACTCACAGAGTCAGCTACGTACTGGGCCTCTAGTGGCATAATATTTCCCCATATTTGTTTCAAGGTGAACGTAAATTTACCAAGTAGGTGACTTGTAGAAGCAGATATGTTTTATAAGCTGGTGAAGAGGATATTCTGTTAAGTTGGTAAAGTATCACCTCACTGTTCTTTGTGGATAACAGTTGAATCTGTGTATTGAATAACACACAAATGATAATGTTTAGACATGTACCAAATTGGTAGGCTTTTCCTAAGCATTCTGTCACCATTCAATCAGAAATGACATTTTCACACATTTTCTGCTCTGGTGTGTGCCATTATTCAATTTGACAAAATTCTGTTCAAATTTTATTAAATCACAGATGTTTGCTGATGATTAGAAGGTCAAATACATACCAAAGCATAGATCTTTTAGCAGAGCCTGTCAGCATTACTGATAAAATAATTCAAAGTACTAACTGAGAACAAGTTAAAGGAAGGACTGCATATTTTTATTCTAAATGTCTCCTTGAAGACTGAAAGCATTGATCCAGTACAGACTTAGAAGGTCCATACAAGGGGAAAATAAGAATTATGATTTCATTATTTTTAAGATTCTGTTATTTGGTTGGCAAAATATAACCAAATGTGAAATTTGCTCTGGCTATAAAAATAGAAAGTCAATTAAATAATCCTAAGAAATGTCTTTATGCCATTTTAATAGAATTTAAAGGAGACATTTCCTTATGTTATTAAAAATAGACGCACAGAAAGAATCTTTTGCCAGACTGTTCTCATGAACTTTCGGCATGAAAACAAAATACAACAAAACAACTCGTTGTCCTACCTGGAAAAATAACAGTAATGGTAAAATATATATATTTTGGCTTTCCGTTAGCTGCTAGAAGATATTCCTTGTGCTCTTGGCCAGAAATTAGTTACTGAATAGAACTGACACACTGTAAATGGGTTTTTTTCACAACCTCTGCACTCAGTAACACTGATGTAGATGGCACATAAATGGCTATAAATACAATAAAGTGAATTACTTATTAAATTTTGGAGGGAAGTGAATGCTGAGAACTCTATGAATTTTCTCACATACCATGTCTCTAAGAAATTTTGTTTTCAAAGTCCTCTAAATATTTAGGAGATGCTTTTCCTTCTGGGTTCCTAGAACACAACGTGCAGGGAAAAAAGAAGGGTCAGGGAAAGAGGGTCACTCTCACAAAGGGAAATATGCAAGCGCCACAGAGGCACGAGTCAAGCTGCTCTTTCCCACAAACTCCACAGCTCCTCTTGAGTACAGGAAGGAAAAGAAAAATCTTTCTTAAAAAAATCAACCACATGTTAGTATTGAAATGTTGCCAGGAACACAGACAACCCTGGAGAGTTGTTTCGAATCTGTATTGACGGAGCCGTGTGGCAGGTCACAGAGCTCACGGGGACTGCGTATTTTTATTTAGACAAAAAGGAAATCTCAGAAAACAAACAACAGTGGGGATGATACTGGCGACAGTAACAGTCTGACCTTTTTAGATTTACGTATAGTGGGAAAGTGATTCGCTGTCTCCGTTAGACTCTCATGAAATGAAATCCCTGGGAGGCAAAGGAGCTGGGTTTGGGCAGACGGTGACATGGGCTATTACAGAGCCCTCCTGCAGAATGAAGCAGTTGCATTTGGCTGAAGTTTTTGAAGTATGGGGTTGCTACAACTATTATACTAAATTGTAGCAAAAATGACATGCTACCATGGTAGAACTGATTGCAGTTTAATGCATATCAAGGCAAAAAACACCACCCCTCCAAAACAAAAACCAAAACCCTAAAAATGACTGCTTACTTTTTTTGAAGGATGGTATACAAATTGAATATCTATGTTTAATACTAACATAATGCTAATAATGTCGAATGAAAGTTATTTTTTTCCTGAAAGAAATTACAGCTATGACGTATGTAAACATCTAACATCAAAGCTGTCAAATAGTAGACACTCACCAAATAGTTCTCTTTTTGTTTATTTTCTGAGACTCAATATCATTTTCTAACTTGCATATTGCTGCAGAGATGCCAGGAGTTTCCACTGGTAGTTAGGGCAATAATTTCAGTGGTTCCAATTATTTCTAGTTACCTGAATATTTTCCTGTATGTTTTAATAAATGCTTTCTTTCAAATCTCAGACTACAATTGAGTGAAACTCTTGCTTAATCTCTTCGCTTCATTTTCTCACCCTGTGCCATCTTCTTTCTGAGCACCCCAGACTTTAAAGCCAGAGAGAAAGCCTGAGGTCATTTAGTGCATCCCTGTCCCTAAGCAGACATGACCACTGAGGCCTACAGAAGGCACGGCAAGGACAAGAGGGATCTAGAAATCAGTACTTCCTCCTTCCAGATCTGCACCCCTTCCATTTATCTCTGCGCTTCAAAACTCATAGGGATTCCTGTTATTTACAGCACCATTGCCTAATTCTGTATGCTATTTTTTCCTCTTCTTCCTTAAAAATTGTCCCTCACCCTAGTATTTCTTCCAATTCTCCCTGTAGTCAGGACAACTGACCTCAAGATTACTTATTAATAAGACCCTATTAAAAAATGCCTTGCCATGTCATGGGTTTCCCATTTTTGTCCAGTTTTAGCCAAAGACTTGCCAGATCTAAGTAGCAACACCTGTTTTTGTCTGATGCAGGAGTGGCCCAAAAGTTAACTGCGTTTTGTGAGCACCCACTCTTTGCTTTGATTCCACACTCTCTGAACTGTTCTTTTGCGACTGCACAAATGTAGAGAGGAGGCACTTGGTTTCTCTGCCTGTCTACTCAGGTCAACACCTACCTTCACAGCTGATGTCCCAGGTTTCCAGTTGCTTGCCCAAACTTCAATCAACTATCATTATGTGGCCTCCTCCTAAACTTTTTCCACATCTCTCCACCTGACTCCTGGCTCTCGAGGCTCCGTCCTGACTCTGCTGTTCTGTTCTATCCACCCAGCTTCAACGCAAGGACAACAAATCAGCTCTCTTTGAACTTGCACTGCCATCCTAGTGAGTGCCATGTACTTTCACACCAACTATTTCCAGTTGTATGGAGCTGGAGTTTATTAAAAACGTGAAGTTTAAGCAAATCTTCCTCTATTTCTCCCTCTCTCTGCTTGAACCTCATGTTCTTCTTCAGTTCAGAATTCACCTCTTTTTTGGATCAATCTGGAAGCATCTCATTCAATTTCCAGGCATACTTTATATGTCACCCTCTCTATGACTGCTTTCCTATTCCTGCTTTCTCCAGAATTAATCAACCCCTTCGCACGGCATCCCTGACCCCTTGTTCTCAAGGCTATTATGGTCATTTTTGTCTGTTTTCCCCAAAGAAATTGTGAGCTCCCTGAGCTCATGAATACAACTTGTACCTTTAAATTGTGTGTGTTTCTTTTGAACATTGCTCAATTTCCGTCCTTGCTAGAAAAATACTCTTAACTCCATAATTAGACAGATGCTCTGGAATGTCTTCTTATGCTTTTGTGCTCCTCACAGCACCAAATAAAGGTTGAACCCATGGTGTCCACTCAATATAATCCAGTAGCAGAGTTCCTAGTTTGGTTACAGAGAGAAAAAATCCTGTGTGGAAATGGCCTTTGGAAATACCAGAAAGCCTATGATGAAAGTTTAGGGCTCAGGAAGGAAAGGCGTTTAGTTTTACTTGTCAGCCTTTTAATCTCAGCCATTTCTAGGTCTTTGTGTGGGAGTGTGCTGGTGTAAAAAGATAAGGTGGCAAAAGGGAAGATGGGAATGGCAGATGCAAACACATTCTTGGGTCCACAGAAGTCATGGGATAGGAAAACATGGCACTAGCAAGTGATCCTCTGTGCTCTAATTGTAAATTTGTTTCAAGCACACACATGGACCAAGCTTAGTGTTCCTGAAACTTGTATTCTGAGGATTTGAAGAGGGATTTGTCACTTGGGATCATAATAGAAGTCCCCATTATTAGGGACTTGAGAAAAATGTTTGAATATCAAATGAATTTGCAAAACTTCTGTTTCCTACTATTTTTACATTCTATAATTCTTTACTGGGGCTTTGTAATACCAGTAGCATATTAAGAGCTTTGTGAACTCCTGAAGTAAATAAACTTTTTTCGTTTTATTTAACCAAGGATTTCTCAATCATATCTGAGCATGGCACCCTTTTAGCCATTTGTTTGTTTTGTCACGGAACACCAGTTTGGGGAATACTGACCCAACTACACCAGGCTGACTGGAGTTCAGAAGATAAGATACTCCCTGGGAGATTGCAGATTCCCCTGCCTCTATCTGTTGAGTCTCAGAAAAGTAAGAGTTAACCTGTCCAAGGTGGATTTCCTGCAGGTTGGCCTTTCTAGTGAAAACAGCCTCTAAAGACTTCTGGATTCTGGCCACAGCTAAGAGCTAAAGCAAGCCAATTCGAATAAAGCAGTGATTCTCAAATTTTAACAGCCATGAGAATATCCTGGAGATCTTGTTAAAATGGTGATTCTGGTTTAGTAGATCTCAGGCTGGGCTTGAGATTCTGAATTTCTAACAAATGTCCATGTGATACTGATGATGCTGGTCTTTTGAAAGTCCTTTGAATAGCAAGGTAGTAGAATGCTGAAAGAGTGGACAAGACCTGAGAATCAATGGGTGATAGCACTGGACTGGAGGCCACGGTTCTGCAATGTCATACCACTGTTTGATTCCAGTTCTGTCTTTCCCAGGATCTGACATCTGTTCCAACTGGATCTCAATGTGCTGCACTTGAATGTGATGGGCCATGGTGGGACTGCACACTTGCTGCCATCCTGTCTGCTTTTTCCACAATTCATGCCATCCAACAAGGCCAGTGAGTGTCCTGCCTGGTCATTTGCTTCTGTTTATTCAATAGTCTCTTCTTTTTTTTTTAAATTCAGTTTTATTGAGATATATTCACATACCATACAATCATCCATGGTGCACAATCAATAGTCTCTTAATACGAATTTCCTAAGCAAGGTCAAAGAGGAACTGGGAACTTTAAGAAATTAGGAAATATGTTAGGAAAGAACTACTCATATTTTTATTCAAAAGGTCCTCCATATAATCATCCCAAATCATCTATCCAACTCATCTTCTTGTTTTCTTTGACACAGATCCTCTTGGCTCATTTAGTCTGTTCTCTTCCTTGGCCCACTCACTGCCATGCTCTGGTCCTCTTTCATGACTGGGCATAGGGTAGCCTTCTATGGGCTCCCTTTCTCATTCTCACCCAAATTTGAACATAGCTCAAGTTCTGTCCTCTTAATAAAACCTCTCCTAACTACTCCAAAGCACATATTTTCTTGTTCTCTGCTTTTCTAGACTCTAACATTTTCCAGTTATGTTGTCTTGGGCAACAAAGAAAACTTATCTAAGGACTCAGTTATCTTATCCGTGAAATACAAATCCTGGACTTACCAGTGGTTTCAAATGTCATAAAGACATGGAACCATTGCTTCAAAGAATCTATTACACAGAAACCCAATATATGGAAGAGATGAAAGTAGATTCTGGTATGGCTGTAAGGCAACACAGTGGGGTAAAGGAAAAGAGACCTCCTGTTTCACCCTACTCCTTGCAGAATATCTGCTGAATCCTAAAGATCTATGGAATCGTTTGCAAGCCATTGGACTCAATCATCTCTAAGATCTTTAATGTCTCTAAAGATTTTGACTTCAAATCTTAAAGGAACTTCAGTGGTTTATGATAAAATGGACAAACCCAACATAAGAAATACATGGAATTGTAAGAGAAAATCCATACCACACAGTGGTTTTCGTGGTGTGGTTCACCGAACGTGTGCTTCAGAAACACCTGTGCTGCTTTTTAGAAATGCAGATCATTGATCCTTTCCAGGACCTAACAAATAAAAGTTGGAGAGGCCTGGATATTTATAGTTTACCAAATTCCCTTGATGATTCATACAAACATAAAATTTAAAAAGCAATGCTGTAGAACAGTGATCACATAAGGATCAACTATGAATTTTTGCACAACGCCAATACCTGGCTTCTATCCCCATAAGTTTTGAGTCAATAGATCTGGAATGAGGTCCAGACATCTGTACCTAAAAAAAAAGCTTTTAGCAATAATTTTAATGGGCTCCTATCATTAAAAATCACTAACATAGAGCAGGGGAGGTAAAATACCAAAAACTTAGATGTACACAGTGACCATGATTATGCAGCAAGTTTAGCTTTGAATTTCCTAGCAGTGAAAGTAAAGAAGGGAAAGTTTTGTTTTATGTATATTTTGCTGTATTCATCATAGGGCAGGGCACAAAGTAATACACAAGAAGTATACTTTTATTTATTGGATGCACTCTTGCATTTCTTTTGGTGTATCTTTTTTTTTGTTCAGGATAGGTACTCTACATAAATATTTCTCCTACTTACTAAAAAAGGCACACAAAAATATTGTCAGCTAAGCCTAACTCTAAAAAGTGCCAAAGTACTTGTTTAGAATATATATTGGAATTTCAGGTATAAACATTTATTAATAAAGATTGGATAGAAAAAAACCCAAAGGTTAAATTCCCATTTTTTGATACCTTTTATTATTCATATATTTAAATGCTACCTGATGCTTGAATGAGTTTCTAGGTGGTCCTTAACCTTCACTGGACATTAGAATCACCTGGGGAGCTTTTAAAAATCCTGATATCCATGCCCTACCCCAGACCAATTTCTTCAGAATCTCTGGAGGTGGAACCCAGGCCATCAGTATTTTATAAAGCTCCCCAAGTATTTCCAAGTGAAGCCAAAGTTTCTGCTTAAATCAATAGTTCTCAAACTAGAGAATGCATAAGAATCATCTGGGGAGTCTGCAGAATGGTTTTACAAGAAGCTTGTCTGAGAAGTAAAAAGTATTAGAGAGTAGCTACTATATGGTAATGTACTATTAAGGCAAATCCCTCCCCTCCCCCTCCCCGCCCCTCCCCCTCCCCTCCCCTCCCCTCTCCTCCCCCTCCCCTCCCCTCTCCTCCCCCTCCCCTCCCCTCTCCTCCCCCTCCCTTCTTTCATTTCCTTTTTAAAGGTAGGGTAGACAATCTTACCTATAAGTTAAGTAGAAAGAGCCAGTTGAGAGGGAGAAGTTGTTGGTACCATAGAAACTCAGGAAAACTAATGGAGCAAAGCCACTGAGGAGTAGGAGGGGACAAGGACCAACTCACAGGTGAAGGTATTAGCTCCAGGAGAGAAGGGGGATTCCTATTTCACTAAGGCTGAAAGGAAGAACTCATGAAAACGTTTGTGGGGAGAGGACGGGAACTTGAAGGAATTTTTTGACTAAAGTGTCTGTCTATTTCCTCTTTCAACAAAGAGGCAAGATTAGTGGCTGACATTACGTGAGGATGTTCTGGACAAAAGTGTCCAGTAAGGCTGGAGGAATGTGGTGAGGGAATCTTTGGAAAAGCCATACAAGGGTGGGGAGGGGTATCCCATTTCACAGAGGAAACCTCTACAAAGGTAGCTTCAGGTCAGGAAAAAACATGGTTTCAAAGCTGTTCTCACATAAACTAGCCACAAATGCCTATCCCATAGATCAAAAGCCCACTTTTATGATGATTTTTCAAATATCTAAATGATAAATACAACTGTAAGTCTCATGAGTCCTGAGCTTTCTTCTGCAGAAAGGCAACTAGCCGATTTTTTGTTTTATCTCTAAAACTGACAGGCTGAAATGAGATTATGCAATTATCTGTAGGCTGTTATCTTCAATATGTATGATGTCAGAGTACTTTTGTCCTATAAATTTTATTAGACATGCTATGTTGACTCAAAAAGATCTCTCTTCTGGGAACAAATACAAGAAACAACAGCTAGAGTTTCCCAGTTACCCTGTGTTCATCAGAGGGAGCAAGAAAAGTGGATGTTCCTATGGAATCATGGCTTTGATATCAATGGAACAAACCAGCATTTAATTCTATAATTCTATAAATGAGGATCATATTCCAGATCCTTGATCAAGGAACCCTAGCTAGCTAGCAATAGAGTTGAGATAGAAAAGTGACTTGTAAGCTATTGCTCTTTTTGTTAAATAGCTCTCCATACTCCACGACGTCACTGCACTTGATTTTAAACACACACACACAGGCACACCAGGTAATTTAAGTTTACCTATATAGATCCACAAAACTTATTAGCATTTTCTTTGGAGCTATAAAAATTGCCAGTATGGGAGCAAGTAATGAGAATGTGTGTGTGTGTGTGTGTGTGTGTGTGTGTGTGTGTGTACAAGAGAGGTAGACAGAGGTGCATAGACAGAAGGAAGATGTGTCTGGGGATTTTAAGTTATGTTGAAAGGATAGAGTTGAGTTCCCCTACCATTAAGGTATTCTATCAATTGAGTCATTATTGAGTTTCTGTTGTATGTAAGAAATCATACCAGGTGTAAGAGGGAATAAAAGATGTAAAACCTTAAAAGAGTTGGGATTTCAAAATATGATTACTTAAAAATTTAATAAAAATAAAAAGCAGTCTTTGGTAAATTGCCAAAGTAATAGTGAACTGGAGAGATTTGTTTAGGAAAAAATGAGGTTACTTGAGTCTTGGAAGATGTCCTTAAGCAGAGAGAAAGGGGCTGGCATTTCAGGTAGGAGATGTTACATGAGAAAATATAGGGAAGGAGGACACAGGAGGAAACTTTTCAAATTTGTGAAAGAATACACTTCCATCAGTGTCAGACTATTTCTTGAATTTATGAGTTTTTTGGCTGGCTTTAATAGGACACATAAACAAACTGGCATGAAATATAACAGAGTAAATATACTGATTATTTCATGCTTAAACATCCTCTTAGGTAGCTGTAAGTTTTATACATACTTTCTGATAAGCCCCTAGAAACCACCAAAGAGTCCAAATTTGAAGATGATAAAGACAGAAAAAATCTATATTTATATATATATTATATTTATATATAATATATATACACATATATATATAAAGACATTTGGAGCTTTAGTCCAACTTTCTCAATTATAAATGAGCTAATAGAGGAATACAGAATACAGAAATGATTGCATTTTCAAAACTAATTATTGGGGGACAGGAAACAGAACCCAGCTATTCTGCTTCCCACGTTATTATTCTTTTTTATATTGCCTGGGTGACTGTACATAGGAAACATGTTGTGCTTGGTAGAGATAAATTGGAATAAGAGGCATTTTTTACTCCTTGATTTTCCTTAGTGAATTAGTCCAGCAGGTTTTGCACTTTTCTTGAAAACAGCATCATATCAGATTTTACTGACCAGTATTCAATTACCTATCAAGACTTAATCCCTGAAATGAGAAACTATGTTGGTATACACCAAAAAGACTGACCTTTTTCAATCTTCATTATTTTCACTTTTCCAGACTCTCCCATAAAAGAGGTTCTTAGATTTTTTTAAAAATGTCGTTGTTTAATGTCATTTGCACATTTACAAGTTCCTTTAGGAGTAACTAAAAAACTTTTTAATTTTTTAAAAACAGCATTTTAACACACACTAACTGGACAATGTAGAAAACAGACAAGATGAGGAGAAAACTGTACTTTCCCAGAACTTTATGGCTCTATTTTTTAAGATCTATTACCATGCATAAGATACTTGATGTTTCTAATTATCTATTAATTTGGCACATCACCAAAACATATAAAATATTTTAAAAATCATATACTATTAGGAATGTAGAGTGTATTTGGTCATTAGATGCTCACAGATTTGAAGCTTGAAAAAATGAACTTTCCCCATATTGTTGTATTTTTTTAGGGGATAAGCAAAGTTTATGTGACCCAACCTTGTGCTTTAAGAAGACCGAGGGTTTCTTGTAAAGAAACATCCATAAAACCCTGCTTTCGAAGAATATATATTAGAATGGAAAATTTGAGAGAATAAATTTTAATTTATTGCCACATAATTTGGAGTTGGCCATCTCCAGAAACATACCAAACAAATTTCAGGGATTAAATATGACAGTTTGTCTAATTTGTGGCAGACTAATCTTTTTTCTCCTGTGAACTCCACCAACCTCATGTTTCGTTTTTCAGATGAACTAGAAAAAAACTGAGTCTATAAGTATTTTGCTTAACAGCTTTGGTTTTGACATTGTCATGCACCCTAACACATTAAAATACTTTCCAATCATTTCTCAAAGATGTTCCAAAAATGCTATTGGCCCACCGAACTTCTGCTTTGTCTTCAAAATCTTCATTTTTGTCCCTTTCCTTGTGTCTACACCACCCCTACTGTGTCGCAAGTTGACAAGTTTAAAACTTAGGGCTCTAGCAAACAGGTGGTTTTTCCTTGATTGCAAACACTAATCAAGGAGAAATGAAAATAGGAGAAGGAGATGAAGGAGAGATGTGTATTTTAAGGCCTGCTGCCTGATTTTCATCAGATAAGCTGCTGGCTTTCTTTTAGGTCCCCAATGATTTCTTGTATTTCCAGACATGATGGTGAACACATTAGTCAATTGAGCATCTTTGTAAAGTTGAAATAGGTCTTTTATTTTCTTACAGTCACAACAACAGAACTCTATCTTACACATGATCTAAGCCCAATGAATCATTTTCACATTAAGTAATAAAGTTTCCCTTCTTGTGATGAATTCTATGTTTATTTCTTTCAACAAATCACATCAGCTCACATGACCTCATGTAATGGCTATGCCTGGGGTTTAGAAGGCCCACATGCTTACATATAGCAAATAATATTGTATTACTCTGGTAACTAGCAACTAGGGACCTCTGTGTAGGCCAGTCTGCAGGGGCCTCTGAAGTTATCTTTTAGGAAAGGGTCTGGGTGCAGATGATGTGTTTAAAACTCCCAACCTACGAAATTTCTTGCTACTAAGCACATCGGGTCATAAATGTAGCAGAAATTGATTCAAATAACAGAATCAGGAGGCTGCCAGGATCTCCAAAAGCCATTTGATACTGACACAGTTCCTAAGCAGAGCTGTGCCTGCTTCAGAAAAATGGGTCCCTGATCTGATTTTAAAACCTTTGAGACACTGAATAATTTTAAGATTCTTAGAAAGGTCCCCAGGAAGAGTGAACTCATGTGATGATTTATGTTGCATATTGATGCTGTCCTCTTTCACACTACCATAATATTAGTTATGATATGAAATTGACATTTTTCTCCCCCCATATTTTTCTCTAAAGCAGTGGTTCTTACTCTTGGTTGCACATTAAGGAAACCTGGAGAGCTTTAAACAAACATACAAACACACACACAAACAAACAACAAATCCTCGATGCTCAAGCTCCATACCAATCAAATTAGATTAGAATCTCTTTGTGCATCGTCCTGGCATTTTTTAAAAGCAAACCAGGAGACTGTCATGTGCAATCAGAGATGAAAACCACTGCTCCAACGTATGGTCTTTGCTGGGGTGAGATGTGTCATCAATAGTATTTGTGTAGTCTGATGGCAGAATGAATATCATAGTCTTTTTTATTTTTTAGTTCGGAGTCTTTGTATACTTCATTCTCATCTGTCTCTTCACACTCAGTTTTCAACAAAACAGCCAGAATAATTGTTTTAAACCATATCAGATCATGTTACTTCCTTAACTTAAAACAACTCATAAGCTTCCTAGAACTCAGAATCCAAATTCATTCTGACAAAGAATAGCTGTGCTCTGGCCGATCACACATCTAAGGCCATGTCTTTTACCATTTACGCCTTCCCTCACTTCCCACTGGACTTCTCACATGCTTTTTGACCCTGTGATTCCCTCTGCCAAGAAAACCCTTCCCCAGATTTTCACAAGAGTGGTTTTCTCTCTTTTTTCAGGTCTCAAATGTCCTGAGGACTTCTTTGTTCACAGCTGCCCCCTCCTCCCAAGATTTCTCTCCATTCACTTACCCTTATTCATTGCACTTATCGATAAACATAACAATACCCTTGCAAAGCAGGAGTTAGAAAACTTTTTCTGCAAAGGGCCAGATAGTAGATATTTTAGGCTTTGCAAGCCTTGTCTCTGTCACAACTCAACTCTGCTGCTATAGCACCAAAGAAGGCCATAGTCAATATATAAACAAATGAATGTGGCTGTGTTCTCATACAACTTTATTTACAAAAACAGGCAGAGAGTTTGACTTGGCTTGCTGGCAGTGGTTTGCTGACCTCTGCTATCAAAGTGAAGTCTTTTCACATATTTGGTTTTGGGTACTGCATTTTCTCTGATTTATACAATTTTCTCAGTTTTTTTAAAGTTCAAATTAAAAATCCACCCAGGTGTAAGTTTAGGAAACTTCAAGGGTATTTAGTGTTTGGACAATGCCTGGCATTCTTTCAAAGCCTGATGGGAATGTACACCATGCATGCTCTTTTCAGTCAAAAATCCTCTAAGGGATAAAACCTAAACTAGCTCCTGTATCCCTCTGGTTTCTTTGGGACTTTGGAGCAGTTCTGACATCACAAGACTACAGCTAGACATTTGTGACTTCACAGAGAGAAGCATTACTTCACCTTCTGAGTAAAGCTTCTCAGCTTACTCAAAGCTTCCAGAACAGTCCTCAGTGCTTCTGTCTTTCCTAAACCTACTTAGTATAGGAAATAATGCCTCAACCATCTCAGTTCATCTTCGAGGTGGTGGAGATTACGATAGCTCCAAACACAGTCTCCTGGTAAAGTGATTTTTTCCTGACTATTGGCCTTTGAACTTACTCTTACATTTCCCAGCAGGAGAATGAAATGACCATATAAATAGTTCAGTATTCCCCAAGGTGTATTCCACTGCACACTTGATTTATGAGACAATAATAGGTATTAGGAGGAAAAAGATTTTTGGTCTAATAAATTTTGAAAATATTGGTTTATTTACTGCAGAACATTCATAATATTTACGTTCTCATTGGTCATGAATTTTTAAGAAGGAGGTGGAGTATGCCATGTGTGGATTTCTCACTTTTTTTTTTTTATTAAATAAACCTGTTTTGTCTTTTTTTCCGCAGTGTATTTCGCAGAAATACGGTTCCCTGGAATCTACTTTGAGAAAAACAATTAAATCCTTAGGCCACCTACAAGTTACTTACTCTCTAGAGGCTTCCTTGGTATTTTCTTACTGAGTTTCACAAAAGACTACATTTATAAACTGCTTTCTCTTTTACTTTTATTATTTGAAAACATGTTTAACATAAATAAATATATAAAGTAGTTTTCCTAAAAAAATTTCAAATTTCCTGTCTCAGCACTAGTTGATTAGCTACATATCTCCATGGAATGTCTAGTGAGAATGATATTGCTTTTATATATTTATAATTTTGGTAAGAAATTAAAGGAAGCCTGATCATTTTTCTGACATAAAGTGTGTAGCTCTCTTCCCATATAATATAGGTATATTTCAAAGTAGGCCATGGAAGTGAACTCTGAAAAACAAAACACACACAAAAAAGACCAGTAAGAGAGTAACGTTCATGGGAGTTTAGATGATAAATGTACAATAAAGTTTAACGGCAACTAATGGAAGGAAGTACCTTTAAATTATTGAAGGAAGAGTAATAACTACTTCTTTCCAGTAACTATCCTTTTCACTTTGCTACCTAGAATTTTTATGCTGAACTGCTTTTATTCCCTATTTACTATCTATATATATATGCTTAGAAATATTTGCAAGAACCCAGTTTTATTCACACTTCTTTGAAAAGTGAATTCTAATTATGATATGTGATATAATAGTCAAATAGATCAAACTTGAGCTATATCTTGGGATAATTCTACCAAACTACCATTATGAAGACATTCATCCACCTTCAATAAGTTTAAAAAGCTTAGAATGGACAATTGTGTCTGGTTTGGAAGCCAGGGGAAACATAGTTCTCTGTGTACATTTCCTTCATCTCCATTTTGGTCTAGCACAGAGACCAGTTTTACTTTCCCCTTAACATTCAGTACCCACGGTCCTTTTACTATTTAAAACAAAATACACTAGAGAAACAATATATCAGTATGTCATAATTCCAGTATCCTGAATTTGTCTGTTAGATGCATCTGTCCACGATGGTTTGTTAGATTATGCTGACCCACATATGAAATCACCCTTCATGGACATTTGAACCTTCAAGGGCAGTTGAAGTTCTAGATTAGGGTGTTCTATCAAATGTTAATTCAATGAATATTAATCGGTCCTTCATGATAAAAGGGTTCTGGGTGCCAATTAATTAGGAAAACACTGTTACACATAGGTAAACAGAATCTCTTTTTTGTAGTACTTCTTTTGTAGTACTTCTCCCAGCCTTTGTATGATAATTAGCATTATGAATATTCAAAAGGTAGATATAGTATACAGCATTTCTTTAACATGTCTTTGCTAACAGTGTGGCTATGCTCCTTAAACTATTATCAAATGTTTGGCATTTCTATCTCTTTTACCCAGTATTTACTTATATTATTCAGGTGCAAGTTTAGCCAGCCAGGAGTATCCTGGGATTCTCCCAGAATCTACAAACTATTTATTAATTGTATCAATGATATAAATAAACCAATAGATTTTTTTAAGTTCTAGAGTGGATCTATAATGCATAAGTTCCTCTCTAAAAGAAAAGCAAATATGGGTAAATTCATAGAGACAGAAAGTAGATTATAGGCTACCAGGAGCTGGGCGGAGGATGGAATAGTGAGTTATTGCTTAATGGTACAGAATTTCTGTCTGGAGTGATGGCAAAGTTGTGGTAATAAATGGTGGTGATGGTTGTACAACATTGTGAATATAATTAATGACATTCAATTGTAAGCTTAAAAATGGTTTAAATTGCAAATTTTATGTTTTATATAGTTTCCCCAATTTTGTAAAAAGTGAAGTACAAATATTTCAGAAGCATAAGCTTTAGAGCACAGGCTTAGAATTTTTGATATTAAGATCTTATCAAGTGAGTGACAGAGACGTTTTCAGGTATCAGTGTGGCAAGTTTAGGTGCATTGTATACTTCAAATGGACTGAGAAAAATTGCTACGATAAAAACTTTAATGTATTATCCATAAAATCAAAATAATATTAAGTTTTTGATTAATGCAAGCTATGGTTTTTCTCCTCTCACAAATTTGTCTTGATTCAGTTATTGTCTATTATAAATTATTATAGAAATTATAAATGTCTATTATAAATCATAAGTACTTTCTATTATAATTTGTCTATTATAAATTAAAAAATATATAATAAGTATATATTATAAAGTATTTCACTGCATTTCCACTTAAAATCATAAATATACAAGCAAATACCATCAATGTTAGAGGAGATTCATGGTGATTATCTATGTATTTAGCAACAATTATTCTTCATGAAACTTTTCAATGCATTTGGAAAAATAGTTGTTTTGTTTCAGTAATAGCTGTTTAGCTTTATCTCTCTATATTTAATTAAATTTTTATTGGATTTGTGCACTTCCATTTCCTCCATTTCTCTAATTAGAAGCTATATCGGGTCTAAATCTATTTTCTTCATTGATTTGGCATTATCAAACCAACAATGATAACTTCATACATGATTCTAGCCTTTCCTTTCATTTTTCCTTAAATATATATTCCATGGCATCTAACTATTATAGTGCAGGAGTCTGAGTATTTATTCATTTTGAGCCATTTGTTCTTTTAGGCCTTATTGTTGGACTAGCTCAAGTTGCCTTTAAAATTACCTTTTTGGGGGATGCAAAATGAGATGAAATAGTTTCAGTGGCTGAGAGATTCCAAATGAAATCGAGAGGTCACTCTGGTGGACATTCTTAAGCACTATATAGATAACACCTCTTAGGTTTTAATGTATTGGAATAGCTAGGAAGTAAATACCTGAAACTACCAAACTCCAACCCAGTAGGCTGGACTCCTGAAGATGATTATATAATAATGTAGATTACAAGGGGTGACAGTGTGATTGTGAAAAGCTTGTGGATCACATTCCCTTTATCTAGTGTATGGATGGATGAGTAGAAAAATGGGGACAAAAACTAAATGACAAATAGGGTGGGATGGGAGGGATGGTTTGGGTGTTCTTTTTTTTACTTTTATTTTTTATTCTTATTCTGATTCTTTCTGATGTAAGGAAAATGTTCAGAAATAGATTGTGGTGATGAATGCATAACTATATGATCGTACTGTCAACAGTTGATTGTATAACATGGATGATTGTATGGTATGTGAATACATTTCAATAAAAATGAATTTAAAAAAAAATTACCTTTTTGGATTTGGCTTTAATTTTTTAAGAATGTTACAATTACTTCTCTAAAAGTAAGTTTCATTGTATTTTTTCCAATTTGTGTTTGTTGCCATTCTCACATTTGTCTTCTACCTGCCTTGGAAAGTTCCTTGCCATTTTGTCTTCAACTACGGCTTCTACCCTTTTTTTTCTCAGTCTCATCCCCTTCTGGAATTCTAATTACATGAGCATTAATATTTGTCTGTATCCATATCATTTACACTCTTTTTTTTTTTTTATTTCCACAGTTTTACCTCTGTGCATAAGTCTGGCTACTACTGATTTTCCTGTTCACTAAGAGTTTCTTCTCCTGGTTAAATCTTTTACATGACTTATCTATTAAAATCTTAATTCTAGTCATTGTAGCTTTATGTCCAGAATTTCCTTTTGTTTCTCTTTGTGAATTTTATGGATTTATTGTGAAATTTCTCTTGAAATTTTCCATTTCAGTGTTTATTTTCTGGAAAATACTCATCATACTTTTTTTATGTCCATAACCGATAAATCTAATATCTAGATTATCTACAGATCTGTGTCTATTCTCTGCTTTACTTTTTTCTGTTTCTTGGTATGCCTGGATATTTTTGATCACTGCTGGACATGTTGTATGAAATATGTAGAGACTCCAGAGGATATTTTTTCCTCCAGAAATGGTTTAGCCTATTCCCTGGCAAGTGCTGCAGTGGAAGTCAATCACATTAGTTCAATGAGTGACTAGTTAACATTTGGCTGGGTTGAAGTCTGCAAAATTCATTCTCTCTGCTTCACTCCCCATTCAGTTGTGTATCCCTCCAGGGGTGCCACCTGAGAGTGTGAGGGGTTTATTAGATTCCCCTTTGGCTGGACCTGAACTCCAGCATTTGTCTCCTTAGCACCACGTGATTGCAAAAGCTCTTCTTGGCTTCTCATTCTCTGCTCCTGTGCAACCTTAGAATTCATTAATGCCTTAAATTCCAAAACTCTGAGTATCAGACATACTTCTCTGTACCTCCTTCTTTTTTTTTTTTTTTTTTTTTTTTTTTTTTTTTTTTTAAATAAACAGATTTCTTTATTAAAACCTAACTCATTCTCTCAGATAAATATTGGGTTAAAACCAAGTGTTATTTGGTCTGCCATGGTTTATAGTTTCAATTCTCTCTTTAAAATAAAACTGTGAGACAGGAAAGAGAATGAGCAGAAGACTCCTGGAGAAAAATCACCTAGTCTCATAATACCTTAACTTTTACTATCATAAACTTTGTGATTCACATAGTGCTAGCCAGAAAAAATTTTAAATATATTCTTAGAGATTAAGTTTCTAGAGATGGTATACATTTTATCATTCATAAGTATTATTTCTTTTAGGCAAAAATGACATTCTAAAAGCTGGAAACTCTAAATATCAGCTTCCCCATATTAAGAAAAATGGTACATGAATAACCGTGGCTGCAAAAAGAACTGTCAAAAAAATCATTGGGTGTGTACTTGGCCCCTAGTCACCTGCTGCCCTGTATTAAGTCTCATTACAAGAACTCTTAGGCTATTTGGAAGTAAATATCATGTCACATTCTTTTTGTTGGATTCCAATCTAAAATTATACTTCAGTATTTTGTGAAAAATAACATTAGATAAATGATGATTGAATTTAATGGAAATTATTTCCTCAATATTCTAAACCCAACCATGGGTAAACATTTTCTAAACACTCCCCCTCCCATTATTTTCACTTTGCATTACCCTACTGTTAACACCTTGCCTTAGTGTGTACATTTGCTGTAATACATGAAAGATCATTTTTATAACTGTACTCTTAACTATAGGCCATCATTTACAACAGGGTTCACGGTGTTGTGGTCCCATGTTTTATCTTTTAATTTTTATTCTAGTAACAAAAATATGACCTTAAAGTCCCCTTTTAGCTCCATTCACATATATAATTCAGTGCTGTTAATTACACTCACAATATTGTGCTACTATTACCACCATTGATTTCAAAACTTTACAAGCAACCCACATAGAAATTTTGTACAAATTAAGCATTAATTCCCCATTCCCTACCTCCAACCCAGGCCCTGCTAACCTATATTCTAACTCTATGAGTTTGTTTATTCTAATTGTTTCATATCAGTGAGATTTCACTCAACATAATGCCTTTAAGGTTCATTCATGTTGTCGCATGAACCAGAATTTCAATCCTTTTTAATGCTGAATAATATTTCATTGAATGGATACTACATGTTGTTTATCCATCCATCTGTTCAGGGACACTTGGGTTGCTTCCATCTTTTTGGCAGTTGTGAGTAATACTGGTATGACCATTGGTGTGCAAATATCTGTTTGATTCTCTGCTTTCAATTCTTTTGGGTTATATCTACTAGGGCGATTGCCAGGTTATACAGTATTTCTATACTTAGTTTTCAGAGGAACTGCCAAATTATCTCCTACAGTGGCTGCAATGTTTTACATTGCCACCAGCAATGAATGAGTGTTTGTCTTTCTCTATATCCTCTCTAAGACTTGTAGTTTTCTGTTTGTTTAATAGTGGCCATACTAGTAGGTGTGAAATGATATCTCATTGTGTTTTTGATTTGCATTTCCCTAATAGCCAGTGATGTTGAACATCTTCTCATGTGCTTTTTAGCCATTTGCATTTCCTCTTTGGAAAAACGCTTATTCAAGTCTTTTGCCCATTTTAAAATTAGGTTGTTTGTCTTTTTATTGTTGAGTTGTAGGATGTCTTTATATATTCTGGATATTAAGACCTTATCGAATATGTGGTTTCCAAATATTTTCTCCCATTGAGTAGGTTGTCTTTTCACTTTCGCTATAAAGTCTTTTGATACACAAAAGTTTTTAATTTTGAAAGGGTTCCATTTATCTATTTTTTCTTTTGTTGCTTGTGCTTTGGGTATAAAGTCTATGAAAACCTTGCCTAACACAAGATCCTGAAGATGCATCCCTACATTTTCTTCTAGGATTTTTGTAGTCCTGGTTTTTATAATTAGGTCTTTGATCCATTTTGAGTTCATTTTTGTATATGGTGTGAGATAGGGGTTCTCCTTCATTCTTTTGCATATGGATATCCAGTTCTCCTAGCACCATTTGTTGAAGAGACTATTCTTTCCCAATTGAGTGGACTTGGCAGCCTTGTCAAAAATTAATTGGCCATAAATGCAGAGGTCTATTTTTGAACTGAATACTAATCTTTGCTTTTTACCTTAAATGGTAAAAAATCGGTCACCATGTTTGGGGACAAGCTTTCCTTCCAAGTAAATATTAAAGAGATTTCTCAGCACCTCTTCTACTTCTTCCTCATTCAGGGTCTTAAACTCTACCAGATCCATATTTTCCTTATAATTGAATTTTCTATAGGTGAGAGTGAAGCCCACTAAACAGTGAACTCCTTCTGGTGTCTGCAAGGAACAAAAGGATTTGCTTGTAAACACAGAGGCTGGAGATGTCTGAAGGAATGTATTCACAGACTCAAAATCTGCAATTGTTCGAGGCTCAAGAGTGAAGGAGTAGATTTTCCGGTATTTATTTTTCTCCAGGAGATCAGAATTAAGAAACTCTTGGTTTGGAAGGTACTGCTCTCTCCTGATTTGATCCAGGGACCACATTTCTCCCTCCTGTGTCAGGCGGAAGATACAAGGGACCTGAGGCTGATCTTTCCCAGAAATAAGCTCCAGAGGCTGCCAAATCTGGTAGGATCTTCCAAACCCAGCATCCACAATGTAGTTTCTGCCACCGATGGTCACCTGCAGCAAGAGGTGAATCATCCTACTGCTATATTTATCGACTAGACTGTTGTAAACATAACCTCCCAAAATTGTGGTCTCAAATCCCATTGTGGTCAGAGCCCAGTACAGAAGGTGATTGACCTGGAGACACCACCCCCCTCGGTTCTTTCTCACAACTTGATCAAAAATGGCCTCTATGCCCAGCTCCATGGCTCCCCCACAATGGATGTTAAGATTCTCAAAGGGGACGGCTCGGATCTGGTACTGAAGGACGTCAGTTAACGTTTCCAAATCCAATTTCTTCCTAGAGTTTTTATAACCAATTCTTTCAAAATATGCTTCAATATCCATGATCTCCAACAGAAACCTGGGTCCACCAGGGAAATGACAGAGTGCAAGGGGCTCTAGCAGGTGCTGCACTCAAATCCAATGGCAGCTCCAGAGTCGAGGAGGCAGTCACGTTGGATCCGTCCGTCTTCTGACACCAAGTAATGTCGACCGAGAAATGGTACAGTGAGCCAGCTCCCTCACGCCTGCAACCAGGAAGACCTGTACCTCCTTCTTTATGGGATCATATTCCTCCTTGTCTAGGCTGCAGCAGCAACTCTGAACTCGAATATTTGTCTCTCCCTATGAGATTATAGAAAGCTGTGCTGGCTTTTTGCCTCTAAGCAATTGCCTTCTTCCTGGATTCTGTGCCTTTTACCCCTTAACAAATTCCCTGAAAAGATCAGGAAATATTCCTAGAAGAAAGGCACCCCACCAAAGGCAGGGCCTCTTCTTTGCAGTCCTCTTTTTTCTGATATCATGGACTAAATCCTGTCTGCTTCAGTAGCTCTCCAGAGCCTTCAAAGATAGAGCTTGGTTTTGTTTTGTTTTGTTTTGGGTATTTATTTTCCAGCAAGTCTATATTATTGGTGGGAGCTTTGGGAGGTTGAAATCAATATGTGATTTTAAATTGGTAGAGTCTTATAGACTCCATGAAAATTTGAGAAATTCAGTTATCTGTAGTGCTGGAAAGAGCTGAAATGAGCCCTCTGACCATTCAATTACATAGATGTATTGATCGACATTAATAAAGAATATATACTGCATTCCAGAATGTGGTAAAAGGGGGATTTAAAAGATAAACAGATGTATCTTTGGGAAAAATTTAACAGAAAAACTCAAAATCTAAGGAGAAGAAAAACAAAATACAAAATATATATATGGAAATACAAATAGAGAAGAAAACAATTTGCTTGAAAATTTACAAGACAATAATCATGTAATTGGTGACTTTTCAACACCTTTATTTTGGATGGGATTCTAAAGGGATTCCGTTGAATAAACATCAGTAAAGGTGGAAAAAAATTTTTGAAAGCAGAACTATGGCATCTAAACTAAATGGAAGTCAAAGCCTGTCTCCAAGATTGTAGAGGGAAAAGACACATGGAAGAGTGAAAAAGCACTGGGGTGTGACAAATGTAAATGCAGTTCAGAACATTTTACTTGTCTTAAATGCAACATAAAGCAAACTTGGCCGAAAAATCCATTTAGGGCTATTATTTGTACAGGTAAATATGAAATATGCAGGTATAAAACATCTCAAAACTTAATAAAATCACTCACTCTATAAATGCTTTAAAAGCAAATAGCTAGAATATTCTTGCATTAATTCATGTATTTTCCAAACTCCATATTTGAGGGAGGGAAGGAAGGAAGGGTGGATAGAAGGAAGGAAAGGAAAAAAGGAAAGAAGCAAGCAAACAGGGAGAGGAAGAAGGAGCAAGAAGGAGAATGAGAAAGAGAGAGAGACGCATTTCAATCTTAATGCATGCTCTTGATGTGTTTTCACTTCTGTCCAAAAGTCAGTTGGCAGTTGGCCACAGATTGCTGTATTCAACACATCTTTAACCAGGAACAGAGAGGAGAATTGTTTTTGAGAAAAAGGGGGAGGTTAAATGGGTGAGCTGAAGAAAGAAGCAGGAAGCTCCAGGCAATAACAAACACAAGCCTGTATTTCAAAGACAAAAGCACAGATATATAGTCTAGATTTCCATGGAGCTTGTAAGCCAGAGAACTGACCAACAGCTTCAAAGCCCACAGTATCTAACTCTCTACCCTAAATCCAGATTTATAAACATAAACCTGTCACCTCTAACAACCCAAAAGAGTAGAACACCTGGTTAATTTTGCAAAAACACAGTAAGGAGTAAGGACAGAATTCCTATCTATGACATGCCAGTGACAAGAGACTTAACTAGACTTTATTGTAGGGAAGTCTCTTTTTTGGGGTAATATCACCTTACTGAGGTACAACAGTTGTAAAATAAAGGAAAGCAAAGCTAAAATAAACCAGACATCTCCCTTTTTTTCCAGCTTAGTAGTTTAAAAAGCTGAGGAATCTGCATACTTAGTCCCTAGAAAAAATCTTCAGTCAGCCAAACTAAAGCATATAAATGGGCTCCTCAGAGATACAGAGAAATACACATTTCAGACATTTGTGCCATTCTTAATCATCTTAAGAAAAATACTTAGAGAATCTCAAGAAAAGTATTAGGGAATGGTTAAAGTCATTATGATAATATGGTTATTACTGAAACAGTGATCAGCCTATCGGTAAAATTCCATATGTGCATGATCACTACCTGAAGAGTTGTGGAAAAAGATTTAGTAGCATATCAATAATAAATCAGAAAAACCAAATGAAAACAAAACAAATCTGTTTTCTAAAAATTAAATAAATAAATAAATAGAACCCCAATGGCAAATTTAGTTCCTCAAGGATCCCTTAAGTTAGCCTTCAGTTGGTGAAAGAATGGTAATTCCCTCTGGAAAGAATAGAAAAATGACATGGACAAATGTTCCATAATTGAGAACAAAGAGGCATGAAAACTGATGGAAGAAAATATATGCCCTTCATATTAATGATGTTTCATCTTGTTCATCTTGTTGCCATGGTATCACTCAGGGAACAATCCTCAGGGATATAAAATATATGATATAATGTATTTCACTAACAAAATTCACTCGAATAATAAGACTACTTTTAGACATTTAAATCAGTCTGCTCTTTTTATTTCTCTGCCATTTTAAATTGTGAGAAATGTAAAAAATAACACTCATTTCTTGTTTTCTTCTCCTGATTTCCACAAGCCCTTCCCAGTGGGAAAAAATCGACATTGAGCTATGGTTTGAAGATGTTATTTAGTTGTGACTAAGTAGGAAATCATCACACACAGGAGGCAGAGACCTTTGGTTCTGTGGCTATTAAAAAAAAGAAAAGAAAAATCTAGGGCTCAGTTCTTGTGATTTCAAAACACTCCTTCAAACTTTTACTGTGTTGAGGACTCTAAAATTCTTTGCATTAACTAATACATATGCATGGATCTCTACTTATTCAATAAGTTATCCAAATGTTAATTTTTTTTATCAGAATATAGGTCATTTTCCTTAGAGACAAAGTAGTCACCCTGAAGTCTACCCATCTCTAACGGTAGGCTTAAAATACATGCGTATTTTTTACTAAACATTTTTTATATATTCATTACCAATATCATATGATGCTAGGTCTTTATCTGATTTTGAATCTTGTCTATATGGCATAAATTAGATTTGGTTCAGCTGAGCATGTGGTTATAGAGAATCATCTTGCCACACATTTTCAAATTTTTTTCATTTTTGACCACATTCACTGAACTAGTAAGTGGTGGAGATGGGAGTCTTTTGTTCAGGAAACCTGGCTCCAGGGTCTGCTCTTAACTACTTCTCAATACTATTTAGAAAAGAAAAGAAAAAAAAAAAAAAAGACTTACTAGCTATTAGGTCTTTAATTCTTCTAGGTGATAAACATTACCATAAATTCTGTTTTGCTAAGAGTTTTTTCAATTTTTGGTCTATACAGAAGATAGACTAAGATTAAGGATACAAGAATATATATAAAGATTTTTTTAACATTTGCTGCCCATTCTGGTGTGAAAAGTATGTGTTGCATTGTTTGTGTTCTGTGTTTGTTTTGTTATTTTTACGTTTTTTTTTTCCATTGAACCAGCTAATTTGGTTTTTGTGGCAGTTTGAGAATACTTTCTAAACGAATCCCAAATAATAAAATATCTTCCTTGTAGCTCTAACATTTTGAGAAAACATATGCAAAGTCCCTCTATCATGCTCTAGAAGATTCTAGAATTGTGTGTGTATGTGGGCACATGTATGTAGGTGTGCATGCATATACAGAAAATAATTAAGTCCTCCAACATTGTCCAGAGTATAGTGACAGTCCCAAAAGAGTCAAGGCCCAGAATATTAGGCAACACGGATAAACAAAGGCAATAAATTTAACCTGAAGAATGCAATCTGTAAAAAAGGAAACAAAACTCATCTCGAAAGCTGCTTGTACTCAATTGGTCTACATTCTCTGATTCTGGCTGGGGAAACCCTTACCCAGGCGACTCAGTGCCTTTGTTCAGTCCATGGTATGTCACTGCGGGAGCCGCTCACACTCACATGGAGAAAGGGTTGGTAAGGAATCATGAAACCCTGGAACAGCAGTGTGTTCTCAAGCAATATTCATGGGATTTCCAAGCCGAAAGGATGGTTTCTCTCCAGCATCTCTTAAAGTTTCTTTTTAAAAGCAGCGTTTACATTATCCTTCTTAAAATTAATACCCTCCTTTCACAATAGGGTACCGTGTTTAGTTTTACTTTTAACTTCAGAATCATGACATCTTGTTTTAGAACACTTTTGGCACAAATGACGTCGTTTCTAATATCCCTCAACAAATGTACAGGAAGCAGATATGGCAACAAGGAAATGCCACTCTACGTTTTGATAATTTCCTGGGAGCTTTAGGAGGTTTTGAGGTGTCTGTGCTTTCCTATTATAGGTCCCTTAAGCCATTTTGTTTTGGGACTAGGATGAACTCAAGTAACTGAGGCCAGTCTGCAGGCATTTCCTGGATTACTGAGGAAGCTAACTTAATGACCATCTTGTAACTTACAAGCCGCAATCATTCCCGAGGTTAACCTTATGAAGCAATTAAGAAAAATCATCCCAGTATTGTGAAATGACCTAGAATCAGAGATCACTGGGCTTGACAAAGACTCTTTTTATGTAGAAAGATAAGTATACTGTTGGATTTCAGTAAATAATAGTCTTTGGAGATGTGGAGATTGGCACCTAACTCAACCCCAGTGGAGTATGAAATAATGGAGGGAAACAGAGTATACCTGTGCCTTTGTAAGAGGAAGAACAAGGAAAATTTTCCATTTTGGAATTCTTGGGGGAGTATTTCCAGTGCCCACAGAGGGGTCATTGTCTCTTTCAAAGAGGAGATTGGGTTGGTATTCATTTTAATTTCTAAAAAGTGCAATTTTTAAACTTTCATCTATTATTTTTCAAATATTGTATACATCACTGGCAAACATAGGACAGGATACAGGCATCTGACCCAGAGAACTGAATCCTGTATTACCCTTTTACATGCTAGTAGCAGGTTGTGGTACTGAAGAAAAATCCAAATCTGGATCAAGAAAGCAATGGCATTATTATCCAATCCAGGAAAGATTTTTAATTTGGTGGCAGCTATAACTTTATAATATCAGATTATAGTTTTTCCCAAACTCTGTATTATTGTAGGAGTCTCAGCAATTACATGTGCCACTGGGATTGGCAGTTTTTAGTCCCTGAACCTTATAATAATTCATAACTCTTTTGATACATTTTCCTATAAACTTTGGAAAACATGTTTTTAAAGAATCAAAAAGAAAATCAACCATAACATACTACTAAAGTTAGGGGTAAGGACACTTAGAGGCCTTAGTTTGAAAATAAAATTAGAAGCTGGGAAAAGAAAATTTATTTTTACCATAAATCATGCACTTTATTTTCTGAATATTTTTCTTTTGTCCAGAATATGACAATGATATGTTAAGAATTTCATAGTTTAAGATTGAAAAATTTTCATAAATAAGTCTCACAAAGATAGTGGCCATAAACAAATTTTCCCAAATAAAGTTATCATCATGACAAAAGTAAAGGATACATAGGGATCAAATTTTCTTAAGATAATATGAGATAAAGGAAAATTGAGGATAAATATATTTTGCCTGATTTAGGCCAGATTAAATTCATTAATTGGTTATTTCTTAACCCACTTAATGATTGATATTAATTCTGACATGTTTTCACTGCATCTAGCATCCACTTTTATTTGTAGGATAGTCTTTAAAAATCTTATGTAAAAGATGCAGAATTAAAAATCTTACATAAAGATGCAGTAAGATTGCAGCACCATTTGAAGGGATATCTAATGACAGAAAGTTAAAGTAAGTTTAATATTAAAAATACCTTTTTCTTTACAGATATATATTTCTTTATAAACATATACCATAAAATTAAAGATTACTTTGCTTTTAAAAATTGTACTAGATCATGATTTTAGCTATACTTGCCCATAATATGACAGATCCTAGTAGTTATATCTGTTCTGGAAATTAAACATTACACAATGAGATTAAAAGAATCTCTTTCTCATGTTGTCCCATCTATGGCTAGAGGAGAGACTACAATATTCTCTACTTGTTGTCAGAATAGCCAGGCATCCTCATAACCAAATCAATGAGAAACATTTTAGCTTTCCAACCACTTGCTGAGTCATCAGGTACAAATAACTATGATATAATCATGACAAGAAAATAAAGTGGCTAATTAAAATTATTGCTTCGTTTTCAGGTTTGAGTGCTTCTGTATACTACACTTATCTCAAACTGTCTTAGAATTAAAACATACACATAGCAAAAATGGTAACCAAAACCTGAGAACGCTGATTTTTCTATACATCTGATCAATCCAAGCTATGCCTATCTCACTTGACAAAATCTTTGGTCTCAGGGTTAGACTAAGTGCACAGTCACAACACGCTTGATGGTTCTGAGATGGGTGGGTGTCCTCGCTGGGAAGTCTAACATCAAGATACTATCTCGTGGCTGTTTTTGCTCAACTGTCTCTACAGCTTTGCTGGCTGCAGCTTCCAAATGAGAGCAGCCATGATAAGGGTAACTCTAATGAAATAACAACAGTAGCTTACGGTTTCTTGCTCTTTGTACTTTTCAGAAGACATGCACAGTCATCACTTTGCTTGTTTCTCACCATAATCCCATAAGGTAATTGCTCCTTTATTTTACAGAAGAAATGAGAAACAGATAAATGACTTGCCCAAAGTCACATGAGTCTCTTCAGGATATTCACCAGAATCAAAAGATGAATTTTTTAAAAAGATGAAATATTGAAAACGATATAATTATTCATCAGAATAAGGAGGAATGCAATGTAATAATACATATGCAATGTAGTAATACATATGCAAATTTTATTAAATCTATTTTAATAAGTTAAAATAGATTCATTTTATCAAAAAAGATGAATAAAACAGAGTCATTTATGACTATTTGTGTTTTTTGTTTGTTATATTATGAAAATAGAGAAATTCCTAAGATGTTTACTAAGAGGGCAGATAGACCAGGCATTTTATTTTTTTCAGGTAAAGATGTCTATTAACTAAACTGAGCAGCCACTTCATTTGTCTGGCCTAAAGAAGCAGTATCTCATCAAATATCACATGATTATCCTTAAAAGGATTTATGGAAATCCACTAGCTTGGCTAGGTTTTCTTTTTTACTCAACTTATTATTTGAAAGTCAAAAGTACTTAGACACCATTGTAAAAATGTTACTAGTTTATAGTTAAATTCAAGTACAGGGGTGCCTTCTTTATCTGCTACCATATGTATTAGCTTGCAAAAAAAAATAATGTTTTATGCTCATTGTTTGGGCAAATAAATACATTCTGGAGTTGTGAAATATTACTGCCTCCATTTTTCTTCATGTCCACTCAGCTGACAAGTAAAATGAGAACATATTGTGAAACCTTTCTCAGAAGGTTAAATTATTTTATTACATGTGCCAAGATTCAACATCATCCTCATGTTTAAATGGTAAAATTAAACGCTTTAATTGCCTCTGCACTACTAGGATTCTTTGAATATGGCCATTTTTTTAAAGTGTGGCAAAAAGGAAAGAATTACTTTTTGGACTACGTGCAGTTTGGCTCATTCATGCAGTAACAAAAAAAAAAATAAATAAAACAAATATTTGTCCAAAAAAATGTTGAGAATCATGTCTCCTGGGAAACTTATACAAGGTCATAGTTTCGGGAGCATAAAAAAAAAATCTCGTGAAGAAAACTAGCATGTAATATGAGAAAGTAAAGAATGGTTAGGGGAAAAAATCTAATTCTGGTAGTTGGAAACTCAAGTAAAAAAAAGTTACTGTCTTCTAAAATACTATACTTCAAATGCAAAACACATTCACAAAGTACATTATTTTCTTAACAGAGCATTTCTACCATGTCCCTGAGAAGGCAAAGAATAACGATCAAATTCCAGCAGAGAAGGCAGGAGTTACTTGGAACAAAAGTGTCTGATGGGACCATAATAGAGAAGGAGGCAAAAAAAAAGTTTCTTAATATTTTGAAAATGTGTAGTATGTGGGACAGTTTGGTTTGGGGAATGTAGATGGTAAAATTTATGGAGGATGCACAAGCTTGGCTAAGACTTCTATGAACTCTAGCATCTTGTTATTTGGTTCATCACTGAATCCCCTTCAGCAAGCACAACGCATGACAAGAGCACAGGCTCTCACCAAATTATTTGTTGAGCGATTGAATAAGTAAATAGTAAAAATTTTAGATTAGACAGAGGTGAGAGAATTCATTTGAAATCATGAACCGTCGACAGTTACCACCAAGTAGGTCGATAATCAAAATGACTCCTTCGTTTATAAAAGTATATATTGCAAACCAATAGCCATTCATTAGCATGGAAAATGTCTGCCTGAATTGCACACACAGGGTCATATGCTTCACTTGTTGGTTAAAGTGTGTATCTCATATCATCTCACTCTTCTCAAAACCCTCCAATGTGTCCCACCTCATGCAGGCTAAGAGCTGGAGCAGTGACAGTGATCAAAGTCCCCAGGATGGCCTCATCCCCTCATCTCCAACCTTACATACAGGCTCCATGCTGCAACCAAGGAAAAACAAAATGTGAGAAGCACTGCTTGACATCCTTAGTTTCTAAAATTTGGGTTTTTTTCATCTATAGATGGTTTGCCTAGTGTACCGGTTTGTATGTATTGTGTCCTCCAGGAAAAGCCATGTTCTTTGATGCAATCTTGTGGGGCAGACACATTAGTGGGGATTAAGTTGGAACATTTGGATTAGGTTGTTTCCATGGAAATGCACCACCCCACCCAACTGTGGGTGATAACTCTGGATAATTTCCATGGAGGTGTGGCCCTGCCCACCCAGCGTGGACCTTGATTAGTTTACTGGAGCACTATATAAGCTCAGAAAGAAGGCGCGAGCTTGCTACAGCCAAGAGGAACACTTTAAAGAATGCACTGGAGCTGAGAGAGGAACTGCAGTTTATAGAGACATTTTGGAGATGGCCTTTGAAAGCAGACTTTTGCTCTGGAGAAGCTAAGAGAGGACAAACGCCCCAAGAGCAACTGAGAGTGACATTTTGGAGAGAAGCTGAAGCCTAGAGAGGAACGTCCTGGGAGAAAGCCATTTTGAAACCAGAGCTCTGGAGCAGACACCAGCCACATACCTTCCCACCTAACAGAGGTTTTCCGGACACCACTGGCTATCCTCGGGTGAAGGTACCCAACTGTTGATGCATTACCTTGGATACTCTATGGCCTTAGGACTGTACTGTGTAACCAAATAAACCCCCTTTTATAAAAGCCAATCCATTTCTGGTGTTTTGCATTCCGGCAGTATTAGCAAACTGGAACATCTAGGTTGCATTCTTCTACTCTTTCTGTTACATTGTTCTCTTCCCTTGCAATTCTTTTGCTCACATATTCAGCATCAGGCAGGGCTTACAAGCTAGTGAGGTCATATGTGAAAGTGTTCTGCCTTGCCTACATCACTCTTGAATCCAGGAATTACGTGCTATATTTCCTTCATTCTGGACTTAACAGGTAGTAGAGCCCTCAAGTGAATGAGGTCTTAGGGGCCCCTCAAGTTTGAAAGCTATGGCCAGTTCCAAATACAGATTCTGCTAACAGTGACTGAGCTCCTAGGTACTTCCACAGCCCACTCCAGCTGTAGACTGAGCTGAAAAAAATCAATTCAAGATGACCAGAAATACATCTGCAGTGTTATCAAGGCATTTGAATGGTAGCACAATTATTTTATTTTGTAATTGTCATAATTGAAAACATTGTCCAGTTTTAGAACATGAACTTAATTGTGGCTTAGGTAATCTGTATTGAACTCCAATATTGGGTTCAAAATCTTTGTCTTTGATACATTTCTATTCCTGTGCAAGACTCTTTGGTTGCACTTAGTATTTTTTTATGTCTCTTCTTCTTAGGGTATTGAAAAATATGTCCCTCTCACACTATTTAGTACATGTTTACTAAATAAAGAATGAAGACAACATTGCTTTAAAAGCCACCATTTTCTATGCCTCTTTCAAAAAATTATTTACAATTTGCTTCTGCCAAAAATATTATTATATATTATAAAATGTGTTCCCATAATATGCAATATTATAATATTATAATAATTACTGGAAAGCTCTTGGAAGCTAAATCAGGAAAGATAAAGCTAGAAGTAAGATAGAGATGTAAAATGAAGTAGAAAATTATTTTACAAATATATCAGTCATAAGAGGAAATAGAGAAAACTAATATAATAGTTATTTATTTTCAAGGAAGTGAAGAAAGTTCATTGTTAATATAATTAAATAGACTTGGTGTTATAGGAAATGCTAAGGATACCAAGGAGAATATAGCACAAGCGTGTTCTAGTGGAAGCCAATGTATAAACAAATCATGCTAAGTGAGATTATGAAAGTAAAAACAAAGTTCACACAAACTCTCCTTGGGAGTTTAACTTTGTAGTGGGAGGTAGGAGTAAGAAATGGTACAGCAGCCAGTGTTGACTTGAGGCCAAAACAACTAGTTCAGAGAGGCAATTTAATCATCACCCCCACCCCAATGAAGCAATCATATTTGTTGCCTGTATAGAAGGCGAAAAATGCGAATTTTAAAACATCTTTCCTTTTGTATTATTCTTGAGGTGCAGTGTGTGAATAAAGAGAGGAATTATCTATCACTGATCTTCTCCAAAATACTTTATTAAAGTACAGAATAGGTTCAAGGAAAACCCATAGCAACCACAAGGTTAGACAGTAAAGTAAGAGTTGAAAAACTGCTAGAATATCTGAAAGACGTCAAGATCTTCTGAGGACTTTTGGTGCATGGCACAGAAGTTGTCAGTGGACCCTAGGAAAATCCTCTGAATGTTGGGAAAAGTCTATAGCAAAGCTGTTTCGAAAAGAAAGCAGAATGATTTCAGGACCTATAGAACAAAAAGTTTAAGTCATACATGGAAATAGAACAATCAAATACTACCAGAGTTAAGTATTTTAATTCTAGCCAAAATGTTGAGCTTTATTAAGATATGGAACTTCAGTGGAGCAATTTGAGCAAGATCCATAATTTTTTTTAAAATTCAGTTTTATTGAGATGTATTCACATACCATACAATCATCCATGATGTACAATCAACTGTTCACAGTACCATCTTACAGTTGTGCATTCATCACCCCAATCTATTTTTGAACATTTTCCTTACACCAGAAAGATTCAGAATCAGAATGAAAAATAAAAACAAAAAAAGAACACCCAAATCACCCCCCCATCCCACCCTATTTTTCATTTAGGTTTTGTCCCCATTTTTCTACTCATCCATCCATGTGCTGGATAAAGGGAGTGTGATCCACAGGGTTTTCACAGTCACACAGTCACCCCTTATAAGCTACATTGTTATACAATTGTTTTCAAGACTCAAGGCTACTGGGTTAGAGTTTGGTAGTTTCAGGTATTTACTTCTAGCTATTCCAATATATTAAAACCTAAAAAGTGTTATCTATATAGTGCATAAGAATGCCCACCAGAGTGACCTCTTGATTCCATTTGAAATCTCTCAGCCACTGAAGCTTTATTTCATTTTATTTTGCATCCCCCTTTTGGTCAAGAAGATGTTCTCAATCCCATGATGCTGGGTCCAGAGTCATCCCTGGGAGTCATGTTCCACGTTGCCAGGGAGATTTACACCCCTAGGAGTCAGGTCCCACGTAGGGGAGAGGGCAGTGAGATCACCGGCCAAGGTGGCTTAGTTAGAGAGAAAGGCCCACATCTGAGCAACAAAGAGGCACACAGGGGGAGACTCAGGCACAATTATAAGCTGGTTTAGCCTCTCCTTTGCAGTAACAAGCTTCACAGGGGCCAGCCCCAAGACAGAGGGCTCAGCACGTCAAGCCATCAGTCCCTAATGCTTGTGAGAACAAGATCCATAATTTTAAAGTTGGAAGGAAGCTTAACCATCATCCAGGCTCACAACCTTGCTTTATAGATAAAGGATATGAAGCCCAGAGAAATAAAATGATTTGCTCAGGGTCAAACTGGGTAAGAATTAAAACAAAGAGCTCCTAATCCCCAGCTCATTGCTATTCCTACTAATACGACTTCCAGAAGTTTTGCTTTTTCTGAAGCCTTGATAAAATATAGTCAATAAAATGTTCTAACATGGATGAGCCCTTTTAAGAATTCCCTTGCTATTTGAAATGCTAAGTTGGCATTTGAGAAAACTCCGAAAGATTACTTTGTTCTCTATTTCCACAGAGATCACACTGTACACTACATGAAGACTTGTCTGAAATTAAATCACTACTACTACAGTATTTTGAAATCATGAATGTCGCTGGCATATGGTATGTCAGTAGCTGAAAGTACTTCAAATGAACTTTGGAAATATGGGCTAAATCTATAATTTCAGTTTCCACATTTCCACCACTATCCTACCTCTGCCAGGTGCGATGAACACTAAAATCCAACCCCACAGTTTCTCTTCATTTAGATAGAAGGGGTGCTTATAATTTGAGATAAAAATCCTAAAAAGCTTGCTTATTATTAATTTGGTAACTAATTTTTTACAGTAGCATATAAGATAATTTCTCATCTGACTTAATAGTATATTCTTCTGTAGAATAAAATCCAACCAACTCACTATCCAGCCAAAAATGTTAGCCTTTAATCCATTTCCATTACTACAGATCAAGCAATTTCTTGTGTCTAGCTAACAGAAGATAATTCTTTCCTCATAGAATATTATTTTAAAATAAATCAACAAACTATCCTTTGATTTTCTCTATGTAGCCCTTCTAATAAAAGTTCTTTAAAGGATGGCTCTCTTGAAAGTTCCTTGTTCTCTTGCTGTATCTCTGGAGAATTTCTAAGATCTGTGAAGCTCTGTTTTTCAGATTTCTTTCTCTCTCTCCCCCTCTTTCCTTTTCTGTCTCATTTTTCTCTTCCTCTGAGACAGGAAGTTGAGGGTGTTGACCTCAAATGGATTTTTCCCAATGTCAGAAGGTGGTCTTTTCAAAAAGATTCCAAGTCTGCAGATTTCTTCCTGATTTTATTTTTCAGATATTTGTGTCAATAAGTAAGTTCCAAATGTTTGCTTTCTTCTCCTAGATCTAAAAGAATCAAGTAAGTCCTTTGAGGCTAATTACTGAGCTTTTCAGTTTCTCTCTTAGAGGAAGGAGTATTATCTTCTTGTTCATTGAAACTGTACTGCATTTTCCTGAAAGGGGTGGGGGCAGGAACTGAGAGTTGGCAGTAACAAATGCTCTGAACCCCAGGACCTCCAGCTCACCCACATTGGGGTGCTTTGTGTTAATTTCATGGACCTACTTCTCCAGCACTGCATACTTTTTGAAGGACAGCTGTTATGATTTCCCTTTCCAATCTGGTCTAAATAGTGACCCTTTTGACTTTTATAAAAAGGAAATGTTATGGAAAAACCACTTCCTGTGAATAAGCATAATGAAATGGGAAGGATACAAGTGCCACATAACATGCTCCATGAAAGGGTTTTGTGCACAACTCTTTTTATAAGTTTTAGAGTAGGAGGATGGCCTGGGGAAAACCCCTTCGACTCACCCCATACTGCTTTCTGATTATTGTGCCTAGAATGATGTCCAGATTCCTCTCTTCCCATTGCTGAACATTAACCATCTTTTAATTAAACTGAAATTACTTCATATCTTCCTCTCTGAACCTTCCCCAGGTGATTCTGTTCACCGCTGTAGGAGTAGCATCTAGGGCATACATTGAATGCTCCATCAAGATTTATTGAATGCATGAGCAAAAGAGTCCCAGCAGGCAGTGAGGTTGCTTTAAACTTCTGGGTATTGTCTGTATCACTCTAAGGTTTCTTCACCATATGCTGCGTTATACTCATTTTCCTCGCAAAGGGCCGATCTGTCTAATTGTCTCATACCACTTACATGGCTGTGTTTCTCCTCTTGGCAGCAACTTTTGATCTCCCATAGGTCCTTGCAAAGTGTCATCCTTGTTCAGGATAAAAGCTCAGCAATTGGTTGCCTAATTAAAAGACTTCCATAATGATTTTCCTCAAGCTCACTGCAAATGTTCATTCATTCAGCCATCATAGGACAGATAATATAAGCCTGATTATTTGCTGGAGTTGCAAAGGCATCTAATAAATGGTCTCCACCCGGAAGGATCTCCCAGGGTAGGGGCAGAATAAATAAACATTTTTAGTAAAGGTCTGGGAGTGCAGGGTTCTGAGAAGGGACAAAAGAAGGGATGGGAGAAGCTGGGGGAAGACGATGGTGTGGGACAAAACTGTGGTGCACAAGAGAAGACTTTTCCTCCCATGTTTTCCTGAAAGCACACTCCTGTTATTTGTAGGGTAAGAGAGATGATTACCTCTGAGGGGTTTACATCTGATACCAAGGCCAGGCATCCCTTTCTTGTGTGGGATTATGGTGGCTTACGTTTCACAGTGTGAGGGGAAAACAGGGTCCATGGATGTAAAACTATGCACAGATAAAATGTGATAAGAAAGAAAAGTACCACACCAGTGAATCAGCATACCATACAAACGTGCCTCCGGAGGATTTCACCATCTCTTTATGTGTAAATTCAGCACATCAGTCCACACAGTGTTTCTCAATGGTAATTTCCCCCCACCCCCTTAACAAATGTAAGTATCTTCTGCCTCTCCATGTCCTTCTCCTTAAACCCCTTCCCTGTTCCTGTCCTAGGCATTCCTCTGCCTCTTGAGAATCACTGTGTATTCTGTCATTCTCCACCAGACAAGATTTTTGTGGCGTTTATCTGGCACAGTTTTTTTTTTTTTAAATTAGTTTTCCCTTTTTTTTCAAAGATAAAATTATCTTTAACACAGCTTTCAAACTATGCATGCTCCTTTAGTGGGGACATTTCTTCCACTCCCTGCCCACCCCCACCCCCGTTAAATGTCCTTTCAGTCCCCTCTCTCTAAAGGTCAGGGAGTAGGCTCAATGACTTGTCCAAGATCACAGAGCTAGTTGGTGGCAGAGCTGGTACAAGCCTCATCTCTTCTCTCTGAGGCCAGTCCTCTGTCACCCCACAATATCATATACACACACACCACACACACACACACAAACACACACATACACACTGCTTACTGCCTGAGTCATCCTGTGTGATGCTTCTGCATGTCCAGCAGCAATAATATTTGTGGGGTCTTTATCTCCTTATCGGAAACCACTGGCTCATTTTATCTTGGCAGTAGAGGAGAGGAGGCACAACTGCAGGATCTCTTTTTTTTTTAACTTCAGTTTTATTGAGAAATATTCACATACCACATAATCATCCATGGTGTACAATCAACTGTTCACAGTACCATCTTATAGTTGTGCATTCATCACCCCAATCTATTTTTGACCATTTTCCTTATACCAGAAAGAATCAGAATCAGAATAAAAAATAAAAATAAATAAATAAATAAATAAATAAATAAATAAATAAACCCAGTCCACTCTCTCCCCCATCCCACCCTATTTTTCATTTAGGTTTTGCCCCCATTTTTCTACTCATCCATCCACACACTGGATAAAGGGAGAGCGATCCACAGGGTTTTCACAATCACACTGTCACCCATTGTAATCTACATTGTTATGCAATCATCTTCAAGAGTCAACGCTACTGGGTTGGAGTTTGGTAATTTCAGGTATTTACTTCCAGCTATTCCAATATATTAAAACCTAAAAAGTGTTATCTATATAGTGCATAAGAATATCCACCAGAGTGACCTCTTGACTCCATTTGAAATGTCTCAGCCACTGAAGCTTTATTTCGTTTCATTTCACATCCCCCTTTTGGCCAAGAAGATGTTCTCAATCCCACGATGCCGGGTCCAGATTCATCCCCGGGAGTCATATGCGGGCTCTCTTTTTGCACACTGCTCCATGTCCACCCTGCAAGGTGGAATGCCACACTACAGGCACAGGAAGTGCAGAATGAGACTCTCACTATCGTTCAACTCTAGCCCTTTCCCAGAAGGGCACAAAACTACCCCTGCAAGGCCATGGGACATGTAAGCCTCATAGCTCAGCAAGTACATTTTCAACCTTGTCCATGAAGATTCTATCCAGATTTATTCAAGATAATTTTACCAACTCTTCACCAGCCATTTCATCCTGTAGCCTATGGTAACATATACCATATGTAGCCAAGAGGATCTGAAAAAACCTAAGTCCACCTGGGATCTTTTCTTTCCTGATCTAATGGCAATCTGTCCTCAACAAGAAGAATAAAATGCCTTTGCCACTTATATCCTTGGTAACTTGTTCTTAGTGCGGATGGATCTGTTCTTTACATCTAAATTGAGCTGCCTTTTGAAAGCAGAAGAAATCAACAAGTTTGTAATCTAAGTAACTTTGCAAGGTGTTTAAGCTCACTCTCTACCAACAGTTTTTAGAGAAGAACATTGAACACATGTTTTATTAGTTGTAATAGCTACTTCTGGAGCTCCTATAACCCTCTGGGTTTATTGTTGATCACTATAATGAATAGGTATTATTAGTGCAATGGAATAAAGATAAATCAGAAGCAACCAACGTTCTGCTTTGTCAGACAACATACACCTGGCAATTCCAAACTGGCAAATTTGTATTGAAAAATATCAAGGCTATCTAAGGCAGCGTTTTGTACAGTCTTAGAAAAACAAGCAAAGGCTTTCAGAAGATTTTTAACTGGTTGCCAGCATTCAAGGAACTTCATTCAAGACTGTTACTTAGCATGGAAACTTGGGGTGATTACATATGTATCAGGTTTGTCATTCTTGTGGGAATATGGTCCCTGGAACTTGGGCTTTAATTATGACTGAAACTTCCAGATTCTGTTAACTGCAAAGGAGAATAACTGCTGAGGATGATTTTTACTTCTCTACTGTAAGGTAACAGAGACGTATCACAGAAAGAGGATGCTTTAAAAATAAGACCTACCAGGACATGGATCAGTTTCTTAAGGTCTATTCAAAGAACAGGAGAGAGTATTCTGAAACATATTCAGATTAAGTAAATATTCACTACTGTGTTTTTCACATTCATTAGTTATCAATGTTTCTTTATGAAAAAACTTTAATTGTGTCTATCTTTGAACTGGGCCTGTTGGAAATTGCAAATTTAGTGAAGATTTCACATGCAGTAGATACAAGCATGTTTTGTGCTTGATTGTCTTCAATTGAGGCTGGCCGTTTCTGGTTATGAGGAAGCAGCATTGTTCTAATAGCTCTCTGTGGAGTTACTATTTTTGGCTTATTATTCTCTGATGAGGAAACAGGAACCTGACATTTTGCTGGATTCCCAGGACCTATGTCTTTAAAGACTGGGAATATCAACTATCCCTAGAGAGCTGTCCATTAGGGAAAGAGGCCCATCTGCAGCTAGAGAAGCTATTCTATTTATGGGGAACATGAAAGGCTCCGAAGAGCTAGAAGGGGAAAATGGCAGCTAACCTACATGGTTTTTTTTGTTGTTGTTTTTTTTTTTTTTTTTGCAGTCCAAAGGATAAATGAAAGAAAGAAATGACAATAAAAGGAAGGGAAAAAAAGATGAAATTTGGACACAGTGAAAAGTTTTTCCTAAGAGTCAAGAGCACCTCAAGTTCTAGGCTAAACGTGCACACAAATCTCAGGGCACACTGACAAGGACGGGCTGAGGCCTTGGGACAATTTATAGAGTTGGTGCTGGATGTCTTGGAGGACATAGAGGGAAAAAAGCTCCGTAAAGCCTTGAAAGCCTTAGACAGAGGGAACTTTATTTTCTTAATCAGGAGGGCTAGACATGTTGTGAAGAAGATACAGGATCAGATATAATCAAGGCTCACACAAGTGGCAAAAAAACCAGCAGACATTCTCTTTCCTTCTCAGCTTAATGCATTCCCGTGCCACTCTTACCACGTGTTACTTAGAATTCTGAGTCAAAAATTCTTGGCTTTGAGCAGTTTACAGTCTAATTCAGGGAACTTTCGAAAACAAAAATTTAAAGCACGGCAATAATAATCTCTCTAAACCTTTAAGGTTAAAACCTATTCACGTTTGTTATCATATTTAAATGGTTCTCTTTTTGTATTTGAGTACATTAACTGATAACATGAAACATGCATTACAGACATGAAATTTGTAAAGCATAATACAAGGATCACCTGTGACACTGCCATCCCACCCCAGAACTGACGCATCTACCTACGAGCTCCTCTCTTTTCCCACCCCCACCTCCCTCCCAGGCATAATGCTCTCCTTCAAGTTTTTGTTTTTGCTTTTTAGTACCTTGGTTTTTTAAGAGTAGAGGTTTGGAATCACATTATATGCATGCCTAAATGAGCTATTATTTAGTTCTGTTTTCAAGCTCTATAACAATGGTATTCTGCTCTATGTAGTCTTCCCAAACTTGCCTCCTCTACTCTCCACAACATTATTTTACAAAAATCTAGTGTTATGCATAAAGGTGCTTAATTTATTTCTGTATATATAGTCCATTTTGTGGATGTACTGCACTGTTTATTTATTCTCCCGTCAATGGACAATCGGATTCCTTCTAGTTTTTTTTTTTTGCTATTATGAACATTAATTCAATGAATATTCTTGTACATGTTTCCTTGATAACAAATTCAGGAGTGTTTCTAGGATATAGATCTAGGAGTGAGGTTCCTGATTTTTAGAGTATATGGATGTTTAACTTTAAGATATAATGCCAAATTGTTCTCTAAAATTGTTATACCAGTTACTCTGACTTTAATTAGTGCCAATCTAGAGGCTGTAAAATGGTATGTCATTATGACTTCAACTGGCATTTTCTGATTTCAAAGGAGTCTGAGATACTTTCTATTTATTTATTGTCCATATGTGTTTCCTGTTCTGTGAATCGTTGTTTGTAGCTTTTTGTGTGTCTTTTTTCTTACTGTTTTTTTAAATGAAATTATTTATATATTCTTGAATGCTAATACTTTGTTTCTGTGTTGGAAATCTCTTTTTCCATTTAATGGTTTTTTTTTTAATGCTTTCTTTTTAAAGTCTATGAACAGAAATTCTAAATTTTAACACATTCATTTCACCTTTTCTTTTATGATTACACGATTAGTGTTCTTTCCATCTTATTTCAGTACTCCTTAACAACCTGCCCCAAGGTTGACATTTATCTTTTTAGATTTTCATCTAGAATATTCCAAATATTTCTTTTCATATTTAAATCATTTCTTCATCTTGAATTGTGTGTATGTGTATGAGAAAGAGAGACACAGAGGTGGGAGATGGGAGAGAAAGACAGAGAGAGAGACAGAGAGAGAGAGAGAGAGAGAGAGAAAGAGCGATAGATGAGATCGATCTCATTTTATCTTTTTAAACAAATTTCCAGGCATCAGCCCCCTTTTCTTACTTCATCTGCAAGGACACCTCTGTTATATATCAAATTTCTATCTCTGGGAGGTTTTCTGGGCTCTCCAGTTTCATTAGTCAATCTGTCTATTCTTTCATAAATATCACACCATATTAATCACAATATAATTTTTATAATTTTGATATTTGGGTGGCTCTGTCCTTGCATTTTGTAATGCTTTTTCAACAATCTCTTTGCTCTTCCATGTACATTTTCGAATAAGCTTGTCAAGTTCCTTGAAAAACACTGTTGGAATTGTGGTTTTTATTGCATTGACACTATGGAACAATTTTGGAAGAACTGATAATTTTACAATATTGAGTCTTTCTATCCGTAAGCATGATATATGCCTCTATTTTAGATCTTCTTTAATCTCTTTCAAAAATGTCTTATAAGATCTTGTATAAAATTAGGTGCAACATGCAAAGGCACAACACCTGAAGATTTATTTCTTTGTAAACTTCAAGCTCTTATTGCTTTTGCAAATGATAACTTTAAAAATATACATTTTTTACATTTGTGTAGGTTTGTTAACACTTTTTTATCTCTAAAAATTTGTCTGAATATTTTGGGGGGATTTTCTGAGTAGACAGTCATATCATCTGTACAAGCTCTGATTCTTATACTTTTATTTCCCTCCTCTTCCCACTACTGTGGATCTCCACACAAAGTTGAGTAATGACAATATGTTCCCCTTTGCTGTTGGTTTTTTATAGATGTCACTTTCTTATGTTAAGGAAGTTCCTGACTATTGCCAGTTTTCTAATTGTTTTTTAGCATAAATAGGTGTTGATTTTTTTCCAAATGTGTTTTCTGTATCTCTTGGGATGATATCCAGTTTTTCTCCTTTAATCTGTTAATGGATGGCATACAGATTTAAAGCGACATGTTAGATTTTCTAATATTATACTACTCTTTTATTTCTAGGATATACCCAATTTGGTTTAGGTGTTTTATGTCACTTTATGTTGCTCAATGCTGTTTGCTAATATTTTGCTTAGTGTTAGGTCCAGAGCCGTTCAAGAATCCACACAAACGCAGCGAGTCATGGTTTAAGTAGAGAGTTTAAGGTTTATTAGAGGAAGAAGGCAGAAGAAAGCAGGTGGGAGCCATCAGAAAAGAAAGAAAGGAAAAATGGCTCCAGCCCTCTATCTGAGAGCAGCATTTTTTAAAGGAAAAACCCACGTGGGGAGGGAAGGGTGTTGGGGGAGAAGGGTGCCTGCTGAGTGCGTCCTGGGCCTCGATTAGGTGGGGGTCTGTCAACTTCTAGGCTGATAGGCTGTTAGGATTCTAGCCCATTATTCTTCTCAGAAAAGCAGCTACATTATCTATCTAGGGAGAGCAGGCCTTTTCAGTTGTTTGTCCTACAGAAATATCTGATCTTGCTTTTACCCGCCTTTTGGGGTTGGGGCACCACTGTGGCGGGGACAGCCTTAAACAGCCTTCATTCTTTAGTTTATGGGGTGCCTGTTTTCTGTGAGATAACCTGCGGGGCCTCTGGGTTAGAAACTCCTTCTACATGTTAGTTCCTTTCTTTCTGGAGTCTAACACTTAGGTTTGCATGAATGAGAGTCACTCTTTCCTATTCTCTGTAAGACTTTACAAGAGACTAGAATGATCTATTACCTCAAAGCTGGGTTCAAGTTGCTTATAAAATCATCTGGACCTGGTGTTTTCCTTGTAGGAGGATTTTAAATACTTACGTATCTTTTAAGAAAGTTACAATACTACTTGTTTCTTGATTGGTTAAGTATTATTTTTCTGGATATTTGTCCATTTCATCTAATTTTCCAAATTTACTGGCCTATGGTTTTTCATGGTATTCTTTTCTCTTTTTAATCTTTATCATTGTTTTTGTTCCATGTTTCATTTCTAGTATTTTTGTGCCTTCTCTCTTTCTTTCTAGACTAATCTATTTATTTTGAGATTTTCAAAATCAACTTTTTCTTTTGTTATTCTCCAAATTTTATGTCTGCTTTTTATTTTTTTGATTTTTGCTTTCAAGTATCTCCTTTATTTCAACTGGGTTCGTATGATTCCTTTTCTAACTCCTTGAGTTGGATACTTACTTTATTATCTTTCAGCTTTTTCTTCATTTGTCACATAGCATTTAAGGCTTTAAATATTCCTGCAACACCTCTTTGATGCATCTCACACATTTAGATGAAGAGTGTATTTTTATAATCCAGTTATTATTTTTAAAGTTCAATTTTCTTTAACTCTGAAACTACTAATAGGAATGTTTAATTTTCAAATATATGGGGATTTTTATTAATAAATTCTAATTAATTATCTGACTTAATTGCATTGAGTGTTCAGTCTCTGTAATAACAAGTTTTTGAAATTTGTCAAGACATATTTTATGGTCTACAACATCAATTTTGAAAATGCCCCATAAATGACTAAGAAGAATATATATTCTTTAACTGCTGTGTACAGAGTGCAGAGTTTTATAAGTATATCAGATCAAGTGTGATTATTATATTGCTTAAATTATCTGTTTCTTCATTAATATTTTATACTTTCTCATTAACAGATCTGATAATCTCCCATCAAAATGGGAGAGTTTTCATATTTTTTATCTGGTTACATTAATGTTTGTGTATTAGTCTGTTTTATTTTTGCATACCGTTTAGAAGTGTTATATTTGCCTCATGAGTTGAAATTTTTAACGTTATGTGGTGATCCAGTTTAAAGAATTTTTTGTTTTAAATATATTCTTTCATGTGTCTTTGTTATCTTTATCTGTTTACTTTTGACATTTCCAAGTTCTTGTATTTTATGTGCATCTTTGTAAATAGTAATTGGCTGGATACATTTTTTCCCAAATAAATTCTTTTAACTGATTGAAATACATTTACATTTGCTGTAATTATTGATATATTTGGACTTGGTTATAACATTTACATTTTTTTCAATTTTATTTATCCCATTTAAAAAGTATTTCTTGTCTTTATTGCGGTATTGATTCACTCTCTTATTTGTGTGTATTTTTTGGACTCTATTTTGTTCTCTGGCATTTATACATCCTATTTCTATCCAGTAGTGATTACTGTTGAAATTTTTTCATGTGTATTTTACATGGCAAATTTATATTATAGAATATAAAGTTAGAAAAAGTCTTAATTCAACTCCCACTTCCCTAAAAGGTACAAAGACCTTAGAGCTTTTAAACTCTGATCATCCCTTTTCTGGCTTGACCTCAGTTTTAATACTTGCTTTTTTGGTGTTATGTAGTCCGTGATTGGGTCTCATTGTTTGCTCTTAGTAAGTGAGATATCTGTGCACACAAAATGGGGATTGTGAAAGCCTTTTGGCCAGAGAGGTTTGTGTCTGATAGCATTTAGCGGACACCAACAAACTCAGGTCTTAGCTCAGCTCAGGAACTCCATTCTCGATCCTGAGGCTGGCTCAAAACTCGGTTTCCAGACCGCAGAGCTGCTACTGGCATCAGCCACCAGGTTCTTTATCTTTGTCCCCTCTTCAGCTTCCTATCAGGGTTCCAGGTCTTCCTTTTGTCCCAGCTCATGTTGCTGTGGTATCTAAGAAGGGAGATTCCTTGATGATCTCCCCTAAGAATTGTGAGAGCAATGACATCTGAAGGAGTCTGTCCTTTCCAGGGTTTAGTTCTTTCTGAAACAGGAAGTTCCCTCAGGCCACTTAGGCAAAATGCTGTAAGGAAAGCCCTCCTTTCAGTCACAACATCGCAGCAAAGTGAGAACTATTATCCTACATTTATATTTACCTGCACAAGGCACAACAGCAAGTTGAGTAAGAAATTGGGCTTGAGGTTTTGTGATTTTTTATTCCAGTGCCATACTCATTTTACTTTAGAACAAATTAAAAAATGCAAAATAATACTCAAAGTCCAAACATACCAATGCTGAGGGAAGGCAGACTAAGGATGTGATCAGAAATTTTGTTTCTGTAGAGGGAATCATTGCTTTTATTTATTTATTTATTTTTTTAATCTTCATTTTATTGAGATATATTCACATACCACGCAGTCATACAAAACAAATCGTACTTTCGATTGTTTACAGTACCATTACATAGTTGTACATTCATCACCTAAATCAATCTCTGACACTTTCATTAGCACACACACAAAAATAACAAGAATAATAATTAGAGTGAAAAAGAGCAATTGAAGTAAAAAAGAACACTGGGTACCTTTGTCTGTTTGTTTCCTTCCCCTATTTTTCTACTCATCCTTCCATAAACTAGACAACGTGGAGTGTGGTCCTTATGGCTTTCCCAATCCCATAATCATAAGCTACATTTTTATACAACTGTCTTCGAGATTCATGGTTTGTAGTTTGATAGTTTCAGGTATCCACCACCAGCTACCCCAATTCTTTAGAACCTAAAAAGGGTTGTCTAAAGTGTGCGTAAGAGTGCCCACCAGAGTGACCTCTCAGCTCCTTTTGGAATCTCTCTGCCACTGAAGCTTATTTCATTTCCTTTCACATCCCCCTTTTGGTCAAGAAGATGTTCTCCGTCCCACGATGCCGGGTCTACATTCCTCCCCGGGAGTCATATTCCACGTTGCCAGGGAGATTCACTCCCCTGGGTGTCTGATCCCACGTAGGGGGGAGGGCAGTGATTTCACCTTTCAAGTTGGCTTAGCTAGAGAGAGAGGGCCACATCTGAGCAACAAAGAGGCATTCGGGAGGAGGCTCTTAGGCACAACCACATGGAGGCCTAGCCTCTCCTTTGCAGCAACCTTCTTCCCAAGGGTAAAACTTATGGTAGAGGGCTCAACCCATCAAACCACCAGTCCCCTATGTCTGTGGTCATGTTAGCAACCATGGAGGTGGGGTAGGCGAATACCCCTGCATTCTCCACAGGCTCCTCAAGGGGGCACTACATCTTTTTTTTCTTGTTTTTCTTTTTTTTTTTTAACTTTCCCTTCTTTTTTAAATCAACTGTATAAAAAAAAAGTTAAAAAGAAAACAAACATACAATAAAAGAACATTTCAAAGAGACCATAACAAGGGAGTAAGAAAAAGACAACTAACCTAAGATAACTGCTTAACTTCCAACATGTTCCTACTTTACCCCAAGAAAGTTACCTAATATAGCAACATTTCTGTGAACTTGTTCCTACTATATCCATCAGAAATTAACAGACCATAGTCATTCCTGGGCATCCCCAGAACGTTAAATAGCTTATCTGTTCTTCTTGGATTATTGTCCCCCTTCCTTAATTGCTCTCTACTGCTAGTTCCCGTACATTCTACATTATAAACCATTTGTTTTACATTTTTCAAAGTTCACATTAGTGGTAGCATATAATATTTCTCTTTTTGTGCCTGGCTTATTTCGCTCAGCATTATGTCTTCAAGGTTCATCCATGTTGTCATATGTTTCACGAGATCGTTCCTTCTTACTGCCGCGTAGTATTCCATCGTGTGTATATACCACATTTTATTTATCCACTCATCTGTTGAAGGACATTTGGGTTGTTTCCATCTCTTGGCAGTTGTGAATAATGCTGCTATGAACATTGGTGTGCAGATATCTGTTCGTGTCACTGCTTTCCGATCTTCCGGGTATATACCGAGAAGTGCAATCACTGGATCGAATGGTAACTCTATATCTAGTTTTCTAAGGAACTGCCAGACTGACTTCCAGAGTGGCTGAACCATTATACAGTCCCACCAACAATGAATAAGGGTTCCAATTTCTCCACATCCCCTCCAGCATTTGTAGTTTCCTGTTTGTTTAATGGCAGCCATTCTAACTGGTGTTAGATGATATCTCATTGTGGTCTTAATTTGCATCTCTCTAATAGCTAGTGAAGCTGAACATTTTTTCATGTGTTTCTTGGCCATTTGTATTTCCTCTTCAGAGAACTGTCTTTTCATATCTTTTGCCCATTTTATAATTGGGCTGTCTGTACTATTGTCATTGAGTTGTAGGATTTCTTTATATATGCAAGATATCAGTCTTTTGTCAGATACATGGTTTCCAAAAATTTTTTCCCATTGAGTTGGCTGCCTCTTTACCTTTTTGAGAAATTCCTTTGAGGTGCAGAAACTTCTAAGCTTGAGGAGTTCCCATTTATCTATTTTCTCTTTTGTTGCTTGTGCTTTGGGTGTAAAGTCTAGGAAGTGGCCATCTAATACAAGTTCTTGAAGATGTTTTCCTACATTATCTTCTAGGAGTTTTATGGTACTTTCTTTTATATTGAGATCTTTGGTCCATTTTGAGTTAATTTTTGTGTAGGGGGTGAGGTAGGGGTCCTCTTTCATTCTTTTGGATATGGATATCCAACTCTCCCAGCCCCATTTGCTGAAAAGACCATTATGACTCAGTTCAGTGACTTTGGGGGCCTTATCAAAGATGAGTCGGCCATAGATCTGAGGGTCTATCTCTGAATTCTCAATTCGATTCCATTGATCTATATGTCTATCTTTGTGACAGTACCATGCTGTTTTGGCAACTGTGGCTTTATAATAAGCTTCAAAGTCAGGGAGTGTAAGTCCTCCCACTTCGTTTTTCTTTTTTTGAGTGTCTTTAGCAATTCGAGGCATCTTCCCTTTCCAAATAAATTTGATAACTAGCTTTTCCAAGTCTGCAAAGTAGGTTGTTGGAATTTTGATTGAGATTGCATTGAATCTGTAGATGAGTTTGGGTAGAATTGACATCTTAATGACATTTAGCCTTCCTATCCATGAACATCGAATATTTTTCCATCTTTTAAGGTCTCCTTCTATTTCTTTTAGTAGAGTTATGTAGTTTTCTTTGTATAGGTCTTTTACATCTTTGGTTAAGTTTATTCCTAGGTACTTGATTTTTTTAGTTGCTATTGAAAATGGTATCTTTTGCTTGAGTGTCTCTTCAGTTTGTTCATTTCTAGCATATAGAAACATTACTGACTTATGTGCATTAACCTTGTATCCCGCTACTTTGCTAAATTTGTTTATTAGCTCCAGTAGCTGTATCGTCGATTTCTCAGGGTTTTCTAGATATAAGATCATATCGTCTGCAAACAATGACAGTTTTACTTCTTCTTTTCCAATTTGGATGCCTTTTATTTCTTTGTCTTGCCGGATTGCCCTGGCTAGCACTTCCAGCACAATGTTGAATAACAGTGGTGACAGCGGGCATCCTTGTCTTGTTCCTGATCTTAGAGGGAAGGCTTTCAGTCTCTCACCATTGAGTACTATGCTGGCTGTGGGTTTTTCATATATGCTCTTTATCATGTTGAGGAAGTTTCCTTCAATTCCTACCTTTTGAAGTGTTTTTATCAAAAACGGATGTTGGATTTTGTCAAATGCTTTTTCAGCATCTATTGAGATGAACAATTGATTTTTCCCTTTTGACTTGTTAATGTGTTGTAATACATTGATTTTCTTATGTTGAACCATCCTTGCATGCCTGGAATGAACCCCACTTGGTCATGGTGTATGATTTTTTTCATGTGTCTTTGGATTCGATTTGCAAGTATTTTGTTGAGGATTTTTGCATCTATATTCATTAGGGAGATTGGCCGGTAGTTTTCCTTTTTTGTAGCATCTTTGCCTGGTTTTGGTATTAGATTGATGTTAGCTTCATAAAATGAGTTAGGTAGTGTTCCATTTTCTTCAATGTTTTGAAAGAGTTTGAGTAAGATTGGTGTCAGTTCTTTCTGGAAAGTTTGGTAGAATTCCCCTGTGAAGCCATCTGGCCCTGGGCATTTATTTGTGGGAAGATTTTTGATGACTGATTGGATCTCTTTCCTTGTGATGGGTTGGTTGAGGTCTTCTATTTCTTCTCTGGTCAGTCTAGGTTGTTCATATGTTTCCAGGAAATTATCCATTTCTTCTACATTATCCAGTTTGTTGCCATACAGTTGTTCATAATATCCTCTTATAATTTTTTTAATTTCTTCAGGATCTGCAGTTATGTCACCTTTTTCATTCATTATTTTGTTTATATGGGTCTTCTCGCTTTTTGATTTTGTCGGTCTAGCTAGGGGCTTGTCAATCTTGTTGATCTTCTCAAAGAACCAACTTTTGGTGATATTTATCCTCTCTATTGGTTTTTTGTTCTCTGTGTCACTTATTTCTGCTTTAATCCTTGTTATTTCTTTTCTTCTACTTGGTTTAGGATTGGTTTGCTGTTCATTTTCTAGCTTCTTCAGTTGATCCATTAGTTCTTTGATTTTGGCTCTTTCTTCCTTTTTAATATATGCATTTAGTGCTATAAATTTCCCCCTTAGCACTGCTTTTGCTGCATCCCATAGGTTTTGGTATGTTGTGTTCTCATTTTCATTCGTCTCTATATATTTAGCAATTTCTCTTGCTATTTCCTCGTTAACCCACTGATTGTTTAGGAGTGTGTTGTTTAACCTCCAGGTATTTGTGAATTTTCTAAGTCTCTGATGGTTATTGACTTCTAATTGTATTCCATTGCGGTCAGAGAATGTGCTTTGAATAATTTCAATCTTTTTAAATTTGTTGAGGCTTGTTTTATGTCCCGGCATATGATCTATTCTGGAGAAAGTTCCGTGAGCACTAGAAAAGTATGTGTATCCTGGTGATTTGGGATGTAATGTCCTGTATATGTCTGTTAAATCTAATGCATTTATCAGATTGTTTAGATTTTCAGTTTCCTTATTGGTCTTCTGTCTGGTTGATCTATCTATAGGAGAGAGTGATGTGTTGAAGTCTCCCACAATTATCGTGGAAACATCAATTGCTTCCTTTAGTTTTGCCAGTGTTTCTCTCATGTATTTTGTGGCACCTTTGTTGGGTGCATAGACATTTACGATTGTTATTTCTTCTTGCTGAATTGCCCCTTTTATTAGTATGTAGTGGCCTTCTTTGTCTCTCAAAACATCCCTGCATTTGAAGTCTATTTTATCTGAGATTAATATTGCTACACCTGCTTTCTTTTGGCTGTAGCTTGCATGAAATATTTTTTTCCGTCCTTTCACTTTCAGTTTCTTTGTGTCCCTGTGTCTAAGATGAGTCTCTTGTATGCAACATATTGATGGTTCATTTTTTTTGATCCATTCTGCGAATCTATATCTTTTAATTGGGGAGTTTAATCCATTTACATTCAATGTTATAACCGTGAAGGCATTTCTTGAATCAGCCATCTTATCCTTTGGTTTATGTTTGTCATATTTTTCCCCTCTGTCTATTAATATCCTTTATTGTACCCATACCGAATCTCTTTAGTACTGAACCTTTCTCCAAGTCTCTCTGTCCTTTCTTTGTTTCTCTGTCTGTAGGGCTGTCTTTAGTATCTCCAGTAGGGCAGGTCTCTTGTTAGCAAATTCTCTCAGCATTTGTTTGTCTGTGAAAAATTTAAGCTCTCCCTCAAATTTGAAGGAGAGCTTTGCTGGATAAAGTATTCTTGGCTGGAAATTTTTCTCACTCAGAATTTTAAATATATCGTGCCACTGCCTTCTTGCCTCCATGGTGGCTGCTGAGTAGTCACTACTTCGTCTTATGCTGTTTCCTTTGCATGTGGTGAATTGCTTTTCTCTTGCTGCTTTCAGAACTTGCTCCTTCTCTTCTGTGTTTGACAGTGTGATCAGTATATGTCTCGGAGTGGGTTTTTTTGGATTTATTCTATTTGGAGTTCGCTGAGCATTTATGATTTGTGTATTTATGTTGTTTAGAAGATTTGGGAAGTTTTCCCCAACAATTTCTTTGAATACTCTTCCTAGACCTTTACCCTTTTCTTCCCCTTCTGGGACACCAATGATTCTTATATTCGGACGTTTCATATTATCTATCATATCCCTGAGGTCCATTTCGATTTTTTCAATTTTTTTCCCCATTCTTTCTTTTATGCTTTCATTTTCCATTCTGTCATCTTCCAGGTCACTGATTCGTTGTTCAACTTCCTCTAGTCTTGTACTATGAGTGTCCAGGATCTTTTTAATTTTGTCAACAGTTTCTTTAATTTCCATAAGATCATCCATTTTTTTATTTAGTCTTGCAATGTCTTCTTTATGCTCTTCTAGGGTCTTCTTGATTTCCTTTGTATCCTGTACTATGGTCTCATTGTTCATCTTTAGTTCTTTGAGTAGCTGCTCTAGGTGCTGTGTCTCTTCTGGTCTTTTGATTTGGGGGCATGGGCTTGGGTTATCCATATCGTCTGGTTTTTTCATATGCTTTATAATTTTCTGTTGTTTTTGGCCTCGTGGCATTTGCTGAACTTGATAGGGTTCTTTTAGGATTTGTAAACCAATTGAAGTCCTTATCTCTAATTTATCAGATCTACAGCTTCGTGGAGTACACTTTCTCTAACTAACCAGCAGGTGGTGTCCACAAGCCACCTGTTCTCCACAAGCCAGTTCTACCCTGCTTAGCCTTTTTGGTGAGTGGGGGTGTGAGTCTTGTGGGGTCCAATTGGTGTACCAAGCTTGCGTGTGTAGTTGGTGTTGCCTGCCCTGTATATGGGGCGTGTTTCTGGGCAGTCAGGGACGGGAGGTGGCCCTAACAACCAAATCTCCCTGGTGATCCTAGAGTTTTAAAGCTGCTGCAATAGTCTAATCCTTCAGTTCAGTCCTGCCACAGTTTGTCTCTGCCACTGACCCACAAGTCCTTGGTATTGGCGTATGGCTCCTGAGACTTGCAAGTGGGTCCCTCTTCCAGGCCGTGCACCCCCTGGTCCTCTGTTGAGGGATGACTGTGCTATGTCACAGGTGAGTGCTGTCCCCCCAGGGCAGTTCTGGGCTGCTGGGCTGTGTAGGGAGGCTCCCAGTCTGCTCAAATGATGGCTGAATGGGGCTTTGTTAATTCACACTGCTCCACCTTCCCAACTCTGGGACAATCAGCTGAGGTTGCAGGGAAGGCTAATGTCCACGCCCAGTTTTGTGGTGTGTGCCTGTTATTTGAAGTGCTTCCGTCTTGTCTGGGGCAGCTCTGGGCTATGGGGCTGGCGATGGGCAGGAGTGTTTCCTGTCCACCAGGATGATGGCTGTGAGCGGACACCCCCCTTTTCTTGGGAAGTTGTGGTGTTTAGTGAATTTTCCCAGCCACTGGATTATTGCCTTTTGTCTCAGAGCTCTCTTAGTTCTGCTCTTGACTTGACCTGCCCAAATTGCAAGTCTTTGAAGCTTTCTGTATTGGGTTTCTTAGAGTAATTGTTTTAGAAAAAGAAAAAAGGATTAAAAAAAAAAAAAAAAAAAAGGGCCCTCCTCAGAGATCTAATGGGTTATTGAAATGCTAAGAGACAAAGCAACCAGGGCCATTAAGGAAAGGTCCACAGGGCAGAGAGATCAGCTTTTCTTCGGGATTTGCATATGCGCCTCAGGCCCTGAGCTCTGCCTTTCCCCTTTCTATGTTCACCAGAACTCCAAAAATCCTCCGCTTTTTTTTTTTTTTTTTTTTTTTTTGGCAGAATTAAATTTTATTTCACATTGATACAAACCATGAAAAAGATTTACATTTTCCCACACTACAGCAAAACTTTTCAATGGAATAAGGTATCTTGACCATAAATAAGATGTTTATTTGTATAACTGAATATAACTTTATATTCTTCAAAATAAAAGACAATGTGTTTGTAAATGATTGTTTAAAAGTTTTAAATCCAGACATAAACATATGGCTTAATTATTAACATTCTGTATTGTACACTGCCAAATTATTTCCTTTATCAATTAGCACCCATTTATACTGACGCAATTCCATCATTGTTTTATCAGTTGGAATAAAACCCCAAAACTAGCAATTCAAAATACCAAGCAAACACTTCAATTAAATATTAAACTGTGTGGTAATTATACCATATGTATCAAGTTCTGACTACCCTTTATTATCCAGAAATTTGGTTTCAAATAATTTTACAGTAATCTGAAAATACTGACTATATAAAATCAAAGGATTGCTATTTTTATGTTTGCACAAAAACCAAAATATCATTTGATTAAAGTCAAAATTTCAAAGACGTTCACTGGCAGATAAAAACCAAAGCAAAATTTTCTGATGGATTCTAATTTTCCACAGTAGCTGGTTTCAAACATGTACAAAGTAAGTAAAATTAAACTCTATACTACAAGGAGAATCATCTTAGATCAAATCACCTTAGAAATTACAATTTTTAAGATCAAGTCTTAAAATTTCAGAACATAGTAAAGTATGATCTAATCATTCTTCCAGTTGATTACAGAAAATTAAAACCACAGAATCATTCTGTTCCCTGAACTAAAGATTCTAATAACTGAGTAAGTCTAAATTTGGACTAAAAAACAGTTAAAGAAATAAGTAGCACAGAAGTTTTAAGTGATGTCTGGTTTCATTATAAGTATAAATACATCATAAATACCATATGTCTGTGATTCAGAATGTCAAATTACAGCATTTATTAACATCTGATGTCTATGGCAGGGAAGCAATATTTGGTCTCCTATGAAGGATAATAAAGGCAGAACACGTGTCTTTTCTAGAAAAGGAGAAAAGAGTATTAAACGGAAATGATAAGAAAAAAAGTCTGGTCCCCCAAATAAAAGGGCATTAATTGAGGAGAGCAATATTACTCTTTCATTAACACTTAAAAGTATTATCCCTATTATTAGGAATTATATAATACCATCTCATTTTGTACTATCATTTTGATGTATATCAATACCACCTTATTTTGTATTACAATTATTATGTATATATGAATACATACATAAAAATACAGCCACTGTGTGGTGACTAGGCAGTTTGGGAATAAATCCATAGTCTAAGTCATGATGCACTTAAATCATTTATATCTTAATTACTCATTTATACCTGAACAAATTTTCTCTAAGCATACTAATAACTTCCAAATGATGTAATGAATATTCTGGTTGCAGTATTTTATTATTTTTCTGAATTACATTTGGGAAAAAGAAGCCAGCTGCTTCACCTATTTTAATGCTAGTATTACTCTGGGATCACAATATACAGATACATGAAAAGAAACTTAAAAGAACATACATTTCCCATGAGGAGACATTTAGTTTGTGTCATTGGTACGTATTTGCAAAACATTCTAACACTGCAAACAAGAGGTTTCAGGATTGGGCACATTTTAAAAGTTTCTACTCTACTACAGTGATGCTGGTGTACTCCTACCCAAGGCCTCTTAGTGATGTCAATCAACTGACGGTAGGACTTTATCAATGAATTGCTTGATATCCATCATTTCCTGTTTGGAATAAAGTGATTTAATAAGCAGTTATAGAAATCAGAAATCCAATCCCCATTAAAATGTTTCAACCAAAATACCACTATTTCTGTGGTGTGCATAGGTAAGGTGAAATTACATTACTGTTACAATTAAATAAAAAGTAGCAGGGAATGAGGCTTTAATAGGAATTTCAGATCATCTCTTATTATTATATTATTGCAGAATCAAATTGGAGTTCCCATCCATTATCTAGTCCTATGAAAACAGTGTGCATTTTCCTATACTTAAATTGGGGGGGTGGGGGGTTTTAAAGGTGGAACCATTACCAGTACCTATACTGAGAAGTCTCAATGAATATACAATTATTGATAACTAAACATCAGTGAATAAGCCTAGCTTTTAACATTACCTCATTAGAATAAAATGCTAAATCCATGTCATAAAATATTTGTGCTTTCATAAGGAATTACTTAAAACCAACCATTTGAAAGTGAGCATATATCTTACAATAGGCCTGGAAAGATATGAAAATGAAAATATCAAAGATTTATTTATTTAAGACTATTACTATAGTCCTCCTAGAAGACTGCTGCACCCGTCTTACCTCCCTCATACCATTCCCAGTTATCTCCAATAGACATCTCTGACAGAACCACAGCATGAATTTGCAGCACCCTATGGCCCTGAAATTTTCCTGTGACACAATCTCCAACCA